>NC_132987.1:31790000-32465000 GCF_048564905.1 Vicugna pacos
CAGCCCAGAGGTTCCTGCTTTTCCTTCTCTGCCCAGGGACCCCTGTTGTTTACATGATGTAGGGTTTCCTGCTTTTGGCGCGTGCCCCCCCTTTCTGCCCAATTCCTGCCATTTGGCCTATGTCCCCCTTCTTCTGCTCATATCTAGCTATCTGCCTGCTCTAAGAGCACCGACATTAATATCCCATTTTACTATGAAGAAATTGCACCCCTCAAGGAAGGAAGTGATTTCTTCAAGGTCACCTAGCTAGTTGTGACAACCACACAAAAACCTGGGTCTTTCAACTGTTTGCAGTGTGATGCACCTTGGGTGATGCTGTGAAATGACATGTGTTGCTTAGGTGGCATTTATAGATGATAATAGTAAGCAGAGAAAAGAAACAGGCAAAAACAAGAGCACCGATTACTAACTCCAAAGGAAGAATCAAGAGAGAACCTGGGAGGACTGAGTTCTGCCGCCGTCGGATAAGTTGGTGCTGGTTTACTTGGGTAGAAGCAGGGGAAAAGTTGTGCACTTGTAAAAGCATCTGATCAGAGAGTAAGGAATGCACTTTTCTACCATGTTTCCATAATGTGAGCTTCACCTCCTCGCATTGGAGCCCTGCAAAGTTCTGTGAGGCACCCTCTGTCTGAGAATCCGACTTCTTCTCTGATGGCTGCTAGGCGGGTGACAGGAAGATGGGTTGGGTCTGGGTCTCCACAGACAGACACTGTGTAGTGAGGATTAGAGTCCCTAGTTCTCTCCCTGTTTAGAGAGTGAAACTATGTTTCCTTTTTCTGGTAGACTTTTAAGGATGAAAAGCAAAGGTGTTGAGGAGGAAAAGAAGAGCCATTTAAGGACTCTCTGACCCTCTTGTAGGAATTTTGTGTAGCCTTTTATAAAAAAAATATATATATAATTTAGTTTAAATAGCCTAAAGGATTATTTTGTATTTGTTCTTTGAATAATCCCCATCGGTAATAATATTATGTTTTAGAAGTCAGTTTGTTGGTTATTCAGCCAACAAATATTTACTAAGGGTCCACTGGGTCAGGCTTTGTTGATGAATAATGATGAATAATGAAAGACTGGTTGGTAAATAAGATACAGATCTTGCCTTCAAGGAATTCACATTCTAGAAGGAGAGAGACAATACAATTTGAAGCAACTTAATAAAGAAGATCATTCAGGACTGGAAAGCTGTGTTTTGTGGGGCCACTTCATTGTTCTGCTGAGCCTAAGCACATTTGGGGGTCTCCCCAGTGCCCAAATGGAGACGAGAGAGCCTCTTCCCCAACCACAGACCTGCCCCTGGGGCTCCGCCTCTGCCAAGATTCCAGTCAAGATCAACGCCATCAAAAGTAGATTTAATAGTCAGAGTTAAAATTCACCCGAAGAAATGATGACCATGTGTTGCTTTATTTTTATTCTAGGAATCTTGGAAAATCAGGACTCAGAGTTTCTTGCTTGGGTCTTGGTAAGTACTCCATGTATCACGTGGGGGTGAGCTGGGAGGTGGGAGATTGGGGAGGGTACCAGGAGATGCCTGGGGTCTGGGTTAGGACCCCATCGCAGGTGAGAAGGGGCTTCCTGACCAGCATTGCTTCAGAGCCCTTCCTGCCCCACACAACGCTCCCCCACTCAGGCCCAAAGAGCCACTGTGTTCATGATGCCTTGGGAAGGCCCAGCAAGCAAAAAGAAATCTGACATTAAAGCACATTTTAGAGGAAGAGACTTCATGTTATTCCCATTTAGCGAGTGTAAAGGACCTCAGGGCATGCATTTGTATACTCACCTCACCTACAGCATCATATGAATTTTTTTTTCCTATCCTTATCTTCCCTTTGCCTAAATGTCTCACTTTTTTTTTTCTATATTATAATGTATTTTACATACTTTTATAATCTACCTGAAATGCTTTAGGGACATGGTGATATATATGTAACTCCTCCCAGAAAATGTAAATGTTTAAAGAAAACTAAGTAGAGATGGCAGTTCTAACAGCATAAGGATGCATCTGAAATGGTAAAATCTGAGTGTGAGACTTGGGGAAGCATACGGCTTCCAGACATCCCTCAGACAAGGGAAAAGGCAACCTTGGTGTTCAGACAATTCAAGATCATCAGACCTAGTCCTGTGATCTAGGAGAGTCTAGACCAGGATGGTAGCTGAGAAGTAGTGAGAAGTGGTCAGACTATGGCTATGTTTTGAAGGTCGAGCCAGGCAAATCTGTGGGATTCTACTTGGGACACAGAAGAAGAGAGGAGAGTCAAAGATGAGTCTAAGGTTTCTCGCTTGAGCAACAGAAAAGATGGGGTTGCCAGGAAGTGAGAATTGGAAGAATGAAGGAGGAGAGACTTAGAAAGCAGGGAGAGCTGATTGACTGGGGACCCGTTAAGTCTGACATACTTATTAGACATCCAAGAAAAGAGGTATATAGGCAAATGAATGTGTGAATCTAGAATTTAGAAGAGAGATTTGATCCGGACTTAGGATGACTTGGGAGTCATCAGCATGTAGATGCTGTTTAAGACACAAGACTGGATAAGAATATTAAGGAAGTGAAGACAGGTAGTACAGAAAAAGGAAGCACATGGTCTGAGATCTGGGAAGTCCAACAAAGAACACTGAAAACAAGCAGTCGGTGTGGAGGAGGAGAACCAGGAGAGCAGGGAGTCCTGGAATCTAAGAGAAGAAAACATTTCAAGGTGGGGTGGAGTGACCAAGCCTGTCAAATGCTGTTCATAGGTCAAGCAAGATGAGGATCAAGAATTGACCATTAGATTTAGCAACATGGAAGTCACTGATGACTTTGGAAAGATCAGTTTTGGTGGAGTGAGGGGCTTATGCATGATTGGAGTAGCTTCAAGAGAAAGGCAGGTGGCTACTCTTCTGAAGACATTTCTGTTAAGAGAAGCAGAAAAATGCAATGGCAGCTGGACAGGCAAGTGTGGTCGGAGAGGGAGCCTTTACACATGGGAGAAATGATGGCGTATTTGTACACTGATGGGGAAATTCTTTTGAGAAAGAAAAAGATGGTTAAGATAAGTAGAGGAAAACTACCTGGGATTATTTCTTAAGGACACAAGAGGAGAGTAACGTGAAGGAAGGCAGAGTGCATGGGCTTTGAGGCTGGTAGGTGGGTTATGGGTTGGTGGTGGTGATATCTTTAGAAGTTCTCCTTTACTGCTTCTGTATTCTCCTTGAGACTCAGAAACAAGGTCATCAGCTCTTAGTAAGGATAAAGGGAGATGTTGAAGGTTGGGGAAGAGAGAGGATGTCTAAGAGAACAGAAGAGTAACTGGACCAGGGGGATACATCAGAGTGGCCAGACAGCATTAAGAACCTACTTGAGGTTCATGCTAATAAATTTGAAGTGAGACCATCTCCATGTCTGTGTTTTTTTCCTCCAGTCATGTTCAGCCATGCAGGTCCCGGTAGGGTTTTTCAAGGGTATAAGATAAAAAAAAAAAAAAGAGAGGCCAAGAAGCTGAGATTTGTGCAAAGGGGTGATTACAATAATGGACCTTGGAATTGAACCTGAGCAGTAGGAAAATGAGGACTGGACCCAGGAAAATGAGCAAGAGGTAAAATGAGGAGGTGGAAGTGGGGAAAGATCAGTGAATTATACATCCAGAGGGCCCAAAGGATTGTTGGAATAAGAGCAGTAGAGACAGTAAGTTGCAAGCATAGCAAGTGATGGTTGGAAAGAGGGATGCTTGCAATCGAGGTTATGGGGGGTTCGGCCATTGGTAATGACAAAGTCTAAGGCATGTCCACTGGGGGAGAGTGGCTGTGGTTGTGTTAAAGACAAGATCAGAAAAGAATATGAAAACGAATGAATATATGTAAGTACCTGCATGACTGGGACATTGTGCTGTACACTGGAAACTGACACATTGTAACTCACTGTACTTCAATTAAAAAAAAAAAAAAGACAAGATCAGTAGAGTAGAAAAGGCCCAGAATCTGAGAGGGAACAGTGCAGAGAAGGATTATCTTTGGGGTCATTTAAATCACTGAAAAGTATGACAAACCCAATATTGAAAAGAGTGACAGTGAAACAGCTAAAACATTCAGATGAGAGGGACAGATTAAGAGGGGTAGGTAAGCGACTGCAACATGAAGGGGCTGCTGATGTGAGAGTTGGAGCTGGTGGGGGAGGAGCTGGGAGGAGGGTCTCTTGACCTCTGTGGAAGAAAGTGTGGAGACCAGGGAAGGGATGGTAGCGAATGAATAAAAGACAGTGGCAACTAAGTCTGCCTCCTTTCACTGTATTGCAAGGATATTGAAGGCTAATGATGCCTGAGTCTTTTTAAGTCTCCTTAATGATATGATTTAGGAAGTGAAGGTGGTCTTTGTTCACTGTAAGACTAAGGGCACTTGACACTTGCTTAATTTATGGCTCTGATTTTATTATCATAAATACTTGTATTTGAAAGACCCTGTAGATTCATTATCAGGAATAGTTTAACCTTAGTTTTTTTGAGAGTATTTAATGGTAAGTAACTATTCATTATTTATTATTGAAAGAAATTCAGAAATACAGTGAACAATCATAGACAATTATCTCATAGAAGCAATATCTGTGATGGAAAATAATTTAAGTCAAAAGTACATAGCAGATTCACATAGAAAACAAACTTATGGTTACCAGAGGGAAAGGGGGTGGGAAGGGATAAATTGGGAGTTCAAGACTTGCAGATAATAATTACTATATATAAAATAGATAAACAACAAGTTTATACTGTATAGCACAGGGAACTATATTCAATATCTTGTAGTAACCTATAATGAAAAAGAATATGAAGATGAATATATGTATGTATATGTATGACTGAACTATTATGCTGTACACCAGAGATCAACACATTGTAAACTGACTATACTTCAATAAAAAAGAAAAAGAAAAAAAAAGTACATAGAAGTCTCAACCAAAAGCCCTTAAGACTATAAAAAAATTCATGTGCCTATGAAGTGCCACGTGTAAATGAGTCTCCAGAGGGCAGATCAGTTTTTTAAAAAAAATCTCGTGTGTGAGCTGTAGGTATTTTGGTGAGCTTTGAAACAGACTTGATTCAGCATCAGCAAACCCTAATTTGAGTTTTTTCTGAGAGCTTGAACGCTTGTGATAAGATACTGCATGAAAAATAGGAGGAAACCAGAAGTTCATGGGGCTGATTGGCTTCATTCCAAACACGTAACAAAGCTTGAATAAGTGTTCTTTGAGAACTTTTCTGAGCTGCCTCTGTAGGCCATTGGAGACCAAAAAAATCATAGAAAGGAATAATGCACTAGCCTTAGGTAATTTCTCGGGCTCTGCAGACCGCAGCTCTCAAATCCAGGTGAAGCTGGGTTTACTGCCATAGGCTTGGGGTCTCAGCTCAGTTACAGCTCGTGTTCAACTGAGACTTAGGAAATTAAGCATTAAGTGTTCTAAGCAGTCACATGACTACAGATGTCTTTTACTGAAATGCTCTAAAGTTCATATTAAAGTTAACAATGCTGACTTTCTTCTCTACCAGAGAAGAATAGGCTGGGAATTACTTGCCCCATCAAGCTTCCTTTGGATAAACTGAGAGCAGGTGTAATGGGAGCAGAAAGGTGAAATAACTGGAGGATGAACTGAAGGTACATCTGAAGGAACACAGCTGTGCCAACAAGAGAAATGGGGGGGGGGGAATTAAGTGGAAACCCAGCTGTGGGCTGCTGTGTCCAAACTGGTTTATAAATTCACTGACCACTGCTATCAAGACCCAAAGTCAGAGAAACTGATGGGAAAGGAGTAAATCCACCAAAGAGTGGCTGAACATCATCTCAGTCTAGGGGCAAGTGGGATCATCTTCTGAGAGAGGAAGAGGAGAATTTGTGTATCCATTCATTCATTCATTCATTCATTCTCAGCAAACATTTAGCAAGCCAGGCATTGTGCTGGTTACAGGAGATACCAAGATGAGGGCAACGGCCCTGCTGTCACACCGTGCACAGTGTATGTAGTAGGAGTCAGGGGGCAAGCACAGACAGCGCACTGGGGGGATGCCATAATGGAGGGTAGGCCGTGCACCAAGCGAGAGGAAGGTCTCCGGGGAATCTGGGGCAGCTTCCCAGGGAAGGTTGAGTTGAGAGTTGAGTTGATACTGGGAGGGAGTCATCAAGTAGAGAAAGAGAGTGAAGGACGCAAGACAGAGGGGGCAATGCCCACAATGGTGGGGAGGGAGACCCACGGAGCTGGAGGTACTGGGGGAAGCAATAATGGAGATGTAGAATACTGCGAGTGCAAAGCGTTGGGGAACCACAAGAACCAAGCCAGGAAGGAAGTCTAGGCCTGATCAGGAGGGCCCTTGCTGAGGCACTGAGCCCTTGTCCTCTAGGTCTCTGGTGTCCCCCCAAGTCCTATAGCCCCAAGGTCTTGGGGAACACTGGGGGGATGAGGGCCAGACAGGGCTCCACCTCTCTCTGTCTCCTCCTTCCATTGCCACAACTTCCATCAAGGTAATTCTCCTTTTCCTAAAGAAAAATACAAAAAATTTTAATGTAAATTTAAATTTTTACATATAAATAAAAATGTCAAAATGTAATATGTCAGAAATGACTTTATAAAGCAGTTGTAGGTTCACAGCAACATTGAGCAGAAGGTACAGAAAGTTCCCCTTACATCACATCCACACAGCGTCCCCCACTATCCACATCCCACACCACAGTAGTACATTTGTTACAGTCCCACACTGACACATCATTGTCACCCAAAGGCTATATTTGCATTAGGGATATGTATAACTTTGGTGTTTTGCATTCTTTGGATTTGGACAAATGTAATGATGTATATCTACCATTACGGGGTCACCCAGAGTAGTTTCACGGTCCTAGGAATCCTCTGTGCTCTCCCTGTGTATCTCTCTGCCCCCAACCCCTGGCCTCCACTGCTCCTTTTACTGTTTCCCTAGTTTCGTGTTTTCCAGAATTTCATGTAGTGTGGACACCCTACAGTATGTAGCCTTTTCATATTGGCTTCTTTCACTTAGTAATGTGCATTTGTTTCCTCCATGTCTTTTCATGGTTTAATAGCTCATTTCTTTTTAGTGCTTTATATTACATTTTGAAGGGGAAGAAAAAGCATCCTTCTGCCCCCCAAAAAGTTTTAAGCCCTTCTTGTAGCTTATGAAAAGCCATCTAAAAACTTGGACCAGGAGTAGGACGTGGTCAGATGTATCAGAACTGCTTTCTGGTAGCAGTGTGACGGCTAGGTCAGAGGGAGAGAGGCTTGAGACTGGAGGCAGGGAGATTAACTGGGAGTCAGGTGATGAGGCAGTGGTACTAAAGATGTACAGGAAGGAGGAATCAGCAGGACTTGGTGACCTTGGGATGCGGAATGAGAGGTCTCCCTGAGCAGAGGAGATTGCCTGGGTTTCTGGACTGGGCGTGTGGGTGGAAATCTGAAATCTCCAAAGGAGGAGATGCAGGAGGGAGCAGAAGAGGAAGGAGGACAGAGACGCAGGAGCACTGTTATGGAGCAGTGACCAGTTCCATACAATAAATCTCTCGTGTATATACATATATAGGTAATCTCTCTGTATGTAAATATATTCGTATATTTTCTATATAGTTATATATAGAAAAATAAAATAAAATAGAAAATATAGTTATCTATATAACTTATACAGTTATATAGAAAATATATATAAACATGTAAATATTTACATTTATATATAAAGAGCTATATAGTAAGGAATTTTATAAGGACTTTAAAGCTTTTGTTTCTCTAGAGAACCCTAACTAGTAAAAGCATTTTGCCAGTTCTATAAAACGTCACACAGATTTATGTGGCAAGGTGAACAGTCAGGTATTTAAAGAGATAAAAGTTACAAGAAGATGGAGGAAGCATAGATGGTGGAGGGGGGTCACTTGCTCACTTTTCAGCTGAGCACACACGGAACCTCGTGTAGAACGCCGTCCTCCCCAAAGGAGCCCTCCTGGGCTGACCACTCGTCGGGAAGGTCACGTTATGCGGTCCCGCCAGACAGGGCTGGGTCTGGATCTAAGCAGCGAAGAAGAGAAGGAACCCCCATGACTTCAGGGCCCTGAATTCCACAAACCTCCAGGCGGTAACTCCCAGGCAGAGCACACTGACTCCGCGATCATCATGTTCTGTGTTCATTCAGGCAGCCCTTCCACACTTCATCCTCAAAGGAATGAAGTCATAAAGTAAAATGGTCCACACCTTGGAGAGGCTGAGTCTTTCCAGAGGTGTTCCTCCCCAACTCCAGCTGCACAGCAGGTTGGCCAGTGATGCTTTTTGCAGTGCAGACAACTGGTCTCCACCCAGGCCTTTTGAATGAGAAGCTCCCAAGGTGGTTACCATGCACAGGGGTTTTAAAGGCAGCCCCCATGACTCCGAGGCAGCAGTGGGGCCGGAGCCCGTTGTCCTCACCAGATGGAAGGAGGTGGATTTGTGGCAGACCCGGTATCCGCTGAGCCAGGTGCCGGCTGTGCTTTTACCCACTTAGGTGGCTGCTGTCCCCAGACCTAGCCCCTGGAGCTGGCCTGGGACATTTCCACCTGAACTGCAGTAGCCAAGAGGAAAGGCTGCCCAGCTCACGGATGGCCTCAGGGTTCTCTGGAGCCGGCATCCTGGGAAGGCAGATTGAGCCCACCTCCCCTTCCATCCATCGCCTGCCTTATGCTCTGCCCTAACCAAGGGAACCTTCTAGAGCAAATGCAGGGAGTCTTAAGACTAAACTGTGTGGGCTTCTTTTCCATGTGTTGCATACGTGCAGGATGAACTCCTGGCTCGGCTCCCTCTGCCTTAGAGACGCTCTCACTGCACTAAATATTTTGACATTAGGAGAGCATGACATTAAATGCTTAACATGGATGATATTATTTTTGTGACACCCTGCATGATTCCCATTCTAGTTGCCAAGGCCACTGTAAACTAGTCACCTCGCATAGTGGTACAAGAACACAACAACAACATGAAGTGTTTATAAAGTGCCTCTGAGACACGAGAAATGATTTTAAAAGGACAACTTCTCTCAGAGAGTTTACCAATTTTTCTGTATAGCACAGAGTGAACTATCTTAAGACCGGAATACCCACAGAATTTAAATGGTGCATGAATATTAAACATGTAACGAGAGAATTTTAGGCTCGTCACTTTTCCTGGAAAGTCTACCTTGAATAAATGCCGTGGTGTGTACATGCTAAAAATGAAGAGGCTTTTGTATTTTTACAAAATTGCCTTAGAATATTTCTTCCTCATTTCCTCCTTTCATGGATAAAATCCTTCTTCAGAATTGCTCACAATTTGCTTGCCGGTCGCGCCCGGCCACGTGCCTTTTCTTCCCTCGCAGAGGCTGTCAGGCGCTGAGACATGGCGGGCGGGACAGATGGGCAGCCTGATGCTCCACACGTTGTGTGAGTTGGGTTCAGGGAAGAACCTGAGAAGAAAAGGCAGGAAAGTCTACACGAACACACACACGCACACACACACACACACACTCACACACACCCCCTCATCTCCCCCAGTGCAGTTGCAAAAGGATGAGTCGCCCTCATTGGCTAACCTGCGATCCAAAAATAAAACAAATCATTGCAAAACCATCAGCAAGTGGGGGGCACAAGGTTTTGCCCAGGCCCCGATAAGGGCAATTTGTTGGAACTGATGACAGTTTATAAACGTGGTCTCACGGCTGTGAGAGGGAGAATTAGTCCTTGCGATCGTCACCCCCGTTACAGATGAGAAAAACAGATAAGAAGAGGGGAAAGTCTTGTTCAAGGCCAGTGGTAGGGACGGCAGAGCCTGCATCTCCCACCCCTGGACTCTCTACCAGCCCTGTTTCCCTGCCACCCCACCCACCTCCAGCGTCCACATGCTCACAGCCACTGCCGTGTCCCCAACTCTGCCCTTGAGAAGTGAACGTCTGGACCAGGCATGTAAGGCCCCTTCCAGCTCTAACAGTCGTGATGTGGGCAAGTTCAGCATGACTCCCAGGTGGCAGCTGGGTGAAAGGGCCTTTATTTTAGAACCAGTGTTAGAGCCTGAACAGCTCTTGGCATCACTGTCCAGAGGAGGGCAGACAAAGATTCCATCAAATTCCACAGACTAGGGGCCAGAATCCATGACTCATGGTCCACAATCAGGTGAGCTTTCCCTATAAGAGATTTCAAAGTAAGAGGGCAGCTGAGAGCTGACATTTTAGTTTTGTTTGGATGCCTTGACTGAAGCTCTTAACTCCTGACTTTCCCTCCTGTGCACAGAGCCCTAAAGACATCAGAAAGTCCTGCCATAGCTCCTGTACTCACAGGAGAAACACACCTGTGTACACCCAAGTCTATTCATATTGTTCACCCAGAGTTTGTCCTGTACACTCGATACTTATAAAGAGTACATTTATAAGATTATTTTCCTACACCCTTTGCAATATGAGAGCCCAAGTGAAAGTTTCATAATTTTAGTCAGCCGTGCAGTTGAGCTACTCCAATAGTGAGGCTAAAAAATGGGGGAACCTGTTGGGGTGCTGTCCTCTTGTGTGGTGGAGGCTGTGCCTCTGGTGTGCTTGGGTTAAGCGAGGCAGGGCCATGGGGGCCACTTCTGGGAGGGCAGCATAAATGCCTGATGGGGGACATGCTGTGGGGCAATACGCGGACGGGAAATGTGTGGGGATTTGGAGATTTGTACGTTGGCGTTAGAGGCCTCAGCTGGATGAAGTTAGGAATGAAATCCGTTATTTTTAGCTCTATTGAGTGTGAATCCATCAGAAGCCTTCTTGAGTAAGTAAGTAAACAGAAAACCCAGTTCAAAGCAAAGCAAAATCATTAGCTTAAGCAAAAGCAGGTATTTCTAGGCTTGTATGGACAGCAGACCTTGTGGCTTGACCCAGGGATCAGACTATGAGCTCTGCAAACTGCAGTTAGGTTCCATTCTCAAGCTGCCCTCAGAGTGACAAGACGGCTGCAGAGGTGCCAAGCTTCGTGTCCCACTGGCTCTGACAAGGTTGTGTGTCCATGCCTGAACCAGTCCCTGAAGAACTGCCATCAAGAACCACCCCTAAAGCTGGGGAAGGGTTTAAATCCACCCCAGCCACACAATGCAGATTCCCAAAGGAAATTTAAAGGGCTCTGGCTTACAGGGCTAAGAGTTCCTCTGCTCTGAGTTAAGAAGAAAAGATATTCCTGGATCCTGAAAACCCTTCCCCTTCTTATTGTGGCTTGTCTAAGCCTGATCTATGTCATCAGTAGCCAAGGTGGAAAATTAAAATCCTCCCAGACTTTTCTACAGCATGAGGGGCGCTCAGAGTTTGCTGGACTGGCTCGTGTTTACGTCTGCTCCCTCAGTTTGCCTAAGGGACGGAATTTTCCTCTGCAGGGTAAATGTGTAGCTTTGCCTTTTTACTACTTCCCCACCATGTTGAGGGATCAGTGAGACCAGAGGCTCATTTACAAATAAAAGCTTCATCCTAACACCTGGATAATGACAGTACACAAAGGAGCTTCTCCAAGCGGGCAAAGCAGAAGATACCGCCAATGCTCATTTTATATCTGACAACTAATTAAAACGAGAGGAGGAGGAGGCTACCCAAAATGCAATTACAGAAAATGGGTGAGGAGGTAATGAGCAGGAGCTAAATTAGAGCTGACAGTCTAGCCGTGGGGATTTCTTCAGGCTGACGAGAGGGAAACAGGAGATGAAGGTTCTGGTGTGGCTCTGCTTACAGCGACTGGAAACAAGCTTTCTGTGGGCCTTCGCTATGTTTCATAGTTTTTTACTTTACCTCCCCCCATATCTCCATCCTCTCGCCACCCTTGCCTTTGGACCTTACTGAGCACGATCGGCAGCCCAACTTGGCTGAGCTGCTTTCAGCCGTGATACTTGAACTGCTGCCTGAAGAGAGGAGGCGAGACTGGCCCGGAGACTCGTTTCTAAAAGTGACCCTCTGTCTGGCTTTGTTACCTGTCACACCATTCCCAAGGTCAAGCGAGAGGATTGGAGCAGTCGCCCTCCCTTCCAGCACCTCCCAGGGAGGGCTGGTGGGCTGTCCTCGTCCTGCTGGTGGATGGGCTGCCTCAGATGCCCTCCGCGTCTCATTTTGTGAGCTCTCAGAGGGCAGAAACTGTGGCTGATTCTATCGTCCCTAGAAAGCATGGAATCCAGCACTGCTCTCATTCATTTGTGTGTCCACGGATCTCCCAAGAATGTAATAGATGTTTGCTGTGCTGGGGAAACAGGAGAAAAGACAGGGCAGACCCCTAGCAGCCACCCTCATGCAGCCCGCAGGCAGGGAGAGATGAGGGGGCTGTGACCTGATTCGCAGGCTGATGAGATCCTTGGGCTGTGTGCTCCCAGAATACACCCTGCGTTTATTTGCTGGTGATAACTTCTTTCATCTGACTTTTTTCTTGCTAGATTATCAGTTCAGAACAAATCCCTAGGTCAGAGAAGGTGCTGGATGTGTGCTCATTTATGGAATGAATGAATGAATGAATCACAGTGTGACCAGTGCTCAGAGAGAAATATGAGATGCTGTGGGAACACATACGAGGGCTGCCTGAGAGGAGATCATGGAAGGCTTCCTGGAGGAAGAGATATCTGTGCTTAGTACAAAAGAACAAGTACTATGGGATGGAAGAGAGTCAAAGACTTAACAAGGGAAAAAGCAGTTTAACAATGACATGATCGAAAGAGTTATGAGACACAGAAATAGCACAGACAATGAAGTGACCCCCTCTTCCAGGGAATGGGAAGGTGGCTGCTAGGGATTTTGAAGGATAAATAGGAATCTGTCAGGTGGATAAGCGGAAAACAGCCGCAAGCGCTCCTTTTTTTTTTTTTTTTCTTTTTTCTCACTGAGATCTAGGTTTGATGGCTGCTCTCCTGAGCATCCCAGTCTAGCTGGAGCCTTCCTGTGCGTTCCCAGCACAGCCTCTCTGACCAGGATGTGGTATTTTTCTGTCTTCCCCACTGGACTGGGAGCTCCAGGAAAGGGAAGCCATTATTATCATTTGCCTTTTCAGCCCCCACCTTCTAGCATGGTTCTGAGGAATGATGCGGCTAGATAAGTATTTTCTAAATGAATTGGGAAATAAATTTCAGGGAGAGAAGCATGGGAATAACCAGCATGACCTGGAGAAGGACCTCTGTGGGAGAGGAAGGGATGCGTGATGACTGGGAAGGTTACGACGAACGTTGGAAGCCACGCTGTGAAGCTTGGGATTTATCTGTTTTGTGATGAGGAGTCACTGAAATATTTAAGTCCAGGTGTCACTTGGCCAGATGCATTTTAGGAAGCTCATTCTGGTCACAGCAGTCACCGTGCAGACAGCAAACTGGAGAGGACTGGGAATAGAGGCAAGGAGACAGACGGCCAAGGACTCAAATATTCTCACTTTTACAGAAGATTAAACGTAACAGTCAGTTAATTGCCTTCTAACTGTGAACCCAGCTCATCACACTGTGAGGGCTGTGAGGTCAATGAGGCTTGACCAAATTAGCAAAAGACTAGTAAAGAAAATATAAAATGAAGTGCTTTTAAAGGCATAACATAAAATGTCTGAAAAAAAGAGAACCAATATAGGTGTTGGTGTAGTAAATTGCAAAGTTTCAGAGATTGGGTTAAAAAAAAAAACAAAAGTTTCTAGATCCGTTCTTTCAGGGGAAGGACAAAGATAAATGGAAAACGTTTAAACAGACAAATAGAAGTCAGACAAATATGAACAAAAAGGAAGTGAAATGTGGGTGTAAAATGAATGTGAACTACACAAAGTAGAACTCAAGCACCAAGAAGATGCAGTAATGAGAGATGATTGTGGATGGAGTGAGGGCCCCGAGAAAGAGCAAGGGGACAGGACCCAGGGGATCAGCAGAGAAACAGCCTTGGAAGGACGAAGGGACCCTCTTGCACGGGGACAGGAAGAGAGGAGAAAGAGGTGGGTGCTGTCTTGGCTTGTGTCTCCTTAACTTGGGAGCCAGTGTTGAGCGCACAGCCACCTGAGGGTGAGGAGGTGGGGTGCTCACATACCAGAGGCAGCTGGAAGCCTGCTGGGAAACGGGCAAGACATCACTCGTGTCTGCGATGGGTAGTCTGGTAGATTTGGCAGCAGGAAGGGGAGGGGTTTACAGTTTATGTTCTTGTATGTTCTCTGTGAAGCAGGAGGCACGTTTATCTGGTGACATTGAAGGAAGAGGGGGTAGGACTGAAGTCGACAAAAGTAAATTTGAAATCTAAACAGTGGGGGAGAATGATTAGAAAACAGAGGACTGGTGATCTCTATGTGTAGTTCCTGTAGACCAAGAATTTGCAATGCATGAGTCTCTGCACTCTGTGACTTTCTCCAGCACAGCTCAGCATCTTGGTTACATGCGATCAGCAACCAGACAGATTCACCCAGGAGTGGATTTTTGCCAGGCAGGTGCAGTGAAGGAATAGTGAAACAGGGAGCTGAGTATAGGGCAAGAGAATCTTCTAAATGGTGAACAAGGTCATCAGCTATCCTAACCTCCCTAGTCAAGGAAGGAACTGAAGACAGGATAGATTAGAGCAACGTAAAGAGTCTGAGGACAGGGGTGTGGGGATGTACCTGCACAAAATCTGCAAGAGCGGGAGACTGCAGTGTGCAAGGGCTAATGACCAGGTTCTGATACACGTACTGGGAATACCAGTGAGGCACACCTCCACCCTAGTTCTCCCACGTGCAAGTTCAGTTCTGTTTTTCACAGCACCATTGTGGTCTTCTATTTCCAGCCCACCAACCTTTTCTGCCATTTCATCTAATAGTCATTGCCTAGGTTTTTAAAAACTAAGGTTTATACTTGAGAGTTTGCAATATCCAGGGAGTGCTAAATGTCCATAATTTCCATACTAATGTGACTTTAAGAAGGCTGGGCACTTTATTCAGATGAATTGGCAGCTGCTGTGTTGCTGTTTGAATTGGCCCACTGAAGACATAGGAAGAAGACAGGAGATCCTCTATTACCTCTGATGAGAGAGGGGAACAGTGACACAGAAATTAAAAATGCATTTATGTTTGTCTTTGGTATGAACTTTGTATTTCTTATGAATATGGGCGCCATAGACATGAAAACCCGTTCGTGAAAAATCAAGCATTGTCTAGGGGTAACAACATGCGTAGGAGCAGCATAATGATCAGGCAGCCCATCTCTGACTAGGCTTCAGTTAAGCTTCTAACTCTCCACAATGAATTAACGATTCTACACGGCACCAGTGGGAAAAATTCTGCCCTGACCCCATCAAACTGATGTGTCTCGCTTGCACCCTATTCTGTCAGGATCGGTGGCCCTTGTAATCTTGTCCCAGAAAACAAGACTACTGATGTTCTTTTATTCCACCCTTTTTTATTTCCACTAAGCTATTTTTGCTGTACTGGGATTTTTTACTGCCACTGGGATTTTTGCAGAAGTTTAATAGTACTAATAAAATGAAGGGCAAAGCACCAAAGGGAGCATCTTGAAAGAATAATCTGTAGCCCTTTGTTTGGTCAGGGCTAAAGAGTCTGCAAGGCATTGCTGTCTGCAGTTCGGGGTCAAGGCCAACTTCCGCCTTCTTTGTTGAATTGTTTGTCACACTCTGGGCCCAGTACTTAATGTCTCTCTTCCTACTACTCTGGGGCTTCCTATCAAATGGAGCTTGCAGAGGGGTTGAGTCCATTCCATTGACATCCCGATCGCTACCTAGACCAGGTTTCTACTCTGGCTTTCATTAGTCACATGGGAGCTTTTAAAAAATACCTGTGCCTGGGCCCTTCTTCAGATCAACTGGACCAGAATCTCTGGGGCAGGGCAAGGCATCAGCTCCCAGGTGGTCCTCCTACCTGGGCCAGAGTTGAGGATAACCGACCTGGACAAGGCTCTCCAAACTCTGCCTCCTGGCTCCCCACTGGAGTTACAGGCTCATCAGATGGCCGAATCCCCCGTGGAAACTCAGCATCTGAGAGATTCCCAGGCAGCATGCAGGCAGCACAGCCAGAGAGCAAGGCAGACACCACTTTGGGTGCCCAGTGAAGAAGCAAGCGGCACATGAGATGTTTTTCGTTTAGCTTTGGTCTCCAATTAAAATTCAGAATTTTGTGGCATTATTAACATTTTAGTCGATTCATTACTCTTCCATGTGTCACTTCAGAATAATCCATAAAAAATAATCAATGTTCCTGAGCTTTGCTAAGATAGGTAATCTGTTAGAATTAATCCATTCTAATTTTGACTTTGGCTTTCACTGCCATCTCTGGAAGACTTATTTATCTTCCTATGGAACTTCTGCTGCTTCAAATATTCTCTCTTTGGAAGATAACAAGGCAAGTAACATTTAGTGAGCACCTGTTTTATGCTCAGGGCTGCACCAGACACCTGGCATATACTACTGAAATTGTTAAGAGCATGGACTGTGGAGTCAGTCTGCACGGACTCACATCCCGGCTCAGCCGCTCCCAGCAAATAAACTCAAATCAGAGTGGTCGTGAGTTCCAGACGAGACTGTGTCTATAAGGCATGGAGCGCCGTGCCTGGCACAATGTTAGTTCTCAAAGTGTGTTAAGTCGTCGTCTCATCATGTAGTTCTCACAATAATACAGGCATCAGTATCTATTTTAGAGATGAGCAAAATCTCAAAGGTGGACCTGTTTATCCAGTGACATACTCACCCTCAGGTGCAGATGAAAGAAAATGAAAATACCTACCCTTCATGATTTTTGAAAAATCAGAGAAATAGTTTTAGAATGCATAGCCTAGGACCTGCAAGATAGTTGATCTACAAAACTCAACCCTGTTCTAGGTGTTGGCGGGGCAGTGCAGAACAAGACAGGGAGATCCCCTGCCCTTGTGGAGGGTAGACTGAGCTCTCTACCCAACCTTCAGGAAGCAGGAGGCGCTGTACATACCAGACCTGTTGGTAGCACATGCTTTAATGCAGTTATGTAATATTTCTCTTTCCTTGTTAACAGAAGGTTCTAATTCCTCAGAGTGAGTGATCCCTAAGGTTCTTGACTAATCACAAAATGCTCAAAGGTGAAGAGCCACTAGGAGGTCATCTTTGCTGCCCTAGGAGTTCCTTCTGGGCACCCCCTCCCTGGCTTCCCCACACCAGGGCGCCTGGTGCTGACAGAAGGAGAAAGAGATGCCATCACTGCTTCAAGATGGCAAAGGCGTTGTTCTACAACAATGACTCCGTAGACCCAGGCCAGCCTCCCAGCCACCCTTCGGAATATTCTCTCATTGTGTGTATTGGTGTGGCGGCTGATGGAGACCCAGACCACAAACTCACATAAAGGCCACAGATAGATTTAGTCAGGTTTATGCATTTCCAAGCAGTGAATTAATGAAAAGAAAATCAGCAGACAATAAAAGAGTTGACTGAACATTACTTCTATGATGATCATTTCTTCTCTGCTGTTCTTGAATTCACTCACTTATGAAAACACGTAATAAGCCTCTCCTACACACCAAGTTGTATGTTGTCTCTGGGGATACAGAGATTATCCCAAGAAGTCAGCAGTTTTGAAAATGTCTCAAGAAGGCCTGTCCTCTGTGTTTGAGAACAATCCAAAGTATTGTTGACAAAGAATTATAACTTGTACATTCTTTGATGTCTCTGGTTGCCTAAATTTCCTGGTAACTTGCTATACAGCATGTCAGGAAATTTCATTTCAGCCCTGTAAAACTGGGACTGTGTGGTTATAATACTGCCATCACCTCAATGCCAAAGCCTGGCTGGGCACACTGGGGTACAGATCAGGCCGCAGGGAGCTATTCTGGGCTTCTCCCGTACTACAGTTAAGTTTTCAGTATACTATAAAATATCATTTCATAGGCGAATGACTCCAAGTAGGATTTGGATTAAATGGGATCTCCTAAAACTAAAGATAGACCAATATGGTTTTATGATTTAGTATTGCTGCATTTTCTTCTTTAACAAGATATATTTCTACATATAATTACTGAAAGGGGAAGATCTCTGTAGCTTAGTTAGAAATAGAGAGTCTGCATAAGAAATTTCATGCATAGTTCTATGGAAAATGCTAAAATATCTCATCTGCTTGACACAGGTATGCATTTTCCATCAGGGAAAGGACAGTGTAGATTTTTTTAGAATCATTAAATAGGTGGTAACCATCAGATACAGATAAAATAATCTGATTTTTATATGTAAGTCCGTAAATTTACAGGGAAACCTGGGAACTGGGTAAATTTGAGTGTATTAGGGTTGGGAACTTTTTAAATCTTTAGGTTTTTGCTAAATTATCCCTTATGTATTTCCTCAGTTTTAATTTCCCTACATTTCAAAAATCTCTTTGTGAAAAAGGATGTGAAGCACTTTATATTTCTACCTTGAGTTTTCATTAGTGATATTTAATACTATGAGCATCTTGAAGCTCATAACCCAAGAGGGAGAATTTGAAAGGACTGTTGTAAAATTTTTTCATTCTTCTTTACAGTATCTTTATCTTGTTTGCACTGAAAAAGCTTCTTTGCCTCACCACGGAATTAAAATTTATTTCCTAGCATCCTGATAGTCCGATGAGCCGGCAGTGTTTTTATGTACAGCTACACAAGAGTTACTCAAAATTATTACTGTTTGGGGGAGAATAACTCACTGAACTATCAAAGAAATATATCCCTGCACAAAGATAAAGATTTGGCATGAACTTTTTAAAGATAACAGTAAGTGTAAAGCAGGTCACCTTGACTTTCACACTTCTTGACAGGGGTGTTTCTCCAGAGAGCTCTTATTCATAGTAACTTACTATGGAAATGCAAAAGATAATGCCAAAAATAAAAATAAAAACATATATTTGAGCACATACTGTGTTCCAGGTCCTGTGCTAAGAGTTCACAGAAAAATATATATATACATGTATATATGCTTTCAACCTTAATAATAGATCCAATTTTATACTATGATATTGAAAATATTTAAATTTATTTTAAAAAACAAGAATTCCCATTTAGGCCTAGTCCTATAGTACCTAGCTGTATTCTAACACTGTTATTTCCCCTGTGTTAACTTTTCTGTACATTTCTTTTCTTTTTTTTTAAATTGAAGTATAGTTGATTTACAATATTATATTAGTTTCAGGTATACAACATAGGGATTCAATATTTGTATAGATCATACTCCACTTAAAGTCATTATAAAATATTAGCTATATTCCCTGTGCTGTACAATATATCCTAGTAGCCTATTTATTTTGTACGTAATGGTTTGTACCTCTTAATCCCCCATCCCTATCCTGCCCCTCCCTCATTTCCCCTCCCCACTGGTAGCCATGGTTTGTTCTCTATATCTGTGAGTCTATTTCTGTTTTCTTTTATTCATTTGTTTGCTTTTTTTTTAGATTCCATATAAGTGATAATATACAATATTTGTCTTCCTCTGTCTGACTTATTTCACTAAGCATAATACTCTCTAGGTCCATCTATGTTGTTGCAAATGGCAAAATTTCATTCTTTTTTTATGGCTGAATAATAAGCCATTGTATATATATGCCAAATCTTCTTTATCCAGTCACCTATTGATGGGCACTTAGTTTTCTTCCATGTCTTGGCTCCTGTAAGTAGTGCTGCTATGAACATCGGTGTACATATATCTTCCCAAATTAGTGCTTTCATTTTCTTTGGATATATACCCAGGAGTGGAATTGCTGGATCATGTGGTAGTTCTATTTTTGGTTTTTTGGGGAACCTCCCAACTGTTCTTCACAGCGATGTACCAATTTACATTTTTACCAACAGTATACTAGGGTTTCCTTTTCTCCACATCCTTGCCAACATTTATTACTTATTGTCCTTTTGGAGATAGTCATTCCAATAGGTGTGAAGTGATATCTAATTTTGGTTTTGATTTACATTTCCCTGATGATTAGCAATGTTGAGAATCTTTTCATGTGCCTGTTGGCCATCTGTATGTCTTCTTTCGGAAAATGCCTATTCAAATCTTCTGAACATTTTTTAATCAGGTTATTTAGGGTTTTTTGATATTGAGTTGTATGAACTGTTTATGTATTTTGGATATTAATCTCTTAAGGTCCTATCATTTGAAAATATTTTCTCCCATTCTAGGTTGTCTTTTCATTTTTTTGACAGTTTCTTTTGCTGTGCAAAAGCTTTTGAGTTTAATTAGGTCCTGTTTTGTTTATTTTTTATTTTGTTTCCTTTGCCTGAGGAGACAGATCCAAAAAAATACTGCTATGACTTATGTCAAAGAATGTTCTGCCCATGTTTTCTTCTAGGAGTTCTATGATTTCTGGTCTTACATTTAGGTCTTTAATCCATTTTGAGTTTATTTTTGTATGTGGTGCCAGAAAATATTCTAATTTCATTCTTTTACAAGTCTGGCTGTACAGTTTTTCTAGCACCACTAATCTGTACATTTTTTATAGGAGTGCTTCCAAAGAACAAACTGAATAAGGCATATTAACGATGCATGCTGGTTATAAGTGCCCTGGAAAATTCATTGTAAGAAATAGTTTTCAACATGTAAATATTAGTACAAGAAAATACGAGGAATTTGACCAAGGCACTTAGGACAAAATACTAACAAAATATAAACATGGCCTTTTTCACATGTTGAGGAAATAGGATGGGCTATAATTTGTTGAAACCCTTGTTTATGAATGGATTTCCCAGGAAAGTAAGAAGGATTAATTAAAAAAAACTTTCCCTTCTTCTTATAAAAGTAATAATATTCATTTCAATAGTGTGGGCAAAAAAATTAAAAACGCTGAGAAGAAAAATTCATCAAAGAGCTTTTTGGCTTTGTTTTATTTAAAATTTGTATAACAGGTTCAAGGTGCTAGATCAACCCCTTCAAGAGTCACACATACGTGAGGAAATATATGGAGTTTTAGCCATGGATTTACATTATATCTGTCATTAATTCTAATATGTAAATGTGGGGAGTGGGTCTGTTTTCTGGGGGAAGGTTTAAGGCAGTGAAATTTCCTTGCGATGCTCTGCACAGCACAGCCCCTGCAGAGGACGGTCGACCCTTACAATTCTGCTTGTGAGAACAGAACTGCCTCTTCTAAACTTCTCGCCCGCGTCTTTCACCCTACTTCCATCACTGCATCCTTGCCTTTAAACTTAACTCCTCAGAGTAATGGAGAAACAGAATAAAACAGTTCCAGGTAGATTTGCCCTGAAAGAAATCTTAAAACAAAATGGAACCAGCAGTATCCCTTGGCACTTAAAAGTACATAGAACTTTACATCAAGGAAAGAAGGAAAATATCAAATATTTGTACAATTCTCCAAAAGGATCACAAAGGATGTAATGTCAATCCTAGCCATTTAACCCTCAGCACCTCCAGCCTTCAGACAGGCATTTGAACAAAGTTCAGGATCCAACTCTCCACAGGTTTTTCTGGAAGACCCTACCCCAGCCTTGCCCAATCTAAGGCCAGGCTCCCCTCTGCCACAGCCTTGCCCACCGGTCCACCCTGCCCTAGAATTCCTGCGGTGACAGGCAAATCTCATTACGGTCCAGCCCTCAGCCCTGGCTCTGGGATTCGAAGGGTTTGGGAGCTTAAAGCCCAGGATGGCTCTGCGCATGAGGTCTCATGGGAAGACAAGACAAAACCTGACCTCAGGTAAAGTTGGGAGAATCTGGGAGCAGGGAGATGTCCCAGTGGAGTGGCTTGTTCTTCATCCATAGACAAGGCAGTATGGGGACAGAAATAGAGGTTAATCTTACCATGAGGAAGATTCAGTTGGGAAGGGCTTTGGCAGAGGGAAGAACATGGGAAGATTCATGAGAGCAGGACATTGTTACAAACAGTCAGAGCCAACCCTCGGTTTTACCATTTGGCTGGAGCAGAGTGCATGGGGGAGATGGGGAGGCAGCATTACCAGAAAGCAGCGTGAGGCTGGGAGAGACCATGACCTTGGGGATCCCACCACTAACCAACTGCGGAAAGTCATGTCTCTACCACTTCACTTCCTCACCTGTGAAATACGTGGAATTCTTCCAGAGAACTTGCAAGTAGCCTGTGCGTGGGAATGCTGCTTGCACTTTCCCGAGAGTCTAGAAGGGGCCTAGAGCCCCTTGCATTGTGCATGGCCCTTCCCACTTCCTTGCCTAGTTGCATTGATATTTCAAGCTCTTTTATAAAGTGCAGGTGTGAAAGCAGCCCTTCATCTCTCCTCTTCCCGCCCAGGCCTTGAATAGAATTATTGGTTTTTGCAAGAAAAGGTAATCAAAGCGAAAGTAAAGGCTAGGCTGTTATCACTACTGTTGTCTCAGGCCAGATGCCCACTAGCAATACACCAGAAGCCAAAAATGAGAGACCAGGCTGCAGCTGGGATCCAAAAATAAGGGCCAGGCTGGGTGGAAAATATCAACAAATGCAAACCAGGAACAAGAAAGAATGCTTTGTCTGTACATTTGGAAAAGCAAGAGCCTTGAGCTGTGTCCCACATGCCCAGACATAGGTCTGCCTCCAGTTTATCTTGCAGTGGTCACAGCAAGGTTGCTCAGAGTGTTACTTTACTGCTTAGCCACTCACTCTACTGCCTCTCCAGCAGGAGGGCGTCTCCACTCCATGCCCTTCCATTGGCAGAAAGCACCCAGGGCAAAAAGCCCATTCTTCACCTCTGTCACCTTTCTATGCATCTCAGCCCCATTTTCTGAGCCTTTCTCTCAGGCCAGATTTCTGGGTATCTGCTTTCTGTTTGTTTTGTTCTGATCCCGCATCAATATGCACATTAAGGCAACTATGCAACTCATCTCTTATTGAAAGAACAGTGCTCTTTCCACACCATACTGTGATTAAGAGTGGGAGGTTGCCCTGGTAGGTGTACGCCAAGAGACTCTAACAGAGGTTTTCAAAGCATGTATTATTCCTACGTGCGTGAAGGAGTTTCATCAGAAGACTCAAGAACAGTTCAAAGTTCTCTTTCTACTCCCTCTGCTTTTAAAAGGTTAGAAATAACACACGTCAGTTTAGTAAAATTATCTTCTAAGTAACATCGCACTAATTTGAGATTTCACAGTGAAATAATCATATGCCAGCCTAGGTCTCAAGAAGGCGTGTTCTCATTAGAAGCAGAAAAATGATCAAGAGAACTGCCACAGAGGGTTTTTGAGAATCATATTAACGAATAAATCACCTTAGAGCTTGTGGCCAGGGGTAGCCAAGAATAAAATCGTACAAGCAGAGTTCCCCTGTCTGGAAGGCTGCACTGCATCCCTCTCCATCCTGAGGGAGCGTGTCCTATTTGCAAGTGGCGGCTCTTCCTCGTGGGCTGGTGGACCCTGGCCTACACTGTCACCCCACCTCCGCCATCTGGAGGCCTTGAAAATGCCTTGGGAGAAGGGCTTTCTCCTGGCCTTTCTCCAGGAGAGGGCACTGCTGCATGGGTACCAGGGATGGGGAGAAACATGTTGGTCACATAGGGACTAGAGCTGAAGACTGCTCATGGTCATTTCTCATCTTTCTATAAATCAAAGTAAACATGTTTGTTTGGTGGGAAATTATCCCAGTATTTTGTACACTAATGACAGCCCAAAAGGCAGCTGAATTCAATCTAACCGGCAATTATCAACCAGCTACTAAGGACTCACTTCCATTCTAGGGCTGTGGAGGTAAGAAGATAAAATAAAATTCTAACCCTCAGGTAGCTTACTCCCTAGTAAAAGATATAAAGTTTGGGGGGGAAAATATAAAGTTTGTAAACAAGTAACTATAAAATAAATAAGTAGCAAATGTCTAAAGGGCCAGGGAGGTAACCTACGTAAACGAAGTAAGCAGCATGGAAGAATAACAAAATCCCGGAAGCGGGGGCGGGTGGGGGGTGTAGCTCAAGCGGCAGAGCGAATGCTGAGCATGCACGGGCTCCTGGGCTCAATCCCCAGTACGGCCTCTGAAAAAATAAATAAACCTAATTACCTCTCCCCCCCCCCCCACCACACACACATTTTAAAAATCCCAGAAATGGAACCAAACTCCTTCTTTACTACATGATGGTATAAGCATATAACTTAGTGTAAATATAGCTGATTTCCATATTCTATTTTATATTAAAAAATTTAAACAGAAACAGAAAAAGAAAAACATTTATATTATTATTATTTTATAATTCATTATTGCTTTGATTTGGAGTCAGAAACCTGATACCTTTTCTTCTGAACCAACATGTCAGTGAAGCCCTGTGTTTTTAATGTGATGTACGGAATGCAGCCTTAAATATGTACACTGGGGTTGGTAGGTAGCTTTTTTTTTTTTTTTTTAAGATTCATTTTGGAATAAGCTTCTCCTAAACGTAAGTCCTCCCAATGTGGATGGGTTCTTACAAGGAAGATGAGTTCCTCCAAGACGGGTATGCAGTCCCAGCTTTCACCACTGTCATAGTCTTCAATACCATTTTGTAGTACAGCTTAATAACTTCATAGCCCTTCATTTGTACTATTAAGTTACTATTAATCTTAAAATTAACTAAGACAGAAAGTTAAATATTACTCGTTCATTTTCCTATAGTGTGAAATCCAGTATTCAAAGGCCCCATTTTGGAGAATAAATCTCAGGCTACCATTTTCATATCTGGAAACTGACTGCAATGTGGAAAGTGAACCAAATTATTCTTTAACAAATGAATTTCCCAAAGACTCTATGTTGTCAGGGCTGGGAGAAGCCAATGAGACATTTGTGCAAACACTTCTGAATGCCACAGTAGAAAAATATTCACAAGGTGCCAATGAGCTGTCATGTCAGCAAGAACCTTGGGACTTTGAGCCAATCTCTGTGAAGTGGAACGGGACTGTTTCCTCTGATGACATGAACAGTTGAAAAAAAAAACTCTCCAACATTACAGCACAAGTAAAGCAGCAAATTCATTAAGCAAACACTGGGCTGCTTTTGCTCCAAGATATAGAAGAATAGCTGATTCATGGTATTAATTACTGAATCCATGGCTGTCTCATTTTAGCTTTTTAGCTCAAAGCAATTCCTGGAGGAAATTAATGGATTTATGCATAGTGCCCCTACAAATACTGCCACCCCAGATTTGTTGCTTGATGGATCCAAGGTCAGCCCCACCCTTTGTGAGAACCTGATCTGTGGCGACACTTGACCATTTGGAACAGTGCCTTCTACATCCAGTGGGCTGAGACCTTTCTCATCACAGAGGTAGCCATTTTCTGGTGTTTTGCCTTGCAGAGACTCCTTGTTCAAAAGTTCTTTGGCCACCCCAACACTGTCAAAACAACCAAATAAATACAGCTAACAGTGTGCTATTATTTATATGTGTGCTAGTTTGCTGTAATAGAAAATGCCACCCCAAATTTAACTTATTCTGAAAGTTCGCAGCCATATTTTTTAACATACTGAGATCCAGTGTTTTAATTATACCAACATTTGCAAATGCTTGTTTATGCTCTGGACACATAATTTCTGCTACATTCAAAAGAGACTCTTTTATAGAAGTGTTATCTGTTGAAAGGTTTAGATGCCCAGGCAGTTTTTTCACTTAATAGAGAACTGCATTTCACAGCAGACCATTTATTTTATTCTCATTCAAAAACAAACGCTGCTATTTCCTCAGTCCATTAAGTTTCCCAGCACCCATCTTTTCTGTATACCACTCATAGCTGGTTTCATTATGGTACCTTAAGTTGTCATTTTTCCGTGCAAATGTTCTTTGGATAGTCATCACATCCACCAAAAAAAAAGTGCACTGCTATTTTTTTTTCTTGAAATACTCAACTCTGTTTTTTAGGAGATGCACAGTCCATTTTCCTCTAAATGTTACAATAATGAAAATAGCAGCAGTCACATGGTAGTAAATAATATGGCAGTTTGCAAACACAAAGGAAGGTGTGTGACTTTTGACTATTCAGGGAGGGCAAAGCCCTTCCACAGAGGGCACTGCCCCTCAAATTCAGGGGATGTCTGCCATGTGGGGACACTGGTTAAGGGAAGCTAGAAATCAGACATTTTAAAGAAAAATCTCCTAATTATCAAAATGTTGGTTACTCATTCCAAATTTATTAAAATAACAAGTAAGTCAACACTGTCTAGCCAAGCAAAACAAGCCTGCAAGCTGAGTGCCAATCCATGAGCTGCCCACTTACAACCTCTGGGGACGAAAACTGTAACAGTAAAGTCATCTATGTCCTACCTTTGTTCTAGTCCCCGAGAACTAAGAAGAGAAAGGGAACAATTACATCAGCATGCTTCTATGGAGTATGAATCCAAGGGCCATGATTAATTTGGAAACTTACTGATGAGGCAGCAAAATGCAGTTACAAAGGATAACCTTCTCAGAGTCCGGCAGGAGTGGGGAGTCCTGGGCATTTCCCTTAAAAGGTTGCTTGAAGTTGGAGTTCACATCTGGAAATCGGCATAATAAAATTACCTTGTGAGTTTGTCAAAATGATTAGAGATGAAAGTATACACATTTCTCAGGGTATTGTTGGCATTTGGAAGGTGTTCCATAAATGGTAGCTATGACTGTTGTTACAAAACACAAAACGTGAGTTTCCAACAGCATTTTTGGTTGCCCTACAAACACCAGGTGTGCCTGGCTGCTCTGCCCCCTGCTGCCCCTCCCTCTCTACATCCAGTTTCATCCCTCAGCACAGGCGTCCGCGCCACAGCTCGCTCCTCTGGCCGCTCAAGTCTTCTACCCACTGCCTTGCCCGTGCTCTCACCTATACCTGGAATGCCTGCCCCTCCCTTCTTCGTCCAGCTACCTCCTTTGCAACTCAACCAAAATGTCACCTTTTCTTAGAAGTCTGTCTTTAGGGCCACCTCCCTTCAGTCTGGGTTGAGTGCTCCCTCACATCCTGCCTTGCGTTTGCCCCCATCCAAGCATTTGTCAACTAGGTTGTCAACTGTGAGCTCCTGGGAGAGAGGAGCTGGGGCCACCCCCTCACTGTGCCTGTCCCCGAGCACCTGTGTGCAATGCCTTTGCCTGCCATGTGATTAGGGCTCAAAAAAAAAAAAAGTGTCAAGGAAGAGGGGTGGGAGGTGTAGTTCAGTGGTGGAGCACATGCTTGACATGCACAAGGTCCTGGGTTCAATCCCCAGTGCCTCTGTTGAGGTGGGAGGGTTGGGGGGCAAATTTAAAAAAAAAAGTTCAAGGAGAAGGTATGAGGTGTTGAAGTAGCAACAGCCCACTCAGCGTCTGCTTCCCTCTTGCTTTACAAATGCAAATATTTGGCTGCTGGTTATCTTTCTCTTCCTCTTGCCTTTCCAAGCCTTACTTTACTCAGGCTACTGCCTCCACCCCATCCCCAGATCAATGGAGATTTCCATTCTGGAGTAGCAGGTAGTAAGACAGAGGGTGCTTAAGTGTCACTTCCTGGGGCTTGAAAGGGGGACTGGAAGGCCCTCTGAGAGGGTTCCTTTTGAAAGGTAATAGAGAACACAGATTAGAGTCCTCTATTTTGGAGGCAAAGGAAGGAAGAAATATGACCCAAGGTCTTACCTTTACTTTCAGAACTGGTGACTTCTTAGCTAAGTGAGAACAAGAATGGGTGTGCAGTGAAAGAGGGCTCGAGCACTGCCACCTCGCACACCAGCGTACATGGACCTGTGTCAGAAGAAAAAGCATTTAGTAGGTCGGGGCTGCCCTTAGCACATACGAGGCCTTTGAATAAGACAAAGCATCCAGAGGGATGCAGAGGGATGTAGACCTTTGCTGGGGGACTTAGCAACGGGACGAGGACGGGCAGGACTTCAGCCCCCAAGTGCTGCTCATCCAGGTCCTTTCAGGAACGACCTACTGAAGTAGCCCTGATGTAAGAAAAAGTGTTTCCCTTTATGCACAATATTAGAGAAATGATCATGAATAATGTGCAAATATTTATTCTTTTCTAGGAACATGGGTGACGTTTGGAGGTCAAATTTCAGATGAGGTGAGTTACTTTTGGCTTCCATTATGCTAATGAGAGAAAATGCAGAGCAAACTGTACGGGTAGGAGTACTTGTCCTGGGATGCTGGCATTTTACAAGGATGATATTTTTAATCATAGGAAATGGTTAAGATTAACTCAATTTATTTTCATTTTTATCTTGCTTCTTATATTTTTCACATTTAGACAATTCATAGCCCTTGAAGCTGTCAATCTATTACATGCGCAGGCTCAATAATTAGAGAACAAACCAGTTTGGAATTAATATTTAGTCACTTTATGAAAAGATTTTATTGCTGGGTGCGTGTGTGTGTGTGTGTGTGTGTGTGTGTGTGTGTTTGTGTATGTATTTTAGCTTCAGTTTGCATGGACTTTCCTGTTTTAGGATGGAATCTCAGTCCTGGGCAAACCGAGACAGTTGGTCACCCTGGTTTGGGCAAGTTAATCCAACCTCTCTGATCCTCAGTTTCCTTTATGCAAAATGGAATGGCAATGTTGACCTTGAAGGTCTGTTGAAAAGATTGACTATGTTATGCATGTCAGACATTTGTATAGCCCTCTGGACTAGTAGGTAGCAGACATTCAATAAATGGAATCTATAATAATTGTATTTACCATTAAATTCCTTTAAATCTCCATTTACACATTCAGAGCAGTGCTTACCAAAGGAATATTCTTACCTTTGCCTTCATGGTGTAAGTGAGCTATGGAGTAACTAAGTACCAACAACTCCCTGAGGAAATCCCCTCCAGTCCCTCCGAGCCTCTCTTGTCTTCCTCAGCACCCTAAGGTGTCAGGGAAAGTGTTTCTGAGTGGATACACTCAGTGGGATCCTGTTCATTCCACATTAATTAGATTTACTAACATTTATATTTACCAATGGTAATATACCTAAGCTTAATGAACTGATGCCTCTGAAGTGCTCAGCCCTGTGCCTGGCCCAGGAATAAGCCCTTTATACGGGTACTTCTTACTATCAGTCCTAGAGAGACACTTGGGGAAATGGAGTGTCTTTTCTGCAGCTCCCAAGGTCACCAGTGTTATTTAACAGATCTCGGTGGGGGAGGGGGGTCTCATCTTCATATTCTTATCTGTCTAAATGCTTGTTCCCAGTATTGAGCATAGATCACTACAAAGAGTTTGTCGCATGGGGGAGTCCTTGGGAAGCAGATGTGTGCTGGAAATTAGCATGCAGAACAGTTACTGGGAAGTTGGACCACAGTGCCGTCTCAGCCATGACCTCAGCTGCCCCCGTGGGGAGCTCGAGGCTGAGATGGCCTTGCAGAGTTGTCCCAGGGTAGGGCAAGAGGAGTGAGCATTTGCATACCTTGTATGACCAATCTTTGGATAGAGGCTGCCCTGGGAGGCAAGTCTGACCTTGGGCTAGGTGACTCACTTTAGCCAAGTGCCATCTGATGGCAGCCTTCCTAGCAGCTAGGGGGATAATCCCTGAGTTCTGAAGGAGGACCAGGTGGCCATCCCAGGGTCGACTCCTGGACCCTCCAAGTGGCATTGGGAAGGGTGCAGGGAGGAGGCACAGAGGCAAGTCCACAGGTATCAAAGCAATGGCTGCAGACTTTAATCAGATGCAGAATAGGTACATGAAAGGAGAGAAGTCTACAGTTAATAGTCCCCTGGGTCTAGCAAGTACAAAACCTTATACTGCCTTGGTGCTTAGAGGGGAAAATGACAAAAATATCTTTTCTTTCAGAGTAGAGGGGTCAACTGTAAACATGTTACTTCCCCCTTCAACTTTGCTCTCCCCTTGCCAGTGTCTGCCTGCTCTGCACAGAACCGAGGTTGCCCAGGTCAGAGTGTGCAGGGCTGGCCTCTGAAACGAATCATTTCAAAATTACAATTCTGAAAACTACACAATAAAGCTGTCAGGAAGGGTTGCAGAGGCTCTCACCTCATACGCACACCAGACAAAGAGCTATTGTCCTTTCCGGAGAGCAGCTGTGGCTCCCCTCCCTGCCACCAGTGATGAGACTGCCCACAAGATAGAGAGGAGACAGCCAGACCACATTCACACCTGTGGCTGAACTGGTAGCACTCAGCTATTTCCATGTGGCAGTGCAGCCAAAAATACAAATAGACACGAATATGGGATCCCGGGGTGACCACACCGTAATGTGCTGAGTGACATAAGCATCAGTGCAGCCTCGGGATGTGGTGATGTCCCCGTTACTGGAAGAGTTCAACTATTTATTAAATAGCCACTTGGCAGGAATAGTGTCAAAATGATGCAAACTTGAAAATAGGTAGCTGTGAGGTCCCTCCCAAAGATGATTTGACTTCAGCATAAAACCAAGATGTCACTCACGTGAGTTGTAATATTTTAAATAGTGATAAGAGCATATTCCCACCTTATAGCACTTAATCCTCAGAGCTCTATTTATCTTTTCTCATCTGTGGGTTGGTGAGGCTTCCTTCGATTGCAGGTAACAGTACACCGAATGCAAATTGGCTTAACCAATAAAAGAAAAATTATTTCTACTTTCATATTAGAAGTGCAGGGGCAGGAGGGGGGTGTAGCTCAGTGGTAGAGCACATGCTTAGCATTCAGAGGTCCTGGGTTCAATCCTCAGTACCTCCTCTAAAAATTAATAAATAATAAACATACCTAATTACCTCCTTCCAAAAAAAAAAAAGTGTAGAGTAAAAGCAAGCTTCTGAGTTGGCCCAGTCAGAGCCTCCATTCTACTTCCTAGTGATTCTCCTGGCTTTGTGTTCCTTTGTGCATCAAAGACTACACCCTCACCTGGTAAGAGAGTGGTAGGAGCTCTGGGCTTCAATTAGAATAGCAGTAACTCTTGAGAATAGAGTGTTGTTTCTAAAAAGTCTGCAAGAAGAACAGGGAAGGTGTTCCCAGAGGTCCTCAGCCAGCCTCTCCTCACATCTCACTGGCACAGATGTGTCATGTGGCCTTCCCTGACGCACGGTTAGCCCATCAGGCCCCCATTGGACGGAGGTGAGGTCAGCTTCCCCTGAGACCTGTGGGCTCCCTGGGGGACCTGGACAGAATCTTCATTTTGCAGATGAAGAAACTGAAACACTGAGAGACCAAAAGATGTACCCACATTTATTTATCTAGTGTGTGGTCCACTCAAGGCCAGACATGGGTCCTCTGACTTAGTTCAGTGACTTCTTTTCATTATTCCACATTCAGGTCTTCAAGTCTCTTGACTGGGAAACATCTCAGCAATCACTCAGTCCAATTCTCCATCCAGGATGCTCCATCTTACCTCGAAATTTCTTTCTAGATAAGACTTATTATACACATTTACTGATAGTAACCCACTAGTATGTCACGCAACACAATCCAAGGATGATAGACAATACAAGCACAATAATGTCTAAAATACAAGGCAGTCATGATGTGAAAAACTATACTGTTCTTAAATTTAATTTCCACTTAGGATAAATGTCATATCATAGCAAATTGAAAGCAGTAATAGCATTTTTGCTGCTATTCCTCTAATGGATTTGCATGCAGTCCATTTTGCTAGCCTGACAATTTTCTGGCTCTGCTTATTTTTAAAAAATAGGAAAAGAGTTTATCTTGGAAATGCTGATGAAGCACCTTTAGCCTACAATGAAAAACATAATGGAATAATCAATTTCAATTATTTGCGAGGTGTGTAATTTTTCAGTTGACTGATAAGTCTACCAGCAGAATGAAAAACTGTCCTTTCTCCAGTTTTGTTGACCACCGTCCCCCCAGAGCTGTCCCTCACGGGGTTGTTTCCAGGGACCCTTCGTACTGCTCTCTCACACCTGCCGCCTGTGTTCAGCAGCACAAAGGAAGGAACAGGGAGCTGGGAGACCTACTTGCAGGCTGACCGGTGAGGAGCCGGCCCCGAGGTGAGCCGGCGCGCTCACTGCCTCCGCTCCGTGTCATGTCTTTCTGTGATGGCGCCCCAGCTTGTGCCGAGCCGTGGGTGGCAGGAGTTTTACAGCCATCCCAGCTCCGTCTAACCCTTGGTGAATCAGCACAGTCTGCTAAGCCTCCCGGGAAGAAAGGCATGAGCGTTTAGGTCAGAGTCACCCAACTGCCAGAACTTACTGGCTTGGGGAAAAGAGGGAGAAGAGGAATGAAGTACCAGTGATACAAAGGACCCGGTTTGTCACAGAGATTCCAAGGCCACAGAGAATGTGGTCAAACTGAGGCTCCCAGCAGTGAGAAGCAGAAGCCGTGCTCCCGTGGCCGCCTTATCCCAGTGTGGAAGGAAGTCCCTCAGGGCCTGGTCCAGGCTGAGGGAAGGGTTTTTTACCCTGTACAGGCTGGTTGAATCTTCTTCTTTTTTTTTTTTTCTTTCTTTCATACAACTGAGAAAAGCAAGAGTGGTCGGTGGGATTTCCATGTTCTTAAAGACCACCAGAGGATTCCGAGTTGCTTCCCAGGTTTCAAAAGCACTTGGCTTTTCTGACTGACCTTCGCATCCCCTTGCAGGTTGCTGAACGGCTGATGACAATTGCCTACGAGAGCGGAGTGAATCTCTTTGACACTGCCGAGGTCTATGCTGCTGGCAAGTAAGTCAGAGCCCGGTGTGTCGCTCAGGTGGCATTTCTGGAACAAAGGACTCTGCCCAGACCTTTGTTGACACGTTGGTGAGAAGGGTCTATCCATCCCACACGTGTTGATGCCACTGCTTTTCTCCCTGCCTCTCCCACCTCTGCAGGACTGGGGATGTTGAGCGTCTCTGGGTCCCTCTGCCCACCCAGACCTTCCCCATTCTGGTCCCTATATAAAGAATGGACTGACTGGAAGCAATAGCCACGATCTACATGAGGGGCCAAGGTGGTTGGGACCGGAGTGCGAGCAGCAGAGATCCATAAATGTTAGCTGAATGTAATTAATTCAAATGAGCAGCTTCCAGTGTGGTTGTTCCAAAGCTAGTCTCGTTACTTCGTAAGCACAGCTCATAGCTCCTCAGCCCTGCGGTGGACTGGGACCTCCTCTCTGCAGGAAAGCTAGGGCTGCTTTTCCTGCTTGCAGGCCTGTCCCTCACCCAGCAATACAGGTAGACCAGAGATTAAAGGAGAGGCTCCCAAAGATGCCAAGAAGCCTGATTTTTTTTTCTTCAACAAACCATCTTTTATTCACACTATTATTCCAAAATCACTCCAACAGGTTATAGCACAAGAGCAATTTTTCCAAAAAGCCTTCTAAAATATAGTACTGAGAAGACAATCCTCAAAATACAGAATATCATTATATATTGAAATCCTCAGTCAGCTAGATATAAAGGGTTTTATCACCTTTTTCGCCTTTTTTTTTTCAGTTGAAGTATAGTCCATGTGCAGTGTTGTGTTAGTTTCTGGTACAGCATGGTGATATATGTATACTTTCATAAGAGGCGCTTCAGACCCCATTCTGAGGACAGAGAGGGCTGCAAAGCAGCCTCTCTTGCTGGAGAAGTCACCTCTAGCTCCAAGCTTCCTATGGAGCAGAGAGCATGTCTGGGGCTCCAGGACGGGGCTCACTGCCAAGTCCCGCAGGCACCGTGCCCTCGGGCTGGGCCTCGGGGTCCATGCCCTCTGGTCTGCACAGCAAGCGCATTTCAGCAGAAGTGGAGCACTTTGGCCCCCGCTGTGAACATGGATGCAGGTCCTGGCAGGAAGAGAAACTAAGAGGCTGGACAGCTGCTTGAGCAGCTCTGCAGTTCTCTACCTGGGCTGTGGTACATAATCCCCTGCGGGCCTGATTCCCCACCTCCGGGGAAAAATTATAGTCAAACTGCTGAATCAGGTTCGTCGCTGCCAGGTCAAAGTGCATTCTCCTAGCCTGGGTTTCCTCCTTTTCAAGGGCAGGTCTGTGTTTAAGGACCATCAGGGAGGTTCCGAGCCCACATCCTCGGTGTTTGAAAATGAAATCGATGAGGCCTTGCTCCTTTCCTCACCTCACTCTATCCCAGTGTTCTTTTCTTGTGTTGAATCCTGCTTAGTACCAAGTGGGGCTAAGGCTGGAAAAGGAAGCAGTGATTAACAAGTCTGTTAGACTGGTGTTTGTATTCTTGTTCTGAAGGATAATCGGTCCTGATTATAATTATTGACTGATGATCAGTGTGTAACGAGATAGGTTCCCACTGCGAAGCGCAAGGTTGCAAGAGAAACAGATGTGGGGAAAGAACCCTGGGGCGACATTCCATGCCTGTCTACTTGGGGCACGCTCCTGTCTAACCCGCGTCATGCTTTATTACCAGCCTGTACACTCCAACAAAGGCAGACATTTTTCAGTTAAGACAAATCACAATTAGTGATGACTCAATCTACATGACACCAAAGGACAAAGAGCTGATTCTGCTGATGTCCCCATTTACAGAGCCTCTGAGAACACAGCTGCTTCTCACGATGTTGGTCTGGCTGGGAGGAAACTAGAAGAAAGTTTTAGTCACCTTAAGCTTGGCCCCCAGCTGCGGTAGGCAGAGGAGGAGAGGACGGTGGGGATGTCTTCACTGCAGCTCTCCACAACCAGCCCAAGGGGCAGGAAGGACACTTCCCTATGACTTCTTACTCCTGCTCCTGCGACAGTGCTTGTCACTGGAACCCAGGACTTTCTCCATGGGGGCCACTGCATCCGCGGTCCTGGCTTTGGGACATCGAAACCCACACATGTGTTTTTCCACCCTGCAAAATTGCCAGTGAGTCAATATTTTCTGTCTGAAAAGCGTGAGGTCTCATTGTCCTCCCCAGGCACCACTGGAGACCACAGCCATTAGAAAGAAACCCTTGACTCCCACCAGACACTGCCAAGCAGGACAGTTATTTATGGGATCAGTGGCTCAAAAACACCAAACTGCCAAATGACTCCGCTGCTTCCTAGTATCAGGACCGCAGGCGGTCTCCTGCCAGTGTGCCAGGATTTGGCAGGTGCTTCGGGAGCGCTCCGGGAGCAGGATTCTGCAGGCACAAGCAGAAACAGCGGAAACTGTGCCACCAGCCGAGAGTGGCTTCTATTTTCGGGACATGTGGGCACTGAGAGTTCAAACCAGGAAGGGATCTGGTGTTTTGGATTGACTCTTGCATTTCCAGGACACTGTATCCTAAAATATTATGTTTCCCCTTCAGGGCTGAAGTGATCCTGGGGAGCATCATCAAGAAGAAAGGCTGGAGGTAAGGTCTTCACCATAGTCACTTACTTGCCTTTAAAAAGACTGTGATTATTTTGCACCAGAGAAGAGAAAATAAAATCACATGACAACTGACTGAAACGCTGTCAAAAATAAAATGTCAACTCTTGGTAAAGAAAGGATTTACAGTGCTTTGAAAATAAATACCAGTGAGTTCATTACTTGTGCTTCAAGAATTATTGACTAGTCATTAGTGACAATGAATCACCATGGGGTTGCACAGAGGAGGAATGTTCATGAAATATTCGTGCCTCAAAGAAAGTGGCATTTTTGTGGTTTCCGACTGCCATTTGTGGTCATCCGGTGAAGGAAGCCAGCTGACAGGAAGCTGATTATCTGTACACATGTATTTATGTTCACTGTAAATTTTATTTATTAGATTTTTTAATTGAAGTATACTTAGTTACAATGTGTCAGTTTCTGATGTACAACATAATGTTTCAGTCATACATATATCATTGTTCATTTAATTAACAACTCTGGATGCAAAGAAATGAAACAAGAACCCCTTGGAATATATATCCCAAAGCTTTCTTACCTGAACACAATTAGCCAGCACCGAGTCTCCTGTGTGCTCCAGCCCTGGTGTCTGGGCATTCAGGAGAATGCTTCATCTGCTGTTCCTGAGGGGTTATGTCCCATCCCACCACCGTCTATAGCCAAAGCCAGTAGTGATAAAGGATGCTATAACATGCCTCCCCACCCCACCTCACTACATGTGTCAACCCAGCAGTCACCTCTTCCCCAGCATGAGGACAGAATCAGGCAAACCCCAGTGAAGACCACCGGACAAATGTGGCGTCCTCTTCTGCTCTGGTGTAAGATCTGCTGATGGCCAAATAAGTAACAGCCATATAGTATGAGTGGCAGCAGAAACTCAAAACTGTATGGAGATATATGAACAAATAAAATTTGGTGACCTACTTTCTGCCTCTCTCCTTACCTCTCCCCACTCCAGGAACTGTCAGGGTATGAAGAGAAAATTGTATTCAACCTTAAATTTGGAAAGATATTCACATCCCCACCCAGTTCTCCACCTCACCTGAGTTCCCTCCGCACCCAGAGTGTTGGTCCATCCATCGCTGCTCACAGAGCACTGTATCATTTCCAAGGGCTGCTGTACCAATGTGCCACAAAGGTGGCTTAAAACAACACTAGATTATTCCCTCGCAGTCCTAGGGGCCAAAAGTACAAAACGAATGTTTGAACAAATGAATCCTTCCTTCCCTCTTCCAAGGTTTTGGGGGTTGCTGGCAATCTTCTGCCTTCCTTGGCTTATAGCTACAGCCATTCAACCTCTGCTCTGTCACCATGTGGCATTCTACCCTCGTGTGTCTGTATGTCCTCTTATAAAGACTCCAGTCATATTGGACAAAGGGCCCACCCTACTCTAGTACGACCTCATCTTCATTTAACTCATTACATCTACAGTGACCCTATTTCCAAATAAGCTCCCATTCTGAGGTACTGGGGGATGGGACGTTATCACATCTTTCAGGGAGGGACACAATTCAACCTGTAACAGATGCCTTGGAGGTGACTCCACTGACAAGCAGTGAAATCAGCAGGGAGGTGAAGGCTGCCAGGGAACACCTGAGGACGAGGGGGAGCTTCATGCAGTAGCTCACTTCCCCTCTGCACCCACAGGACGTTTAGTCATCCCTCACCATACGCTGCAAAGCTTAATAAATACTTTTGGTGAAAAAGAGATTAACATGCATCTTTCACAAACTGCCTTGCAGTCTTGCAAGTGAACACTCAGTGTATCCTCATGCTACAGAATATTGGTACCAGTTCATATCCGTTCACAGCTGCCCACCCGAGAGTGTCCAACAAATAAACCATAACATCACAGCATGGAGGCAATAAAAGCCATTTCAACTGGCATCCTTGGCTTCTTGTCCCAAAGCTATCACTTGCTAGCTGTGTTGTCCAGGGCAAGTAACTTCGCTTCTCGGAGCCTCAATTTCCCCTTCTGTAAAATGGAGGCATCGTGCTGATAAACTGAGATAAAGTACATAAAAGAATGTTGAAGGCTGTGCTTTATCAATGGGAGATACTCATGCTGTCATTCTTCACCCACTCAGAGGAGCTGCTCTAAATGCCTCCATGAGGTCAGTGATAATTCACCAGGTTGCTGTCCACTCTCGCTGTTTGAACATAAATATTAGGGTGCACGCCCATGTAGGCCAAACATTTTACAGAAAGCCAGATTTTGGAAAAACAAGTCTATGGTGGTGTTTGGATAGAGCGTGCAGCCTTGGCAGGCCCAAGTGCTCTGAATAATGCAGAGGGCTGCACGCATTCTTTAATAAGATTCCATCCAGAGCTTTTTGTTGAAGCTCTGACAGTGCTTGCTAACGGAGGCCTGACTCCCCTGTGACAGATTGCTATATACCAGGTATCATGAGGTTGACGGATTAAGCTGGAAAGTGCATCAGCCCTTTTGGGGTGCATAATCTCCAGATGCATATATCTGTGGGCCTCCTGTTACAGTGATTCAAATTACTTTTCCAGGAATTAACTTCAGTGGGATGGGAGTACTGACATTTCCTACAAATTTTTCTTGTTGCAGCCAAGTTGTCAGAATTGTCACCGTCATTGCCCATTGGTTATCATTAATCATGCTAGGCTCTTCTACCTGAGGGCCCCAGGCGTCGACACTACAGCTGATGGAATTATAAATGCCTTATTTCAAATATTCCCGAAGTTTGGTCTTAACCTTTGAATCTCAAATGCTTTTTTTCCCCCTAAACCAGTTCAAATGAATTATATACCTGGAGAAACTAAATCACACTGAGATCTGCCTCCCAATTTTAAATTAAATGACTATAGTTCTCAAGACATATTTCATATCCCACAATCATAGTGATGCAATTGCATTTCCTGCCCTTGGGTGTGGTTTTGAGAAGGTAATAAATCTGCTGACAAGATTTCCACATTTCATTCCTTGAGGAATGAAACTGGTAAAACATTGAGTTATGGATCTTAGGACTGTTTTCCTAAAATAACATTTCCATTGAATAAGACACTCAGAGCAATTTTATTTCTATCTATTGACTATTATAGTTTACTTCATTATTCATAGTTCCATGTAGTCAGTTCCTGCCTGTGAAGGCAATGGTGGGAAAGGATCATAACTCAGAGATACTCGGGTCCATGGTCCTTGGCAGAGGCCAGGAAAGTTCAGATTAATCAGCATTAGGTCAGATGCTCGATAAGTGTTAGCTGGTGGCTGCTTGAGCTCCTAAAGCAATCCATCCTTTAAGTCCTTTCCCTTACCGTTACTTTTCACTTACCATTCTGAGCCTCCATGCCTACCTCTCACCTGCCAATCACCTGTGTGCTGCCACAGCCCTCCTCCTCCTCCTCCAGCCCCTCCCAATAACTCCCTTCCCTTCAGGCCTCTTTCTTTAGGATCTGACTTCAAGTCCCTACTCACCAGGTTCCTTCTGTCCTTATCAATGACATAAACCAACCATTTATCTCCTTGCCAATTTTTTAAAATGTGAGATACAATAAGTTCATTCTGGTGCTATAATAATAATATGACCCGGTACAATAACCAGCAGTTTATATAATATTTCTCTATGTGTTTGTCTGTTTACCTTACAGGAGGTCCAGCCTGGTCATAACAACCAAACTCTACTGGGGCGGAAAGTAAGTTCAATATCTCTTACTTTCCCTGCTTGACAGGAAACAATCAGTAGTTTGTGCTTTAATCCTTTTACGCAACCATTTTACATTCGACGTACTCAAATTAATTGGTTTGGAAAGAAAGATTGTTTTTTTTCTCACGTGAAGGAAATAGCAATTTGCCTGGGATTCAGGTTTAGCAAGATACCCCCAAAGAAATTTCGTGCAAAGCATGTGGTCACTTGTTACTAAGTGATTCATGGAGATTTTCAAAATACCAACCTCATACTTAGAACCGTTTCCAAAATAGAGTTCAAATTTCAGGAAAAGAAAATAAGCACATAGCATCACAGACGAAAAGCTACTCAAATCTGCCAAAACTCAGAGACTTCTACGGAAAGCAATGATAAAAATATCTTGCCTCGCCCCACGTGTGAGTCTCTGATCATTTCTGCAGAAGGCTCTGAAAATGCTGATCAAAAAGACCATCTCAGCGAAGAATAACAGGAAGCTGCATGTATCACTTGCTGTCAGGCCAAATGAAAGAGTGGTCCTCTCTCTGCCGTGGGATGCAGAACACACTTCACAGGATACACTGGCTTCTGATGGCCCTGCTGGTGTTTGAACTGGTACTTATGTTATTCAGCAGGACTCAGAAGTCTGGCCTCTTTGTGAGACCACATGTGAGAAAACATGAAGCTATTCCATATACCTTTACATGGAAACCTCAGAGATTTCCATGGAGTCTTAACAAAAACAAAGACAAACGCAAACAAACAAAACCTAATTTACTTCCCTCTGATTGACAGGGAATAGTTAAAAACAAACTTGGAAGGAATCTTCTAATCAAAATGTACGTGTATACACTCACACGCTGATATTTTATTGATGTTTTTGAGTTGTTTACGATTACTATGAAGACAGAAATGTGGAACTCAGATATTTATTCCTAGTGCAGTCTATATAAAAATAAAGCAACGTGGTGCCCATGAGAAATGTTTAGTTTACATCGTGTGTACTCTGATTCCTAGTGCCATTTCTTGATGATTTGCGATGGTACTCAAAACCTTGCCTATAATTTAGAAGTAAACAGGAAATAAGACAGTCTGCAAGAACCATTATGTAGTAGAGTGCTACATACATTATTATCTAATGCACTTTTAGAAGATATAAAATCACCAAAGGCGAATGATAAACTACTGCGTTCTAAAAAGGGGTTGCCAAAGTTATTGATTTTGAAGGAATATTTCATCAGTACTTTGAAACTCAAAGACCACGTTTCTTTCTCATTGGCCAGAGCCTGAGGATGGATGGTCTGGGCAGGCAAAAGTCCTGGTCAAAGGTTTGTCTTCTTAGGAAACTAATTTAAGGAAGACTTGGTACATCACATTTTAAAAGAAAATAGTTGTTCAGCTTCTTTTGAAAGTCAAAAGACGCTTCTAAATTTGTTTCCTTTCTCAGAAAAGCCAGTGCTACCAGTAGCCTGATAATCTTATAGTAAGTAAGCTCACAAACTTTTTTTTTTTTTTGGCTTGAGATTGGTTAAGAAGATAGTAAGGCTGAGCCACATGTCAAGTGTCAAATTACATATGGACAAGGTGCACGTGCCTGAGTTGTTATTAAGGTGATGTGATGTCTGTCATGGTTAATTCATCTTCTGGGGTCTTCAAAGAAGAGCCTCTCAGTGTGCTGCCCACCAGCCTTGTTTGCTCAGCCTGCAGTAGCACAGAATTTGCCAAGAATAGGGCACAAAATTAACCATTTAGTCTAGAATGATTATTCTTCTTTACTTTTGAAAGAGTGATTTTTTTTAAAAAAGCACACCCCACTCAAAGTCATTTGCTTCTTTTTCTTGTCAGAGCTGAAACGGAAAGAGGGTTGTCAAGAAAACATATTATTGAAGGTGAGTACCGCTGCTTCCATTTTATTTTTGTCTGTGGGCTGCTGAGTGCAGAAAGGTACCAACCAAATAGGTTCCAAACACGTTAGGAAGGGAAAAAATTCTCTACGTAAAGAACCACAACCAACCAAGTTTATCCCTGGGCCTGAGTGTGGGGAGTGTGGTGATATAAAGGGAGAATGAGAACTCAAAAGAAAAAGACTGCATTTTCTAGAACTCTTCTCATTTACGGCTATGCTAACATTAACAGAGCACGTCTGCAAGAGTCTTTAAAGAGCTTTGTTGAGATATAATTTATATGCCATAACAGTTTTCCCATTTAAAATGTACAGTTCTTTTGTTCTGAGAATAATTACAGAGTGTGCAATGGTCATCATAATTAGATTTCAAAACATCTTCATCTCCCCCCAAAGAAACCTTGTATCCACTAATAGTCACTTCTGTTATCTTTTTTTTTAAAGTTAGGGTTTAACATCTGCCATTCATTAAAAAGTTTCAAGTGGAGTTTCTCAGAATGTTTTCTCCTACTCCTAAAACCGGGGTGGTTCCACGTTTTAAATCACATAACAAAACGGTTGTTTACCTGAAAGGCAACTACAGACTTAGACACAGCTTTTTCCTATGAAAGTACACAGACAATGCCCTTATTCTTCCAGTTTGACCTACCAAACTATTTCTGTTCTTTCATGCCAGATACTCAAGAAATTTGATCTGCTAGATTTTAACATTGGCACAAATTTGGGTTTAATGACTGTGGAATGGCGGAATAAATAAACAGACTTTCAGAACCTGAGAGGACCTTGAGATTCCAAATGAACATAATAAACCTATTATTGAAATTTCTGCTACCTCCTTGGGAATCCAAGGAGCATGTTGTTCCTAACCAGATCTCAGTCAGAACTTTGGGCTCATTGAAAAAGTCTTTCATATGATTTTTTTCAAAACTACATTATGCACAAGTCAAGCTAATTTTACACTCTGAAAATTAACTCAGGTGGCCAATGTCACCCAGCACACAAGTTGCCTGAACTCTACATGAACTGGTCTTCTGTCTTATTCTTTAATAGTACTTCCCAAATGTAATGTGAGTGTGAATCTCCAATGTTGAAAATGTCACCTTCATCACAGGACAAGTACCAATGAAACCAGAGGATAATGACTTGTAAACCTCTTCAAACTTTATTTTAGGTCTAAAAATCTCATGTCCCTTCTTTTTTTCCTGTAAAATTCACTCAATTCCCTAATTTCAGCCTGCCTAGAAATTTCTTTTGAGCTGACTCTCTTGCAGTCATGAGTGTTTTTGTCTTTGGCTGAAACTATAAACTGAAAAATAACACCAACAGTAAAACATAATAATAATTGATTCTAATTCATTTTCAATCTCAAAAGTTTAAAATTTTGTTGAGTTTCACCTTATGAACAATGGTGATTTTAGAACCTAAGAGAGAGATTGACTTAGATTTAAGTTTACTGGAGTCACTTGAAAGCTATTTTTCTTTACATAACGCAATGTATTCTCCTGTGGACTTCTGAGGAATGGCCAATTAACTTCTGGGCATCTCCTCAAGGGCAGGGAATGTTTCTCCTGCTCCTCCTGTTTTTCACTCCAACAGACATTGGGTCAGCACTGAGGGACAGGCTAACATAAAAAGCGCCTTCAGTGAGCGCATTCACTGCATGGGAGCATTTACCTCCTTGGGTTACGATTAACTGTTCAGATAGCTCCCTGGAGCCAAGGTTAATGCATTTTTGCACATCTACTTAAACTTATAGCAACACTTGGCCCCAAGCCAATGCTCAACAAACATTTGCTAAGGGGAGATAGAACATGACTGTTTGTTTCTTGGAGATAAACCCTAAATGGCTCTCAAGGAGACTTTTGTTAGCGTGTCTTTATGTTGCTACAATTTAGCTATAAGATTAAAGCATCCAAATAGGGAAAAGCAGTGCCACCTGACTGGGTTTGCAGTCCCAAGAAGATCAAAACAGAAAGATCATCTAGCTCCATTTCATCTTTGGAAAGATGAAGATACTAAGATCCAAGGAGGCAAAGAGACACTGGCAAGATCATTCAGGCCAGCTCAGTTTAGTGCCCTGGATCCCAAGTCCTGTGCCTCACCTGCACATAGACCTTTCCTCTAAATGCCAGACCGGTCCATCCAGCTGCCAAGAGCTCCGTGGGCTTGACTGATGTGCTGACACCACCACCAACAACCTGCTTTTCCCTGACCTCCCCGTCTTACTAACAGTCACTTCTCTTCTCACGCCAACATCTCAAAGTCCTCCTCGATACCTCTACCTCCACACTCTATATTCAGCACACCAGGAGTCCTCTTATTTCTACTTATACAACTTGTCCAAGTTTGAACACACCTCACCAACTTGGTCTGCTGCGGTGACAGCCTCACTGGTCTCCCTCCCTGCCTGCCCTCTGCCCCTACAGGTCATTCTCAGCAGGACAAGTGAGCAGTTCAGAACACAAATCTGATAGCATCATTTCCCTGGCTTAACTCTCATTTCCTTACCTCCCAGCCCCTCCCCATATTTTTCCATCTCATGTAGAGTAAAATCTAAAATTCATACCATGGATTCCAAGACTTCATGTGACTGAGATTTTTCAAAGTGAGTGGAGAGTGTCTCTTAGGAGCACAACCTCCTTTTACTCCACTTCAAAGTCAGAGGAGGGACCAGGTGGGTCACTGACAAGCTGCATCATACTTATATTCTCACATGAATACTCTAAAATCTTGGCCTCAATATCGAGAGGAAAAATGCTTTCCAGAGGAAGAATTGAGAGATGAGGAATGACTGAGTACAACGAGACTGGCTGGCCTTTATGTCAAGTCTGTGTCATGACTTACAGGTACACGTTATTACCTTGAACAACGAAATCATGCCAACAGATGCCCTCAGTGTGCACTTTTTGCTCCTTGGGGATAAATGTTGTGTCCATGCCTCTCTACCCACCTAGACTCGGGCACAGTTTCAGGATCAAATCAGAATTCAGTACATGCGTAGGGCATGGAAGAGCAAAGGACTTACGTCACGACTGATCACACAGCATTCCGACAGGGCCAAGTTAGTCGTAGCTTCTCCTAGGTAACTCTCAGCCCACGCTGAGCTCTTCAGAAGGGACCGAGGGAGGGGGCATCATCAGAAAGGAGGGCGTTTTGTTTCCAGTGCCAGGTAGGGGCCAGAACTGTCACTAAATGCCTGCCTCTAAAACCACGAGGGCCAGTGAAAATCTTTGGCGTCTAGTCATCCTGAATCTTTCCAGATGTGAGAACGTTATAATTACGGTACTTCTATAGGCTGTTGCTCTTACCAAGTGTGTGCCAACTAATTTTATTTGCCCTCTGGAGCAGCAATTCTAAAGGTAGTGAGTCTTGATATCTCCACTGCGGACTAGAGAACTGAGTCACACACAGTAAAAGCCAAATAATCCAAGCAGGTTCATATGCCAGCGTGCAGGTTTCCAGCCTTTTAGACCTGGGGATACCCTATTACTGGTTTGCTTGGTTTTATTTCCCTCTCCTTACCTCCTCCATACACAGAATTGCTTCCAAAATCTGGCTCCTATCATAGTGCTTTTTAAGGTAAATTTAGTTTCGAGATGCCCGTTGAGATAGCTGGTAATACCCTGGGCCTGAATGTCCCCGCAGTTTTTTAAGAACAGACATTAGACTTTATAACACCTGTCTGCCCTAATCTCTTCATCAGTGCTGCTTTTAACAAGCCACCATCACAGACAGTCCTTCCTTAATGAGTGAAAGAAATATTTCCGAAACTGTGTTCAAGCACTCCATTTTCCTGTCAGAAAAGTAATTGTGGCTGGCCGATAAACCAGTTTGAAAAATCAAATTTAAATGAGCCAAATTTAAATTTATAAGAGCCTCATTTAACATGCAATTAATTTTATGCCTATTATAAAAGAGAAAAACCTCCAGTCTTTCTGAGGAATTAAATAAGCTGATAAGGAAATGCTGTGCCTCATAGAAATGAGATAAAATAATTCTCAAACACTGTCATCCTTCCGGTTGTGTAATAGTATATACAATACATTCTATTTCAGGAAAGCATTAATTTTACTGAAATTGAATATTTTTTTCTGAGTAATCATAGAAATGTGACCAAATGGTTAGGGCTGAAACATAGATTATTGGTTCCAGATTTTTTTTAAGGTCTATTTCCTTTATATTACCACTTAAATCTTTAAAGCTCCTAGTGTTTTTGTTTCTTCTCAAAAGAATGGGGAATAATAGAAATAGTGGAGCTCAGCTATATTTAAAGTTCTTCAGACTTTGTTCCGATTAGTAAATGTGGAATGGAATTTTCATTTGCCAACATTTTATTACTAGGAAAACCCACGTGTACATTAAGATGGAGTCGTCAAGTATATGTAAAAATAGATTTAAAAAAATTTCTTCTGTATAGCATGGGGAACTATATTCAATATCTTGTAACAACTTTTAATGAAAAAGGATATGAAAATGAATATATGAACATATATGCATGACTGGGACATTGTGCTGTACACCAGAAATTGACACATTGTAACTGACTGTACTTCAATTAAGGAAAAAAAAAAGATGGAGTTGTCAGTCATTTATTTATGATTTACACCATTTTGATTTTTTTAATGTGCAATAAATATAGCTCCATCCCACTATAAGCCCATTAAGTATTTCAAAACGTGACATTAATGTGCATTTTCCAAGAAGAAAGAAGTTAAACTCTTAGGCTGCTTTTCATTCTAAACTTTGCTTCTGGATACTGCCAGATACAGATACAGGAGCCACTGTGAAAGGTCATTACCAAGTGTGGATTCCCAGTAGGCAAGAGCACTAATACCACAGAGAAAGGTCTAAGGCTTTTCTCTGTTGGAGACAAAGTCAACCTTTGATATATTTTTAAAAGGTTCTGAGGGCCAATGAGCACATCATTGTATTCAATGTCTTTTTGAATCTAAGTCAGTGGTTCTCTTTTGTAAAGTAAATTCTTGAAGGTAACCAAACGTCAACTATTTCTAATAGTAATCATATTCAGACTTGTTAAGATCTTCCTGCTTCCATTCCCAGGATTGAAGGGCTCCCTCCAGAGGCTGCAGCTCGAGTATGTGGACGTAGTTTTTGCAAATCGCCCAGACAGTAACACTCCCATGGAAGGTGAGTGAAGACATTTAATAAAAGACTAGAGTGATTGATTCTAGTTGACGACTTCTTCCACTCACAGTAGGAAATGAAATATATTCAGACTGATCTGACTGAATATGAAAAATGAAAACCTTTTCAGTCAATTTCTTTCAGCTGCAATGTTTACCTGCAAAGCCAGGGCTGTGCATTCTGCATGTGTATGAATTTTTCAGCAGCTGCAGACACCGGGGTTTGGCTCCTGCTGTCACAGTGCTCCAGGTTTGTTTCACTTCTGGGATTTCATCAACAAAAACAATAAAAGTAATTGGAAGGGGAGTTTATAACCCAGCCATCATGACTTTGGAGGGTGCTCTCCGAGAGTCTTCCTATTTTATAATGACTCTAGGTCTCATTAGTTTCCAGTCTGTAGGGGTAAGTGTGAAGTGCTACCATGAGCAGAGGCTTTACAGGAGCAACTGCTTCAAAATGAGACTCTTGGTTGCCATTTGGTTTTTGATTCTCAAGGAGCTGCAACATTTTATCCCCTTTCTGAGGACAATTCAAGCATCTCTCTGTGGAAGCTTTCAGAATGTCCCTAAAACCAGTTTTTTTCCATTTACATTTGTTTGTGGAACCTACCTAGGATGATTGAGAAAGAGGATCATTTGGGAGGACAAATTTAAAAAATTATTCTGGTTAAGTGAGATTTACAGTCATATGGATTATCATATATCTGAGGTGAATGAGAACAAAGATACTTGGGAAAAAATAAGGGGAGGAAATAATGTTCCGATTATTTGAGGCTTGCTATATGACATGGATTTATAAATTTTCAAAGAATTAGAATACTCAACATAAAATTACACTAAGGTAAATTTGGTTTTGCTGATTCAAAAGGTAATTCAGGATCTTGTATTAAATCAGGTTCTGTAAAGATTTGTTCTTGCTAGAAGGTTATGAAGTTATGGAAGTTATGAAAGATTGAAGTATGTATAAATTTTTCTGTTGCATTTCTGACAAAATGCATTTCTGACCAAAAAAAGTTATGAAACTGTTTTCCTTGCTATTTGTGTCTTTCAACTGCAGAGTAATGTTTAAAATATATACTTATATATCTAATTTTCTCCTAGAGTTTTCTACTTTCTTGATTTGAGTAAATTAGGAGATTATTATAAAGCAGTACCAGTGTTGGAAATTCATAATAAGAAATTATCCATGGAAATGACACAAATGCATATTTTTATCAAAGCAAAGACTAGGTGTTTGATAAGGCAAATCATAAACATTTTATTCATGCAAGAAGTGCTTATTGCAAGGATAATATGTTGTCACACCATTCTCAATGTCACATTAAAATAGCACTGAAGCTATCATGTGAGCACAGTTGTCAAGCAAAATGCCGTTTAGTGGCGACTATGAAAGACTGAAATTGCTTCCCATTTTAAGTGCCTAGTGACTACTTTCCTCTTTGGAAAAATGTCCTTTGCAATTATGCTATGTACAGGATAGAAGAACATCTGGGATTTTTTTCTTTTTGGCTCATTTTGCCCATTCTATCTTTGTCTTTAATCTGAGGGACATAATGTAGACGTCTCTGAAACAGAAAACGTTATAATTTGCATTATATACCTACAGAAAGAGGAAATTTCAATTAGGAGCCAAGCTATGTGATACTGATAAGATAATGGTATCTCTTGTATAAACACTGATTATGTGTTGATGTTTACTAGAAGGAAGCATCAAAATGTTAAAAAAAAAAAAAAGAGAGAGAGAGAGATTGCTGCCCGATAGAATATATAACTACAGCATTGTCCAGCCTCCAATGAAATCAGAGAATTTTCCTGCTTTACTGTAACAGGAGAGCACTGATCTGGGCAACAGAGAGGAGAAGAAATAGGAAATAAGAAGAAAATCAGAAATAGACAGGGATTGCCAGATGGTCTTGAGGGCATTTTCTCCTCTAAAAATGAAAAAAATGGTGTCTAAGCTATGTCTGGATTCCATGTTGTTATTAAGTTTCATTTTTGCAATGATTTTGTAAATCATGTGTGTGTATATGAGTGAAACTTGTTCATGTTACAATGGGATCAACCTTAGGAAGGCTATTAGGGTTTCTAAAAACCATACAGAAGAGTGTATGTTACGTATAATCAAAAGTACCCTTGAAAACCCTACAGTAATTCTTTTTAGTCAATGTTACTCTACAGCCTTTAATTAGTCAACTTCTTCTCCAAATACAGTGACAAAACCATCACTAGATACTTGCCCAAATACTTTTTTTTTATAACAGCCTTAATATCATTCACACACATCTCTTATTTTAGCAACTCACTTTGGCAGTTGTAGGCTCAACTGCATCCATTTCTGTCTAATACAAGTGATGGAACGGTGGTTGCCAAGTGCATCTTGCTGAATTTTATATATTAAGTCTACATATGTTGGCATTGTTCTGTGTGTGTGCCACACAGTAAACCCTTAGCATTTGTAGATCATCTTTATTGGTTTCAGCCATTCCCCATCAACTCCATGGACCCACGATACCCGCTAACTTATAATTTTGCCAAGGAACCTATTTTAATTCCTGGGGGCTTAAAGAGAGAGCCCAACCCAGCTTTCTAAGACCCATTTTAAACAACTTTGATTTAAATTTATTAAAGTGCCAACCCCATTCACTTGATTCACACCACGAAAGGATGTTAATTGGGAACATTTCTAGAATAAACCAAGATGAGTTTCATCCAGTTTATACATATCATATAGCAACCAACTGAGCCAGAAAAAAGGTTAAGCAGTGGCGTCTTCATAATACATTGGCATCATACGCATACCAATTTAGTTGTTGCCTTCCCTTCTTCCTTAGAAAGCCAATAGACAAAATCTGAGTTCTCTCGAACGAATGGCTGTAAATTCCGAATGTGTAGTTGGTGGAGAAAGGGGTAAGACACCTCCTCTGCAATCTGTAACCCCGTGGGATGTAATTAGACATTTGACAGCTAAGGGAAGATGTTCCTGACAATAGAAGGGAACTTGTGTACTTCTTTTCTCTGTCTTTCTTGTTTATTTTTTTCTGGTTCACCTAGTAGTACGTCAGTTTTCTTTCACAGCATCTGCCACGCCATCTGTCTCTGCTATAATATCTGGCGTTGATGGCATGTTTTCTAGTCCCCCCAAAAATCACCCCCATGTCCCATTTCTTCTTTCTTATGCTACCTTGTCACTGACAGTTCCTTGTCCCCCATCATAATCGTATTCTTAAGTCTATCACTTCCATAAATCCCCAAAGTGTATTTCAAAATCTTCTCTTAGGCTCATTAGGTAAGAGAAAGTTTTCATTCCAACATAGATCATGGCGGACATGGATAGACACAGAGCACTTGTGTGTCTGAGGACGTGCACTAGGAGTTTTTTTTGGGTTTGTTTGTTTGTTTGTTTGTTGGTAAGGTTCTCTGTCATTCCCAAGTGCCAGGCTAATTTCTCCATCCATACCCTTCTCATTGCTCCAGGGACGGAGTGATTGAGCCTGATTATGGGGATGAAAGGAGGCTATAAACCATGTACCACTTGTGAATAACAGAAAAAAGAGGGGGCCCACTTTAGTTTATATAGCTCCTTTAAAAAGGAAAGAAGAAAGCCGTTGATCCTGAGACTATAATGAGTTTTTAATTAAATTACATTTTAATTAAATTTTAATTTAAAAGACACTTGGAATTGAGCCTTCTAACTTTTATTTATTGAGAGTTTTGGGCCAAAACTAGTAAATCTCACAAACTCCCTGAGTCATTAGATATTATTTCCAACCTCATTACAGTTCAAATTATTTATTTTTTCCCTGCTATTAGGTCAGTGCAGACATAAAACAACCCAGATGCCTTATTCCAAATAAGAGAGACAAGATCAAAGTTAGCTTCACTTAATTCCCATAACATCATCATGTCAAAGAACCGACTCCATAAGAATTTACTTCTTTCTCGGCTGTCTTTTTTAGTATCCCCATATGCAAGCAGGAATCCACGGAAATTCAAGAATCTAGGACATCCAATGACAGCTCAGAAAAATACCAGAATGGCAAACATTTACCATCCTAAATTTTCTACATTTTTTTCAATTTCAGGACACTGAACCTAGATGTTTAACATCCAGAATAAAGTTTTCAGAACAAAACTTTAATGACCCCAAACCTAGAAATATTATCTAACCACAATAGGTCATCCCTTCTATGTTTATATTTTATCTTCCCTGAAAGACACCCTCAGTCTATCCCCCAAAAACATAGTAGCAGGAAGATTTCTTCTGCAAATAGTCTGTAACAGTGCTCTTCTATGGAAACAGTATGCAAGCCACATGTGTATTTTTAATTTTTGATTAGTTACCTTTAAAAAGGAAAAAGAAACAAGTGAGATTATTTTAATTTAACCCAAAATATAAAAAGTTATCCTTTCACCATGTAATCAGTATAAAAATTATCAAGGAGAAATTTTACATTATTTTTTCTCATACTGTCTTTGAAATCTATTGTGTATTTCACACTAATACCACATCTTAATCTGCGCCAGCCACATTTCAAGCGCTCAATAACCGCGTGCGGCTAGTGCCTAGTGTAATTGACCACACAGGTCTATAAACTCTGGTTCTAGTCCAGCAGAGCACATAGTAGGTGCTCAATAAATATTTATTGGGTGGATGGATGGATGATTGGATAAATGGGTAAACTAGTGTTTAAGGATTGAATAAATGAAGCTCTGAAGTTAAATAGATCCAACTTCATTTTTCTGTACTTGAAAACCAGTTTTGATTTCCTAGCATCTGTGAACATTCCAGTGCCTGATCTGGTTCAGCATATTTCAGGGTGATATTCAGAAGGGCCAGTTGCTAGCAAACAGCCCCAGGACACTTACATCCCCTTTCTCCTCATCAGCATCAACAATAGCATCCAGATGCAGATCTCTCTCCAGAAATCTGACTGATACCTAAATGAGCAGAAATGAATGAATGGATGATTCTTTGGCAGTTCAGCTGCCCCTGAGTATGACTATATCAAATTAAAATTATCTAGTGCATTTCACTTATGACCCTGGCCAGGATGCTCTGAGGGCCTCTGGTGTCCTTTAGATCAATTTAGCCTCCTGGCTTGAAAGACTGGGGAGACAGCTGAGTTTTCAAGAAATTAATTTGGAGAAAATGATTTTCATATCCAAGAAGATGAGCCAAACCCTGCCAAGCCCGTGGCACCAAAAAAAAAAAAAAAAGTGTTCCAATTTTACTAAATCAGTTTTATTTCCATTTTAATTGTGAATTCATCCAAAGTTTTACTGCTACTTGAGATGTATCCAGCTGATGTTTTATCCTTTACAGAACGACAAGTCATGCCAAAAAAAAAAAAAAAGAAAGAAATTAATTTCATCCATTCTAAGAACTGTGGGGGATGGCTGGTTTCTCTTGGGATTCTTTCAGTCTCTGATGTGGTTTTTCAGAACATCTCATGTTTCTATTCATTGTGAGCTTCCTCATTAGGACAATATTTCTGCCAAGTAGACTAGGGGGCATTAGATAGACACAGCTTAAAATCCTGGCTTTGCTACCTATTAGACTGTGTACCTAGGCAAGGTACTGTCCTCACTAAGGCTCAGTGTCTATCTGAAAGTGGGGGTAACACATCAAGTGGCTTCCAAAGGAGTTAACACCTCACTCATGGCAGGGGAAACAAACATAAGCTCCATTTCTAAAATGCCCCGTATAATCACACACATATAAAATTCCCCTTTCTGTGGACCTCTTCTCAGAGGTAAGCAGAGGAGATGTCTAAGACCCTGAAATTACAATGTGATGAAAATCAAATGAAGCTGGCCAAGCTGAGGGGTCAACCAGGGTCTGTGGGGAGCCCATGCAGGAATCAAGGTACAGAGCTGGCCATGGAATTTTCTTCTAGTCCTTTTTTTTCTGCTTGGAATTTTGTTCTGAAATCCTCCATCCTCTTTAAAATTATGTCATTATAGATTTGCTGGGGTTAATCTATCCAGTTAAAAGGCGATCTTAAAGTCTGTGATTTTGTCTTCAAAAGTGTATCTAGAAAAAACTCAATAATAGGCTTCATTCATTCATTCAGTTGATATTCTTTGAATATCTACTGTGTGCCACGCACTTTTCTAGGCACTGGGAGAAGTAGAAGTTAATAAATTAGGCAAATTTCCTGCCCTTACAGAAATTACATTCTTGTGGGGGATACAGACAATAAGTTGGTAAGAAAGTTACATTAGATGGTGGGAGGGGGACAGGTAGTAAGGGGGATGGATTCTAGACAGGGTGTCCAAGAGGGTATGGGGGGGTAGCTTGGCTTCCCCCCGCAGTGGGAAGGATATGTCTCTGGAGTCAGACAGACCCTAATTCAAATCATCTTTCTGTTTCTTCCTAGTTGTGTGATCTTAGGCAAGTTATGTAGCCTCTCTTCCCCTCAGTTTCCCTATCTGTAAAATGCAAGTAACAATATCTACTCTGCATCTACTCTATAGGGATATTATGAGGAATATTTGAGATTATATATAGAATGTTAGAATGTTGCCTAGTACATAGTAATTAGGCAAAAAGTTAGAGCTCTCATTTTTATCGTTATTATTTGCATGGTCCCACCATAAGTTTGTCACGTGGGAAATGACCTGGAGGCAGTAGTAGCCTCCAAGTCCGCAACCAGGTAATCCTAGGGGTCGTGAAACAGAAAGTCTCACACCACAGATTAAGATGTGTGAATCACATGGTTTATTAAATCAATAGTGAAATAGTGAAAAGCAAGGGGAGCAGGATAGAGGCAATTAGAACAATTCAGATAGAAGAATACAGGCAGGGCGAGGGACCAACTGCCTGAATCTTGGGGCACGCAGTGTTCACATGACCCCACCACCGCCACTACCACCACCACGGTGGCCTTCTGTGTGGTGGCGGGGCTATGACCGTCAGAGCTGAGGGCCGAGGAAGGAAGCTCAGCAGACAGAGGTGCCTGAGTCGACGGCTCACGTGCTCTGTTGGGAAGACTCAGGGACAGCTCCACCTGGTGACTGTAGTTCACCAGTTAGCCTGAGGTGCAGCTCTGGACTCTGTATTTCTTGTGCAGAGGATTTTTGAGGCCAGAAAGGGGTCACCAGGGGTGGCTGATTTAAGACCTTATTTGTGTTCTCATATGCCCCCCTTATATTTAGTGTGCCTTGGGTGTGTCGTTCACATATGGACGCATTATGAACCTCACATCTTTCCATCCTTTCCTCTCAGTGCTCAGCACACACATTTTCTGCTCTGTCTGTGGCTCCCATGACTCAGAGCTTCCTCACCCACTTAGTCTTACCACACACATTATGTGAAGTTTATCTGGCTCACAAGCTACCTGTTGCTCTACCCAGTTTCATCTGTCCTCCTTATTTGTTTCTCTTACTTCCTTAAGCAGAGCTGAATAATCTTAAGAAACACAGCAAAGGCACGTTACAGAGTTAGTTGCTGACATTTGCAGAGTCAGCTTCAGGGGCCACTGGAAAATTTTTCTGGAGTTAACAGAGGACCCCAGAGTTTGGAACCTGGATCACTCTGGTAGGCATCTGTCAGGAACAGCACCCTGGTGAACAAATGATCATCTTCCAACCAGGTTCCCAAGAGAGAACAGCTTGACTAGAGCATGCTGAGAAGTTAAGATTGCCAAGGCTGCAGAAAATATGTGACGAGTTAGCTTCAAAGGAAACTGTATTCCCAGTAATAGTCTGTAGTTTATTTGGTGCTGTATTTTGTGCTTTCTTGGGAAGTCACAGATTCCCCACCTCATTTCATAAAGCCCTGTTTGGAAGGGAGGATTCTGGAGAAGAAGATGCTTATACTGTTTGCAGTTCACTTAGTTCCTCTATTCTCTTTCCTTTCTTTCTTTTTCTTCACATCTTCAGTCAACAGTGAAGGCAGCTGGGACACAGCTGCTGTCATTAGTAAGCTCCAAAAGGAGAAACAACATGGGCCACGTGTCTGGGGGGCCTGTCCTTCCTCCTCACCGCAAGTTTGTGGTCCTCACCCAGCTCAGAAAGGGTGGTTTCTTGTTGTTGTTGTTGTTGTTGTTTGTCCTTGTTGTTTTTAGTTAAGAAGAAAGAGAGAGCGAGAAAGCAGAGGTGGCTTCTGCTCACCCCAGCTGTCAGGTGAAAGAGAGCTGCTTAGCATTCTGGGCTGTGGCTTTGGGACTCACGTGAGCTTCCATCTGTGTGAGCTGACATCTCTCTGAAAGGCTGCTGGAGCTGTGACAAGGTTCACCTCCATATTCTGAGGGGATGTCGACTCAGTCTCAGGGGAAGTCACCTCTGTAAGTTCCTCACTGTGCCGCAATGACTGATGTGCAGTGACATGGGTGTAGGGCGCAGACACTAGCATCAGCCAGCTCTCCAGCCCGGGCCGGTGGGGCTGTGGGTTTTAGCTGCCTGTCAAAGCAGCGTCTCGCTCAGGGTTTACTAGCAGGAGGATTCCAGGGGTGAGCAGAGCCACCTGTGTCATTGCTCGCCCGGAGTTCTCAGACATACCCTTAAGTCCCCCTCTTCCTTCCTGTAAAAGAATGAAGTCATGAGAGAGTAAATGTTAAAGCCCCCCTTGGGGGAGGGTGTAGCTCAGTGGTAGAGCACATGCTTAGCATGCACGAAGTCCTGGGTACAATCCCCAGTACCTTCATTTAAAAAAAAAAAAAAGCCCTCCTGGGTGTTTAATATGTGTAGCGAAAAAAGTACAGGATCTGCAATCAGGATGAGGGTGCAGTCTCAGGTGTGCGAACTTGGTTGCGTTGCTCAGACTTTTCTGCTGCTCAGTTTTTTGTTTGTTTGTTTGGAAAATGGAATGAATAAAACAGTACCTTGAATAGCTATTTCCAAGATCGTTGTGACGATAACATGAGATAATATAAGTGGAAATGTTTTTTAAATTGTAATGCCCAGTACAAGTATTTTGAGGTTGTTATTGATACATGTGTTTACACTTTTAGAATATGTATATACACATATTAAGATGTAATAACTGAAGTTTCAACCAGGCATCCACACAATTGAAACAAAATTTCAGAGAGATGAATCTCCATTTGTATGCTTGCAAAGGAAAAGGGCCAGAGCAGGTTGCATGTCTCTTTCTTCCCCGATATTTTACTTTGAGAAAGTTAAAACCTACCAAAAAAAGTTGGAAAAATAAACAGCCAATTCTCTTCACCTGGATTTACCAGTTTGTGCTCTATTTTGCCCTCTCTCATTGTGACATCCTATCCATAAATACTTTCTTCTCTGTCCTGAGACAGCCTCAGCATCCTTCCACACAAATGTAACACATTCATCGCACTCAGGAACTTTAACACTGATACCCCACTGTTATCTAAGACACAAGCCATCCTCAAATTTCCTAAAATGAGCTTTATAGGACATTGTTGTTGTTTGAGAGAGAAGTTGAGTCCATGATTTAATTAAGAATCCCACATTGCATTTATTATTGCATTTAGTTGCCATGGCTTCTTAATGTCTTTTAGTCTAAAATGTTTCATCCACTTTTTTTTTTTTCTCTCTAATGACACTGACTTAAAAAAAAAATCCAAGCCTATTGTTTTGGAGAACGTCTCTCAGTCTGGGTTTGGCTGATTGTTTTCTCGTAATTAATTTAGGATTAAGCATTTTTAGCAAGAAGACTACACAGGTGACCTTGGATCGTCCTCAGTGTGTGTCTCAGAGGGTCCAGGAGGGTCACTGTCCCCTTACTGGTCATGTTAAGGTTGCTCACTCAGTTAAGCTGATGTCTGTCAGTTTTCTCCACTGTGACGGTACATCTATGACTTGGTAATGAATAAATAAGCTGGGGTTTGATTCTTCGAGAACACGTAAATAGCCTGGCCCCCCACAGTGTGGTTTTGGCATTTACTGCGGATCCCTGCCTGCAGCAGTTACTATGGTGGGGTGGGGGTGGGGGTGGGGGTGGTAATTACAGCTACTCCCCACCATTTATGAATGGGCATTCTGCTGTGAAGACAGAGCTTTCCCTCAATTGTAGTTCTGTGCCTCTGGAGCCCCCTCAACTTAGTTCTAGAATAAAATTATTGGAAGAGAGGAGGTGAGAGGACCTAGTAAGAAGGACACATCTGGAGATAACTATGCTGTGTGCACCTTCCCACCCCAGTGCAGTGAGAGGGCTGGCCCTTCACTCCCCTTCTTGTGGGAGTGGAGAGTTGCGTGACCCCCCACAGTTGGGAGTTGAGCGGCTTGGGAATGGCTCCTGTCTGGCAAGTCTAAAGGTGGAGAAGGGGGCTGGATCTCTACTTCCGTGGTTCCGCTAGGAGAATGGCCCTCCCTGCGGGCAACTGCCAGGGCAGCTATGACTGTTTCCTATGTGCAGTCACCTGGGGTCTGTCCTCTAGGAGGGCAGCCTCCTGGAGGGTGAGGGCTGGAGCTGGACACCCAGAGCCTGTAGGACAAGGAAGGGCTCAGAGGAGAAGCAGAAAGCAGAGGAATAGAGAAACCAGCCACACCCCATTTCACTACCCCCTCCTGCAGTCATTTAGTCTAAGCAGGTCCCAGCTAGGAAAGGGAAGGAAATTTGAGTTTGGAGTTTTGACTGAGATCTGTGGAGGCTGTGTTTATGACTTAAAAGGATGTCAGGACTGTGTGTTACCCAAGAGTGGGTAGAAAAGCTGTGGGACCAGACTAAGTTTTCACCAAGCCAAGTTTTCATTGTTCCCAGGCCAGTGGGAAATTAAAAAATAAAGCTGGGTTGTAATTACATTATCGTGAGTCATGCTTGTTCCACACACTAGTTACTTATGTGTACTAGTTACCTAATTCTAAATCGATCTGACTTAAATTACACATAAAAAAAAACACTCTTCCATTACTTTCAGAAAACAAATGTGTTTGCTTTATAAGGAAATACTATTATGTCCAATATAATTGGAAACTTAGGAAAACCTTGTATGCTAAAGATTCAAGTCTCCACAAATTACAAAATCAGGCCCCTAGCCACCTGTATAAAATGTGTACCCTATACACAGACATTCCTCATACCCCACAAACCCTCCCCAGGCACCTGAAGATTTTTGAAAGTATCACTTCTATTAATCAGGGAGTAATTGTCACTGTTCAAACACTAGAAAAGAGTTTAAGCCACAAAACTGCAACCTCTGCAGTTGGAACTTTATTCATCCTTTCTAAACACGTTTTTAAGTTAGGTCATGTTTATTCATATTTTAAATTCTAAAAGGTGACCGGTGTGACTAGCTTTGATGAAGCCAATCATATCAAATTAATAAGTAACTGAGATACTTTTAGATAACTATCTGAAACCCTAGTGGAGTCAACTCAAAATTTACTTATACAAAGAAAATTCATTTGTTATTGTTGTTGTTTAAGGGCCAGTGGATGGAACATGTGGGTGCAGGGAAGCAGTAGAAAGAAAAAGAAAAGAAAGTTTAATATTATCAATATTCTCCTTTACCTGGAGGAAAAATGAAAATGTATCACCAGCATGGAAACTGAAAGTATATTTGGTGATGGAATGAACCTAATTAGCCCTAGAAATGAGTGCTTTCATCTAATAAGAGAAAAAAACAAAATGACATAAGAGTTCACACAGACTTAACAGAAAACAAAAAAGGGAGCTATGGAGACCAAAAAGAAAAATTTGGGAAGGAAGGATGAAATTTTGTTTCTCCCATCTGTTTCCCCTACTCCTTTCTCAAGCACAGTACAAGTCTTGAAAATCCCTTTCTCAAAACACCTACAGAATGCATTTTAAATGTCATCTTACGCACTCAGGATGGCCCAGAGAAGAACATGGTACAGTAAAAAAAATACTCAGGTCTATAACCTGCCTCATTCATTTGTTCATAATCAACTAATATTTTTGAGTGCCTGCTATACACTAGGCATTGTTCTTGATGCATGTGATAGACAAGAGAACAGAATAGAAAAGATCCCCATCCTCGTGAGACACATTGGTTCCAGCAGGAGAGACAGGAAATAAACAGAAAATAATTTTAAAGATTTAATTATATAGGATATTAGAAGGTGATAAGTGTTATGGATGAAAGAAAAATTAGAACAGAGTGATGAGAATGGAGTTGCCGGGGGTCAGGAGGGGTTACTGAGAGGGTGAGGACTTGAAGGAGTAAAGTGAGTGCCTGGGAGGGAGATAAGGATAGTGTTTCTGGCTGTAGAAGCAGTGCAGGGGCTCTGAGACGGGAGCAGCCTGCTGTGTTCTGGGAACATCAAGGCAGCAGTGTGGCTGCAGAGAGTAAGGAAGGAGGCAGGTGGAGGGAGATGAGTTGAGAAAGATTTCAGAGGCCAGATCTTTTGGGGCCGTCCCCCTGAATGAATTTTGGAAAAAGAAGTGACATGATTTGACTTACAATTTAAAGGGGCAAATGTAGGAGCAGGGGGATGTGTTGAGAAATCATTGTAGCAATCTAGGTGAGAAATGGTGGTGGCTCAGATGAGGATGCTAGCTGTAGAAGTGAAGAAGTGGTCATTCAACATTCAAAGAACACCTCTAATATGAAATTATTGAATGTAGAGCCAGAAGAAGTTCCTGATGGATTGGATGTGGGTGTAACAGAAAGAAGAATGAAGAATGATGCCAAGGTTTTTGGCCTGAGTCACCAGAAGGATGGGGCTGCCCTGTTATAGGGTACTGTTACAGGGAATACCATGGTGGAGCTGCTTTGTGCAGGAAGATTGGGGGGCTGGGTTTAGTCTTGAGCTGGAGATCTCCAGGAGACATTCAAGTGGAGCTGTTGAGTAGGCAGTTGCACACTGAGTCAGAAACTCAGGAGACAGGACTGGATGGAGATGCAAATTTGGAGGTTGTCTGCATGTAAATGGTATTTAAAGCATTGATAATTGGTAAAAATCACACAGGGAAGGAAGGAAGGGAAGGAAGAACGGAAGAAGGAAGGAAGGAAAACTTTTAAAACGACAAAGAAAGAAAGGACAAGGACTAAACCTTGGAGCTCTCCAATATTAAGAGATTGGAAGGAGGAAGAGAAGTGTGGTGCCCAAGGAGCAGGTAGAGAAAACACTTCTAGGAGGAGGAAGTAATCAGCTGTATCAAATGCTACTGATGGGTCAAGTAAGATGAGAACTGAGACTTGCCTGTCAGTGTTAACTGTACAGATCATCAGTAATATTAAGAAGAGCAGTTTGGGGGAAATAGGGAGTGGGTATGGAAGCAAGAGGCATCTAATCTCTGAGGCTCAGTTTCCTCATTGGGAAAACAGTGAAGAAACCTCTTGATTTAGAATGACCAAGTAATCCCTTTTCTCTTTGAAAAAAAAAGGAAAACCCACCCAATAAATGTCACACAGACACAGAAATAGAAACTTCCTTTCTGATGAAAGGAGCAGACAACTGGAAACCTGGACCAATATATATGAAAGCAGCAAAGGGATGGAGGAGTTGTAAATAAACTATAAATGACTTAGCAGAACTGAGGAAAGATTTATTTAAAGTGCCCACAGTACAGATGGCCAATAGGCACATGAAAAGATGCTCAACATCCCTAATTATTAGAGAAATGCAAATCAAAACTACAATGAGGTATCACCTCACACTGGTCAGGATGGCCATCACCAAAAAGTCTACAAATGATAAATGTTAGAGAGGGTGTGGAGAAAAAGGAACCCTCCTACACTCTGGTGGGAACATAAATTGGTGTGACCATTATGGAGAACAGTATTGAGGTTCCTTGTAAAACTAAAAATAGATTATATTTTATAATCTATAATCCAGCAATCCCACTCCTGGGCATATATCCAGAGAAAACTATAATTCAAAAAGATACATGCACCCCAGTATTCATAGTAGCACTATTTACAATAGCCAAGACATGGAAACAGCCTAAATGTCCATCAACAGATGAATGGATAAAGATGTCGTGTGTGTGTGTGTGTGTGTGTGTGTGTGTGTGTGTGTGTGTGTGTGATGGAATATTACTCAGCCATAAAAAAGAATGAAATAATGCCATTTGCAGCAACATTGATGGACCTAGAGATGATCATACTAAGTGAAGTAAGTCAGACAAAGACAAATATCATATGATATCACTTATATGTGGAATCTTAAAAATTGATACAAATGAACTTATTGACAAAACAGTAATAGACTCATAAACATGGAAAACAAACATATGGTTACCAAAGGGAGAAGCAGGGGAAGGATAAATTTGGAATTTGGGATTAACAGATATACACTACACATGTAAAATTAGCAAGGACCTACTGTGTAGCACAGGAAACTATATTCAATACCTTGTAATAACCTATAATGAAAAAGAATCTGAGAAAGAATATGTATGTATATGTGTATCTCACACACACACACATAGCTGAATCACTGTGCTGTATACCTGAAACACTGTAAATCAACTATACTTCAATAAAAAATACAATTAAAAAAATAAAGTGCCCACAGGTGAGAAGCAAGTTAATTTGTATCACACTACCTCAGAATGGTTAAGGTGCTGGAGGCACCATTGTCACAGAAGATAGTGATGATGTGGAAACTAGATATAAGGCAGTTGTTCAAAAGACTATACAGAGCTATTAAAGCTCCATGTCCCCAGGTCTGCAGGCAGGGTCCCACCTTTCCCCTCCAATGAAAGAGGCAAGAGATACATTACCTGGAGACATTCAGCTGAGAAGCTCTAGACACAGACGAAGGTAAGGCCAGGCTGGGAAAATAAAAAAAGAATTATAAAGTTTGAGACCCCAGACCTCTCCCCTCACTTACCTCCAGGTCACCAACAACCAGGTTACACTTTCCACAGGCAGAAGATAATAGAATGTTCCTCTGGAGAAAGTTAATTATCCCAGAAAAAAAAAAATCTAACAGATCTTGACATTGTTGTGAAAGAAAATCCCATGGGAAAAAGTGGCAAGTGCCCCAGTTGCTCCCACAGTGAATTGCACTAGTTGACAAATGTTGTCCAAGCACAATTGTAGTGCTTTACTCTCAATGTAAACAGAAGCCCCCAAGTCAGCTGTCATTCAAAGAACACCTCTAATATGAAAAAAGGAGAGTAAATAGTAAGAAAAGATAACATAATAATGCAGAGAGATATAAAAATTTTCAAAGAAACTACAATAAATATACCTGGTGAGATAAAAGAAGATATTGCATCAATGGAACAGGATGAAAGACAGAGCAAGAACAACATAGAACTAGAAAAAGAAAACTTAGACATTAAAAAAATGCACTGGGAAAAAAAATTTTTTTGGCTAAAAATTTTTAAAAGTCAGTAAAGATGTTGGACATTAAAATTGAGGAAATATTCCAGGAAGCAGAGAAAAAAGAGAAAATATGGACAATAAGAATGAAAAGATAAGAAAATTGAGGTTATGTCTAGGAAGCCCATCATTTATTCAACTGAAAGATTGCTAGAGAGAGGACAGATAAAAATGGAGGAGGAGAGGTAGTTGTCAAAAAAAAAAAAAAAGAAAAGAAAAAACAATACAAGAAAATATCCAGATTTAAAGAACATGAGTCTCCAGATCAAAATTATTGAGGATAATGAATGAAAAAAGACCCACACAAAATATAATTTCATCAGAATGAAATTGCACAAGTGAAAAGGTAAGGAAAAGCATCCTAAAATATTCCAGAGACTTAATAGAGTACATGCATGAAGGATGGAGAGTAAGGACTACTTAGGGATGAATTCTCAACAGCAAAATTGAGACCCAGAAGACCATGGAGCAAGCCTTCAAAATTCTAAGCAAAAAGATGATGGCAAACTGCCAACTAAGGGTGACGAACTCATAGCATTTTGATTTTACTGTCTCCCCAACACAATTCCTCAGAAGCTACTGGAAAATAGGCTCCACCAAAATGAGGATAAAGCCACAAAAAGGAAGCAGTGGATCCAACTCATTCAAGGGGAGAAGGAAGTTGTCAGGATGACAGAGGGAGAGGTGCCGGGGTGACAGCCACGCAGCAGGCACAGAAAGCACCAACGTAGGTTGTGGCGGGAGGATGGGGGCCTAGATGGGATGTTGCCAGGAAAAAAAAAAAAAAAGGAACTGAATTTCTCACAAGCTTGACCACGGAGAAAAAAACATATGCACAAAGTATAGGAAGATTTAACTCTAGCTTCAAGTAAAACTGAGTTAATGAAGCAATTGTCAACTAAAGGAAAACGAAAAGTTATTGAAGAAGGGAAATGTAGTCATTGTAAACTACTCTGCTCAGCAGTGGACACTAAGCATGCAGTCATTGAAATGAGCACACAGAATATGATTTTAACCTTAAACAGATGTGAATATATTGGGAAGATACTGAAGACAGAAGGGTATATAAACAGGAGCTAAAACCCTCACTGCACAGAAGGTCAATGGATAATGTCTTAAAAAGCTGGGCCAAGAGAGTAATGCATGCATATTATTGAGAAATCTAGAGATTAGTATCAGCATAAACAGCTGCATATGTTGGAAGTGGTTACCATCTCTGGGGTGCAGGCAGAGTCAAAACACTGCTGTTTTTTTTTTTTTTAACAAGCCTTTTGGCATCAACTCTTAAAACATTGTGCATTTGTTTCTTTGACAAAGCTCAAGATTTAAACAATAACCACACACATACACACAAATGGGATAAAAATGCCAATGGTATTGAGTTGTCAATATTAACCATGTTACTGACAAGTCCTGGCACAGTCCTGGAAGTTTAGAAATACATAATCAGTGCTAGTTTTCCTACCCAAGATTCCATGATCAGAAGCCAACCCATCACTCGCTACATCCTCCAGAAACATGCCAGCACCAGAGACCCACCCACTATTTCCTAAGCAAGCAATACGGAGCCAGACCCCTTCCCTCAGTGGCATCCAACACAGGCTGTGCCAGATAACCCACTGCAGAATAAGAAGAAAACATAATTTCCCTTTATTTTATACCTTATTATTTTTAAATTTCTATTCACTGTATATGTTTTAGTTTTTCTTTTTTTTAAACTAACCACTGACACAATTTCAGACACTGAAAAGTAGCTAAAATAGTACAGAAGATCCCTCTATACCCATCACCCAGAATCCCCCAGGTGTTAACATCTTACTTAACTATTGTGTAAGTATCAAAATATGGAAATTAACATTGACACAGTAATATTATGTAACCTATGAATTGTATTCATGTTTGTCCAATTGTCCCACTAATATCCTTTTCTGGTCCAAATCCAACTCAAAATCACATGATGCAATTCATTGTGATGTGTCTTTGGTCTCCTTTAAGCTGGATCAGTTCCTCACTCTTTCTTTGTCTTTCATAATTTTGACACTTTAAAAGACCATTAGCCAGTTATATTGCATAATGTCCCTCAGTTGTTTTCCAGATGTTTATTAGTGATTAAATTCAGGGTAGACATTTTTGGCAGGAGTACCACAGAAATGATGACGTGTCCTTTTGCTGTATCATGTCAGGAGGTTCATACTGCCTCTTTTTTCCATTACTGATGCCATGTTAACTTTGCTCTCTTGGTTAAGGTGATACCTACCAGGTTTCTCCATTATAAAGTTACTATTTTTCCTTTAGTATATATTAGGTACGTGTGTAGATATGTGAGTATCTTTGGGAGAGACATTTTGAAAATATGCAAATATCTTGTTTTTCATCACACTTTTGCCTACTTAATTTAGCGCTCTTCAATGATTCTTGCCTGAAACTAGTACTGTGGTGTTTGCCAAATGGTCATTTTCACTTCCATCATACTGCCTATATTTTTTAGCTGGCATTCTACTGTAAGGAAGAGCTTTCCCTTCTCCCCTCCTTAATTTATTTATTGTATCATTGAATAATTTTATTCAATCATTTACATCAGTTCCCCTGGAACTCATGGATTCTGATTTTATTCTATGATTTATGATTCATTACTATCATTTATTTTGCTGTTACAATGATCCCCAACCTGGCCACTTGAAGCATCTTTGACATGTCTTCTGTGTCCTTTAGGCATGTCTCCTCCTTCTTCTTCTTTTTTTTTTTTTTAAAGACTTTTTTGCTTCCCAGCACCAAGGTATTCCAAGCTCAGATGTGCTTTCTCCAGCCCTGTAATCAGCCACTTCTCTAAGGCACCCTGGTTCCTTTTAAAGGAGATTAGTATATTGAAGTCAAGATCTGGGTGCCATGATATGTATTTTATGACGTATTAGCTTGGTAGTACAGGTATTTATTTTACATATTAACCAGTATATCTTTCTCTAATTGATTGGGAAGCATAATCAATATTTTTGAAAAGTACGGCTTTGTTAGAAAACACTGCATGTTGCTTCCTTAGCCTGGGAAGTCGTGCTGAGATTAGCAGACCCCTCTTTCACCAGTACAATCCGATGCCTGTTCCTCTGGTTAGCACTTACCTTTCCCTGCCCTGTGTTGTAGACAGCAGTTCACTCAATTGTCTTTCTGTCCTTCAACTCCCTATATTGAAGAAGGTTCATGTGTAAAAGTTGCAAGGCAGTGAAGGCCAAGCAGGAAAGAGAGACTGTCCACAGTGATGCCCAGTCACAGAGAAGCAGTAGGTGGTCACACAACCAGACGGCCGCCTATACACAGTGCACACCCTCAGGAAACAGAAAACGGTTCCTGTGGTGCCCGAAGGATACCATTTCATTCCTTTAATGTAACTGTCTTGCTCCATCAGGGCTTCCGGGTCCACCTTGCTATATACAAGTCTTTCAATTTCTGACTTGCTACAGTGCTCTCTGTGGTGAAAAGCAGACACAAGCCAGACTGCTTGCTTTCAAATCCCAGCTGGACTCCTACTAGCTGGGTAGCCTTGAGTAAGTCACTCACCTTCCTTGTGCCTCAGTTTCCTCGTGTGCAAAACAAGATTGTAACACTAACAACAGCAGACCTGTGCTATAAGATTGTTATGAGAATTAAATGAGTTGCTATATATAAAGTGTTTAGAACAAGGCCAAGTGCATGATACATGCAAAATTAGTGTAAACTGTTGTCATTAATACTCCAGAAGACTCTAGTATTTATGTGAGGGAGCCTCATAAAGTCTGGCATGGAAATACACAAAAGTTCAGGGCAAAAAGGATTAGGTCACACTAGGTTCTATGTCTAATTAAAGACCAGTCCAGTTTGGGATTAATAGATACACACTACTATATACAAAATAGATAAACAATAAAGACCCATGGTATAGCACAGAAAACTGTATTCAGTTTCTTGTATTGAGCTGTGATGGAAAAGAATCTGAAAAATATATATACATATTAAAAACAAAACAAAAAAAAAAACAGTCCCCAAGAGGGAGAATTTATTCCACCTTTTCAGGCGCTGACCCCTTCTTGCTGTTCTTTGCCTCACAACCAGGCATGCGTTAACCCTGAAGCACCGGAAGGGAGCTGTGTGTGGACAAGGTGGCTATGGGAAAGTGAGGGGAGTGTGACAAGCCACCGAGTGAACACGAGGCCTTTTCCTTCCATGGCAGTTTTACTAGAAGATCTGAAAGAAAGTTATTATTGTTCTACAGCAAATGCTTTATTATGGTGTAGATTAGAGATTTGCATACATTTCTAAGCCAGAGCCAAAGCCATCTAATAGCGTTTGCTTTTGTGGTCACTTTAGTGGGTCATAGGATGGAAATGTTTGAGAAGCACCATCTTACCATGACCCACCTTGATAAAATTTCCTCTTTCCTCAGCAGAAAATTCTAATGGAGCAAATAAGGGAAAACAGCCATCTTTGGAGGGGGGATGGGGGAGCAGCTCAGAAGTGGGAAAGAAAGGCCCAAAGAAAGATGAAGGGTTCTAGACACACGTGGAACAGTGAAATAGATACAAAAAAAAAAAAAAGAAGAAGAAGGTGGGCCTCCCCCAGGACAGGCCAGCTCCTTGCAGTGGTCCTCGTAGTGAATGTTGCTGAGCCACCGCTGGGCCTGCCTTACATTTTAACATCAAGAGCAGCTGGTGCCTCATTTAAAAACATTAACAGCATGAATAGCTCTTCTCTTTACCAGGTAGTTCACTGTCGAAAAGCTGGGAAAATCATTCCACTCCACCACGTCAAGATTAAAAGTTGCCTTTTGGTTAATTACCAGGTAGCTGACAAGTACAGATACCACTGCAGAGCCAGCGTGGATTTGGGGCTGCCAGTGAGTTGCATCTGCTGTAGCGGTGGAGGGTTTAATATCATCAAGATTAAGGCAGCATCTCCTTCCAGACGTCTCCCGTGGTAGAACCAGGAAGTATAGCCAGCTCTACACTTTTAAAGAAGCAATTAAGAGTGCTTCCTGTTACAGCATGAAACTGGATTTAACAGTAGAAAATCTCATTAGGATAAATATTTTTTTACTCTTATCATTCCCCTGCCAAGTGGCTTGCTTTATTCTTCCATCCAGAAGATAGAATTCCTTTTAAAGTTAAAAGCCTGTCCCCAGCAGCTGATACACAGACAGTTGTATAAATAAAATGCTCCAGTTAGGATAACAGAATAAGAAGCTACATGTCAAGATTCCGCATCTGTCTGGCCGGCCGGTGAGGATGACATTCACACGATGTAAAAGATCAGAAATTCAAGGCTCGAGTCACATAATCTACAATGCAATGACAGATGCTCCCCTGTATAGAAATCACCACCAATAACAGATACAGAAATATTAGGTAGAATGAGTGGAGTTTGGTTAAATTTATCTTTTAGTATCTCAGTGAACATTTAGAAAACTATTCTTAAGAGAGTGTTTTGCCTAATATATTTCCTCAGTTGACAGAGATATTTTACCTCTACATGCTTGCTTCAAATAGAATCAAAAGAGAGGACATGAAATGTACAAATGTGGATGAAGGGAAAAGGAAAAAGATATTCTGCTTCATTTTGTCTGAGCATGGGAATTAATGGGTGGGGCTGGTTTTAAAGAAAAGGTACAAACATGGCTTCATCAAGTTGTTAATCTCTTTGAGCCTCAACTTCTTCAAATATGAAGTGGAAATGTAGTAATACCATCTCACAGGGCTGTAGTAAGACTCAAATGCAATAATGTTGGTAAAATGCCCAGCACATAGTAGCACTCAATAGAGTTAGCCCTCTTCCTGGGCCCCCTGTTGTTGTGCCCAGCAAGACCCTGTCTGAGCACAGTGAAAATTGCTGGTTGTCTGCCCAGCAGACATCCCTTCTCAGGTACTCAAATTTTTGTATGGGTGCTGACACTTCCACCAGACTGCCATTGCCCCAGAAGAAGGCCTTTTGCTCCACTTCAGTTCCAAAGGTGGGTTCTGGGTTGCATTAAACCAATCAGTCCATTTTTTCCCTTAGCTAGAGTCACTGGTTCATGTTACTGAAACAGCCTAATCAGATTCAGTCTCAGGAGTCTTGGAAAACTGAGGCAAAAGGGCCCTGCTGCGTATGGACAAGGGAGCACGTGGCCGTGAGTGCCACTGAGAGTCCCCCTAACGCCACAAGGCAACCCAGCCTGGGGATAGCAGAGCAGAGGGTTAGAAAAAAGTTGATCCTCAACTCAGTTGTCAGAACAACCAATTCTGAAGCTTGCACTTCCAGTGACAAGAGTCAATAAATCTCTTTTACAATTTAAGGACTTTCAATTGAGTTTTCAGTAACTTACTCCATTTAAAAAAAAAAACCCAAACCTAATTGATACACCAAGAAGTTTGAAACATCCTCGTTTCTCAGTGAGAAAAATTACAACCCACAGCTCAAGAGGATCATGAAACAAAAAGCTAGTAATTCTCAAATCTTCAGATTTTTTACGTATATATATATTTTTATTGACGTATAATCAGTTTACAATGTTGTGTCAATTTCTGGTGTACAGCATAATGCTTCAGTCATGCATGAATACACATATGTTCATTTTCATATTCTTTTTCACCATAAGTTACTACAAGATATTGAATAGTTCCCTGTGCTATACAGTATGAACTTGTTGTTTATCTATTTTATATACAGTACTGTATCTGCAACATTATAGCTGAATGAGCAGTATCTATAACCTGTATCATATCTTTCTACGTATTGCTGATCAGTGTTATTGTCTGTACCAGAATTACCTTCTACCACAATTGTTCCTCGTATATAAGAATGGTTTCACTTAGCTATTCTAAAATTAGAATAAATTAGTTCTATCAAATAAATCTATACAGCAGATTAATTTCCTTATTTATTTCTGCATAAATTTTGTTGATCATCCTGGTACATACATTGGAAAAAAAATCAGGTTATTGCAACTCAGATGTTCATAGGCATGCCATCTGTAGCAGTGGTGAACTGAATGTCTGTGTCCCCTGCAAAATCTGTATGTTGAAACCTAACCCCCAGTGTGATGCTGTTAAGAGGTGGGGCCTTGGTAAGTCACTAGCTCCTGGGGGTGGAGCCCTCATGAAAGAGATTAGCACCCTTGTAAGAGACCCCAGAGAGCTCCCTCACCCCTTCTACCGTATGATGACACAGCAGGGAGTTGGTTGTCTATGAACCAGGAAGAGAGCTCTCACCAGACACCAAACCTGCCAGTACCCTGATCTTAGACATCCCAGGCTCCAGAACTGTGAGAAATGAATGCTTGCTGTTTAAGCCACCTATGGTGTTTTTGTATTTTTGTTATGTCTATGGTATATTTGTTATAGCAGCCCAAATAAACTAAGATAGCCATATTCTATGATAAAATTTATGAGGCTTAATTGACAAGAGAAAAATTCAAAAATTTTAGAAGAAAGAGAATCTTTCTCCAAATTTCAGTTTTTTTAAATTTATGTCAGAGAGATATCCCACATCAGGAGAATACCATGTTCAAACTATTAAAAATTCTTTTTCAAAGACTGACCAGTACCATTGCCAAAGAAAACCCCAGGATGGCAAACGAAACAATTCACGGATGATACAACATTTAGCTTCACGGATAAAGATGTGTCAGGTACCTAGGAAGTTAGCACAGCCCTGGAGTTTCAGTTCACTTAGATTTGTTGGTTTGAACTTTTGTTGCCTTGCTCCAGACAAAATTTAAGGCAATGGGTTTGCTTACTCTCATTTTGAATGTTTTTAAATGAATTGGAATTCATTCCACTGTTCACAACTCCCACAGAATTTGACTGTGGAGCACTGTACTCTCTGCTCCTCGAGAATGCTGCCTCCCTTTCACCAGGACAGAAACCATCTCTTTATTTTCCACCATTTACTGTCAACCAAACAGAAGAATTACAAACTGATAGTTCGGAATCACCAGGTTTGAGTAGGAAATAGTGTGCACCACATTTAGATTATGTTGAAGGAAGAGGTGCAATTTTCTGACCCACATTCTGCATGACTTCTTGACGTGTCAGCAGGAAGTAGCAAGTCTAGGTGTGAAGCTGGAAGACTGGATGTAGTGATAAGAGGATTACAGAGAAATAATGAGGATAAAGAAGTACTGAAAGATAAGAAAGGGATGTCATTGCCCTTAGCAAGTCACTTGGCCATTCTTATCTAAATGTATAAGGAGCATTCACTCTCTTACTAGGATTAAAGAGCACATGTCTGGTGAAGGAAGAAATAATATTAAAAGTATACAGTGTCCTGTAGCTGCCTCCTCTATAGGGAGAACTGAGCTGGGAAGGAGGGGAATCTCCAGGACAGCCTGTGTCTGCCTATTAGGAAAAAGAAAACCACAGCCAGTTCAGATCCTTACTGCAGGGCGCTGTTCTGATTTGCAAGTTCTGCAAATGGGATTCTTAGGTTCTGGAGTTTTATTCAGTTTAGGACAAGGTGAAAGATGGAAGGGGAGGGAGGCATCACAGGGGAAGGTTGGAAAATGCCACAGGACTCAGACAAGTCCAAATTGTCTCTCAACCCCCACCTGCACGCACTTTTTTATTTCAAGGTAGGGGCTGAGCTAAAGACGACCAAATCTGTTTTTACCAGTCCTACACAGGTGGTCTAGTATCTCACTTTGAAATTTAGGGGTACTTACCAATGACTTTTTTTGTTCAGTGCCTTTGGTCTTTAGGCAAAAGTGAGGCTAAAAGTATCTCATTTCAATAACCTTTTGCATGTTTCAGAACAAGGTTCAGACTCACATCTGGGCAGTTTCAAAGGCTCAGTTCAAACTGTTTTGATCAGGGAAACCAGTGTACCAGAGCAGAGAGGTTGAGGACCCTATGCATGTGGGGTTTTCTGTGTGCAGGGTGAAGACAGTGCACTGTCCTTGGAGACATACAGCTCCATCCTGGGGAGAGTTTGGGGCAAAGTTTCATTTCTCCAGATAGGAGAGGTTTTGCTGACTCAGCTTGGTTTCTGTATCCCTTTCTAGTGTCTTGAGTCTGGTGTGTTCTGATCCAGAATCATTTTGGCCATTGCCCAGATCCAGAGAGCTTATTCCTAGTAAACTGTCTTGTGAAGACCACTCTGTCTCTAAGCTTCAACAGGTCACATGCAGACGCAAGCCCCTGTTTGGTTCTTTTTTCAGAGAGTCATCAGATTCAAGATCTTTTTTCAAGGAAGCAAAAAGATTGCTCACATTTCCAAAGTCATGCATACACATCACGAGCTCTAATCATTGGCGTATGAAATGCAAAGGGGTGAACAGAACAACCGCAAGGCATCACACATTCACAAATACACCATGTGGTCAATTAAGTGAACGCCCTGTTATTTTTCTGTCCCCAACCCACCTTCTCCCACAATGTAGTGTGAACAAAACCTTCCAGGATGGCGCATCAGACAACCTCAAAGCTAGAAGTGGCCTTACGGATGATCTGCGGAGAGCCTGCCCAAGTGACTACCTTTCTGAGCCTCAGATCCCTCATCAACAAAATAAGGATTAAAATATTACCCACCTAAACTGTCATTCTAAAGATGACCTATGTGCTCAATTAATATCAGTCTGTTTGTGTTGAAGAAACTGAGATCAGCAAGGTTGAAGGACATGTCCAAGTGAGTGACAGTGATGGAACAAACACGTTTGTCTCCTGTGTGCTCTGTGAGGCAAATGGAGCCAGGCTCTCCGCAGACAGCCGGCAACACTTTAAGGCTAAACGTGGCGGTCGCCTGTTTACGGGTATGGGTTTCCATTCCAGTGAAAACACGTAGTCCTCCATCTCCAGAAGCTCAGCTGAGCACTGAGAGAGGATCCTCCACAGCCAAGATGAGAGAGGACTGATAAAGACCCGAGGGGAAGCCCTTAAGCCACAAAGAGGCACGATTATAAACCAACGCCCCAAGTTTCTGAAGTTAAATAAGTAAATAAACAACTGAAGTTAGGTACATAGCAACCACACAGCTGGTTTAGAGGGCAAACTGTGCCTGAACCTACGCCTGTTTTTCATTAGTGTTTACAATTCCTCTGATGAAACCAAGTCCCTTGCAGTCTACCGATGCCCCAGCCCCCACCACGGTCCTCCCGCCTTGAGAAAGATCAACCATTTTTGGCCTCCAGAAATGGAAATTGCGTTTGGTTAAACCCAGTATTTGTGAATTAACCCATAACATATTCGCGTTTTAAAGTGCTGCTTTGTTAAGGAATCTTTCTTTTCTCTTTGTTACATTATTAAAGTATGACGTCCCACATTTACAGGACTCTCGGAAAATACAGAACAAAATTCCACATAGTTCCACTATATAGTACAATTATTCTGTGTATTCACTCTCCTCATTTTGTAAGCATATCTGAAATATTTATCATTGTTAATAATATTCAGGCTTTAAATTACACCGTAAAACAGTGAATTCCTAGACTGTTCCCTCACCTAGATTAAGAGGAAACTGCACGGGATTATCTCTAAGCTTTCTTTTGTTTTTATTATTTTGTGTCTCTATGGCCAGATTAATTTGAGTACATCTTATTTGATCAAAACACAAAGTTCTGCATGTTTGTGTCTTTAGTCCTGATGGTGTATTGTTCAGGCAGTGTAACTACCTGCTTACAACTTTCAAAGTTACAGAGAACATTTCACATGAGAAAGGTTTAACGTGAGCAACGACTTTTTGTATGAGGGGGCCAATTAAAAACATAAACATGGTTATCAACAATGTTTTCACACAGAATAAATAGTTTCATAAAGCTTTTTACCTAAAATGTGTAGTTTTAAATGTAGATACCCTACATCACTGAAAGAAGGTCAACTTTTTTTTGAGGGGGGGAGGATACTACAGTGTTAGAATCTGAGCCTATTTGAGAAGAAACACAGGGCCACATCCTGCTTACTTGTTCCTTGGTTTGTGTTACTCTTTTAGATCCAGAAATTGGTCTACACACATCATCTCATGTCAAGCTTTGAAAGAATTCCACAGGCTCCGTGTCATCCTCATTTTACAGACGGGGGGCTGGGACACTCAGCAGCAAAGCTGACTTGCAGCTTTTACAGAGACCAGCTGTGTGCCAAGGGTCAGGGGAATGAGAGAGAGAGCTACCTGTGGGTTAAATAATGATGCTTTCAACCTGGAAAGGAGTGCACAGGAAAGATTTCACCAAGGCTTCCTATAGTTTAGACAGTGTTTCTCAAACACTGGGATCTGAGAGCTAATGAAAGTAATACAAAGGCCCAGGCTCACTGAAGCAGGCTCGGATCTGGACCTCTGCATTTTTTTCAGATCCTTCAGGTGACTGATTCATACTTAAGTGTGTATGTGCGCACGTGCAGGTGCATGCATGCATGTCATGGTGACTATCTGCATATGTACCAAAGCAAGTAATGAAAGGTTTAATTTTAGCATGAAGCACTCGGATTAGGAGGAAGTGGATACTCACTGAAATGGCTTACTTGGGGATGACAGAAAGCAGTGCTCTCACATTGTAGTCTGCACCAGAATTGCTCAAAGAGCTGCTTAAAACACAGACTGCCGGGCCCACCCATGCCCAGAATTTGTAACTCGTTAGATCTGGGGTAAAGGCCCTAGGATTTGCATTTCTGACAGGTCCCCAGGAGCCACACTTTGGGACCAGTGGCATAGACAAGCCAGTGGTCTAAAGCATGGCTGCACACTGGAATCATCTGGGATGGGTTTTTAAAGTACTGATGCCCGGCCTCACCCCCCAGGGATTCTGATGTAGTAGAACATCCATGGAGCCTGGATAATGTATTTTCAAAGCTCCCCAGATGTTTTAATGTGTAGTCAGTGTTGAGAATCCCTAGTGCTAAGGCTCCCAGGAAAAGCAGCTTTACTCCTGAGTTGCCAGATTTAATCAGTTTGTCTACGTGTCCTTTCCCAGAAGCAGGTGAATGCACTGCACTCAGTGATCTTCCTAAAATTCTTTTCCCAACTCAGAACTGATGCCCTGTCTAGGATGCTTTCAAAATGCATTTCCATGATATACAAGCATTTGATTCAGTTGATTATTTTTCTTAACAATGCTGCCCTCTAGTGTCCCTGAATAGTAGAATCATATTAAAACCCACCATAGCCATCAGTACAATGATTTCCTGTTAGATAGCGAAACAACTTGGGGGATTTTTCTCTGATATTTAAAAAATATGTAACAAATTTAATGTGCATTAATTAGTTGTATTTTGTGGTGACATGCGTCTCCAGCTGCAGCCTCTCCGCTCTTCTGCAGTTCCTCCCTGCTTTCTGTGCTGCAGCCTCCTCCCCATAAGAACTGGAGTCCTTTCTCATTCCACCAGCCCTTCCCTGCGCAGTCAGGGGCCAGGCAAATCAGGGAGCGAAAAATTACCATCAACTAAAGTGCCTGGGGCATTGGGGCATCTTGCATAGGCTCTCCCAGGCTCAGAACTGCTCCTTCTCACCCTTTCCTCACTTCCCACCTCTTTTTCGCTTGATAGTTTATTGAGAAAAGAATTCATCGAACAGGAGCTCCCCTGTCTTCCCATGCTCCCAGTCCCACCATCTTGCCGCAAGTGTCCTTCCCACCCCCAGGAGCGCTGTCCTGCTCCATCACTCTGTCAAGTCTCTCCCCCACCCCTCTAGCCCACATCCTCAATAACTCCCCGATCTAGATCACCCCCAATGGTACACAGGCTTCCTCTTACCTTTCTCAGCTTTAAAATAAAACTCTCCTTGGACCCTAAACACCCCTTCAACTGTCTCCCTCTTTCTCTGCTTCAGTCATTTCCCAGCTGGAGTCCACCCAGGTGTCTTTACCGCCTTCCCTTCCCCACACCCATTCTTCCATCTGCTCCAGCCTGGCCATGGTCCCATCACACCACGGACACTGACACTGCTCTTTTCACCTCCCTGTCATGTGGCCAAATCCAGTGGACACTGTCTTGTGCCCTTCTGACTCGAATGCTCAGGGCATTCCAGTCTCTGGGCACGGCACCTTCTCCAAGCACTCTTCCATTTTTGATACTGAAACGTGCCCCCTCTGGCTTCTTTCCTGCCCCTCTGGCTGCCAATGACCCAGAGCCCTGCAGTGTCCTCTCTCTGCCCCTGTGCTGGCTCTTAGGATCGCTTCTCTTTTCTCTGGGCAGACTTCCCTTATGTAGTCTCATCCATTCCTATCAGATACAATTAATAGGTGGATAATTAAAAAATAGATGGCCTCCAGCCCACGTTGCTCACTGTGTCATTATCCAATTATCTCTGCTCGACATGCCCCCTCAGTATCTCACAAACATCTCCCCTTTTTGCTTATCCATAGACCCTGGCTCTTCCTCCCAAACCTATTCGTCCCTCAGTCTCCCTCATCTCTGTGAACAGCCTGTAATCTGGGGGATCGCCTTTGATTCCTCTCTTTCCTCACTTGCCACATCCAGTCCATCTGCAAATCTTATGGGATCTACCCCAAAATAGATTTTGATCCATCCATGTCTCTCTGTCTCTACTGCCACCACCCTATTCCAAGCCACCTTATCTCCTGCCTGGAATACTGCAGTCCCCTCCTAAAGACCTTCTTGCTTTCTCCAGCTCTCCCCTCACTCTTGATTCTCCACCATACGGTCAGAGAACGTGTTCTGAAACGTCACCTGCGTCGTCATTATCTGACCTAAAAAGGTTAGTGACTTTTCATCAAACTCTGAATAACATATAAATAACACAGTTTGCCCTCCGCCAACTTCATCTTGCAGCCCCATCCTCTGTCCTTACTAGGCACCCACCACAATGGCTTCCTTCTGACTGCAGGAGCTGACGAAGTTCTGTCCTGCTTCAGGGCCTTTGCACATGCTGTTCCAGCTGCCTAGAATCCTCTCCCCCTGTTCTTCACCTGACTGGCTCCTTTGTACTTTTTATGCCTAAAGAGTGCTCCTCAGGGACTCCTTCCTTGACCAACAAAATAGATCTTCCCTCTCAGTCCCCATCCCAGACCCTACTTATTTTCTCCAGAGCACATCACATTTCGTAATTACAGACCTGTTTCTTCCATCTTCCCCACTCAGCTCAAAGCTCTCCAAGTCCAGGAGCTTTGTATCAGTTTTACTCACAGATGAACCCCGGGCCTGGCAAATATTAGGCTCTTCATACATGTGTGTTAAAGAAGGGAATGAAGGTAGGGGAGGAGACTCAACCTCCGCTCCACCTTAACTGCTCTTAGCAAGGCCTCAGTGACTTCCACGCAGCCAAGCCACCGCAGTGTTCTGTGCTCACCTTACTTGATGACCGAATAGAGACCAGGAGCATCTTGGATTCAGTTGATTTTCTGTAACCTCGTCATTGTTTACGAACATGTTTGATTCCCCACAATATCCCCAGCACCCAGTGCAGCAGGCACTTCCTAAATCCTGTTGATTGAACGAACATCTGAATGAAACCGGATGTGAAAGGCAGGGGCACTGGTGCAACACTGGGGATGTCCAAAGAGAGAGACTACTTTGGGGCAGCGATTTAAATAATGGTGTCTGAACTTTCAGAGATGTTAGCACAGACATCCATTTCCATTTGTGTAATAAGAAAAGAAGAAGAAATGTTTCCAAGAAGTTTTCATATCTCATTTGCTTCATAAAGAGACAATTACCTACACAGATTTAGTTGCTGAGTAATAAGCTGATATTTCTGAGTCTTTCCCAAGAAAGAAAAATATTTTCCTTATAAGCCCAATTCTCCCCCTGATGGGTAGACTCCAGTGGTAAAAACATCGCCATCTTCCAAACAAAGAGACTAAGGACTATTTGAAATGGTTTACGTAAGCCAATCAAGCAAGGAAGCTAAGACCCTAACCCTTGCTGTCTCGTTCCAAATCCTGTCCTCGACCAATTCAGACAGTGTTTGCTGGTGAGAAACAAAATAAGAACACGTAGACTCAACACGAGTTTAAGACAAGGATTTGATTCTTCTGAAGGACATGTCACCGGCAGGTACTAGTGGGGCAAGAGAGCCTGCAGCCTGCAACCCCTTGACAACGTCAAGGGACCTGGCATCCCGGGTATTTGTCTGACCTGCTTTGTAGGTGAAATCCGACCGCGTCTGTGACTTTTCACTCAGTTGAACTTGGGCTCTCCGTGCTCCCTGGTTCTCATCACATGGCTGGTGCCAACAGGATTAGCTCAGCTCCGCTCCCCTGGGAAGGCATTCGTCTTCCTGTGTAGGAAACGCCATGTCAGGCTGAAAAGGCTGATGAGCAAACTGGCCAGGGCCGTGCGCAGGCCCCAGTGAAAGGCATGACCTGGTGTCTTAGAATGAAGTTTGGTTCAAAGTGGTCAAGGACAGGGTGTGCCGGTGCAGGCTGGGAGCCACTGTGGCTTCAGCTGTTTGTTCAGCATTAAATATGTTTATCTTTCTGCTAAATACATTGTTGTTGAGTCATCCCTATTACACGGCCACCCTGCCTGAGACCAGCTCTGCAAATCCGACACACAGAGGCAGGCCTTCTATCCCCAGTGACCTTCCACTCTGCAAACTCAAAACAAAAGCTTTCTCTTACTTCTCACTCTAGTGAGCAAGGAGCTCAGGTTCTGACTCATGTGCTTTTTTATCAGGCCAGGAACCACAAAGTGATAGATGTGAAGGAAGAACTTAAAGTGGTCACTCTGTTTTTAATATCATTTTGTTTTGTTGCTGCAAACTGCAAATGGAAAGTCAGTTTACCCAAAAGTACCGTTGGCCTCCAAACTATCAGTATTTTCTGTTAGACTATTATGTTATCAATTATATTAATCCAACAGGTAATTGCATTTGACTTCTAAACTTTAGACAGGAAAAGAAAAAAAAAAGACAATGTAACTTTGAAAAGTATGTGTAATGCTCTCTGTCTGATTTTCCATAGAAATTGTTCGAGCCATGACACATGTGATAAACCAAGGAATGGCCATGTACTGGGGAACCTCCCGCTGGAGTGCTATGGAGATCATGGTAATTTCATTTCTATCTCTAAATGGCCGTTGAGTAGCTATTATTGTTTTTCAGACAACATGTGTAAATTGCAAGACCTTTTGCAAATTTTCTTCACTATCACAATAGCACTAGAATTCTATGATCAGTTCAGCCATTGTAGAGATGGCCATGGGGTTGGATCTCATCAGTTCAGAATACAGCTGGGAGGGTGCAGGTCTCAAACAGGAGTCGTGTTTAGCGTGTTCTCTGGTAGTAAGACAATAAAGTGAATTTCCCAGCGAATGAGACATATGAACACAATATTCTAGTTTTGTTTAATGTATTCAATAATGATTCTGTTTATAACATACTAATTACAGGTCATTTTCTATTATATATTAGTTAAGTTTTATTTCTTTCTTGACTAGAAATAGTCAAACTATATTCTCTTTATAATACTCCATAATTCATACTTTGACTAATTTGCCCTGGTCTTTACCCAATCCAAACCTTCCCAAAGAATAATAAGGATTTCTTGCCTTTGGTAGTTCTCTGAGTGAAAATGATGGTCACAATTTTGCTTATTATCTGGCAATCTACATGTTTCTCGGTTTGTATTGATTTCACTAAAGTGAAGACTTTTCGTGCACACAGCCTCATTTCTCATCAGTGTAAATTCAGGTGCAATCTTTTTTCTCCCTAGGAAGCCTACTCTGTAGCAAGACAATTCAATATGATCCCCCCGGTCTGTGAACAAGCTGAGTACCACCTATTCCAGAGAGAGAAAGTGGAGGTTCAGCTACCAGAGCTCTACCATAAAATAGGTACTCTTCACAATCACATTTACTGACTATTTCTCACAACAGGAGGACCAGTGATCCTGAACGAAAAGTGTCACTGAAATGCTTTCCTAAATGTTCCTAATTAACATGAGAAGTGCCAGCACTGTGCATTCCGGAGACTGTAGAAGGATTAAATGTGCCTGTATGACATCCACAGAGTGTCGGGGGTGCAAGCCAGGCGGAGCCGTAAACTATGACTGGTACACAAGCTGTACCCAGTAGGTGCTCAAAAAGTGCATATGAAATGATGGGAAGAAGCAGTAAATAAACCCATTTTTCATAGGGTGCTTGCTTTAGCCAGGAATGCATCTCTGAGTGGACTATGACCGTCTTTCCAAAACACTATGGGTTTATACAGCTCTGTCTCCTACTCTGTACCTAGAACTGAGTCAGGGGAATTCAAAGGTGGCTGATAAGCCAGGTATACATGTTTGTGTAGCAGACATGATGATTTCAAAGAGAGGGGAAAATATATACACAACACGTATAGAAGAATTTGGGGCATCCCATAAACTTAAAGAAGCCACATTTTCAGGCTTCTTTATCAAAGCAGTTTCCAGAGATAACTTTCTTCCTAAGAAATGGAGGTTCACATGAGTAGGAAAATGCTGGATAAGGGGAAGAAGGATTAAAAAAATGTCAGCAACGATGGTCATCATTGCTATCGCTTTGTGTCTACATTGGGCATTGTTCTCGTGCTTCATACTGGGCGCTACCAAGTGCCAAGTGGACAGACGAAGCGCTGAGGATCTGAGCAAGCAGAAATGTTCATCTCTGAGTGTAAAAGAAACGTACCTTTTGGGCATCAGAGAATTATGGATAAGCCACATTTTCAGGCTTGTTTATGTGGCCTATTCCCCATAACCCACAGTGTACGTTCGATTGGTTTATCCAAAAGAAGCACAATTTGTAAATGCCTCAATTTTAATGGAAAGATGTCTGCTGCTATTAACTCACATATCTGGCCAGCTTCTCTGCATAACTAACCAAATCCTGTCTAAACTCCCCCACACTTTTGATCTCAGTTTGCAGAAGCGATTTTTTAACTTTTGTCTTCTGTAGGAGTTGGAGCAATGACATGGTCTCCACTGGCCTGTGGAATCATCTCCGGAAAATACGGAAACGGGGTGCCTGAAAGTTCCAGGGCTTCGCTGAAGGTATTCTCCACCTCTAGGAAGGAGTTTGGGGAGGGGAGGGAGGGCGGGAAGAAGACTGAACAGAACAGCTCTGCAGCAGCCCGTGGCTTCCTAGCTCAAGCCAAGTGTGGCCTTGGCCTGGCTGGCGTCCCTGGCAGGCTCCCCGAGCCCTCCGGAGGTCTCTGCTCCTGGCCAGGCATCAGTCAGCCCTTCAGAATCTGCCAGCACAGAGAATCCTCCTCCTCTGGGGCCTGGGGGAAGTGCCCAGTGACCTGCTTGTACTTGTAGGATTCAAATTCCTACGCTTATTTGTTCTGATGTTAAAGAAGGCATTTCATTCCGCCTTTGAAACTGATGAAACGTAAAATCCCTTTTCTATACAAGAGGATCTAATTTTACTTTTCTTGACAAAAAGAAATGTAAGCCATAGAGGTTTAATCCATGTGGGCCAGACAGGTTGTAGCTCAGTATGATTTGAGGTTGACTGACGTTTATTTAAGGGGGGCAAGGTAAGGAGGGAGGGCTCTGGAAGCAGATACAGAGCCAACCCTCTGTCACTGGGGCTCAAGGCTGGCGTTTGCAGAGATCAGCTCTGGCCGCTGAGTCCTGTAGCTTAAATTCTTTTCTGAAGCATAAAGACATTCAAGTTCATTGGCATAAAATTACCTCCATTCAGAACATCTTGATGATTACTTTATTGGAGAGTACTCCAAACATCTCTCCTTATTAATAACAACATGTTTTTAAAAACTTGAGAGAATGTGTAATAACATTAGAATCACAAATTACTCTGGAACGTCAGGGGAGAGAGAATATAGACATTTTTAAAATGCACACAGGCCAAAGGCCCCTAAGAGGAAGCAAAAGTCTGACACAGCCTTTTGCCTCCATCAGTCAGCACAGAGTCAGCACGAGGACAACTCAAGTTAAGCCTAAACCATCAACCCTCTAATCAGTGTGTCTGGAACCACCATGTGCTTCCCTAATCAGGACCTTCTCAGGACTCTAGGTCTGTCACTTTTCTTTCCTCCTGTAACAGTTGACTATTAGCTTGAATACAATATAGATGTTTCCTAAAACATGGCGCCATGGTCCTGTTTCTAGTTTTGCATTATCACACTAATTACCCTGGAAAATTAAATATGGTCTTGCTTCTGAAAAATGGAAGGTTTTGAGTAAGTCAGCAAAGAAAAACTTAAAGGAGAGAAGGTATAAAAGGAAGAAGGCAAAAAAGGAGTGAAGAAGAAAGAAAAGCATTGAAAATTGTGACTTTCCTGAGCACCTACCACGGGCCAGTATTTCTATTCATCTCCTTTTATCCTCACAAAGATAAATGATACAGACGGCATTTAATCAGCTGTAGCTAAGCATGTTGCCGTGCATTCTTTCAGGGACTTTCCGAAAAGCTCGAAGTACTTCCGTATATGCAGGGTCTTTGTTCTCAGACTACTCTTATAAGGGAGTAAACCTTTTCCAGGTGCAGAAACTGTGCCCAAAGAGATTAGATAACAATCTAAGAGAATAAACTCATAATAAAGTTAGTAGTAGAGCCCAGGTCTCCTGGCTGTCAGTTTATCTCCCAAAAGACATTTGTGTTTCCCTTCAAACTCAGGTTTTTAAAGGAAGAAGTAGCTACACTGTATTTGGAGTATATGATTGGCTGACCCCCATCACTATTTGAGAAAGGCCTAGAAACAGCTGAAACACTTTCAGAAATATACTAAGAAAAGGAGGGGGGAAAAAAGGGAGACGCAGAATATTTGAAGGTGGCTAAGCCCAAAAGCAACTCAAAAATATTTCTGTTGACTTTTCAGCATCTATTGAAACATCCTTAACAAAAAAACACGAAGAACACTCAGCAGGGGAAAGACAGCCCGTCACAAAGCACGCTTCTTCAGAGCTCCGCAGCCTCTCAAGGCTTCTTAAATCATCAGTCTGAGTGTTTTCCAGACTAATATATGTGCACTTAGAAAAATTACTCGAGTAGAGTAAAGCAAATAATAATAATTATTATTATTTTACACATATATATCAACATTAAGAGAGAATGAATAGGGGAGGGTGGAGTTCAGTGGCAGCATGCATGCTTAGCATGCATGAGGTCCTGGATTTGATATCCAGTACCTCCATTAAAATAAACAAATAACCTCATTACCTCCCTCCCTCCCCCCAAAGTTTAAATAAATAAATAAACCTAATTACCCTCCAAAACAAAACAATTAAAAAATAAAAACAAAGAGTGAATGAGAATTCTCATAGTAAGAACATTAAAAAAAAAAAGAGCTAGGTAAGTAGATGAATAAGTTGGCAATTTTCACCTCCCCTCAGAATAGAATAAGCGGTTGGTATTTCACACTGGCTGTTGCAAGTTACACCAATAAAATAAAGATGCTAATATTTTGTGTTTGTTTTAAATATTGAATTATATTTGCAGACCAAATTAACCCAGTGTGGAAAATACCTATCTTTTAGAAAGCAATACTCCCCAGTGGGGATTCTGGGAGGCTGCCTCTGGCCCACCTCTGTTACAGGGACTTCTGAATCAGGTCATTGGCTCTGATTCCACTGCTGAGCTAAACACCACTCCTTCTTTGTGTCGATTAGACGTCTCCACGTGGCTGTCCCATGGGCATCCGTCACACCTAATGGAATCTATCCTCACTCCCCAGAACCTGCCCTTCCTTCTCGGTAAACAGTGCCTCCACCCATCCATCTGGTCCTCGCAGTCAGAAGCCAAAGCAGTCTCTCAGACTGCCTCTTCTCCCTCACTCTCATCCAGTGGGACAACTCCTCCTCCAGTCCACATCCTGACCCTCTGTGGTCCATCCCTTGTACCGCCCTTGTTCGGATCTTCGTCACTTCTGACCTGGTTTGCTCTGATGTTTTCCCCCTTTTTTCAACTACCCACCATTGTGACCAATTAACGTTCTAAAAGATTGATCTGACTGTATCATAACTCTGCTTAAAATCCTTTAATGACTTCCTAACCATTGATTATAGGACAAAATCTAAAAACCCACAGAAAAGCATTCAGAAACACTCTTGGGATCTTAGTTGAGCTGACTTTTCCATTCTGGTCTCTCCCTAAATCATATTGCTTCATTTCCCACCCAAATGCACTGTATTCTTTTTTGCCTCCCAGAAAGGCCCTTCTTTTGAACCTGCTGTGGAAGCTCTCCTCTAAAGACAAAGCTTGTCTTCACTCTGGGAAGCCTTTCTTATTTTAGGAAACTCTATATTTTTATTTATTTTTACTTAGGCTTTATTTATTTATTTCTGTTTACACCTCCCTCTATCATTCCATAAACACTTCTACAGTCTTAAATCCTCTGACTGCAAGCAATAGGATTTAATTCAACCTAATTTAATCAAAGAAGGGCCGGCACAGGAAGGCAGCCTCTGGGAAGGATGGAGTGGGATGGCCCCTGGGGTGACTCCATCCATAGATAGGCACATTGTCAGGACCCTCCCTTTGCTCTGTTTCTCTCTGCCTGTGAGTATCTCGTTCTTCTACTGCAAATGGGCCTTCTCCCCAGGGCCAGGAGCAGGAACGCTGGTGACTGCAGGCTTACCTCCTTAAAGGCACAGAACCTGAGAGAAAAAGAGATCTTTTGTTTATCAGATTCAGTCCAGAAAAGACTGGCCAAGCTTGGGTCACGTGCCAACCTGTTAGACCAATGATAGTGGCCCAGAGGGTAAGATGCTGTGATCAGCCCACATCATGCACTGTTGTTAGGGTGTTTACCATAAGGAGGCAGTACAAACATGGCTTCTGAGGAACTCACCCCCACTACAAGACACTTCTCCAGTCCAGACTATGACATGTGAATACCTTTAGGACAGAAACTGAAACTAACTCGTGTAACTCATCACAGATCCTGGCACATGATAAGTACTCAGTAAATGTTTCTTAAATGAATGCCATGAGCCATATCTGAGGATCAACAAAGTCTGATCAAGAGTAGCTTTTAAGTAGAAATTTTACATAGAAATGAAGAGTGCAATACAATTTATGGGCCGCTAGCTCTTCCCTATTGTTAGAAAAATCATAAAAATATGTACCCTTCTGTCAAAGGAAAATAGGACACATGCAAACTGAGGTGAATCAAAGTGGGGAAAGAGAGGCAGTCCAAGTACACCATGTGTTCACGTGAAGAAACTAAGGATTTGCACATTATGGGATAATTTCAGAAGGGAATTTTTTAGCTCCAGCATTTTACCTAGAGATTTCAACCTCAACAGTGAAGATTTTGCTGCTCTTTTGAGCCAAAATAGCTTTGATGTTTAAATAGAAATAGTCGATGATCTTGAATGCTGAATTATTCAAGGTTCAGTAATGAAATGTGACTGATTCTGTGCATGGCTTTTATGTTGCTACTTGAGTTCAAATCTAGGATTTACTAACAAACAACTGGGGGCTTCAGAGCTGACCTCACGGACTCTTCCCACCTTGGTATTGCTACCTAATTGAGGTCTCATAGATAATGGTCCCGGCATTGGAAGACAGGAAAGAGATGGGCTTTAGGAAGTGTTAGAGGACTTTGTGACTTACGGGTAAAAGTAGTAGCCAACTCATCTCTGGAGAAAAGCTCATTCAGTGGTTCCTTTGGCAAATATTTACGGGGTGTCTACTCAGGGCTGGGCCCTGTGCTAAGGGCTGAGGATACAGGGATGAATGGGACAGTCTCAACCCTCAGGATTACCTCAAGGACGTTTTGGAGACAGGCTAGAGAAGGGGTGAATTATGAAACTATGTGGCATCCATAGCACTGTGGATGCATGCACGGCTGCCAACCGAGTTGTACTGCATTAGGGAGGAAGTGTCTGTGCTCAATCTGAAAAATTGAAGAGATCTATCTTTGAAGGGTTTCTCAGATCCCTCTCTCACTGGCCATACTGGCTACTCCATGCCAACCACTGTGTCAAGACTAGAGATGTTGAGATGATGGAGAAGCTATCCCTGCCTTCACTTAGGAAGACCAGTCAACATGTAGTCAGATCACTGCAGCAATATGGTAACCAGTATGTTAGGGCTGGAAGACAGAATTTCATCTTTTGATTCATGGGTTACTGCCCACAATCAACAAGCTGGGTTTATTATTGCTCACAACCACACCCACCACCAGCCTTCCTACAGAAAACACTGGTTCACTTCCATATTTCATTAATATCTTAACTAAGCCTCATCTCCTCCCTGTGCTAACATTTTCCCACTTGTAAAGCAGTTAAAGCTATTTATTTCCAGAACACATTTGTTCCCTTTGGTGTGAGGAAAACAGCATAAATACTGTGGGTCTACTTTTTAAAAACCCTAACATGCTTATATTTTCCAGTGATTAAAGCAACAATGAGATTTATGTTGAGGGTGGGGAGAGAAGCACTCAATAAATGAATGTTTGGTATTTGTTACCTTCAGAAATCGTCTTCTCAATATGGGTTGTGTGTGTGTGTGTGTGTAATGTGTACACACATACATATTTCTAACTTGTAACCCAACCCTAAGAATAAAAATGCATTGCAGATAATAAGATTTTAAAAATGGAGTTTCATGAGATTGGTAAATAAATCAGTCATTATGTGTGTGGTATATAGTGAAACCTCAGGAACTCTCCCAGTTACAATAAAAAGCAGTTGTTTAAGAAGCATTTGGCTATTGGTTTTCAACCTTTTTCTTTTCATTTGAATAACATTCAGAGATACTGGTCCCCTGAAAGATGCTATGAAACTGAAGTGCGGATTGGTGATGTTTTTCCCCTTGGGGACAGTAAGAGTAAGTTCAGGGGCTCCCTGATGTCCCCAGCACGCTGGCCGGGGAAGGCTGCTGGGCTCCCACTCAGTGTTCATCACTCATAACTGCCCACCTCATCCCTGCTGGCATCAGCTGTCATCTCTCAGGAGATGCTCCAGGCCACCCTTCCTCCTGGAAGACGTGGAGGTCTCCCAGAGCCGAGGCTGGGGAAACTCTTGGCCGTCTCTCTAAGCAAACTTCACATGAGGAGCCAGACCATCAGCCACTGAGATCCAAGGGGCGGACAGAACAGAACTGGGGCAGCTCGCCCTTTTTCTTTTCCAAATCTGAAAAATCATCCCAGAAATCATAATAAAACATAATGTGGTTACCCTTTCCTTTAGAAATACTGTTTTAGAGTGATGGAAAAAAAAAAAAAAAGCAGCCAGCAGCCTATTGAAATCATGTGGTTGGAGATTCTGTGACGATAGCCCAGCCTTCAGCTGCCTTTGGGAAGGTGAAGTTCTGTGGTGGCAACTATGTCATAAACACACGCAATGGAGAAAGTCCACATTGCCACACAGGGGTATGGATTTTATTATTGTCACTGAAACAGACTAACAGATTCTTACAAATATTCTTTTCCTTTGGGTGTTGCTGCTTAGTGCTAGCTTTGTATGTAAGCGTCTATTGTTTGGGTTTTTTTGAATATATTTTGTTGTGGTATAGTCAGTTTATGCGGTGTCAGTTTCTGGTGTACAGCACAGTGCTTCAGTCATACGTATACATACAGGCGACTGTTGTGCCTCGTTTTGCAGTAAGAGCAAAACCTTCTGGAAAGCATGGCATGGAGAAGTTCTAGATTTTTCTCCTCATCTTTAGGAAATTAGGCTCACTTTCCAGTCTACATCAGAGTCAGTTTCTTCTCATAGACTTTAAAGAACAGTTTCCCGTTAACCTTTTTAAGTTCCCTTGCCTTTTTAAGTTTCAAACGTTATATAGAAGGTAATATACATTTGGGAAAGTCTTTATCCACTTCAAAAATTGTAAACTATACTTGGCACCTATCAGTGAGTGTTACCATTCATGGCTGCTTCTAGGAAGAAGCTGAGAAAAGTAACAATAAAGCCCCGTTATTAAGGATTCAAGAGAGACTAGGAGCAAATTGAAGGCGGGAGAAAGAAAGAAAATCATAGCAAGAATGTAAGACAATGGCTTTCTTGGAGCAGAAAGCTTTCCTGACAAAAAGGAAACATAGTAGACCTCGGTGCCCACCCCACCCCCCCACATTCTGAAGGCTATCACAATAAGAAACATGACTTCCAGACGGGATATAATTAATTATGTGTCAGGATTTTAACAACTTTTGTACATGTCAGTGGATTTGAATGGTGAATTTTAGTGAAAATCAATCTATTTTGAACCAATAAACAAGGAGCGAGACCATGGGGAACATTTCCTTGCATAAAGGCGTAGGCATCCTTGTGGCCATCGAACAGGAAGGGCAGAACCAAGAAGATTCAGGAATTTACCACGAGGCTCTTCTGTTTTTTATTGAATTAACAATCTTTGCATCCAGCCCTTACCAGACACTAACATTTAAATGTTCTGTTTATCTCTAGTGCTACCAGTGGTTGAAGGAAAGGATTGTCAGTGAAGAAGGGAGAAAACAGCAGAACAAGCTGAAAGACCTTTCCCCGATTGCGGAGCGTCTGGGATGCACGCTGCCTCAGCTCGCCGTGGGTAAGGCAGTCACCGGGGAGGGGCAGCTCTGCTGGATGGCAGAAAACGAAATCGTTTTCCACTAACAATCCACATCTCCCTCATGACAGAATACCTATTGCAGGGGCAGACTATCTCTGAAGCATAAACTCTTGGTTAATACTATCTAAAAAGAGGTTCGGGTTCCCCTGAACGTTCCATGTGCTGAAACGCTTTTCTTACTTCCTTCTCCTTTCCCTCATGACACAGTTTAAACAAGAACACGCCAGAGAAAAGGCATACATCCTCCCTGTGTCGAGGGTTTGCGCCCCTGAACTGGGTACTGACATCCTTGGCTTCTGGTCCAATTTTCCATCCCCGTTGAAGCCAAGGCGGGGTTGGTGAGAGTCTGAGGAGCAGAGCAAGGCTACTGCCAGATGGAAAGCCTACCCTAGGGGAGCCGTGTCACCCTGAATCTTCCAAGGGCCAGGAGAATAGTTAATGCAAGGGCCCGGTCACCGGTAACACTTGAAAGCCACATGTGCCAGCACCGTCCTGTAGAAATATAATGTGCACACGCATTTAATTTTACATCTTCCAGTGGCCATGTTAAAGCAAAGAGGAAATAGGTGAAATGAATTTTAATAATGGATTTTATTTAACCCCATATAGCCAAAACATTACCATCTTAACAAGTAATAAATACAGAAAATTATGGAGATATTTCACACTCTTTTTTCATACTAAGTCGTCAAAATCCAGGATGTATTTTATACCCACAGCACAGGTCAGTTCAGGCTAAACACATGTCCCGTGTTCCAATAGCACATCTGACTAGAGACTAAGTACGAAACAGAGAAGCATCCAGATTTTCAGTTCCCTTGCTGAGGGATATTTGCCAGGCTCTGTGATGAGCTCTTTCTGCTCACTGTCCTGTCGCCTCGATGGTCAGGACAATCCCAGGAGGTGGGTGCTAGGACAAGCCCTGTCTTACCGATGTTAATGGAGTTCTGCCAGCATTATCTCCACTTTACAAATGGAGAGACTGAAAAGAATTCAGGTAGTAGCCAGGAGAACAGAATAAAATGGGCATAGGTTCCAGAAAGGATTAAGAAACAGCAAGAATTGGGACAAATCAGACAGTGTGAACCAGTGAGGTAAAAAGCTCAAGGTTAAGTTCTACACAAAGAAAATAACATAATAGAATATTTGTTAGATGCTTGACTCTTCTGAGGGTGGAAGGCCGGAAAATGGTAGTTGCAGTTAATAGTCATAGAAAGATGGAAATGGGAGATGGTTTTAGGGGGGAAATACCATTTACCGAAGTGTATGTATGACAGTTGCTTTAATCTTTTCTCCCAAAAAACAAAACAAAACAAAAATCAAAGATTGTGAGAAAAAATCAAAGACTGTGTTTAATGTGATTAGTTAGCCTCCCTACAGCTTTAATGATTACAGTAAAAGGTATTAGCTGTTTGACCATCAGCAAGTTATTTAGCCTGATACCAATTTTCTCATCTGTAAAATGGGTATAATAATATATATCTCACAACCTTGCTGAGTAAAAAGAAATTATGTACGTAAAGCAAATAGGTGCTCAGTAACTGTAAAGGTGATGATGGTGAAGATGTTTTTGTGAAAAATTAGACACCCTGGACTGAAACTGTCCACTCCTCGCTGTGGCATGTGGTCAAGAGTAAGAGGCACAAAGAGAAACACTTATTCTTGAAACACAGCCATAAATACGGTTGTTAGGTGGTAACATGAAAATGAGTATTAAATTTAGTTCTGAAAGAGATAGAAGAACATGGTCCTTCTAAAGAGGAAATCTTTACCACATTTAGACTTTCTCTGGACGTTAGATGTACATGAAAGACCCTCTTTATAGAGTCTGAGTTAACAACGTGCTTTGTTTCTCCTTTTCCTCCCTCTGCGCCCCCAGATGTCTTTCTTGCCTGTCATTTTTCTTTTCTTTTCTTTGTAAACAAGTAGTTTTGTTTTTAACCACAGAACTCTCAACCCAAGAGGGAAATTATTTCCAGGCATATTACCCTTGATCTGCTAGAAGCGTCGGGGAGGAGGGGAGCTCCTCTGGCAGAAAACAAACTGCTTGAATGCAACTGTGGGCTGGTTCCCAGGTCACATGCCTGCACAAGAGCAGCAGTCACACCTTGCTCCTAAGGGGGCACTCTGGATGTGCCTGTGGGTGACACTTGATTAGATGCTAATTATCTCCAATCATCTACTTTACCTCTGGCTGGCCAGCTCTGCCCAGTGGATTCTCCCATGCCCTGTGGCCCATGAGGGAATCAGCTGTTGCTGACGGCAGGTAGTTCTTGGGCAATAATTTTCCCACTGCCCTGCTTTACCCTCAGAACTTCCACTAGAGCCAAAAAAGAGTTCTAAGTGCAAAGCAGGAAGTAAGGCAGCCAAAAAGAAAAAAACAAAACAAACAAACAAAGAAACCACCACCACACCACTGCCTGGGAATCACTTGGCTTGTCGCCGACACACAGCATTATTCTGCCCATACGGAAAGACTTAGTGATGGCCTTAAAAGGTCTGAGCGTGGTAACAGCTTAGGAGTATTCGTTGACTTCAGGCCCTGAGCAAATGGGGGCAGAAGAGGCATTTAGGGATATCCACCAATCATTCGTGCCTACATTTATTCAACAAACATCTTAATAAGCACCTACTGTGTGCAGGTGCTGGGCTGGGTGCTGAGCAACTGACTGCAAATAACACACATCTCACTGATACAGGAAAAATGGGGGGCACAGGAAGATGGCCACGTCCCAGGTTCCAGGCGAGTCCCTGGCATGCACCCCATCAAGTGAGGGTCCTTGGCTTTGCACAAGAAAGAATCCAAGAGAGCCATAGTTGAGTAAAAGTAGATACATTCAGAGAGATGTAGACTCCATAGACAGAGTGCAGGCCATCTACTCAGAAGGGAGCAGCGGCCTCAGAGCATGGGGTCGGCTGGGAGAAACGAGATCAGCCACGAGGTGTGGGGTTGTTAGTATTTATGGACTCGGTAACTTCATACGCTAACAAATGGGAGGATTACTCCAACTACTTTCGGGAAGGGGCTGGGATTCCCAGGAATTGGGTCATCACCCACTTTTTGACCTTTTATGGTCAACCTTGGAACTGTCCTGGCACCTGTGGGAGGGCCATTTAGCACCTAACGTATTACAGTGAGCGTACATTGAAGCTCAGGGTCTACTGGGAGTTGGCTCTTCCACCATCCTGGTCCTGACTGCTGTGTCATTCTTTTAATGTTTGTGCCCTGCCCCCTTCCCTCCTGTGTCATTATGAGTCAAGAACTTAACAGATAATTTTAATACAGAGTGGTAGTAAAATTCCTGACAAGGGCACAGGAGGGCTTGGAAGTAAATGTAGGTGCTCCCAACCCAGCCTGGGACTCAAGGAAGAACTTGGGGAGAAGGCAGTGTCCAGGAGGAATCCCAAATGAAGAGCAGATATCAGTGAGGCAAAGGAAGGGAGGAGGCAAAAGAATATTCCAGACCAATGGGACAGCTTGAGCCGAGGGCTTGCGGAGAAGAAACCCAGTACGGCATCTGGCGGGGGGAGAGGATTTACACGTAGGGCTGCTGGAACACAAAGTTTAAGGCAGGGAGCGAGGAAGCAGGAAGCTGGACAGGAGGGCCTCCTGGTAAGGTTCGTCAGGGTGCGAAGTGAGCACTTCCTCTCACAGGACACGGATTCCGGCAGGCACACGTTGAAGAACCTTTGGTCAGGCAAGTGGTTTGGACAGATTTATATCTGGAGAAGCTACTGCTGGATGTGTGCAGGAGAGAGGGTGAGGGCCTGAATGAGGGCGGTGGGCGGTGGAACCAGAGCAGTGACTCTCCAGTGTGGGCCCCGCAGCCCCACACTGGAGTAAGATTCCGCGACACAAGAAGCAACACGCTGACCCATGCCGTGACACGGATGAACCTCACAAACACTACACTGAGCAAGTCAGACACAGAAGACACACTATATGATTTCACTTAGATGAGCTGTCCAGAAACAGTACGTCCATAGGGGCACAACGTACATGAGTGGTTTCCTGGAGTTGGGGATAGAAATGGAGTTAACTGTGAGTGGGCATCAAGGATCTTATTGGGATGATGGAAATGTCCTAAAACTGGTTTTTAATTGGCATAGAGTCGGTTTACAATGTTGTGTTAGTTGCTGGGGTACAGCCTGGTGGTTCAGTTATATACATACATATTTTTGTATTTTTTCACATTCTTTTTCGTTATAGGCCATTACAAGGTATTGAATACAGTTCCCTGTGCTGTACAGTAGGCCCTTGCTGTTTGTCTATTTTATATATAGTAGTGTGCATCTGCTCATCTCGAACTCACAATTTATCCCTCCCCACCCCTCTACCCACTCCGTGTTTGTTTATGTCTGTGAGTGTTTCTGTAAAACTGAATTTTAAATGGTGATGGTTGCACATTTGATAAACTTATGAAAAATTACTGAATTGTACACTTAAAATGGGTCAATCTGACCTCAATGAAGGTTAAAAAAAAAAAAAAAAAAAGCACAGCCCCAGCAGCAGTGGCAGCACCTGGGCGCTTATCAGAAAGGTGGATCCTCAGCCCCCCTCGCCTCCTGGGTCAGAAACTCTGGGTACAGCACCTAGGAATCGGTGTTGCACACACCCTCTGGGAGATGCCAGAGGTTCTGCAGGCTAAAATTTGAGAACCACTGGATTAGAGAAATATTTAGGAGGCACAATCACCTAGACCTGGCAATTAAGAGGGAACGTGGGGTCAGAAAAGGACAGTGTCTAAGGATCACTCCTCAGTCTCTGGATCGGAAGTCCAAGTTGCTGGTGATGCCAGCAAATGAGACTGGGGATGCAAGAGGGACAGGCATAGTAAGTAGCAAGAAGCCCACAGTGCCTGTGGGCACTAGCAGGGCCATCCAGCAGACATGGCCCCCCTGGGCCCAGGGAAACCTCTAGTTTCAGGCAGCCACAAACTGGGAAGTCTCCTCTAACCACAGGGAGGGTCCTGGGAATTTGGCATGGTATGCAGGGCACTGGGATGTGTGGGGGGTGCAGGGAGTCCAAACTGGCCTCTTACAAGTTGAAGAAGGGCGGGAGGGGTGGGGTGGGCAGTGGCTACACAGGTATGAAGGCAGCTTGTTTTAGAATGGGAGAAATTTGAGCATGTTTTGTTGGTAAAGAGGAAGAGGATGGTAAGAAATCAAAAATTTGGGAGATTGAAAGAACGAGAGAGGAAGAATGGATGAATCCAGTCCAAGAAGAGGCAAAAGGAGTGGCTTGGCCTTGAGCAGACAGCACACCGTATCCTCTGAGACCGGAGGATGGGAATGCAGACTTGTGTCTGTCGGCGAGCAGGGCATGAAGGAACATCCTACAGGATGGACTTCATTTTCTACATAAAGGAGGAGGCCAAAGGATCTGCTGAGAGCAAGGGGCAGGGGCTGAATCGAGGGTTTAAGGGTAGAGGTTGCTCGAGAGGCGGAGAAGAGTGAGGGCTGGTGAGAGGGTGAGATGGTCCACACAGGATGAATCTCAGGTCAGGAAGAAATGGAAGGAGGGCCAGAGAGGGCTGACAGGTCAGTGGAAAAGAAGCCCCAGACACCCAGGGTCTACAAGGACTCTGTGTAACAGATGAGGGGAGAGTGAGCGCACGAGTGAGATGGAAAGACAGAGGGAGACAAGAATCCAGACGTCCACCAGTGAGCAGTTCCAGGTGTTCTCAGGAACGAGGATGTTTTCCTGGGTGGAGAGCTGGATTGTATGCCCCAGTTGTAGGGGCAGAGGAGCCCTAATCCCACAATTAAGTCTTCCACACAACAGGGGGTGCGGCTGAGGTTTTTCATCCCAGAGCACACCACCCACCCTCCCACAGTTTGTTAAGTGTTGGTTGCAACAACGGGAGCTACGGATAGGGTTTAGAAGCTCATCAAGAATCAGAAGGGCTTTGACTTCCTGACCCAGTGCTCTCTCTTCCCAGCCTGGTGCCTGAGAAACGAGGGCGTGAGCTCTGTGCTCCTGGGATCATCCACCCCCGAACAACTCATCGAAAACCTTGGTGCCATTCAGGCAAGTACTGCAGCCCTTTGAAACCAATTCTAGGGAATTTCATGGTGCCTTTGAAGGTGCCCCCCAGGCAGTGTCCCGTGTCTCCCCACCTCTGTCCTTCACTGTGTCATGGGTGTGTGGAAGCCCCTAATATAGGGAACAGGCTACCTGTTCCTAGATGGAGGTGGAGGGGAAATGTGGACAAAGGCACAAGAAGCAACAGAACTTTTACAGCCCATCGATCCAGGTAAGAGGGGGTCTTCCTTTTCTCCCCCTTAACGGGGGCACTGAGGATTGAGCCCAGGACCTCGTGCACACCAAGCATGGGTCTTACCACTGAGCTACACCCTCCCTCAAGGAGGGTCTTCTTATTAACAGGAGAGCTCTCTGGGCCATTCCTCAGGACTGTTTCTGTGGGACAGTGCATTCTAAGGGCCAAGCAAAGTTACACCTGATGACTGGGTTCCCAGCCTCACTGAAGAAGCCTGCTTAACCACCTGCTTGAAATGTGGTAGCCTTAGGACCATCTTCATGCACCCTTTATTCATTTGTTTCTCCCACGAATATTAATTGTCAGTCTAGAGTGTACCGAGCCCCTCCTTTCCGCTCTCCTCACATCCTGAATCCCCGGCACGACACTCATGACAGTGCAGTATAGTTGCCTATCTCCACTGCTGGACAGGAACTCCCTGAGGTCAGAGACCTGTGTCTTCCTTGCTTTCCCACTGATTTTCCAGTTCCTTCCATACTCTATGGCCCTTAGTCAATGCTCAAGAAATATCTGTTGAATGAATGTTTGCCACATTTAAGGGAAATAGGCTCAAAATTCTACTTTGAACTACCATCGTAGGACTCTATCACCCTGACAGCAATTTCAGGGGCACCCCCCGACCCCATGGGGATGGCCAGTCATGGGTGGAGCCTGCAGCTGTCCTCGGAGAAATAGGAGAGAGATGTTCCTGGGAGTTCTGAGGAGGAGAGGGTCCAGTCCCCTAAAGGCCACACCTCAGTCTTGAGCCCACCCTGCTCTCAGCCCAGCGAGGGGCTCCAGGAGTGAGCCCGCCCAAGACTCTATAGACTCTCACCAAAGCTATCACCTGCCCCCAACAGGTGAGGTTGTGTGTTTCCCTCTTGCTCATTGGGTAACAGAACTGTCTCACAGCTTCTCCCCCGTCCACCGCACTTACCTGTTACCTCTCCAACAAGGGGACAGATGGAGGTGGGGACAGACTTGATTCAACTTAAAATGTTTAAAAGTCCTTTTGAGAACGGCCTGGAATATGTTGGGAGAGAAACGGTGCAGATTTCCTTCCCCACCACCTCCTCTCTCAGGGCTGTGCGGCAGGGAGATCATCTCTGCCTCTCTGCTTCTGAGAACCCCTCCCAGCCCACAATCCTCCTGGATTGCAGGGTTCCCCGACCCTGCCTGGAGAATGCTCCCTCTTATGAAAGCCGCCCACCTTCTCTTACTGTCACTTACTCTCTGGGAATAGACAAAGGTTACACAATGATGAGGGGGAAATAGGGGAACACTCTATACACAAAAAACTGAAATTCGATCCAGTGATCTCAATTCCACTAATATGGACTGAGTACTTATTCTGTATCTAGCACCACGCCAGGCAGACAGCTCTGAGATAAACACAGGCTCCTGCCCTCAAAAGTTCATGGGGTGGGGGTGTGGGGGAGGGCACGGTATAGCTTAGTGGTAGAGTGCATGCTTTGCATGCAGGAGGTCCTGGGTTCAAGCCCCAGTACTCCATTGAAAAAAAAAAAAAAAGAGCTCACAGCTGCCTGAGAAAAAATGAATTAAGAACTCTATCCCCTAGTTCATTTGGCAGATCTCTGAGAGCCTGTTCTGTACCTGGCACCAGGGACAACACAGGAAACCAGAAAGATATTACACAAACTTCAGGGAACTTATAGTCCAGTGGGAGAGGCACAGAGTAAACAAGCATATAAAATAATTTCAAGTGAGAAGGGATATTAAGTAAATAAAGATGGCGAACGTAGTAGAGACTAACTGGGACATGAGTGAGCCTGCTTTAGACATGTCCTTGCCAAGGCTCCTCCGGGGTATGTGTATTCTGAAGAGGAGAAGTGGAGGACACAGCACGTGAGACACCCTGGAAAGAGCATTTCAGACACAGGGAAGAGGAGTGCAAAGGCCCTGAGATGGGGAGGCATTTGACTTTTTCTAGGAGCCGCCAGCCTAAGGCTAGTGTGGCCAACGTGCAGTGAGCATAAGGGACAGCAGGTGCACTGCAGTGGACGGGTCACACAGGACACTAGAGGAATCAGAGTTCTGCTCTACGTGGAGCAAATCCTTTGGAGGGTTTAAGGAGGAGGGATGTGCTGTCATCTGAATTTTTAGATTGCTAAGCCGTCCCCCGACCTCCCTTGGAATCCTAACCCCCGGAAGTAACTGGTCCTCTGCTGGCAGTGTCCACAGCCTGACAGGATCCGCTCCATCCCCAAGGTCCAGCTCAACAATGACCCACTCCCAGGAGGACTTCCTAATACCCACCAGACCCAGCCACGCTGGGCAGACCTCCCCTCACCCACCCCACCCCACTCGTTATTCCAGTCATGGTTGCAAAATTGCTAGCTTGTGGGAAGTTTGTGTAATCTGTAGTAAGTGAGAATGTTTCAAAACAGAAATTAGGCAACTTCACATAAAATTCTGGATATATGGCTTCTCTTGAATATTTAGGTCTTGCAGCTCTATGTATTTTTGTTCATGTTTTATTCTAGTACTTTTATGGTTTCATTTTTCTAATGTTTGTATCTCTTTTCGTATTGGTGTAATGAATGAAGCATTTTTCCTCACATGGCTAACCTAGGATGTTTTAGACACAAAACGTCCAACAAGTCCAGTTTCGAGACTTGGGTCTTGTTGCAGTCTCTCTTTAAATAGCACATTCGTTTAGATCCTCTGAGACTCCAAAGCTGGTGGGAAACCAAAGGCTCCCTCAGCTTCGGAGAAGAAAATCTTACCAGAACAACAACAACAACAACAAATTATAAAAAGGTACCAGAACTAGTGGGGAAGGAGCTGTAGTCTTTTACCAAACCCACTGAGTGGAGACTGGGTCACCCTGTCCAACAGGACTGCAGCAGGGGAAGGGTGAGGCTAAAACCGCAGACTCGGCCATGGTGGGTGCATTTCACCACCGTCTCCACACAGGGTCAGACTATTCCTGCAAGACAGTCTGCCTCTGTCCCTTGTCTCCCGGTGTGATGTGTGCCCTTGGCCCACTCCTTGCAGTAAACGCGAGCTAGCCCGAGGTGAGCTCATCCTTCCCCAGGGCTTCAGCTAGCGTGACCCTGCCCGTGACTCGCAGATCCTCCTTCCGCTCCCACTAAGCTCCACAGCTGCACTTCCGGCTGCCTCCATGGTCACCCACGGGCCCCTCCAACTCACACACTTTACCCCAAACTACTCCTGTGGGCTCGTCTCAACAGATCACCTGCACCAATATCCTCTTAGTCACCGCGTCTTGAAATCACAATCGTGCTCCCAGATGTCTCTCCGGGTCACTCTCTTCCCACTCGACCACCACCGTCTAGCTCAGGCTTTAGTGTCTCTGGCTAGGACAGCAGTGCGTTTCTAAGCCCTGTGTTCCCTTTCAGCCTCCTCCAACTCATCAGGTGTCTGATGGGGTCCCTCCCAGCTGGGAAGTCCTGAGAGCTCCCCACTGTCTCCAGAATAAAGTCCCAACTCCCAAAACTGGCTTCCCGAGGTCTTCCACTCTTGGCCTCAACTCTCCGCACTCCTACCCTCCCCGCACCTCTGCCACTCCCTCTACACCTGCGTCACTCCATTTCACAGACTTCTCACTTTCTCCTGCTATTCCATCTAACCTGTAGCCATCCTTCACCATATTTCCACGAGCCCTCATTTATTCAGCCAATACTTATGAGCACCTATTGTGGGCCAGGCACTCTGACAGGCTCTGGAGATGCAGGATGACCAAAACAAGGTCCCTGAACTCAAGGAGCTTCCTGTCTGCAGGGGAAGTAACATTCTAGTGGTCGTTTATAAATGTATGCAAGTCTAGACAGCTTTGCTGAATACTGAGCACAAGGAACAGGCGTCAGGTACTGACCACAGCCTTTGTACTTCTCACATTCTCAGGTTCTCCCAAAGATGACATCACACGTGGTAAATGAAATCGATAACATATTGCGCAACAAGCCCTACAGCAAAAAGGACTACAGATCTTAAGGCGCTGCATGAGCTGCAGGCGCTGCATGGGTCGAACAGCAGTCCGCACCGGCACGGAGGGTGTCACTAGCCACCTTCTGAACCACTTCGCAGCCCGCTGCTCAACCTCTCATGTCCCCGGATTCTGAGGCGTCTGCTTTCGCTACCGCTGTGCACCTGAATTATGAACACATCTGGAAACTCAAAACCAGGAAAATCCATTCTATTTTCTTATCTTGGACTAGAGTCACCTTTGCTTAGATTATTCTGTACACCTCATGTTTATGGAATGGAGAGTATATGGTGGGGGAAAGACACAGTACCTTCAGGCATTGAATAACTTAAAGAAGGCTGTACAGATCTATTTTTTCAAATGAACAAAATCCACAGATGCAATGTGGAGTGCATCAGAAAGAGCAGGCTACGTTCACGCAGAAGTCTTGCTTGGGAGAATTGGCTGAAACAATTTTACTTTTTTTTTCTTCCTATTTTCACATTCATGTTAGCAAGAGTTTTCACATGTCATTCACCAAAAGTGAAACTCCTAGGTATTTGCTTTTGTTACCTTTTAGATATTCAGTGTTGCTTGGCCTCAAAAACGGCCCTGTAAAGCAGTTTATCCCAGATGTCTACTAGGATTCTAATAACGTTATGTCCATTTACACAGAGAGGTGGTGAAAGGATGAACAGCCCAATTTTTATCTAGAAAGACTATGGTGAATCTATGAAAGGAAGAATCACACTGCTATGGAAGCTTAGCTTTGAATGCAATGTATCTGCAATGAAGTGTTCAGTTTTTTTCTATATTTTATTAAAACCTGCTTTATACTTTTGACTGCTTGTAGGCACAGCTTCTGCAAGTGTAAATGTTTGAGCTTTAAAAAATAAATATACACATGCTCAGTTTTGTAAGTAAACCTGAAAATATCCAGAAAGGTAAATGTTTGCTGTTTAATTAGCACCGGGATTTCACAGTATAATGCTTGGTGTTTTTGAGGAGTTAACATGAAAGTGAATCACAGGCTTTGTGAAAAACATTGTCACTACCCAGCATGTGCTGGGTGAAGTAACCAGCCCAAAGAAAAGCATATGTTAAAGAACTTCCTGATTCTATAATCACATTATGCGCGTTAAAAACTATATGCATGAAAGCTCTTTGCATGGATTAAAGGGACCTGGCCTTGTGGCTCTCAGAAGCTGAGGCCTATCTAGCCCTCCCACTCTTGCTTACCTACCCTCATGAATATTCCACTTGAGAAAACCTGAGAGTATACCATATATACCTGTAAGAAGGGAGAAAATATTTTTCTTTTCCATTTTTAAGGTGTATGTTGAAGGGGGAGGGCCCTATAACTCTATTCGGACACCTGAGCATGTACAAAATTCTAACTTAATTTTCTGGCCCCCATGCAGAAATCACTTTGGGACTTACAGAAGAAATATACTATCAACTTAAAATGCTATTTTCTACCATCATTTCCAGACATGTATTTTATGGTTAAGTTCTAAATCTTAAAATGTTAGTGTGAAGTACCAACAAATTTTCTTTTTGATTACTATTACCTGTATTCTAATAGGGAAATAGTTCGGGATTTTTTTTTTTTTGTCCAAGAGGGTAAGATTAATGATGGAAATGGATCCCTTTTCAGTTGTTCATTGCATAGTCAGTCAATCCAGTGAACTACTGTATGCATAAATGAGCTTAAGTTGTCTATTTGAAACTGCAACTTATTTATTTGCTTAGAGTAATAAAAGCATTTGTGCATTTACTCTCACAATTAGAGTTTTTACCTGACCTCTCATTATAAGGCAATATCTCCATCTTCATAAAACAGGCAGTAAGAATAACCTAAGAAAAAATTATATTCTTTACGCTAACAATGAAATAGCAGGCAAAGAAAGAAATAATCCCTTTTAAAATCACATCCAAAACAATAAAATACTTAGGAATAAATCTGACCAAGGAGGTGAAAGACTTATAAATGGAGAACTACAAAACACTGATTAAGGAAATTTAAAATGACTTAAAGAAATGGAAAGATATCCCATGCTCCTGAATTGGAAGATTCAATATTGTTAAAATGGCCATACTGCCCAAGGCAATCTACAGATTTAATGCAATCCCTATCAAATTACCCAGGACATTTTACACAGAATTAGAACAAATATTCCTAAAATTTATATGGAATCACAAAAGATCCAGAATTGCTAAAGCAATACTGAAGAAAAACAACAAAGCTGGAGGAAGTCCAGCTTTCAGACTGGACAATACTGCAGACTTCAGATAATACTGCAGAGCTACCTAATTAAAACAGCATGGTATTGGCATAAAAACAGACATATGGATCAAGGGAACAGAACAGAGTGCCCAGCAATAAACCCACAGATCTATGGTCAATTAATCTTCGACAAAGGAGGCAAGAATACACAATGGAGAAAAGACAGTCTCTTCAGCAAGTTGTGCTGGGAAAGCTGGACAGCAGCTTGTAAATCAACGACATTAGGACACTCCTCACACCATACACAAAAATAAACTCAAAATGGCTTAAAGACTTAAATGTAAGACAAGATGATAAATCTCTGAAGAAAACACAGGCAAAACATTCTGACATAAATCTTAGCAATGTTCTCCTAGGGCAGTCTACCCAGGCAATAGAAATAAAAGCAAAAATAAAAGACGAGACCTAATTAAACATGAGTTTTTGCACAGCAAACGAATCCATAAGCAAAACAAAATGACAACCTACAGAATGGGAGAAATTATTTGCAAACAATGCCACTGACAAAGGTTTAATCTTCAGAGTATATAAACAGCTCATACAACTTAATAAAAAAAAAAACCCTCCAATCCAAAAATGGGCAGAAGACCTAAACAAGCAATTCTGCAAAGACATACAAATGGCCAATAGGCACATAAAAAATGTTGAGTATTGCTAATTAGCACAGAAATGCAAATCAAAACTAGTTAGGTATCACCTCACACCAGTCAGAATAGCCATCATTTAAAAGTCCACAAACGAAAAATGCTGGAGAGGGTGTGGAGAAAAGGGAACCCTTCTACACTGTTGGTAGGAATGTAGTTTGGTGGAGCCATTATGGAATACAGCACAGAGATTCCTCAAAAAACTAAAAATAAGACTTACCGTATGATCCAGGAATCCCACTCCTGGGCATATATCTGGAGGAAACTAATTTGAAAAGACACATGCACCCCAATGTTCACAGTAGCACTATATACACTAGCCAAGACACAGAAGCAACCTAAATGTCCATCAACAGATGACTGGATAAAGAAGTTGTGGTATATATATACAATGGAATACTACTCAGCCATAAAAACAATGCCATTTACAACAGCATGGGTGGACCTGAAGATCATCATTCTAAGTGAAGCCAGAAACAGAAAGAAAAATACCATATATCACTCATATGTGGAATCTAAAAGAAAAACAAACAAAGACACTTAATGAACTCATCTACAAAACAGAAACAGATGTGCAGATATAGTAAACAATCTTATGGTTACCAGGGAGAAAGTGGGTGGGAAAGGATAAATTTGGGAGTTTGAGATTTGCAGATGTTCGCCACTATGTATAAAAACAGATTAAGAAAACCAGGTTTCTTTTGTTTAGCACAGAGCAATCAATATATTCAATATCTTGTAATAACTTAATGAAAAAGAGTATGAAAACAAAATAATGTATGTATATGCATGACTGGGACATTGTCCTGTACACCAGAAATTGAGACATTGTAACTGACAATACTTCAATTAAAATAAATAAGTAAATAATTATAGTAGCAGGTAAGCTACACTGAATGATACCTTACAGAAATAGCTTTACCAAAAGATTTAAACTGCAATCCAAACTTTTTTTCTCTTATTAGTGGACACAATGACTAGCTACTAAAGACATTTCTTTTTGGGTTTTACAAATATTCTGTACTAAGGTTAAAGCTTCTCAAGTTCATTTAAAGGAATCTACAAATTAAAATCAAATACAAACATTACTGCTTGGCCATGGGAATAACTAGTTTTATATATACATCATCTGCCACGGCAAATATACTAGACTAATACATTTCAGTTATATCCTCAAGAAAAATTTCCATGTACTCTCAATTTCTCTCCTTTTCCAGAAAGAATTCTTTGGCAGAGAACATACCATTCCAAAGGGTAACCTGGGTGGCAGCCAGCCACATACTGACGCCTCGGCCAAGGGAAATGAAAACTAGAAGCTCTGGGCCTGGCTTCCCACTTTAAGAACTGTCACTTCATCTTCATCCATAGTGTGCGCCAAGGGTCACCAGACAGATGTCAGGGCTTCAGGGGGCCTTAAGCCACCTTTGAGGCCACCCCTTCTTGCAAATGACGAAACCAAACTTGAGATGAAAGGACTCGCCCAAACTCACACTGACAACTGACGGCAGAACCAGGCCTAGAACCCAAGTCCTTGGTGTTCCAGTCCAGTGCTATCTGAGGGATGGTTTCTTCTTTAACTTTAAAGTTTTATGAAAAAGTTTAAGTGTTTGTGATTTCTTTAAGTTAAAAAAGCTTGGATATGAATCCAAATTCAGGAGGAAAGTTCAGAGAAATGCAACGAAAGGCAAGCGAGAAGTTCATTTCTAACCACCTCCATGAAAGTCAAAACCACTCAGAAGACCCTCTAATCTTCAACAACTAGGAGTCCAAGGAGGTGGGAGATAACCCCCTTACGGCCCAAACAGACCTACCTGTAGGCTGGTTCTCTCTGTATGCACACATCTACGTACAGCTTTCCTTTGTGTCTCCAGAAAAGGCAGTGGCTGGCAGGCACACTGAACACACACTGGGTGGGCAGGACAGCATAGTGGGCACACTGGCAGAGGCCTAGCGTTCTGCTCTGTAACACAGCTGCGCCAGCCTGTCGTTGCCACACAAACATCTGATCAGTAACTACAAAAATGTGCATTTACATGTGTGGGAAACAAATGATGGTTAACGTGAAATTATGTAATAAAGATGATGTACTTAATCACATGGTTCTTATAAAGAAGTCTAGGGAAAATAGAAATTCTACAAAGCAAAGCTTAATGATACTTAACAAGCAAGACCTTTCATAAGAATTCTGGGTATAAATCCAACCTCTGCATTTCAGTTAACTTCAAACCTTGTTTCAAATTATTCTATCCAAGTTAGAATAATACACCAGATAGGTCAACCAGTAAACTTTTCTGGCTAAGAATAATTTCAACCCAAAATTTTTATTAAGTTATAAACAAGGAAACTAGAAATAGGGAAATGTAAAATGTTCCAATGCTTATCAAGGGGTATAAAAACAAGAATTCAATCACTCTGAATCCCAATTACAGCAGAACCCCTTTTATTTTACTGTTGTTGGCTACAGGGTATTTTTAAGATAAAAACTCTCCAGGAAGCTTTTATTAACTAAACCAGATCCAGCACATCCTAATTCTGTGTGCCACACAGCCTTTCTACATGATGGGGAACATGCTGGCGGAAGGGGTCTGCAATTCCAAAGAGCAAAGCACTGGTTCAGTAAATCCTTAATTAAAACTGCAGAACTATAAGTATATGTCTCAAACTTTCGCACAGAAATTCATCTAACAGTGTAGAAAATGAGAAACCATTATCAGGATTAAAAACCAAAGAACCTGTAAAAAAAAATTCAGGACCCAAACCAAACTTTGCTTCCTTACTTTTCTACACAATTATTCAACTTTCTATTTCAAGAGACACTCTATTAAAAATATGAAGCTGATGCCCCTACTTCACCAGCCCACCTCAGGTATACTGGATCATAATAAGTATGGTGGCATTTTTTTACCCCCATCTATACAGGCACCGCCACCTAGTGGCAATTTTTTACCTGCAATTTAAAGATTACAGGTAAAAAATTACTTGGCCCAGCTCTAGTAACAAACAGAAGACACTGATGGTTTGTCAAATAGTCATTTGTCAAATATGCAAATGTATCTGGTACACAAACTCCATGCCATCAAACCACTGACCAGGTACTAATCAATGGAGAAAAAAGTTAAAACAATAAAAATAAATTTATGTGCTACACTATGTTGCAGTGTATCTCTTCTGACTTTTGCATTCACTAGATTACCAAGTGCTGGCACACAGATAATAATGTACCAGAGAAAAGTAAAGAATTGCAAACTTCTAGAAGCAATGATGAACTCTAATCCTCAGCTGAAGACAATGATGATCTGGGTCACTGTGCAAATGTACTTCTGGCCTGTCCTCCTTCCAGGTTCTTGACGTGACCTCTCAAAACATCCAACAACATGGAAGTGGAAGATGAACTCCTGATGAATACCTTTCTATAAAGTTATAAACGACAAATATTACTTGCGACATTCATCTTAAATTTAGACGTGGAAGCCAAAAAAATTCAAGTTATGATTAGTAATTAGGAATGTATTTCCTTTGAGGTACTGCTTGTGGAAAATTACCAGATGTGGTCAAAAGCTAAAAGGAGTATCAGCTGTGGGTCTATAACCTCCTAAGTGATACAGGTTCAAGAGGAGCTTCCCAAACTTGTTCAAATCATGGCATACAGAAAAAATAATTATCTGTAAACACACTGGTTAGACAATGCCAAGGGCCTGCTCTTGGCTGGACCCACAAAGACTGAAGAGGACAGTATTTTGTTCACTATTGATGGGAGTCTAGGGACTTCAGTCAATTTATGAAAGTCCTCGGAAAAATGCTGACCAGTGCTAAAACCACTGTAATTCCTTGGAGAGTTCCTAAGAGTTCCAGAACTAAGATCACAAAAATAACTTTGGTCTTTTACACATCAATATTCAGGAAAGAGGTTCTCATTGAACATTCCTCCAATGATGTGAGACCCTGGTCAAGGAAAACAATGATTCCATTCTCTTAACAGGTCAAACCAACATGATAGGGTCAGGCTAACCTCCCCAGACATTCCCAGGGCCAAAGCTACAGAGCTGAACAGTGTGTGCTTTAACACCAAAGGACAACTCTCACATGCCTGGGCACTATTTTTAGGTCATTACTTTGGCTGCCTTTCTTCATTTAAAAAAAAGAACAACTTTTCCGTAAGTTTCTCTTCCCCAAGATGGAGAAACCATGTTTTTGAGCTTTTTCAAATCACAAGTTCCAAGACTTGCAAACATGAAGCTTTTGTTTAATCCCTCAGACGGAGAGGATTCATTCTGGCATTTATGGTTCAAAAAAACTTGTAATATTGTGCTTGGAACACACAGAACCAGTTATTAACTTCTTGCTACTATTATAAATAATAACAGCTCAGTCCAGGTTACTGTGACCTCTGACAAATCAAGGAAACAAGTTATTTTCTCCTCTTGTGATTATAACACATTGCAACACTTTTTGCCTTTAGTAAATGTCCTGGTACTCTGAATTTCCCTTTCAATTCATTTAATTTCAACAATCTGTCAAAAAAAAAAAAGCCAATAAACAAATACTGAATTACATTTTGTTAGGTTTTTCAAACCCTCAAACTCCAGACTTATAAAAACATCCTGTGTGTCTCCCACCCTGACCACCCTGTTACTTTTCCATACACCACAGGCCACCCATAGATACAAAGCCAGGGCGGGGGGGTTGTGAAGCAGACACGGTCTACTTGGAGCCAGTAGACAGGAGGGCGATGAGGCCTGAGGAAGCACTTATGGACAAAATGTAGTTTCTGTAAGAATTCAATGTTAAGGAAAAATCAAGAACTCCAAATTGGATTTCCAACAAAACAAAAAGAATCCATCTCTTTGAAACGTACTGTTTCCCTCCTGACACCCCGTATGACAACAATGTGGAGTCCCACTGTCTGCAAATACAATTTACAAGAGAGAAGACTATAAAGAATGAAGAACATTCACAGGACATGTGTTCCAATTTTAAAAAGAAAACACTTGAAACAGAAACCTAGAACACATGACCACAAAGCAAACATCTGAATTGCATTCTAACCTTCAGGAAAAGAGCTGATCAAAGAACGAGGGGAGGAAGAGGAGACCTGATTTCCCAACCCCCACCCCCAGCCCACCCCCACCTCAGGAGCAAAGGGAAAATGTCTCCCCTGTCCATCAGTGTTTGGGGTACAGCTGGCCTGTAACAGCAAGGAGGTTCTGCAAGTCTGCAGCCACTCTCAGCCTCAGGACTGGACTGTTTGGAGCAAACCACCCCAGTATTCCCAGAAGATACATATTGGAGGGTGTCTGACACGTTACTACATCAAAATCTCCAACTGTTAAAAGTTTGGCTGCACATTCTTGGATAACACCTTTAATAAATTACCTTAACAAGAGAAGATACATTCTTGCCCAAAAGCTCAATTTAAGAGTAGCTGAAACACTGTTAAGCTATTATGAGATGTGCCAATTTAACTACACTGGCTTTCCAACCAACCCCAAAGCCCCCAAATACCAGCAGACACAGGACTTACGCCAGGAGCCATCAAAGAAGGCAAGTTTGCTTTGGCTCCTTAGAACTTTTTTTAACTAGGCAGGTATACACAATCATGTGTAAGACTGCTTTGTACTACTCGTTATTTACCATGAAGTCATAATGTATAAACTTAAAAGAACTTCAAATCAAACCAAAAGCCCTTATTTTAAGTGTCCAGAAACTTGCCTAAGGTCACTGTGCTTTTTAAGGGACTGACTCCCTGTGCAGTTTTTCTTACCGTTAAAATACTCAGACAAATCAAAACCAAAACGAAGTACTGTTTCTAGACTTCTAGAAAAGCTAATCCACTCTTAAAAGGATACACTGTGGGGTTGAAGTTCTTCAGTATAAAGAAAGAAGCAACAATGACCAAGACCAGGAACAGAGTGTTGTTATAGAAGATGGAAAATGTTGTAGCTTCATAGTCAGCAACTTCATTCTTCTTCCACAAGATTCTGTAGACATAGAAATGAGTCAATTCAGTTTTTAAATATGTACTAAAATTTTTAAATTACACATGGCTATAGCTCATTATTAGTTTTTCCTTAAGTGTTCTGGGCAGAATGTGTTTTTAATATTAAATTCAGTCAGCACTGTCCTCTTTTTTCTATTAAAAAAAGATACTTCACTTTATTGAGGCTGAAGAAAACAATTGCTGGGTGTGTTGCCTTTTTGTCAGGCAGTGAGAGCTTTGGAGAAAGGGACTGAGTAATTGCAATTAGCTTGGTTTCATCAGCAGCCAAGACAGGCATCCTTCTCCAGGTGCACACCAAAAACAAATCTGATGACGGGCAGCCTGACATGACAGCGCTGCCGTGGCTGAGACTATCAAGTCTACAGATTTCGGTCTTCAATATTACGCCTTAAGACAAGCCCAAGGACAAAGCTAGCTGTGGCATCACAGAGGCAGGCTCGTCTGCAACTAACTTTATCCATCTTTACTTAATTCAAGCAAAGAATCTGCTTGATCGTTAGGAGGGTTTTTTAACTTCCGTGAAAACCGTTTACTTTTTATTTAATCTGCTTTACTCATGATATTGTATTAATTTACTAGTCCTATATCAACCTTTTCTTTTTCCCTCTTTATGCAGGCCACAGGAAGTTTCAGAGTGCCTGTGAATAAGGGAGTCTTTATTCTCCTCAGTTAATTAACTTTGTAAAGCAGTTTTTAAAACGGTAATAGTCGGATATGAAATCAAATGAGTGGCTCCAACGCACAAGAAAAATAAGTGAGTGGGTTGAGACCAGTGCTTTTTAAAAAATGAAATAGGAAAGAACAGAAAAGTATCAAGTGCATCACACACAGTAGGATAATAATTATTGGTCCGTAAAACATTTACATGCATATGTAAAAGAGTATTTGATCAAACAGTAAAATATATACATATATATTTTTACAGTGGGTTGTAATCAAAAAGGTTGAAAGTCATTGCCACAGATGCTCCCCGACCCATAAAAAATACTCTGGGGCCAGATGGTACTCCCAACTAATCCTAAGGACAGCACTATGGCTAATGTTACTGATAACTGCCATGTTTTATTCTCCAGACGTTCTAATCCAAAGTCAACAAGTGTGGCTATAAAGGAGCTAAATGAAAGGTATTAGCACCTTATCTTCATCAGAAGAAATCTGTGGTCTCTAACATACATGCCATATCTCCTTGATTCTATGGATATCAACTTGATAAATCTTTGATTCACTGTAAAGTTTGGGAGAAGCGAAGGTCATTACATTAAATGTGGCCATCAACTATAAAACAGTTTCTGATTTCAGAGAATTTTAAATGTAAATTTCAAAAATATATATTGCTTGGAATTAATACATTATACCATTCTAACACCGATCAAAGAAACACCAACCCAGAAAGATCCACAGTCCCAACACGGTTTAATACTACAAAACACTCAGAACAACTGCCTCTGTTTTTAAGACTCTGGCTCACGGCCCAGGGAAGACAGCTTCCTTAATTAGACCAGCATGCCTCTACCACTGATGATTAAATTATCTCACCTCCATCACAGCGCTTCTCCCTAACTCCCTGTCATGCCCTGAATCAGAACCGTCTTCAAGACATTTCTGATGAAAGAAGTGGCTTGATCCTTTAGGTTATCCCAGCTCCCAAAGACCATGTGTGACATCAGGGTACACACAGTCAGGACTGTCGGACAGCTCTCAGAACTTTTTCTAGTCTAGCCATATCTTGGTTTATTTCAAAAAAAGTTCAGGACCCCCAAATGCTCTCATCAGCAATGGTTCTGCCAAAGCTTCACCAGCAGAAAACCTAATTTGGGAGAGCACTTCCCAAGGAGTCATTTTTCCAAGGAGCACTTGCTACAATAGGAGAAAAGTTGGAATGGAACCCAACAACTATTACAATCAGATAATCAGATAATACTAAACGAGGGACCGTCGGTAAGTCAAGGAGAAACAACACTCATATCCTGGGACAAATGTTAATGACTCTCTGACTCTCCTCTACTAATTTCCATCCTTGGATGGATGGAAAAGCAGTTTCCAAGTGGCATGTAGTCCATATTCCAAACAATTGTACACAGAACTTTGAGAGACACCCATCTGGACAAAAAAGATGCTGATAAGCCTTAAATCTCACTGAAGTAACTAATCCTTTGAGGGAGAAAAATGCTAGATCTAAAAGGGAGTCTTGGTCCACGTTATCAGCATCAGTAATGAGTACAGACCCGGGTTCAACTGTATCCAGTGCAGCCTTAGAGAGAGAATTACAACAGCACAAACTTCTGATGACAAGAGCAGAAATTTTATAATCTGCTGACGCTCTACATTTAATGCATTAATCAAACTTTCATTTCATCCTACTTTGAAATATCTGGTCCAGCCAATGGCAAAGAGGTTTCATCCCCAATTCCAACTGTGATCCACTAAGAGTGACTACCTGAATACCATGCTGAGAAAGATTCTGAAACACATCCCAGGATCAGGAACAAGTGCCATACCAAGTCAGGCAAGTCTGCAGCGGGCAGAGGAGACCCATTTGCCATCTCTGATATAATTAATCACCCCAAACCTGTAAGACCTGTGACAGCTATTAGCATTTTATGGGGAACTACGATGTGCACTCCAGTTTAAGAACCACTGAATTACAATAAACATTGTAATTCAATAAAAAGGCTAAAAGAAAGTGTTCTAGATTCTCTAACATCTACCCCTCCACAAAAATCTGCAATCAAAAAGCTATGTAGAGGCGGGAGGGAAATAGCTCAGTGGTAGAATGAATACTTAGCATGCACAAGGTCCTGGGTTCAATCTCCATTAAGAAGAAAAAAAAAAAAAAGCTCTGCAGAGCCAGAGCTCCTTAAAACCACTGCCTAAAAAAAGGCCTTCACTGTCATGATTAATTTGTGCCTTCAGTTTTATGAAAGATCCACAGGAGATCATCGTTTCAATGTGTTGGTGCCTATCCAAAACCACTGTAGAAGACATTGTTCATTAAGTTACTCAGTGTCCCTTAAATAAGGATCCACTTGATAAAGTGCATCCAAGATTCAGCGCCAGGAAAGTTTCTTTTCAGAAGGACTTGCGTGCTGCTTCTTATCCGACAGTGAAAGCTGGCTGACCTCAGATGCTTCCCCTGACGCTTGGAAGCTCAGAGCTGAGTTTGGTGCTCAACTGCTGTAACTAACTCTGAGGTCCTTGTTCATCCACCTTGCCTTACTTTTAAACGGTTTCTGATCTTTTAAAATTGTATTGCTTTGCTTCATATTCAAGTTAGTATTTCAAGACCCCACAAAGTCTTTCTGGAGCAAAGTGGGATGAAAATTCCATTTCACAAAGCACCTTGTAGATACTAAAACCTAAGATCCATGAAAACATCCTCGACTGATGACTCTATTAAACCATCTGGCAACTCCTAAGCACAAATTTACTCAATCATTCAGACACTTCTACTCAGACGTTAGACTGCTCATTAGGCTTCTAGCAGCAGCTGGCAAGAAAAATGGGGGGTGGGGCTGAGAAATGTGACCCAGATTTGGGCAACAGGGAACAAACCTAATTCTCTTCCCCAAACACTGCAGGTACCCAAGAACTAGATGTCCCGAGGGAGGCTCAGGAGCAGGAACACCCCCGCCTCAAAATGGGAACACAAAACACAATGTAAACTCTTCAGACCCGGACGGGTCAAGGGATCCCCCTCAAGGTCGCACAGCTGTCAAGTGGCGGAGCCAGCACTGGACACAGCTCTGCAGGCTCCTAAACCCTGGCAGAGCAGCTGAGTACAAGCTCTCAAGTCAGGCCGACCCGTTCTTGTCCTGGATTTCCCACACGCTGACCTGTGGCCCTGGGCAAGGGACCCAAGCTTTCTGCACCTCAGCTTCCTCAGTCTGCAGTGGAGATAACACCACCACCTACCTTATCGGGCTCTTCGGAGGAAGAAATGTAAGGGGTACAGCACAAAGAAAAGCATCCGGCAGTGATAAGAACTCAAGAAGCCAACTGTCACTATTCCCATTACCATGACTGCTACACCACCAACACTTTTCTGTTTTCCTCAGACAATTCTAAATGCACGTTGTCTAAGCAGAAACCCAAAACTTACTTTTCCATAAACAACCCCCCTTTTGACTACCACAAACACATTAGGTAGGGAGTCAAACCTTTCATCTTTTTCCTTCCGAGACATCTTTCTATTATCAGCTTCAGAAAGTTTTCGAGTCACTTCTTTGGAAACGGCATCCTCCCTCTTCTGTGCTACTCTGGAAGGAAAAGAAAAGAGGTTTCCACACGCTCCAGGATGGAACATCACACGCTCTCAGAAACACTCTGTACTCGTATTTTGTATTGGCAACTGTATGGTACTTTACATTTCAAGAAAATAAGCTGGACAGAAAGTTCCAAGTTTATTACACTCTACTGGCCAAAAGAGGGAGTTCAAGAAAGTTCCAAGTTGTGGTTTATTAGTGATGTGTTTGGATTTCTGCTTAAGAGGGAGAACTTTCCAAAGTTTAGGTATTTAATATGGAAATAAAAGTCAAATGCTATTAGCACAATTTCATTATGAATCATTATAGCTCCACTTTGTTTTAACCCACAATTTAACTGTTCCATAAATTTGATAAGGCATTAGCAAATGATACATGATTTCAATTCCAACAAATAACAGGAGAGAAAACTAGGCTTAAAAAACAAAGGAGAATTAATGGCTGTAATATCTTAAAGTAATGCTTTTAACTCTACTCCAAAGGGGAATTTCACTAAAAGAAAATAATAATAATAATACCACTTGGCCAAGGACTGACCACACCACTTTAAGTTAAATGACCCACTAGTTTGAGAGCTGTACCAAAAGATAACATGGAATCAGCCAGAGACAGACTGGAAGAAGAAATCAGATCAGAATCTTTAGATCTGATGAGTCGGATAAAGAAAAAAATGATACACTCCTCAAAAAGTCTATAAGGTAAGTTTTATCAGATAGGATCACTAGTGAAAAAGCAAATTTAACATATGATGAAATACAAAAAGCTTCCCAAAGATTAGACACTTAAATTCAACATGACTTATTCTTCATAATACAGGAGAAACTGATTAGCCATAAATATGAAAGTAATAACTGATCACAAGCAAAACATAACAACTACCCACAAAGTCCCAATACGAAAACATTCAATATAACACTGACATGTATTAAAAGCTATAGGATGGGGAACACTGAGATAGGAACCTGTTCAATCTATGTTCAATTAAGCAATCCCTCATTACTAAGCTATGTTTAGTTCTGGGCAGTGAACTGAGGAAAACTGGAAAAATCAGAATGGATTCTTGAAAAGCCCAAGATCATTTAAGGCAATAGTTTCCAACCTTTCTTCAACCACGTGAGCTTCTGGGATACAAATTAAGCACAAATTTGGGCTGGTTTTACCTATGTCTCCATCTGTACCTCTCACTTTAGAGTCAAGTTAGAACTGACATTGTTAAAAAGAATATCTTTAGTCAGCTTCAACTAATGTACTTTTCCACAAATTGATAACTGGAAGGAGAAAAATCAGTTTGTCTAAAAAAATAAATAAAAGAAATGAAGTTCTGAAATTTAAAGAAAAAGGCAGCTAAGGGGGCAGACAGCTGTTTTTCAAGAGATACTTTAAGACACTGTAATGTCCATCTTCAGTTGACTTCAGAGCTTTTTCCCTGTTCTGCAGGGCAGAGACTCTCAACTCTGAACCCCTTTAGCAGATCCCAGGCACTCATTAAGTATTTCTTGAACTTTACATAAGCTGGCCAATTGGTAAGAAATGGACATGATTTACAGCAAAAACCTTTCTTGGCCAAACAGAGGTGGGGAAAAAAATACACCCACATATCTCTCCCAGTGTCAGGGCCCAGGAATAAGCTATTTTTTAAAGAGTTGGTTCTAAGCATCTCTAGGACAAATAGTCAATCATCTGTCTACATGACAATCTTCCTGAAGAGACTGAATCAGATAACTAGTTAATTTCTCTCCCAGGTCTAAAATTTTATACTCACCTAACAGAGGCATTAACAACCACACTGCAGGCTTATTACAACTCAAGAAGCCCTATCCTCCACCTCAGTGCTTTTAGAAAACAAACATCTCTCAGTGCTGAATGCTCTTAAAACAAGACAGAGGCCACTCCAGGGGCCCAGCACTCAGCCAATTGAGATAATAAAAAATGTTTGCAAACATTTTAAAATCATGCCACCTTAAAAAATAAAAACACTCACCCCCAACCTCTCCGGTACTACACACAAACATTTATTACATGTCAGACACCATGCTTACCACGTCGCATCTATCGTGTTTAATCCTCACATCCTATGAGGTACCATTGGTATCCGCATTTTATAGCTCAGGAATCTGAGATGTGAAAAGGTAAAACATATGCCCAAGGCTCTGCACTTAAGAGCAGCAGAGCTGGGACTGGAGTCCAGACTGTTGACTCTGAAGCCATTTTCTCTCTACTGCCAATACCTACCCACACTCAGCATCTTGCTGGGTCTTGAAACCTTAATAATACTGACAAACAGTACGAGTTTTGATGATGTAATTTAATATTACACCAAAACTATGACTAAAAAGTCCACTCATAGCATCCGTTGTCAGTAGGTCACTGAAATCTTACTGAACGAAATTAAATGCACCATTAACTCTGGTAAGGGAAATAAACAAAAGATGTGGCAAGTGTCCTCAAGAAGCCGGAAGTAGAAATGAGGAAAAAGAACATGATTTTGACTCCAAAAAGGCGAGTGAAAAATGGTATGTCCCAAAGGGGCTGAGTTCCAAGGGGATCACAGAGGATGGGTCATGCAAAATGCCCACTTCTGAGGGCCTCGCTACCCGCAGGTGACCATGCCTCATAAGACAGACAGCCCAGGACAGCAGAGGCCAAGACAGGCTGAATCCTGGAATGGCAGTTGGTGAAGAGGGGCTGCCAAGCAGGAAGACCACCAAGACCACCAGGATTTAGCTGCTCTAGCAACAGTCACGCACCACCTGGACTCCTAAGGGACCAGAACAACAGTGGAGAAGCTCCTGAAGCCCCTTTTAGCTGCTGAGGCCATTTCTGGCCTCCTTACAATAAACCCCTGTTAACGGAGATGATCTCAAGGTGTTTCTACTCCTCATCACCAGAACAGGAACAATAAGGACAGGAAGGATTTCTCTGGAAAAGATTCCTAAGTCTTGCAATAACAGACATGTAAGAAGGGTAAGAAAGGGAGATGATTCTAAATGAGGGAAGGGACAAGTCATGTTCAAAGGATGACCCGAAGGCTGAGTCAGAAGAGCTGAGGCACAATCCTGAAAGACGGGGCCAAACTGGTAGGAGGCAGAGGACTTGCATTCCAAGGGCCTGGACGAATTTGGCTTTAACGCATTCAGAGAAGAGAAGGCCACGATGAGTTGTTGGGAGAGTGACAGGATAAGATGAAGGCAGATAGAATGAATACATGTTCTTTATCCATAAAATAAGAATAATCCCTGCACCTCATATGGCTGATGTATGGATGACGCAGAGTAATGTGCTTTACCAAATGCATGGCAGGCAGGGCCCTAAGCTTTTGTTTTGAAGACACTCGATGGAGACTGCTACAGGAATCAAAGCACAGACTGTCCCAAGAGTAGGAAGTGTGGAAATGAAAAGACAATGTGCACACAAAGCACACTGGTACTTCAAGTCTCAGCAAAATTTCAACTGCCTTTAAGAAAGTACTTCCAAAGAAACTGAGCACCAAGAAGGCCCCACTGAAGCCAAGAAATATCCTGCTATCCTGAATCAAGTATCAAAGTGTGCCTGAAAGCAACCTCAAAAGGCACCTTTTCCAACTGAACATTAATTTATACCTGCTTCACATGGGACCATGGCACTATGAAACAATGAATATTACCATCTTTCCTTAAGTCCAGATGGTTTCCCAACTTTAACCTTTATGAAACCAGAGTGGATAATTGATTACAATTAATGTATAAATTTACTGTGCTGAGGCTGGAGTTTTCATCTCCAAAAGCTATTGTTTAAAATAATGATATATTTTATATGTGTGATCTTAAAAGAGGAAATATTGTAAGCTTTTACATTTTCGTATACTCAGAAGAATATGTAATTACCATTAAAAATATCAGAGTTGAATAAAAGGAAAAAAAGACCACTTCTTTCATATCCAAAAATACTACATAGAGATCCCAGAACAATGCTTTCCAGAAGAATAACATTTGGCTTCTGAAATGTTAATTTATTTGGTGGGTTTGTTTTTCTGAACCCCATGACAAAGGCTAGTACATAAGTGCTCTAATTCCACCCTCAATATCCACTTCCATAGCAGGGTTAGGAGCACTGTCTCTGCTTTTCAGTTAGTTGCTACTCCTTCATGCCATTAATGTCTTCCCCCCAAAATATACATACATATATACCCCAAATAAATGCTCCCTGAAATCAACACATACACAGTCTTTAAGACATCCTACCATATAAAAATACAACACATAAAAACTTTCACTTAAGAAATATACTTACTTGTGCTTGAGAACAAATTTCACATTTTTGTATGCAAAGGCTACCAAGTAAGTGCTTACTAGGGTCATCACACTATACAGAACAGCAGACTGAATGAGATCCATATGCCATATTCGCCAGTATAACCCTGAATTAAGATAAAGGGGGGGAGGGTACAAAAAGGAACAAAACATTACCATCCAGTTACAAAGGCTTGCTGAATTAATTACAGCTAAACTTGGTAAAATACAGCCCAGATCAGGGAATCCCATACATTGTAAGTGGAACTGCAGATCTGTGACATCCAGTAAAAAGTCAGTCTCAAGTTTTCCCAGTTCGGAACGCTTGGAAAACATAACTTTCCTATTACTAGCCCATGATGAGATTTCTGCTTCTTCTAAAATGGGAACAACTCTAGCTCAACAAAATCACAATTCGGACTTCCAATTCCATTCTTCAGGGTACTATGACGCTAATTACAGTCCATCCCAAAACGCCACGTGCGGTCCCAAAGGAGAGCTGACATGCTGACGTGGCTGGTATCTGAAATCAAGGCCATGCTCAGTGCGGCCAGTGAAACCCAAGGCTCCACAGCACGCAAACTGCACGCTGCGTTTATAAGGCCGAAAAAGAAAATGCATCTAGATTTGATGGCCCAACCACAGTGCAGCTGTGCAGTTAAGAGGAAATTCACATTTGGGAACTCTGAGCTCTAAAAACCACCTTAGCCACCAAGTCTGTAAAGGCTTTCCATCCAAGTCAGAATTCTAGAATTGCCCTAACAGGATTATTAAAAAGTTTAAACATGGCGGAGTGCGGGCCCTTGGCACTGGTCCAACCGCTCTGGTCAAATTAGGAAAATGACGTTCAGTGTGAAGCGGTTTTCCTCAAGTTACACTTGTAATTCCATGCTAGGGTTAATGAGCACCTGTCTCCACCTTAACTCATGAGTTTCTCCAAAATAAGCAATGAAGTAAGTTTAAGGTTTCATAACAGCAAATGACAGTTGCGTGGGGGGTAAAAAAGCAAATAGCAGGCGATATGTATGTGTTATTAGCACCAGAAGGTCTTAACCCGGGTGTGGGCTCTAACACAGATTCGGGGTCGCCATCCCAGAATGAGTAACTCAGTCTCCAGAACTGGGGCCCCGGAACCAGCGAGCGTACTTTTAAAACGCGCCACAGTGACTTTCCTGTGATGCCGCCCACCACTATCCCGGACTGAAGTCCACAGAGGCTACGTGCTTCCCCGAGCCCGGGGCGAGCTGGGGAGGGCGCGGGCCGCGGCCCCCGGCTCACGCCTTCCCGGTCCACGCGGCCCTGCCACGTCCCCGCCCAGCCCGACCCGCCGCGGCCTCCCCGCCCTCCTCGCTCCAAGCGCTCACAGATGGGGATGGCGGACACGATGAAGGCGTTCCCGAAGAAGAGCGCTGAGGACTTGGCCGACAGGTTGCGGCTAAAATCCTGAAGGAGCAGGTCCTCCTCAGACTGCTGCTTGGAGCCGCCTTTGGGAGCCATGGTGGAGAGCCAGAGCCGCGAGCAGGGAGGGCCGAGCCGGGCGCAGAGCCCGGCAGAGACCACTTGCTCCGCCCCCCGCGGTCGCCTTATCCGCTAATAACCCGTCAGCGCCGCGCGCGGAGGCGGGACCCGGCGCTGCGCGTCGCGGAGCAAGCTTCCCTAGGATTGGCCAGTCCGGCGCCGCTACGTAGGTTTCCCGGCGTGACTGGGCGAGCCGGCGAGACCTCCGGGTTCCTGGCAGGCCACGTGACTCATCGGTTTCCAGGGGAAAGCTGGGCTTTGTAGTTTACTGGGTGCTGTTTTAAAATAAACAAAACTTTATTGACATTCCACTTCACAGATGCTGATAAGACTCTTACTTTCCAAGTCACTGAAGTTCCAAAGTTAAGAAGCTCTTCTCGCCCCGAGTCATAGACGGTCATTCATTCAAGAAGCGAGTGGTTAGCCTGCTCTGTGTGTACCCAGAACTGGGGCATTGGAAGAGGAAGAGGAGAAAGATAAGTATGGCTTTACACATCCATCATTCCGTTAAAGATCCTCAAAAAACCTATGATATGCCCATCATTGTCCCCATTTTGCAGCACAAAATGCAAAACGGGGACAGCTTTGAGGGTGAAAGACCAATAATGCTGGTCTTCGGGGAGTCGGCTCTTTTCAACAAAATAACAGGGTAACTTTGTACGAAAAATAAGAAGGCGCTCTTACTTAGACGTAACTTATGGTCTTATTGTTGAACAAAAATTATTTAACATGTGACCAATACATTTACAAATTACTCCACTTTTATTTAAAGATTTTGTTGAAATAATGTGGCCTCCAAAGCCATGCTAAAGAAAATAATACTAAGTAAAAACAATATGTTGGCTAGAGAGGCTTCCTCTGAAGCTCAGAAAATTGAGTATGCCCAGTAAAATAACTAGATAACATTTTTAACTCATCAATTTATCACTTTTTCTTCAAAAAATAATGCTCAGCCACTTCACTCTTGACAAAGGCTTCTCTCATCTACTGACATCAGACGAAAGGTTCTCAACATCCAGCTTCCTTATCAACAGACTTGTAGATCTGTCTTTCCCACCTTATCCAAATTGTAATCGACCTCCACAGCTTCCATTCTAATGGAGTTTTCTGTCTTCAAGCTTTTTCAACCTATTCTCTATATAGATACCACAATGAGTTTTCCTGCATTATAAATCCTTTGATTACCTACAGCAAGTATTCCCAAAAGCCAGAGGTTTTCACCAGTCACAGCCAAATGAGTGAAAAAATAGACCATCTAGTGAATTTTTCAGAAAACTAAAAGTATTTTAAAAATCTGCATTTAATGTCTCTCTCTTTTTGTTTTTTAAACTTTTATTTCTCTTATGAAATACTCCTGTTTTTCCTACTGTAGTAATTCATATCCTTTTTCACCCATTTGCTAGGGCTAAAATGTTAGGTTTCAACACTAATTTCTTCCTTTCCCTCTCCATATGTGACCAATTCATCGGCAAAACCTTTTGGATCTGTCTCTGTATATTTCTTGCTTGCTGTTTATAAACCAAGGATATAAAAAGAAAATAAAGGATAAAATCAGAGAACTTTAAGATCAAAAGGGACAAAAATCAACAAGATATCTAGAAGAAAAAGAGGAAGAAAATAAGAAACAATAATGATGAAGTGAAAAAGAATTACACCTGAGAAAAAGATTTAAACAAAAAGATAAAAGTTTGAAACATTAAGTAGATAAAAATTAACACACTATGTAAACCAAGAATAAAAACTAAAGATAGTAAATTTAAATAGAAGGGAATCTAAAATAGTAGGAATTTATAATGTTTGGGTAAGTTAAAGAACTACGATAAGCAATAGTGCTTATGATAGAGTGATGTAACAGTGAGGATCATGAAGGTGGTAGCACACTTGAAGTACTGGAGCAGTGTCTTTTTATACAAATGCAATCAAGTTCCTTTTGAAGAACAGCAAGATCTAAGGATCATCTATATATGGTATATATGGTCATGGCACATTGGACAAGCAGAACTAATAATCTGCTAAAAAAACAAAAGGAAGGGTAGGCAACAGGTTGTATCCAAAGATCTACGATATATATTTTCTCTTTCAGTATAGTTCAACTCTATGGAGGAACTAGATAGATGGACTTGATTCCATACCAGCCTGTTTCTAATCTGTGAATTTCAAGAGTAGCATTTCTGTTATATCACTTCACATTATCAGAATGAAAAAAAAGAAAAAAGGAGAAAGAGAAAAAACTTAAAGCAGTAATATTTTTTGCTGTAGATAACAAATTTCTCTCATCCACTGCTATTGGCTTTGTGGAAGAAAATCTGGCAAGTTAAAAATTAATATAGCCTGCTGTAGCAGACACTGCAAGTTACCTAGCCAATAACAAAAACCACTGCTAGCTTTACACTGGGACCTTATGCAGAACAACAAATGAACCATCTGGTACTACTCTCAGGGCTGGGGGGTGGGAGGAAGCTCTCTGTTAAAAAGCCCATTTGAAATGTAAGTCTCATTATGGAAATAATTTTTGAAAGAAGAGGTGAAACACATACTTTTTGAAATAAGAGGTGAAACACTCTATGTGAAGTATTTTAAAGTCCCACCTGAGAGACGATTTACTCAGCCAAACTACATACTTCAGGCAGTCGTGTGTGATTAATTCATTGGTTCCTGTATTCATTCAGCAAATATTGATTTAAAAGCTACGTGAAAAGCACTGTACTATACCTTTGGAATTTTCCAAATAACAATTAGAATAATTAGGATTATAATAACCAACATTTATTGAGTCTTTCTGTTTTATGTCCAGCTCTATGCTAGACCCTTCACATGTATTATCTAGTTTAATCCTTACAGCAACATTGTGAGATAGTTATTATCCCCATTTGTCAGATGAAACTGAGGCACAGATTATTACAGTAACTCACCTAAGATCCCACAGGTAGTAAATGGTCAAATCAAGCTACAATTCGAACCCCAGGCAGTACGACTCCAGGATGTATGCTCTTAACTACAAATAAGTTTTGGTCTCCCCTATACCAGTGGTGTCTTGGATTCTAAGTGCTGCACCCCTCCCCTCCAAAGCCCTATTTTGGGCAAGCAGCCAAGGGTATTTTTTTGTGTGCCAGTTGCCACACAGAGTCATGTTAAACAGCAGCTCTGGCCAGCACGTCCTTGGACAGGTAGGATCCTGCACCTTACTCATAAGCAAACCTCAGTGAGCAAGCCTGGGCTCTCTGTAGTGGATTCTCTGTCTCAAGGAGTTTGAATATAAAATCCCAGAAAGAGACACAGTTAACAGAGGTATACAGAAATAGGGCAGACTAAGAAGAGGTGGAAAGTACACACCATACTCACCAGCAGCCATAAATTAGAGAAAGGGTGATTAGAGAAATGCTCATAAGGCCTCAGGGCTTCCTCATTTCCCTCTGTAAGCCTGAAAGAGACCCCCATCACCTGCAATAAAGCAAAAACACCCCAAAATGAAAACAAAACACATGAAATACAGTAAAGTAAATAATGTAAACATATTTACAAACCAGTGGAAACACAGATGAATAATTTTGCTCAGCATCATTTATCAATTTAGATATCACCTCTCCCCTAAACTGTTTAAGGCAAAAGTAACAAGATCAAATGCATACAAGATTCAGGCAAGTTACCTGTGACATAATAGGAAATGTATATTTGGTCTCTGCCCTACTTCCTAACAAGACCTCCTAAAATCCTTGGAATCACCTAAGTAATAGAGGTGAGACTAAGCATCTCTGGTTTTTCATAATTAGCCCCTTTCAACCATAGCTGTTTATGCTAACGCGCTAGCTCTTGGAGAATTGGGGCTGGTTGCCAGAGGAATTAACCACGTGAGGGTTGGAACTTTCAGCCCAGCCCCATCCCACACCACCCTACCCCACCTGCCACTACTCTAGGGAAGGGGAAAAGGTGACTGGCTGGAAATTGACTTAATCATCAGTAAGCAGTGATTTAAAGCAGTCACACTTGTGTAATGGAATCCCATAAAACCTATAAACAATGGGATTCTCAGGGCCTCTAGGCTGGGGCTGGGAGGGTGGGGTGCCTGGTAGCTCTGTGCACCTTCCCACATACTTTGCCCCCATGCATCTCTTCCATTGGCTGTTTCTGAGTTGTAAACTTTGTAACAGACCAGTAATCATAAGTAAAGCACTCTCCTGAATTCTCTGGCCCAATCTCACAAATGATCAAACCCAAGGAGGGAATGGTGGGAACCCCTGATTTATAGTCAGTTGGTCAGAAGCACAGGTGACAACCTGGGACTTGAGATTGGCATCTGAAATAGGGGGCAGTCTTGTGGGACGAAGCCCTTAACCTCTGAGGTCTGCGCTAACTCCAGTAGTTAGTGTCTGAATTGAGTTAAATTGTAAGACACCGAAAATTAGAGACTAGCTTAGTGTAGAAAACCCCATAGGTCTGGTGTCAGAAATGGTAGGAGTAGAGTAGGAGGAAATAGGTTTTTTTCCTTTTATAACCACAGTGAGCAGACTGTGCCCGGTACAGTGCTTAAGACGGTGGGATCAATAAAACTGAAAAGCTCATCTTGCCAAAGGCACTCAAACTGAGATGGACAGACAGAATCAACAACAAATGTGGTGGAGGCCAAACACAACATGTTTGGGGTTTAATCTACACCATAAACTGCCAGATTTATGGAGACAAATGTATTCAATAAAGAAAAAATTAAGGTGTTACGATGTGTGTGTTTTTTCCCACACCTCTGAGCGATTAACTCAATTCCCTGAGTCACTGACCAGATGTCCCCAAAATTTAACTCAATTCTAACACCATATACATGGAGATAGGGGCAGAGCCCACAGGTTAAGGGCTCAGTCCCACAAGGCTGCCCCCACTTCACATGCCAATTGCAAGTCCAGGTTGTCACCTGTTCTTCTGGCTGACTGGCTATAAACTGAAGGTTCCCATGCGTCTCTCCTAGGGTTCAATTAATTTGCTAGAGCTGCTCACGGAACTCAGGAAACCCGCTTACTCATTAATTATCGATTTATTACAAATTTATTAAAGAATAGGAATTGAACAGTGAGATGAAGAGACCCAGAGGTCAAAGTTCCCAACACAGGAGCATCCGTCTCCATGAACTCTAGGACTCTAGGTCCCAGCACATGAAAGCATTCTGTTTCACCAATCTGGAAACTTTGCAAACCTTGTCCTTTTGGGTTTCTATGAAGGCCCCATTATATAAGCACGTTTGATTGAATCATTGAGCTTTGGTGATTGATCCAACTTCCAGCTTCTCTCCTGCCAGGAGGTCGGGGGTGGGTAAGACTGAAAGGTCCAACCCTCTCATTAGGATTGGTTCCTATGGCAACCAGCCCCCTTCCTTAGGTTACATAGGGGCTTTCCAAAAGTAATGTCATTAACATAACAAAAGGCACCCTATTTGCTCTCAACACTTAGGAAACCCCATGGGTTTTATGAGCAAAGTGCAGAAACAATGGAAGAAGAATAGATATATATTTCTTATTAAAATCACAATATCATGGGTGTAATGAATAAAGAAAGAATGGTTTCTAACCATTCAGAAAGAAACATGCCCTTTTGTAGAGAATGTGAGGGGATGTTGGTCCTTAGACTTTTTCAGACCCTTTCTCCCACCCACCAAACACATATTCTGCCATTGACAGGAGAAGTTTGCCAGCTGAGTTATTTTATAGATATACAATAATAGATAAGGTCCTGAGAATTCTAAATTTGCACTTTACTGTGGAATTGATTTTGAAACCATGAGGCATTAAAACATTTGAGGGACAGGCATTTGTCTTTGAGCTTGGAGCTTCTATTTTCCAAGATAAATATTGTTTTCCCTTTTTAGGAAATACCGATTGACCTGTATAAATCAGAGACTGTTTCTGAGGCAGACAGAAGATCCTGTTTCTTTTGTGCCTAAGGATATTTATAAAGTCACTTACTTCTTTAAGAAATGATACACATCTACAGAAAATATATTATCTTAATATCCACTTATAAAGGCCGTAATACTTAACACTCAAAACTCCCCCTGGAACCTTCTAAATGTGAGACTTATCACACACTCCTCATCCACTCAGCACTGCAGGGCACAATCAAAATTAAGATTTGCATTGGAAATCAATTTTCTTTAGTTACACATTTAACCCAAGCACTATGGCAACAGAATATAAGATAAAGTAGGTCATGAATTTCATCTGGAAGGGCTTAGATGATAGAAAAGCTCAGTTGTAATTTGTTGCTCATCTTTTAGGAGTCTTTATTTTAAAATTCTTCTTTTGCACACTCCCCAGCCAATGTAATCTAATAAAGTAGATAAAAATCATAAGACCAAATTCTTGAATGGGATTCATTCAATCTCAGTATTTACTTCACTTGGTTTGCCAATTAACTAGTAGTGTCCATCTCCACACTGGTAAATAGATGAGGAAGGGAATTCCAGGTAAAAGAAAGAGCTCTAGGAGTACCCAGTCATGTAAGGGCACAGTATACAATTTGAGATCATTTTGGGGATGATCAAAACCAGACACAATATGGGGATTTTAAAAAAGGAGGGTACGCTTCTGTCACTGTAAGCCCAATGGAATCACAGATGGTCTCCTAGGAACCTTGCAGGACTCCTACACCAGCTACCTGGGCTATTTTTATCCAAGAAATAAAATAAAATTAAGTTCTGATCCCTTTTACAGTATTTTCTGATTCCCTCTTTCTTTATCTCTGGGGAAAATATGTCCCTTGGTCTTACTAAACCATATTTTTTAAATTCCAACTTCAGCCACCTCCTCTAAGACCTTTCTGTACTAAATATCCTTTCTGCTTTTCCTTCTCGTCCATGCATAGAACTTATAGGTGTCTAGAGTAGGAAAGATCTGTCTGTTTAATCTGCCAAAATAATAGCTGTGTGATCTTAGACAAATTACCTACCTTCTCTGATTCTCATTTTCTTCTCATGGTTACTCTGTGCATTAAATGAAGCACTATGAAGCCCTGGCACGGCAGCTGGAACAAAGCAAGCTCTGAATAATGGTAGTTGTTCTTCTTCCTCTTTTGCATTGATGTGTCTCTTCCTGCTCAACTTATAATCCTGCTCAGCTTTCTCACTTCCTGCACGCACATGCATGTACATCCGTGCACACACATGCACACTCTTTCTTTCAACTCTTTCACATGTGTAAACTTCCCACTTGCTCTTCCCTGCCAAAGAAAGAAGTCTGCTCAGACTCACCCAGTTCCTCACGACCCACTCATTCTTAACTACACTGAATTATACTTCTGCCTCTCTCCTAAATCTGCTCCGGTACCAGCCTACTAAATTGCCAAAGCCAACCTTTTCCCCTCAGCTTTTAACCATTTACCCTGTCTTTAGCATTTAGTAGTACCATTGAACACCTCAGCTTCTTGAAAGTTTCTCTTTTCGAGTCCCTCCAATCAACTGCCTTGACTCCACCGCCCCGACCTGCTCTGTGTGGGGTAACTTTGCCCACTCAGGCAGATTTGAAAGAGTCAAAGGGTAAAAACCGTGGTGGCTCCAATCAGAGGCCTCAAAAAGTCATACCACACTGGCAATAATTTTGGTAAAATGGAGACCACTTTTTCAGATGAGTCTTAAACTTAGTGTTGCTATTTAACCAACAAAAACTGAGGTAATCTTTAAACTGCTTCATACCACAGCCACACAGAACAAAGTGAGGGAACCAGAAAAAGTAGCCAGGGCATTACAGCAAGCACAGTAGAGTCTCCTTCCTCATTTTTTCCTGCCCAGATCTATGCCTAGCTGGCAGGAGCAGAAGTGTCTAAAATTACATGCACAACTGCTGAACACTGTGTATTTAAAGTCTGAGCGCTGATCAGGTACAAGTGGTTGAGCTTTTTCTATAATTATTTTTAAAATTCTTGATCCAAAGCAGTCTTCATTTTGTTGTACGTCAGTTATGACTCTTATACAGATGAATGTCAAGAAATGCTGCCGAATCAGATCATTAACAAAGAAAAGGAACTGAAACATTTCCCTGACCGCCTTTTACGAGGGTTTCACAGATTCTCAACGGAAAATCACGGTGTGCACTACCACAGTTTATCATATTGGTTAACAGCACAGGTGCTCGAATAAGACTGCCTTGGGTCAAATTCCACTTCCACCACTTACTTGGTTGTGTGAAGTTCGGGAACTTACTGCATCTCTCTTAAGACTGTTTTGCTAATCTATTAATCAGGGGGAAACGATGATACTTTTGTCAGAGGGATTTTGAAAAGATTAAATGACAAAATATATGTAAAGTATTTAGGTTGTCTTCAAAATATGTTGTGCAAATGTTCCTTTTTCTTTTGCTACATGTTTTAGCACCTCCTTTTCTGAGAAATTATGTTTTAATTATTTATAAACATACAAGTGTGCATGCGTGCCTGTGTGTGTGTGTGTGTGTGTGTGTGTGTGTGTGTTGTATAGCTAAATTGGAAGATAAAGCAGGGGAGACTTGGCTGCAAGAAGACATTCTTTCCTGGTGAAAGATTACAAGATCTGTCTCCATCCAGAATAGAAATTGACCCCCAACACTACTTCCTTTAGCACAGACAGAGGGGACTTCAGCCCCTGATCTGGAGAAAAGGAGAAAAGGTATGGAGTATCCCACATCAAAGGGGTGGGAGTGAGGACCAGTGGCCTTCACAAACCTATTCTTCACTGGAGTAACATTTTACTGTTTTATTATGATTATAAAATAATTCTGATTCTGAAAGTTGGCAAACACAAACACATATTAAAGAAGAAACCAAAAATGAACCCTGATCTCATGGCTCAGAGATAACATCTATTAATATTTTAAAGCAATTTCTCTAGTTGTTTCCTATGCATCAGTTTGCACATTTATAATTAACAGAATTGAGATCAGTGACATATATAGTTTTGTCTACCTTTCCAATTGCTCTATTATGAGCATTTTTTAGTCCCTGAAATATCTTGAAAACATTCTTTTTAATGACTACAAAATTGTCCTTTGGATGAATGTACCACAATTTATGTGTTTATTTTACAAACTCATTATTTTCTAATCACAAAATAATTGCATATCCATTTATAAACTTAGAAAATGTGATATATAAATCACCCATAATCTTATTGCTCAGATATAACCACCAGTAATATTTTGATAAATTTCCTTTTAGTAGTTTTCTCTGACTCGCTATTATTGTGTACTTAAATAATTGAGGTCATATATTACAAGTATTTTCCCATGTCATTAAAAATGCTCTCAAAAATTTTAGTGCCTATAAATAATAAATGATATATGTCTGAACTCACTCTCTCCATGGTAGGGAGGAAAGAACTTTCTGGCCAATAAGGACAAAAAATGTCCAGAAATAGAGGGAAAAGGACTAAGTCCATGCCCTCTAAATCAAGAGTTTCTCCAGAAAGATTCCAGACTTGCTTGGCGTGCAAAAGCCAAGTGATTGCTTGCAAAGATCAGGTTGCCAAATCCAAGGGAATGTAAATGTTTGTGTCAGAACTCCTTCGGTTATAAGTGACAGAGCCCTTTCTTAAACAAGCTTAGGAAAAATCAGTAACAAAAAAGTGAATAAATAAAAAGCAGAGATAAGATGGAAAGAAGAAGAGAGAAAGGAATGGGAGAAGTTTATTAACTGAGGAAAATAAAAAGTTCTGTCCCTGCTGAATCCAGAGTCTCAGACAATGTCTTTAGAACTTATTTGTCATCTCTCATCCCTGTTCATTTGTGTTGGTATCATTCTGTCCATAGGACAACAGGGATACTTTCCTGAAACAAAGCTGGTTGGATGCCTCCCTGGCTTACATCTTTACAGCTCTGGATCCCAGAGGAGGAGATAGCAGTTTTCCTGATGGCTTCTGAAGAAAAGGGAAATCATGGTCACCAAAGCTGAAGGAATCACTGGGTCAGGCATCTGGCGATGCTGGTATCTAGGAGCCACCCCTAGTTGGATACAGGAGGGCCAGTTCTGGCATGGCAGGAGGAAAGTTCTTGAAACAAGAAAGAAATGGCAGCAGAGTATGTCCAAGCAGGTAAGAGGTCAGTGGTCACCTCGTCACAGGCAGCAGGCTCATGGGAAGACAGAGAGAAGCAGGCAGAGAATAACATCCTCCACATCCAGGAGCCAGGAGGTGTGGCCCTGAGTGGCAGTGGGACAGAAACGTATGCACCTCCCTTTATGTAACCATTCACATATTGTTAACCATTTAGATTGTTCCGCTTCCTTTTTCGTCACTCTGCTAAGAACTACTTTCTTTTTTCATTTACTTTACAATAGTATGTATTCAGCAATGATTATAAAATAAACATGTTCATGATAAAAATGCAGGAAGATAAATAAATACATATATTTTTACTACCCGGGGGCAACCTAATTGTGTTGTGTGTGTTGTGTGTATACACACGTGTATATACAAACATATATATATATATACACACAAAATAGATCTCATGCTTAAAGTAGAATTTTCATTCATAATTTTAGTTAAAATTAGAAACTTTTTATGTTGTTAAATATTCTTTGATAACAGAATACTGAGAGATATATGATATTTCATCATATAAGTTATCAAAAAATGTTAGCCATTTCTTGATTAGTGGACATTTAGGTCATACCCATTTTTTCACTATTATAGGTAAACCTATATTTGGTATAGATACTTGTCTTCCTCACTGATGATTTCTTTGGCATAAAGCCCTAGAAGTGGAGATACTTGGCTAAAGTATGTGAACACCTTTATGAGTACAGTCACACAGACTGGCCTAGAGTCAGCTCTATCCAGGCTGAAGGTGAGGGGAACTGAGGCCGTTCCACGTGGCCCACGACAATCAGAACAGGGCTGGTGGGAAGCCAAAAAGAATTAACTGGCTGTAAGTCTGGTCTCATGGACAAAGACAAGATTTGTTTAGGTTCCCACTCCACAAGAGCAAACCTTAACGTAGATGCATTTGGGGTTTCATTGGTGTTAATGTGCACAACTGTCCCCAGCAGGCCGACCCCCAGGAAAAGAAGCCCGGCTTCACCCCTTACCTCCACTTCACCTCCGCTTGGACCTTTGCCGCCCCTGCTCCCTGCCACCCAGGCTGGCCCAGAGACAATTCTCTCCACCCAAGAAAGCAGGTGGAACAAAGCGGAGAATCTTACTTGCCAGAAATGTGCCACACAAGAGTTTTTTCCCCGCAAAACACGACGGGAAGGGAACCGTATTTCTTAGAGGCTTCTATGAACTCTGTTCCGGGGGAAGTGCGGAGGCCCGGGGAGCAGGCGATGAGGAGAGTCCTCCAGCATCCTAGAGCAGCCGGGCAGAGCGGGCCGTTAGGGCGGGAGTCCTGGTGGCCGCTCGCAGCCGGGAGAGGAACATGGCGGGGCAGGGCAGGTGGAGGTGACAGCTGCACGGACTGCAGTGAGTAGCAGTCATTTATAGGGGCTGCCACGAGTACAAATCTTTGGGAGAAAGAGCTATGGCCAAGGACGATTTCTGGGATTCTGTCTGTAAGGTGCCGTGTATTTGGTCTGGTGTTTGAAAAACACCCACAGCAAAGATATGCATCAATCTTTAAGGCTGCCAGAGACAGACTCTGTGTGTGTGTGTGTGTGTATTTAAATTGATGTATAGTCAGTTTACAATGTTGTATCAATTTCTGGTGTACAACACAATGCTTTTGTCATATAGGAGCATACATTCTTTTTCATATTCTCTTTCACCATAAGTTACTACAAGATATGGAATATAGTTCCCTCTGCTATACAATATAAACTTGTTGTTTATCTAGAGACAGATTCATGTCTCTTTTAAATGTGACTCTGTACAGATACAAGAAACCTGGAAAAAAAAACTTAAAAAAAGCAGCCATAATATGAATCACCATGTCCTCTGTAGAGGCACCCACTGTTTTATACAGGATCTGTGGAATCTATTCACTCCACTTTTTTCCTTTCTGATCTTCCACCCAAGTGTTTGCTACCTTCCTGTTTTATGATTGGATTGACTCACCATATGGTTGTGGAAAATGTATTCGGATGTAAGTTCTTCTGGTCTTATCTGCTGCATAATTTTCTTTCCTCACCTTACCACATTCTCCTGACTGATCACAGCTTATTATGAACACAAGGTTCTTACTCATCCTGTGTCCTCCATAACCTGGATCCAGAGCTCGACACCTTGTGTTGCAATATACATACTTACTAAAGTATAGTGAAGGCAAGGAGAAACCTTTTTTTAATTTTAATTTTATTTATTTTATTTCAATAGAAACCTATTATTAAAGAAATGTGCTTTGTCTTCATTTATTCATCAAATCAACAAACACGGACTGAGGATTTAATAGAAAAAAACCTAATTTCTTCAGTCTGTTATACAAACTGCTTTTCTGTTCTCCCTTAAGAATGTGACTTTTCATCTGTTGATCGTTTTAAAATTGGCTCTAAGCAAAGCACATCCTGGAATGAAGAAGAAAGCCATTTCTTCCTGATAAAGACCTGGCTTCTATTGTCCAAGGGTAGAAGAGGTCAGGCAGTATCCTCCCTTTCTAAAGAGCAAAACAGCCTTTTTGTATTGAGATGTTTAAAATTCCTTAATCAAGAAGTGCTTCAGTCTGATAATTAAGGTATGTATTTGGCTTAGTTTATCTTATCTGAGGATGAAAGGAGAAAAGAACTGTGGTTTGGGAAGGGAGGAAGCGTTCTTAGGACACTAGCCACAAGACAGAAAAAGGTGTCTCAGAGCCAAGACAGGCCAGAACAACCTCATGAAACGGACAGTGGTAGCAAAGAAAAGCGGTCAGGGGGCTTTAGAAGCTGACCATGCATGGGCCCTCCACTACACCGCAGTGAGAAGCCAGACGGAGCAGAAGGAAGGGAATTGAGTTTGTGATCTTCACATAATTCTTAGTATCTTCTCTCACCACGTTGCTTCCTGCATGAAACTGACACACAGACCTTTTCTCTGCTAGTTTTTCAGGAGAGCAAGCACTTGTCACCCACAAACAAGTGAGGGATGGTTGTCAGGGAGAGAGTTTTCCAATGACCAACTCTCTAGGTTTGCCTGGGACTCTCCAGGTTTTGCACTGACAGTCTTGCATCCCAGGGAAACCCCTCAGTTCCTTGCAAAACTGGACACTTGTTTACTCTACTCACCAACCTGGAGTGGTCTGACAGAAAATTCAAGTATTCATGAATTCACTAAGACTTACTTTTTTCCCCCACAACTTCAAAATGTTCAGATTGCTTCTCCACAAATATGGCATCACTCATAAACCTGGAAGGGTAGTGAATATTGGATTAGACCGAATACAGGAATTGGGGAGATTTGTGGAACAGATTTGTAAACGACTCACTGCAAATGTTTGGTAGGAAGACACTAATGATTTAAGAAGCAAACAGTGGTAAAAATATAGAGGATTTACTTTTTACTCATTTAATATATGTAGAATGCTGTTGATCCCTTTATTACTGTTTTTATATCAACATAAGGTTTTGTTTGTTCATTTGTTTTGGGTTCAGAGAATGTAACTATTATTGACAAGGGAGTTCACTGGTTAACTTGCAACCATCCTCCTGCCCTACATCCAGTCCTTTCTATGGTCAAAGCTGTTTAACTTTGAATCCTCCTAACAACGTGGTATGAAGAATGTAAACCTCATGCTTGCGGAAGTACTGTTTTCACATTTCTTAATGTTCTGCTGAAAACCATCAGCTTCACATACTGCTGACGCTTCAAGTTCAGGGTCTCTAACCTAAACCAGGCACTCAGCATTGCTGAGTCCTCTCCATTCTCCTCCAAAGGCTAATCTCGTCCCCCCCTCCTCCCACTACCCTCTGCTTTCCCCTTTTACTGATTCACGGAGAGCACAGGCTTCATTAGAAGATCGCCTCCTTGCCATCCTGCCAGCAGAAACCTCAACCCTGACTCCACCCACGTTTCTCTGTCTCTCCCTTTCTCCTGCCCTACTAAAAGAAGCACTTCTGTCTATTTCTAAGTCACACCCCCTACCTTGCTGACTCCATCTCCACCTCCCTCCCAGGAACCCCCACATCAGTTGCCTATCACTTCTACCTCCAGGCATCTTCAGCTGCTCCTTCTCTCAGGCTCCATTCTTCCTCATTAACACATGCTGAACTTACTCCCATCTTTAAAAGAAATAATTTTTCCAAGTTTTCTTAGTGCTGGCTACTCATTATAATTACCTGGGGAGCCTCAAAAAATTTTTGGTATCCAGGCTGCACCTCATAACAGTTAAGTCAGAATTGGGAGGGGTGGGGCCCAGGTGTCAGAATTTGTTTTTAAAGCTCCCCAGGTGATTCTAACGTGCAGCCAGGAATCAGAAACACTGACCCAACCTACCTATCCCTCCAGCTACCCCCATCTGTCCTCACTCACTGTCCAACCCCACTTCTGCCTCCTTTCCCTGACCCCTCATTCATGCCTCCATTTATCTGGCTCCTGTGCCCTCCACACCCACTTCGCCCTACAGGGCATCAAGGTCACTGAAGAACTTCTCATCACTAAATCTTGTGCTCCGATTCATTAGTGTTAACCTGTTGACCAGCCCTTCCTTTTTTTTCTTTCATTGAAGTCTAATTGATTTACAATAATGTGTTTCAAGTGTACAGCAAAGTGATTCAGTTATATATATATATTTGTTTCAGATTATTTTTCATTAGAGATTATCACAAGATACTGAATATTGTTCCTTGTGCTACACAGTAAATCCTTATTGCTTATCTATTTCATGTACAGTCGTTTATATCTGTTAATCCCATTCTCCTCATTTATCCCTTCCCCTTGCTCTTTGCCCTTTGGTAACTATGAGTTTGTTTTCTATGTGAGTCTGTTTCTGCTTTGCATATACTTTTTTTTGTAATACTATTTATAGAGTCTACATATACCTTCCTAGGCATATATTCTAGACAAGATGAAAACTAATTCAAAAAGATACAGGTACCCCAATGTTCACAGCAGCACTATTTACAATAGCCAAGACATGGAAACAACCTAAATGTCCATCAACAGATGATTGGATAAAGAAGTTGTGGTATATTTAAACAATGGAATACTACTCAGGCATAAAAAAGAATGAAATAATGCCACTTGCAGCAACATGGATGGACCCAGAGATTATCATATTAAGTGAAATAAGTTGATAGAGAAAGACAAGTATCGTATGATATCATTTATATATGGAATCTAAAAAAATGATATAAATTTTATTTACAAACCAAAAATAGACTCACAGACATAGAAAACAAACTATGGTTACCAAAGGGGAAAGGGTGGAAGAGAGATAAATTAGGAGTTTGGGATAAACAGATACACATTACTATATATAAAATAGATAAACAACAAGAACCTACTGTATAGCACAGAGAACTATATTCAATTTCTCATAATAATAATGGAGAAGAATCTGAAAAATATATATGTATGTATATGTATAACAGAATTGCTTTACTGTACACCTGAAATTAACATTGTAAATCAACAACAGTTCAATAAAAAAATTAAAAGAAGAAAGGAAGGGAAGAGGAAAAAAAAGAAATGCTGACTATAATTCTGGAAGCCCTTAGATCTGATTATGGTCTGAAAATCTAAGCATTTTAATTTTATAAAGTAAAATAAATAAATAAATTTTATAAACTGAAATAAATAATTTTAATAAAAAGGCTTGGTATACCTGTTGCAAGATCTGTTATGTATTTATAGATACAATGGGCATATTAGATATTAGAAAATGTATTATAAGTTATTGTATAGTGCTTATGCCACAATTCTACCCACTTTCCCTTCCTAAAAAGAACAATGCAGCTGTTAGTTAATTTAAGGAAGCCTATTCGGTTCTCTTGCACCATATCAGCTAAGGATGACATGATTCATGTGTGCTAGGAGCTGTGGAGAAAAGGTCAAATTTGGTGATGGTGCTGCTGGCTGAAATTTTTCAACCTTCTAGATGTTTGTTTTCAAAGAGCAATGCAGAAAAAAAAAAAGAAGAAGAAAAGAAAAGAAAAAAAATCAAATTCTAAAATCTGTTTTTTTACACTGTTTATGAAACTACAGTTTCTGAAATCTAAACTAAGTTCCAATTACCAGTTCTAAGAGACGCTGTTTTTCCACAGGACTCCTATGTGGCTTTTAGGAATTCCCAGGGTTAATCATTTGTCTTAGCGCCAAACCTCTGGCTTCATTTTCCTTCGCCCATTTGCACATTTTGCATGCATACAGGCTGTGGGTGTGCATATGTATCCAAGCCTTTGCATATGGAATGAGTATGCTTTCAAAAAGCAGGCCCATAAAAGTTCTAAAGGAGGCAGTGAGTACTTGGAGGCGGTCCAGCCACAAGCTGCAAATGGCGCTGCTGTGATGGGGGTGGGGAGTCCCCAGTTCTGATCAGGCCGCCTTGCTCCCCACAAACCTCTGCACTCTCGAATGGAAGGCACAGGCTCTGTGCATTTACTATTTATAAGGGACTTTCACACAGCACTAAGTATGAAATTCGTGGAGGAAAATGCAAGGCTCTTTTTAATGAATGCAGAGTAATGTCTGCTCTCCTTTGTTTGCAACTTGGAGGAAAAAAGATTGGTCTAAAGGCTAAAATCAGTGTCAGTATTTGATAATAGTGAAGAATAAAAATAACAGTTATCATCCAACTCTATAACTTGCTGGGAAAGCCAAAACAACAATGGGTTGGTTATGATCTTGGGGATATCTCAGTCTCCTTCGCTTAGTTCCACAGAAAGCCGATTGTCTAGTGAAGGTAATGGTTTATATGGATTTAAGTCGTGTTACTGTCTGACAATGCTGCTGGATGGGAAAGGAGAGTGGAGGGAGTATTTGATCTAAGAAAGAAAAATATTTAAATCATTAAGCTGGAATGGCTGGGGAGCCTTTGGAATGTCTCATTCAGAATTCAGGGTTTTTTACACCAAAGTTTGGACTAAGTGAAAGTTTGCAATAAAGGTTATGATAAAGAAGAAAATAAACAGCACCAGCCCCTGATTGGTTTTGACCCTGAGCTTCAGCCACAAAGCCATTGTATTTGGGAATAGTGGCTGACAGCTCAGATCCATCCTGAAAGCTAGAGGAAGGGGACGGAACTGCTTTACTTGTGAAGATTCTTATTCCATTTAGCTTGCACTCCACAGTGCCTAGGGCAGCTCCTTGTATTTTGGCACCCAAAAATATCTGTTGAGCTGCAGTGATTGGCTGCCAACTGAACAGCCTCAATATGGGCAGAGTGTGGAGGACAGTGCTGCTGAGAGAGAATTGCCTTAAAGAGCTGGCAGACCTCTGAGGGAGGGAAGGGGAAAGGGGAAGTGGCTGATGTGCTATATAATAAATCTTACGATGGGATGAAAACACAATGCCTTGATTCCCAGACAATGCAAAGGAATGAGAATGGAACACGATATAAACTATTTACAAAGAAAGGTGGAATTTGCTTAGGAAGGACAATTTGGGGGTTATGTTTTCCACGTATACACTGATTCATTCCAGGAACATTCTACTTAGTAGGTGTCATGCTGGTACCTCACCAGGCACGGATAGCAGGTATGCCACAGGGTGGCTGTACCCACTGTGTTCCTTCTTCGACATGTGGCTTTTTCAAATAAAATTTTTGTAAGTACTCTGTTGACTTGCCAATTGTTAAAACCGTGGTGAAGTAACTTCAGAGGCAGTGCACTGAAAGCAAGAGACAATCTAGTCACCCAAACTCTGAAACAACAGTGGTCAGTCAGATTGGTAGAAAAGGTAGTCAAAAGATAACACACCATTTTATACGCTGTTCCTTGAAAAGCACTTCCGAGAGTCATCTGCTGTTAAAAAAATAAAGGCTAATGAAAACATTTATATTGAACCTATTTCTAAGTGATTACTACTAGCTTTTTGGAGCAGTTGGAGGATAGCTGCTATTCAGAGGGCAGCAGGAGCTGATCGAGTGGATGGGGGTATCCAGGTGAGGGTGTAGAGAGAGGAGCAGAGGGCCTGGGACAAGCAAGGGGAGCATGTATATTTTGGAGAAGTGCAATGTGGAGAGCATCACAGGAGACAGAAGAGCCAGCCAGAGATGACGGGGAAAACCAGGAGAGGTCACTGGGTGATACAAACACCGAAGAGAGAGTGTTTCCAAAAAGAGGGAGTGACTGTTAATGAATTACAGTAATGAGCATTGTAGATTTACTCCATGATAGTATTTCTGTTTGCTAGTCAAACTTCAGAGTTGTGCACCTCCCTGGATATTTCTAGGGTTAGTGATGCAGAAATACATATAACCTACCTGGATACTTTATAAATGTATAAGTTTTGAATATGTCTCCCATGGCCACGTTTCCTGAACCAAATATTGACTCTCATGACAGTGGGGCAAAATATTTGACATCAGGTCATTCTGCAAAACTGTGAGTGAGCACAGCCTTCGGTGTTTCCTCCCCGCCTTTCCTTTGAGGACTGAAGAATCACAATTAGCATGTCTTCATGTGCAATCTTTCCACCCCTCTGTAGTTTTTACTATCTAAATAAAGACTTTTTCCAAGAGCCTTCTGCCTTTTTAAAAATAAAGATTATTAGGATTATTTCTGCTCTAAAAGTAATACTCATTAGAGAAAATCCCTACTACAGAAAATAAATTGGAGAAAATCACCCATTATACCAGGATCTAGTCTCTGTTACCATTTCTAAGTGTGTTTCTTTTCCATCTGCTTTCTGCATATTTAAAATTGTCTTTTTGACAGTTCTGAATAATTTTTATAAACACTTTCATGTGTTTTTTTTTCTCCCCTTGCTATAATACAATTAGTTTCCCACTTTAATGTCCTCATAAAGATTATTTGTAGTAGTTGCATTACATAATTTTACTAATGGGGCCCCTGTTGTTAAACACTTGTATTATCTTCTAATCTTTTATTATGATAAAAACTCTGCCTCTAACACATTTATTCTTAGCGCTTTTACAATTTTTCACAATATTTAATTTAACAAATGAAGAAATATAAATGTTTTTGAGGCTATTGATTCAGTTTGCTGAATTGCTTTCTCAGTTGTGTCCCAGTCATTGTTACTGTAAGTACAGGCTTTAGAGTCAGATCTCGGTTGAATCTTGGCTTCATGGGCTGGGGTGAGACCCTGAGTGAGTGTGACCCTCACCAATGGTAAGGGTGCCACCAGCCCAAGCCCCCAGGGAGCCACCCTTTGTGCCTGTGAAACCTCAGCAAGGTCAGTGGGTCTCTGTAAATCTTATCTTTAAACCGAAGATAACAATATCTATTTCATTGGCTTGTTTTAAGGGTTAAATCAAGTTTGCTGCCTTGCATAATATCTGTCGTGTAGTAAGCACTCAATAAATGAGCGCTGCTGTTGTCTTTTTTAAAGAGCTGTCATAGTTTACATTCTTAAACACCAGCAAAGTATGACAGTACTTAAAATTTTTTAAAATATATTTTTATTGAAGTACAGTCAGTTTACAATGTTGTGTCAATTTCTGGTGTACAGCACAATACTTCAGTCACATAGGAATGTACATACATTCATTCTCACATTCTTCTTCACCGTAGATTACTACAAGATATTCAGTATGGTTCCTTGTGCTACACAGTATAAACTTGTTCAACTTCTTTTTTAATCATGTAAAATTTTTTAAAAATGGAGTCTCAATCTTGTTTAATTTACTTTCCTTTGCCTTAGGGCTTTTTTCTGTGTGTGCTCATAGGTTATATTCTCATTTAGAGTTGAGTATATGGGTTTAAATCTCAGTATCTTCCACTCATGTGCTGTTACAAGGCCTTTGGTGGTAAGCAATGGAAGACCCAGGCTCCACGGGACTAAATGAGAAGGAAATGTACTATCACCCATACAATGGACCCCCAAATAAAGCCTGTCCAGGGTGGGTAATATGATCAGGATTCTTACCTTTTCTCTGCAAAGACTTGGCTCTGCCCACCTTTAATGATCACAAGAGGTCTGCAGCATTTCATGTATCACATCCACATACAACCCTAAAAACGTAGCTGAATTTTCTTCTGATTTCTTGTTGGAAAAGAATTTTATAATCTAAAAAAATAGTGGAAAATTAATAAGTTAAAAAATACATTCAAATTCACAAACTGTTAATTTCTTTAAGATATTTATTGCATTAGGTATTGTTGTTTGTTTTTGCATTACTCAGAGAAATGCAAATTCAAATCACAATGAAATACCACCACACATCTTTTAGAACTGCTGAAGTACGAAATAAACAACAAGACACAAGCAAAAAACTGGCAATATCAAGGGCCAGTGAAGATGTGGAACAACTGACCAATCTCATATAATCCTGGTAGAAATATGAAATGGTAGCACGAAAAAAGCAAAGAAGGCATTATCTGTTTATAAAAGTGAAAAATTGTTTCCCAAAACTCCCCTAGATGATTTCTCCCTCTCATCTCAGTAGCCAGAATTTGACACTTGTTGATTCCTAATCCTAATCACTTGGCAAGAGGAATGGGACCACACCTTCAATAACTGACAATATTCATGTCCTCTCTTCTGGATCTGGGGCAGGGGCCAGGCTCCCGTGGACACAGGGCCATGAAGGACATCCTGGTGTCTTAATGAACCTGGCTGGGTGGGGCTGGAAAAGAACAGATGACTGATAGACAAAGTCAGCACGTGGCCCGTTCAATGGGTGACTGAGCAAGAACTTCCACACCTCTGACCCAGGTTCTTCCTGGACTAGCTGCGGATGTCCCCCTTAACTGAATGTTTGCAAACTATCCAGCACAGATTTGCCCTGGGCTGGGTGCTCAGAAACTATATTTCTGCTGATTTCACTTTATCTGCATAAGCATTTTATATAATACAGTTGACCTTATAATGACTCCCAGAATCTACAACTCTGTGAGCCAGTTCTAAATTTTGAAAATCCCTGGGAAGGACTCTGGCAGGTATGGGTTGACTCACAGGCTCACCTTAGACCAACTACCATGAGCATAGGAATGGCTATCTTCATGGTCAGACCTGGAACAAACAAGACTCTCCTTGTCATCTGGGAGAAGGGCTAGTGAGACTGGCAGCTCATCCAAATCACTTGATTTGAATGGAGAGGAAATCGCTCCTCAAAGGAAATGAGTGTGTATTGGGGTTGGGAGAAAGGAGGGGAAGACTGAAGGAGAAGCAGCCAAGGTGCCAAATAGAAAAACAACAGTTGCAGCCTTCAAATTGGCATGTAAGGTCATTTGTGACTTCCCCCTGACCTGGCTGCAGTCTCCTTTTTCATCACTCCATACTCCTCATCCTGAATCAGGGACATTGACCTAATTGGCCTGGCTCTTCATCTCCTGGGCTCCACCTTTGCACATGCTGTTCCTTCTCCATGTAAGCTCTCCTATTCCTCCTGTCTCCAGAGACCTGGCTAATTCCAACTCACGCTTCAGCTCATTCCAGCTGTCACCTGCTCTAGGAAGTCTACAAGGATTCCACACTTGCCCCAGTCAAAGTTAGAATCTCATAAGCACTGTCAGTGCTTGGGGCTTACTTCTAGCAGAGCATATATCACATCAAATTGGGATACACTCCAGTGAGTTTAAGCAGAAAGGGATTTATTACAGGGAACAAGGTAGCTGACAGAATTTCAGGGAGGCTAGGAAGCCAAGCTTGAGTGTTGGCCTGTGAGCAGCACAGCCAGGAAAAATATCCAACACCTCATAGAAACCCCACAGCCAACCACTGCCTGCCACTTGGCTCCTCCAATGCTAGAACCAGGATTTGAGAACTCTTGGAACCTTGAGAACTGTCGCTGAAGAACCAAGCATCTTGCAGGACATTGTGGCCTTCACTTCACAATATTTTCTGTACCCTCCAAATCTCTGCTTGGCAGAAGCCTGATCTTGTTGCAAGGGAAACTGGAAAATGTAGTCTTTACCACAATAAACAGAGGTTTAAAATAGTATTGAATGAGCCAATTTTCAGTATCTTCCACAAAAACTGTTTGAAGGACGTACAAATGTATGGTTTTGGTGAATAGTTTCATAATCTGTGAAATCTTTGTTCCCAAAAATACTTTAAGTTTAACGTCTACTTTATCTGCTATTAGTATTGCTAAGCCAGCTTTCTTTTGGGTACAAATTCCCTGATACATCTTTTTCCCATCCCTTTATTTGTAATCTTTCTATGTTGTTTTGTTTGAGGTATGTAACCTGTAAGCAGTATGGGTAACTGGATTTTTTTTTTAAAACCTAAGAGTCCTGTGTTTTAATAGATATATTAAAATATTTATTTTTTACTGTGGTTAGGAATTTATAACTTACCTCTGATATTTTATAGCTTCTAATTTATGAAAAAAAAAATTTGTTTTCATTTTTTTCTTCTTTTGGATTGTCAGGCTTTCCTAATTCCTTTTCTTTTTCTTCAACAAGTTTGGAGATTACACTTTCTAATTGTTTTGTGGTTTTAAGAAACTTAATTTTATATTTTCCTAACAAAGTCAGTAGTTAATCCAGATCTCCAGCCTCCTCCTGGACAAGACACTTAGAACAATGTAACTTCCTTCGTGACTCACCACTTACGCCATCCGCCTGTGTGATCACTGTCTAGATTTTGGCTCAACATGTTTTTATCTGTGCTTGGAAAGAAGAAAGGAGTTTCTCTCCATGATCACTCTTCCATCTTGATCTAGATGTTAAAACAGGCATTGGACCTCTTCTTTTCTCCCATTTCCTCTTGGTTCACAGCCTTTCACCTCCATTCTTGATTTAACATTTCAACCTTCTTTTATGAAGACCCACAGCTCCCTCTCTCCTTACCTTAACCACTGCACCATCCTGCAGACCTTCAACCTGGGAGAGGCAGGGCAGGTGCTCATATATTGTAGAACACATGTGCCCTGAGCCTGAAGGACATGAAACCACTGCAGCCTACTCCTGCCCTTCTCTTTTTCAGCCCATAACCTTGCCTCCTACTTCAGAGGAAATAAAAACCATCAACTAAGAACTCTCAACATTTTCCACTTCCTCACCAGCAAAGTCATCTGTATCCCCACCCACATTTCCCTTTTAGTCTCACGTGAAACAACGACCTTCTTCCACTCATAGACCAGCTTTAGAATATAATCCCTCAATTCCTTATCCTGTCTCCTATATTTATAATTCTTCATCTCTAATCCTTCTTTGCACCACCAGACAATACTAGCTAAATCAGCGTTGCTTGTAGTGAACACAATATTTATAGAGGAAATAAATGAATACATTTGTCATAGAGGATATTTACAAAATGGCCACAATAGCCATCTTTCATTTGAGAGGTTAAGAATATCAAGATATGATTAACATTCAGAAGTGTAACTTTCTCCAAATATTTGAAGACCATGTCATGAATTTCTACACCAAATATGAGTCCTACAATTGCCCTGTTGTGGGCATCTGTCTGAGAGATTCACCTGTGTTGTTGCATGTGCCAGTAGTCTACTCTTTTCTATTACTTGTTATGTTTTGTAATATAACTATATCATGGTTTATCTGTTGTACTGTTGATGGACGTTTAGGTTGTTGCCCACCTTTGTCTATTATAGATAAAGCTGGTATAAATATTGAGGTTTTTTTCTTATTTTTTATTGAAGTGCAGTCAACTTACAATGTTAGTTTCAGGTATACAGCAAAGTGATTCAGTTATACATGTATATATTCTTTTTCAGATTCTTTTCCATTATAGGTTATTACAAGATATTGAATATAGTTCCCTGTGCTATACAGAAGGTCCTTGTCATTTATCTATTTTATATATAGTAGTGTGTATATGTTAATCTTAAACTCTTAATTTATCCCTCCCCTCTCCTCCTCTTCCCTTTTGGTAACCGTAAGTTTGTTTTCTATGTCTGTGAGTCTGTTTTGTAAATAAGTTTATTTGTATCATTTTTTTAGATTCCACATATAAGCAACATCATATGATATTTGTCTTTCTTTGTTTGACTTATTTTACTTAATATAATAATCTCTAGGTCTTTCCATGTTGTTGCAAATGGCATTATTTCATTCCTTTTTGTGGCTGAATAATATTCCTATGTATATGTATACACACACGTGCATGTGCGCATGCACACACACACACACACCACATCTTCTTTACCCATTCATCTGTCATTGACATTTAGGTGGTTTCTATGTCTTGGCTATTGTAAACAGTGTTGCTGTGAACATTGGGGTGCATATGTCTTTTTTAATTACAGTTTTCTCTGGATGGTATAAATATTCTTGAACATCTTTTAGTGGACATAGGCACTCATTTATCCCGGGTGTAAACATACCTAGGAGTGGAATTGTCAGGTCACTGAGTAAGCATATGTTTAGCTTCCTTAGATATTGTCAAACAATTTTCTGAACTCATCATATATTGCCTTCCACTAACAGTGTCTAGGGTTCTAGTTCCTCTACATCCTCAGCGATACTTGGTATTGTCAGACTTTTTTTTTTTTCATGGAGGTACTGCGGATTGAGCCCAGGACCTCACCCATGATGCTAAGTACACACTCTACCACTGGGGTATACCCTTGCCCCAGTCTTCTTAATTTAAAATTTTGCCATTTTGGCAGGTGTGTAGTTATCTCTCACTGTGGCTTGAATTTAACTTTCCCGGATGATTAAGGATGTCGAACACCTTTTCAGAACCCAGCTGTATATTTGGATTTTGACTTTTGATAGGTTTTAAGCAGGAGAGTGACCTGATGAGTGGCTTTTGAAATATCTGTCTGGTTGCTCTGCCTGGAGGGAGCTGCCTATAGGGAGCAGAGTAGAGTCTGAGGAAACATTTAGAAGATATTACAGTAGTCTGGGCAAGAGATGTTAAGTGGCTAAGTTTAGTAGTGGCAAAGGAATGGAAAGATTTCAAGCTATATTTTGGAGGAAGCCTGCCAAATGTACCCATAGACCAGAACAGGAGGCAAAAGGAGGAGGAATCAAAGACGATCTGAACATCTGAATGGGCAGTGGTGCTTTTTCCACAGGGCAGAAATCTGGGGGAGGAGCTGGTTCTTTGAGTGTTAGAAGGAAAGTTATGGGAGATGAAAGAAGGGACTGAATCACACCAAAGCAAACTGTGCTACCTCCCCAAATTAAAACAAATTCTGGTCACAAACTGTGCTCAAAGAAACATTCTGGGCACTGAGAGAAGTGCAGCCGACTTTGATTTGCTTCCCTGCCTTGCAAATGAGCTCTGTAGCGCTGGGCAGGGGGAGTTTGCCAGCAAAACTTATATAACTTCATTTATCACTAATGTCGTTGGGGTTTTATTTTTCCTTCCAAGAATAAGTATGTCTCTACAAGATGAAATGAAAAATCCAGAACTTTAAAATTAGATTAGTTTGGAAATTACTGGCATTTTTCTTCCTGTGTAAGGTCACTCTGCCCTTGCAGGTCAGTGCTGGGGAAGTGACACATTTTTTTTTCCGTCCCACACTTCTGCTTATTTTCATGCAATAAAAAGCAAATCCTTAACGTTTCAAATGCTTCACGCATGTGGCAAATATTTTTATCGTCTTTTAAACCTTTAATTTTAAGTTACGTTATGTAAAAAGTTGAATGCCAGACCGCCAGTTTAGCAGGCGATTTCTATGTGGAAAATTCTGTACTTGCAGAAATAATAAGCTGACTCTTCAAGTCTCCATGGTGTTAGGCTGCCTGCTGCTTTGATTTGTGCACTGCTTTTCAGTTCTTAAAGCAGTGACAATACTACCTACAACGAAGGACCTCACAGTTAATAACGGCCTATTATAGCTAGTCCTTGTACTAAACACCAATCCTGTGAGCTATGCACTATTATTATCTGCATTTAACAGATGAGAAAACTGACTCTAGTAACTTGCCCAGAATCACTTGGCTGGTAAGCGACAAGGCCACCATCAGAACCCAGGTTTATGTGAGTCTCAAACCGAATCCTTTAATGGTTCCCAAGCTAGAACAGTGTAGAGTAGAAGTGAACTGTGTATGTGCCAAAGCCAGCCATCCTGGGTTCATATCACAGTCCTACCACTTGTTGGCTGTGTGGCCCTGGGCACTCCTCTCTGGGGACCATCATGGTACCCAACTCACTGGGTATTATAAGAATTAAATAGTTAACATATACAGTATATAACAATTAGAACTGTGCCCAGATTATGCTATGAGAATGTTAGCTATTCCTTTAAAAAAATAGCTTTATTAAGATGTAATTCACACACACACACAAAAAGATGTAATTCACAACTACAAATTCAAACATCTGAAGTGTACTATTCAATGGTTTTTAGTATATTCAGAGAGTTGTATAACCATTACCACAATCAATTTTAGAACATTTCATCACCCCAGAAAGACACCCAGTACCCATTTGCAGTCACTCACCACCTTTACCCCACCTCCAGCCATAGGCAACCAGTAGTCTACTTTGTGTCCTTATAGATTTATAAGAATCTATTGAATGCATATTGCCTATTCTGGGCGTTTCATGTAAATGGAATTATGCAGTATGTGACCTTGTGTTTCTGGCTTCTTTCACTTAGCATAATATTTTAAGGTTCGTACCTGTTGTAGCACATATCAATACTTCATTTCTTTTTATTGCCAAATAATATTGCATTGTATAGATATTATCCTATTTTATTTATCCATTCATCAGTTGATGGACAGTTGGGTTGGTTTCACTCTTTGGCAATTATGACTAATGACCTTATGAATACTTGTGTACAAATTTATGTGGGGACGTATGTTTTCATTTCTCTTGGGTATATGTCTAGGAGTGGAATGGTAGCTATTACTTGGCACTGCCTCCCTCTTTATATATTTGTATATTTCTCTGAAAATGCAGACACATAATTCTCACAGATAAACAATACCCTAGTGTTTTTGCTCTAAGTGACCTAATGAGCTAAGTCTCCTTCGTATTTCACATCAAAAATGAAGAAACTGAGACTCTGGGAGATTTTGCCTTCCTGTTTCTTGGTCTACAGCTTTGCCATGGTCCATCTCCTTTTGAGCATGCCCTCGCCTCTGCCCCTTGCCAACCTTTTGGGTTTGAGCTAAGACGCCACTACTTGCCAAGAAACTGCTCGGAACCCCTGGGGTGGGGTCAGGTGCTCTGCTCTGTGCCTCCGCCATGTCCTGAGCATATCTTTTCCATCACCCTTTTCACATTCTACTACCCTTATCACAACCTACCAGATGGCAGGACCCTAGGAAAGGGGCACTATCTTCCCCAACTTTGTTTTTCATGCCAAGCACAAAGTCTGTTTCATAGTAGTTGCTGAATAGATGTTGATGGCAGCTAAGAAAGAAGAAAGGAAGGACACTGGCCCACATGCATGCTAGAAAGTGGTCTATCAAACTGGTAAAATCTTTTCTGTTACATCACACAGCTTCAGTGTGAATTAACAAAACAGAAAAATCCAAGAGTGATTATTCAGATCAGGAAAAAAAACCCAAAAAACCTTCACTTTATTAAATCACTTTATTAATAGTGAACTTCTTTGGGAGAATGTTTCCCAAAAGATGGTGTGTGTTCCATAGGGACATGCAGGTGCATGAAGGACATTTTTAACTTAATGATTAATGATCTATCTCAAAATGAATTCCAATGAAATAAATATAATTAGGATATCAAATCCTTTATATCATTGTTTAGGAGCAGGCTAGTCTTTTTTTTTTAATTAAGGCTATTCCAAATGTGTATTAAGTAAATAATGGTGCAGATGGAACTCAGCTATAGCAAACATTGTATAGATGGTACAAAAGAATTCAAGTTTCAGAACATTATTTAAGGACATTTGCAATATGAAAAGTACAAAGTACACTTTATAAAGCTGTGCTTTCTCCAGCTTGACTGGGAACATGGATCACCTGCTATCTTGCTAAAACTTAGATTTCTGATTCAAATAGGTGTTACAGCGTGAATGTTCACAACTCCAAAAACTCTTATTATTGAAACCTAATCCCCAAGGTGATGGTATTTAGAGGTGTGACCTTTTAAGAGGTAATTAGGTCATGAGGGTGGGGCCCTCATGAATGGGATCAGTGCTCTTAGAAGAAGAGGCCAGAGAGCTAGCTCAGTCTCTTTCCAGGATGTGAGGACACAACAAGGAGACGGCCCTCTATGAAGCAGGAACAAGGCAGGCACCCAGAACCCGACCACGCTGGCACCCTACTCTCTAGCTTGCAGCTCCAGACCTGTGAGAAGTATTTGTTGTTTAAGCCACCCAGTCTATGGTAATTTGTTATAGTAGTTCAAACAGACTAAGCCAATAGGTCTGGGGAAGGAACAGAGATCCTGTATTCTAACAAGCACCTCGTCTAGGCATTTTATAGATTTTATAAACTTATGAATGCTCACACAAATTATACAAGGTAGTTATTAATATCTCCACTTTACAAATGAACATTGAAAAATCAGAATTGGCTTGGCTTTGAGTCACAACTTTTTTTTTCCACACAAAATTAAGACACACAGAATGGAAATGATAGTGTCATCTTTATTTTCATTATTAGTGTAAAAGAAATCAAGCTAGAGGAGCCCACACCACAACCGTGGCCTTGGCCAATGCACATTCCCAGCGTCTGTCCTATTCACATGTCCTCTCTGTGGCCTCATTGTGAGTCAGAAAGTGATGTGGTCCAGGGATCAAAGCCTGAAAAGTTTTCCCATTTCCTTCCCCACGTTCAAAACAAAACAGCTCTGGGCCAGAGATGCATTTCTGCCCCATAGTTATTTGATAAAGAAGAAAAAAGAAAAAACTACTAAAACCTGATTTGGAATAAAAAAGCATTCTTAAAACAAATATTAATCACCTGTGGTAAACACACACACACACGCACACACACACTCATACACAGTACAGATACACACGTGTGCTTGTGTGCACGACCGCTTTAGCTGCCGGCAGAGGAGTTGAGCTGTTGTCTCCGGCTGATACTACTAATCCCCTCCCGCATGGGTGCTTTTGAGTTAAGTGCTGCACGTGTATGTGGTTTTTGTTTCTTAACGATTTCAAAGTGGCTCTTTAAGAATAAATCCAAGAAAAAAGTAAAACCTAGGTTTCTTTTCAGAGGGTCCCAGGGCCCTTTGTAGTTGGAGGGAGGGGAGATTTTCTGCTGCTCAGCACAGACCACCAAGGTGCCTTCAGTAACAGCCTTCACAGGGGGTATTGAACACCCCCCCCCCCAGCTAAACAGCAGATTTCAAAAATCTGAGGGTTTAAATCAGGCTCACTCTGACCTGCTTAATTGGGCCTGTTCTTGTGGCTGCTGTTTAATTTGGTACTGTCTATACAAGTCAGATACCTGGCTTCTCTTAAAAAATGGACAAACCTGGCAACACCAGAACCAGATTCCCGCATTAGCTTCAGTTACTTGTAGCCGAGGAATGACCGTCTCTCTTGACTGTACCAGCAACTTCACTCATGTCCACTACCTACCTGGCCCTGAAGGCTTCTGAGTTTGGAATTCCTGGTTTATAAGCAGGATTTCTAAACAGCCAACATTTGCTCATCATTATCCTGGGGGAAATCTGGCCAAGTACGTTGGAACACTGAAAAACAGTTTCCTTTTAACAAAGTGAAAGCAGCTGGTTCACACGAGAATTATTGAGTTTCTGGAAGCTGGGTGTGCCCTGATTTAAGTGCTGTATTGCTCAGATACACAAGCAGCAAATCCCCCCATCCCTCCCTGTAGCACAGCTCGTCATCATTTAGTATACTCTTGGCTCATTTCCCCTGAGACGCATTTTAGGTGCTGGAAGGGACTCTAGAGGTGGCCCAGTAATTTCCCCGTCTAGTCTGCTGGTTAATAGGAGGTGAACTCCCTGAGGGTCATACGGATGAATAGAATGAATGGAGATTTTTGTGTATGGTGGGGAGAGATGATACCCAGAGAACTGAACTACTTTGAAGAAAAAAAAAAAGCAAATACTTTCTCGTGCTCAATTTAGAGGGTGGAGAATGTCACAGTCATCGCAACTTTTACTCATTCAATAAATATTTCCTTAAGCACCAACTTTGTGCCATGGCCTGTGCTAAACTGGGGAGGCAGTGATGAAGGAGACAGAGTCCCCTGGCCTGGAGAAGTTCAGCCTGGAGGTAGTTATCCAAATATTTATGCCTGACAGTGGCCTAAGTGGTGACTGGTGCCGTCTTACAGGGAGAGCATGTTACTGGTGCCATTAGGATCTCCTCAAAGAGATTCCACAAGACTCCCATCTGTTTGCTTTCAAACAGACGTATTTTGCCTTGAAAAAGATTTTCCAAAGGTCCCACTGTCCCTCAGCTCTAAGACACCTCCACCAACATAAATACCCTTGGTAAGGGTGAAACCTCAAAACCCTGCAGGGCCCGGCAGGTAACAAATGCATGGGGCCAACAAAACTGGGGCTGTATTCAACAGCAGACACCACGTGGCTACTGCCAGCTCTTGGGAGGCAGGAACACTGGCCCAATGTGGCCAGAACATCAGGGTTTCTGAAAGAAGCTAGAAGTTGGATTTTGATTTTTTTTTTAAATTTCACATCTTCTTTTTTGAGATTCTAGGGTTCAAAAATATGTTTAGGCTTAACATCGATCATCAAAAATAGGTTTGCAGGCAGATTTCAGTTAAGGGTCCAGGATTATGAGCTCCAATTCCAGGAGACCCAACATCCCATCCCCTGATTATATTTAATACAGATCTTACCAAGAACTGGCAACCTGGAATTTGCCTTTTCCAGGAAGTCCTATTGGGCCTTTCGTGTTTTGGAAATTAAACACATAGAGATATTTAGACTCCCTGCATCTCTCAATATTTCTCTTTCTTTGTTATTCTTGCTGTCTATCAAAAAGTAATTATTTTCAGTAAAAGAGTGGAACTTGAACACATTTGTCAATACAAGTTATTCTTTAAGAGTACCCTTTGATACATGTATATACATGGTCATGACATGATTGGGATCTTCTGATCATTCTGGTTTGGAGTCAGATCCTTTCCTGAGCACTTGACCTTTACTACTGGACTCGTCTTGAGCTAAAGGCTCCTGAGTGGCTTATCTTTCAATGTCTGCAAAGCCTTCGTTCTCTACCATTCACAGGTGTTCTGTTTACCCCACCTGGACTGTATAAGTGAATTATGTGAAAGATTTTGTTTTGATTTTCCATCTCCCTGTTTTCAGAGCTGCTTTCTTTTTCTCCAAATGCAGCTGAAGAGAAACAAGACAGAATTAAGAATATGAATCCTCCCTGGGTTTTTTTTTTTTTGCTTCTATTTGGAGAACATAGTTTCATTCTTTAATTATTTTACTGCAGTTTCTCACCTCATTAGGACCCAATTTACGCACAATAAGTAGAGTCAATTTTAATTAGGAGACCTGGATTGTGAACTTTCCTTAGCAACACCCTGGGAGGGGCCTTAGCTTTAGTAATGCTTCAGATTCCCTGCTTTTCTAGAACAGCATTTGAAAAGCAAAAACAGAACAGGTGTACAACCAGTTTCCTTAACACGATATAGTTATTTGAAAACTATATTTATTTATAACATTTTTATCACCTTGGGATGCTTTGTCTAAAGTTTGATCTTTTTTGTTCCCCTAATCTAGTTGCCATCAAAAGAATCTGTATGGCCAACACTGATTCTTCTCTGGAAATACCTGTCCCTCAGGAATTTAAAAATGATGATTTGATCGCCATGCCTTCAAGCTGAGGCCTTAGGAGTTAGTAAGGCCTATGTGTGATCTAATTTTCTGAGAATGAGGAAAGTGACAATTTATGGAAACTAAGACAATAATAATACCTGGCATTTTTAACATTTTAAAAATTGCTTGCTACCTGCCAGCATTGTTCAAATCCCTCTGCCTCTATCAGCTCACTGAACTCACATTATCATCCCATTCTCCCAGGTGGCATAGCTGAGGCATGGAGAAGCCGTGTAACTTGCCCCAGCTCACAGAGGTAGGAGCAGAGAACAGATTTGAACCCACGTCCTCTGGCCCCAGAGCCTAAAGTCTTAACCATTTGACAACCCTGCCTTCTGGGATTGAAGAAGAACAAAGCAGAGGTATGGTTAAAGATGACATTTTTCCCCTTAGTTTGCCTTGGGTAGCATGAGTTCTTCCATTTGTCCCAAATTCTTCATTTGTAAATTCCAACAGTCTACTTTCCGGGATGTTGTGGCAGCTCGTTATTTAAATGTATTCCTAGTTCCTTGGAAGAAAGGCTATATAAATATTACATAACCATTTTAAAAATGTAAGAAATGTCTCCACCTGAATATGATGGTCATATTTCTCATTCTGAATATGAGTGCTGACTCATGGGTAAATGAATGGGTGCTGACTTTCTGAGTCCTGAGGACGTGGTTGCTTCAGGTCCCTCTGCATCATCTCACAGTGCAGGTTCAAGATCAGACTCTTCACTGGGAGTGAGTCCCCTTGAGACCTCAGGAAACCATCTCCCTGGTAGTGTCTAGGCCTCTGTGAGCCTTTTCCTTCAAACCTTCTACTAGGTTATGTGCTGTAAGAGAAATGGGAAGAAGCAAAACAATGGATTAATTATGATACACTCATATGGTAGAATACTATTCAGCCAGAAAAAATGAACTAAATACATGTACAACATGGATGACTTTCACAAACACTTATGTTGAAAGAAGACAAAAATCAATACATGTTGTATAGCTTTATTCATATAAAGTTGAGGAACAGGCAAAACCTGGGATGGTGGGTGAGGTGTGTATACACTGGGTAAGGAGATGGGGAGAAACTTAGAGAATGGGGAGAGTGTTTTATTTCTTCCTCTGGGTGTATTTACCTACAGAGACAGACACGTATGAAAATCCTAAGGTTGTACACTGTGAGTAGGGAACTTGATGCATATTATCCCTCTATAAAGAAATAAAAGGAACTGAAAAGGACATTCGTAGAAGACTGTGGAGCTGCAAATGCACAGCACAGTGGATTCTTCAGCCAGAGCTGAAGGCAGGGACTGGCTCACAGCGGGGCTTGTATGTCAAGCTGAAGGCTTTGCCCTTTATTCCATCAGACTAGGGGCCTCATGAAGAAACCACAGACTCAGCCTGGAGTGTTGAAATCTCACTCAGCATCATTCCATAGAGAGGGAGGACTGGAGCTGGGGCCAAACAGAAATCCAGGAGATGAGATAACCATAAATAGTGCTCCTCTGAGAAAACTCAAATTCTATTTCTACCCCTTGGGGAGTGCACACTTTGGGTAATACGGTGGTCCCCCCATGAAGCTTGGGGAGGAGGCGGTAGCCATGTGGAGCCTCCCTGCTACATCAGACACTCGGACAATATCAAAACCACTTTTCTGTGGCTGCCACACTGCGGAAGGCCCAGAAAGCCTCTGAGCTCCCCGGGGCCGGCCTTCCTGACTCCTGGCCCAGCTGGGCTTCTCTGTCTCCCCACCCCCAGCTCCCATCTGGTCCCAGTGTTCTTCTCTTCACAGTATTTGCATAGAGGAGGAAGAGCAGGCACCGTTGGTTACACTGACCTAAATAAAATGCAAGGGTCACCAAGTCCTCTCCATGGCGATGATATATAATTTGCACATTCTCACTCAGACCTGCTGTCAAAATTTGGTATTTTTCCATATTAAAATTAAATACTACTGACTTAAAGATAAGCTTTTTTGAATAACTGAATTGAACATAGATGATTTTTAAAATGTATTTGAATCATACCTGTAGGTCCCTTAACTTATTTGTATTTGTTTTGAGCCCCTTCTACTTATTCAATAAACATTTTTAATTAAAAAATGGTTAAAGTGTATCTGTTTATGTGCTTTAAATACATACACATGGGGTAATGCTACATCAGTAATCTGGGCTCTTTTCTGATGAAAGCTTTTTCAGGTATGGTCCTGTATTTTTCATCAGACACACTAAAGTAGCCACTTGTAGGCCATTAAATAAGATATTTGGGTTTAAAACAAATGCATTTCAGCAAATGTAATGCTCTAGTTTAAACAATGAATTTGTGCTTTTGTGTTCTTGTGCATGTGCAATATACAAGTACTAATTTTCAAATGAACCTTCAGGAACTCTCGAAATGAAGTAAGTGTGTGTTTGTTTATGTAACTACTCTTTCATATAGCTCCCTTAGATTCCAGATAATACATTTTTATGAGTGTGAGAGAAGAGGGAAACCGCAGTACCTCCTGGGTTGGGTGGAATGGATCAAAACTCTCCAGGCTGTTCAGAAGCAGAGATGCAGCACTAATAGATCCCTGGCAGCAACTAGTGTTTCAGCAACTCCCACATCACTTCAGAGTCTGGGATCCTCTAATCTCATGTTTATATCTCCCCCCACTTCATGTGAAAACCCCTTTGGTCGGTTTTAAGCACGTCCTCTGGTTCAAAAGCGACTCAGGCTTCCGAAGAAAACCACAGTGCCAAGATGAAATCAGCATTTCTTCAGGTTTTAAGTGGGCATTTATCTCAGTCTCATGATTCTTATACACTTGTCTTCTGAATAATCTCCAGTCTGAAAGAACACATCTGAAATGTTACACTTCCTGCAAGAAGGTACAGTACAATGATTCCCTGTTCCAGGACATTATATGCTTTAGTGAGTCTTTAACAGGCTTTGGATATTTTGTTTTCCTACTAAGGTGTCAACTGAACTCGTAATCGCATTTAGGGTCACCGTGGCTTCCTTCTGACTGATCTAGTACATACTTGAAGATTTCCTGATGTCCAGATCTGAGAACATCATCAACCACGGGGTCATCGTGAAAGCAGCTACGGTTGTCTTGAAAATCTGCAAACCGTTCTCAGAATGGCTAATGTGGTGTTTGCACACATCCGCCCCTCAAAAACAAACTGTTAATTTGGCTGTGCTGGAACTCTGTGGCCTTATATTTATACAGCCATTTTTTTCTGGGACAAGATCATTTCTGGTTATAAGAATTTTAGCTATTTTGTGCTCTAGCTTTTGGAATTCAGTGCTGCCATGTGGGAGAATTGTATCCGTGAAAGGTTTTTTTCTCTCTCTGTTCCATGCTTGAAGGTTTTTGTGGTTGTCTTTGTTGATTCCTGAGGATATGGGAGCTTTCTTTCTCTTTATTTCTTCCCAATGATCTGTTCTGTGTATCACAAAGAGATGACACAAAGCCCATAGTCGTTCGTTCAGGAAGAGAAAGTTAAGTCACTCCAAATTTCCTACAGTCGAAGAACACCCCTGTATCTTTTCATTCAGAGGGGTGTTTAGGATAGGAAATTAGAGCAAACCGGAGGACATGTTAGTGTGGATCTGTGTGTTTGGTTGCCAAGTACAAGAGGTGAAATGAGTCTCTGATAAATATCTTAGAGGGTACACACTCGTACTGGACAACCCGAAAATGACTGCCCTGTACTGGGAAGAACATAGTGCTCCCTTCAGCAATTTAGAGGCTTCTGCCTTTGTTTGTGGTGGCCTGTACATGCTGGGTAGCTCAGTTGGCTAGACCATTAAGTACCCACTGCTCTGCAGGAGAAAGCAAGCCCAGAGTTCTCCAAGGGCACTGAGATGGGAAAGCTCAGCACAGATTGAAGAGAGGGGCGTCCAGACGTGGGCCCCGAGGAGCCAACCAGACCGTGGCAGGATGCGGGTCACCCGGAGCAATCTGGCTAGCAGGACCTTTCTGAATTTGAGGAACACCAGACCTGCTTCCATTTTTTTTTAAGGCTCCTGGTATATTTTTAAAATGCTGGAAAAGGTTTCGAAATTTTGTCATCTTTTAGGTATTTACAACCATTAAAATTACAAATTGAACATCTTTATTTTTCCCCCATTGGTATATTTCTGGGGTAGTTTTACCTCCTTGGAGACTATATCCGAAGTCTGTATTTGAAGCCCTCAGGGAATGGTAGGCTCTGGCCGAATGCCTCCCTGGGATGCCACTGTCCCATAATTCACTCCAACTTGGACCAGACAGCCCCACAGGCAAGGCTCACAGTGTCCTTAGAGCTTCTTTCTTTTCCTGTATCCCGGACTGTCTGTACCCCAAGCAGTTCCTCAATAAGTCTGTGTCAAATACATGAATTGAATGTTCTTTAAACATAGTAAGGACTTTCTTACCTCATTCCTCTTCTGAAATGCCCCCATATTTGGCTCTGCCGACTATGCCTCTTACCCATCTTTGAAGTTCTAGCCATGCTCCATGCTTTGTATGAAGTCTGCCTGTTCCAATTATTGTATTAAATTTCCTCTATATGCTCAGAAGTCCTCCCGTGCTTACAGTCAGAACCTTTTACAATAGTTTGACACTACTGTCAACTCCCAACTCCCGCTCCTTCCCCAGCCTGGAGAATTCAGACTCTGTAGTCAAGAACCAAGTCTTATTCTTCTTTTGTATCTGTAGTGTAAAGCCTAAAATTTCATGTGCTGCTTTGACATCTTCGAGCCTCACGGGGCCCCGGAGGTCTAACCCTAAGTTCTCTTGCTTTTGCCAGACACGTCCCCCACCCAGTGGGAAAGGCACCCTCCTTGGCTAGTTCTCCTATTAACCTGATCAGCTTCATTCCACCTGGTCCTCAACCTCATGGATATTACTCCCTTGCCAGCCTGTGAAATTATTCAAGCAAGCCAATCACATCCGCCTGTGGGAACCAGGGGTCACTCTACCCTCTGGTTAATACAAAACCGGCCTCCCACAGCCCCTGCTTTTTTACTCGACTCCCAAGTGCAACCCTCAAGTGACCCTACATGGTGTGTGATGTCCTCCCACAGGCTGTGCGTGTGTGTGACTAAGACACTGCTGCCAGTCTCATTTGTTCAGTGTCAGGTGGGATATGTGTGGCCATCTTACTTTATAGGGTGAGGCATCCCTCCTTCAACGACTGGCTGAATAGGAGGTGATCAGAACGGGATCCTGAGCAGAGCTGTCACTCAATAAATGTGTGTTGACTGCATGTTCTTCCTTCTGTGGAGTCCCCAGCCCCAGTTAGGAGACTGGAAATTAAATAAATGTTTGCTATAGATGCCGACAGATTTATTTTCCTTCAGAGAATCTGTTGGAATCATACAGCAATGGCTTCCATTCACTTAATTACATTTCAAGCAGTCTTTTCTTTACTACTCACTATGTTGTTGACCAATAAAAAGGAATTGCCTGAGGACAAATCTGTGCTTAATTTCTATACTACTGGTCTGGCATTTACACTGTAATTCCTAATTGCTAATAGAAATAAATTGTGACATTGTCCACTTATGAAAACAAGATGCGAAGTATCGGTTGATATAATCAAGAGACTAAAATAACTGAAAGCACATGAGAACTCAGACTTCTCCCACACGGGAATTTACTTAATCTGTTTTGTTGCCTCCATGTATTTTACTTCTTTGTAAGAAAAAATGGCAACACTGAAGGCACTGATAATCAAATAGCGCCTTCCTCCAGGAATACTAATGCAATTAGTATTAACCTTATTAGTGCTTCAGAGAGAGTTTCATTGGTTACTCTGCTATTTTATCACTTGGTTTCCCAAGGTCCAAGAAAAAAGAAAAAAGCCACATGTTCTTACTTCTCAGGGCTTCTGCTTGTCCCAGAGCAGTGGGTAAAAAATGCACAAAGCCAGCAGCTCTCCTGTCCAGTTTCCAGTTCACACTCACTCTTAACATGGGTTCCCTCCTTCCAGCGCCCTGCCACTTCTCTCCTCTGGTTAGTACTGGTGAGTTGGGGGCCAAGGCTCTGAGGGGGAAATGGGGATCAGGAGGGCTGATGAAACCTCAGATCCACACCAGTACCACCCTTCCACCACCCTGGGCATGCGATGACTTGCTTTCCAACCTCAGCTTGCCAAGAGGAAAATTCCAGGAGGCAAAAGTTAGTGGAAAATGGTCATTAAACAATTCCAGCAAGCTTCAAACCATAAGCCAAGTACAAGGCCCTTCTCTGGAGGCCTGTGCCTGTCCAGTGCCTAAAATTCATCTGCTCCCGGCTTCCTCCCTGCACCTTCTCCAGACTGGATGCGTGGGTGAAACAGTGTATTGTGAGGCTGGCGTGCTGATCACGTGATAACTATAAGGCTAGTGCAGAGGCAAGGGTATGTGCTCAGGGTGGGAAGCAGGCAAGGAAAAGAGAGACTTCCCAGCAACAACCCACATGGCTCGCTGCTGGGGCCTGCTATTTCACTAGGACGTGGAGGAGGGAGCCCAGCCGGGCCAGGCGTGCGTGTGCTTACTAGTTCTGCAGGCTCCACGCGCCTGTGTCTTGGCTGCGCGCCACGCAGGCTGCAGTTCCAGGGCTGGGCTCTCCAGGCCTGTGCAGCTCCTGGCCTCTGCCTCTGAAACGGGCAACGGGGGATAGGCTTTGCTCCCCATAATGACCTGAAAAGGTGGAAGTACCAAATAAAAGAACTTCCTCCTGCAGGAAGAGGAGAGGCAGAGTGCCAGGCCCCTAAGAAAAAGCAGAAATGATTCCTCCCGAAATAAGAATTCTGTATTGAATGGAGGGAGACCCCTTAGGGCAGCAGCTGGTTTACAGTCTTTGTGCCCAAAGTTTGTCGACATTGCTGCTGATTCCTGCCGGCTTAATCGGCAAAAAAAGGTCCCCGCTGTTGGTCCCTAGACATAGAGACCTTTTTCAGCATTCAATACACAAAGTTTCCAGGTTTATTAAATTTTCAGAAAAGAATAATCAAAGAGAATTTTTTTTCCATAATCCAAGTATCCAATACTAATACACTAATGTGTATACCGCTAGTAATATATGCATGTTTTAAAACCAGGATATGCCGTGCAGTTGTGTGATCTTCTAAATTAAAAACAAATGATCATGCTGATCTTTTCATGTTAAATACATGTACCTACTTCATAATTGTTAAGGCTGCATAGTCTTCCAAGTGGATGGATAGGCCATCATTTACCCAGTCAATCCTCTATTGTTGGATAGTGTGAAGATGTTCCATTTTTCTGGATCATAAAATCAAAATGTGCTCTCCGTATAACTGGGTCCTAGAGCTGACACATCAGACAGGCGTTTTGGAGCCTCCGTATTCCTTCCAGTTCTGCTGCTAAACCTCCACTTCCACCCCTTTCTAAGTGCTTCTTTGATTCTTTCTAAAAATTTTCACCATAATCCATACAGATATTACACAGAAATTCACCATTCCTAGCATTGTAGTAAGAAAGCACTTCTAACATTGTGGCAAAATACAGTGCAATTGTTAGGGACTGAATCATCCACCCACCACCCACAACACACCCCTTCACATGTTAGAGCCCCAACCCTGAGAACCTCAGAATGTGACTGTATTAGGACTCTAAAGAGAAGATTATGTTAAAGTGAGGCCATTAGGGTGGGTCCCTCTCTGAGGACACACAGAAACACACCAGAGGTGTGTGAGCACAGAGGACAGGCCACGTGAGGACACAGCAGTAAGGTGTCTGCAAGTCAAAGAGAGAGGCTTCAAAAGAAACCAGACTTGCTGGCTCTTTGATTTTGAACTTCCAGCCTCCAAAACTATGATAAGTTTCTGTTGAAGCCACCCAGTCTGTGGTATTTTCTTATGGCAGCCCTAGCAAACAAACACAGCAAACTTTGAGTAAATTACTTGCATCCATAAACCTCAGTGTCCTTCAAATAAACTAGGGGATGAGATTATGAGATCCGTACATTTGTTTTTAGTCGTCAGAATATTTTACTACTCAGTACAGCAAGGGCAAGGACAAGTGAAGACTGACACTGGCCACAAATAATAGGTACAGCTGTGTTGGGCTATATGTACTGAAGGCCAATTATTTCACCCTTCAGAAATAAGGAGATTGAAACATAGGTATCAACATGGAAAGATGTCCAAGTTTTAGCCAAGTGAGAACAAAAAAGTTACATGATTATGTACAGGATGATTCATTTATAATGTTTAGAGGACTCTAAAGAGACTTACAAAATCCTCCCATAGGAGTCTGACAAACAGAGAGATCTGCATGATTCTTAAACCTTAAATATGTCATTGATTGTAATGAAGTTGGCATTAAAGAGAACCCTGAGCTTCACTGGCACACACACCTGGAAGTCCCAAGGAAGGTTAGAGACTTCAGGACTGTTGATTTAGTGGAGTCACCATGTTTTCAAGGGCCCAGCTCTTTGTTTGTTTCTTTGTTCTGCACACCACAAGTGTGGGTTTTGTCCTAAACCTAGGTCTCTTTATGGTTGCAAAATAGATGGCTGTCCACAGCCATAAGGGCAAAATCCTTCCTTATTCACAACTAGAAGAAGCAGGGAGTGATGGCCACTTCTACTCATATTTCACTGGCCCAGATGTCTTAGATATCTCCATTCCCAACTCAATCACTCACTCAGAATTTTGGGTACTGTGAAAGGCTTAGAGTGACAATCTGGCTGGAAAGATGTGGGGAGGCTGCTGTAATGTCCAGGAAAGCTAGGAGTAAATCATTTAATTTTTGGTTGGCTATGATTTCTGTGTAATCAGTATGCATAGTCAGGGAAGTGAGACCATAATCCGCAAGTATATTTCAAATGTAATAACATTTTTGTGAATACTAAATTTAACAATTAATTGTGAATCTAACTCTATATTTCAGAGACACTTAACTAAATATTTAATGAGTTTTGCTATCACTGTTTTCTTTCTGCATTTAGAAGCCAATACATTTTTTTCAGGTTTAAAATATTCAGGCCCCTGAAAAGCTCTTAGGCTCGAGGCATCCGCACAGTGAATAAAAAGGCCCCAGAGACTAGACTGGAATGTGATGGTAATTAAGAAGATCCAAAATGTGATAAACGATTGCATTCTTGGCCTGAAGGAAAACTGTTTATGGGAGAAACAAAATCCCTCTGGAAGGAGGAAGCAAAAATAGTAAAAAAAAAAAAAAAAAAAAAAAAATTCCTGTGTCTATCTAGCACCATCCAGGGAAATAAATTTTGACCACTAAAATCAAAGATGTGGGCAGGGACCACTAGAATCCCCTTTTCTTTACTTGTCTATCCTTGCAGCAGTGTGTCCAGCAAAAAATTAAAACCAAAGCCAACAACAAGGGCAACAGCAACAGCAACAGCAAAAACCAAAAGAACTGTAATTCCTCCCTCTTGCACACTGGGGTCTCTGAAACAATACAGGCCAAAGAGAAACAAGTGAAAGCCTGCCGAAGATTTCTGGGAAAGTTTGCTTTCTGATTATAGATGTCCCCCTTCCTCCTTGTTACCTTTTTTTCCTTCTCCCTGCCAGAATGCAGATTTATGGCTGGAGGTGGAGCAGCCATCTTGTGACTAGAAAGTAACCATGAATGAAAAAGCCCCACACTAATGATGACAAAATAGAAAGGCAGAAGGCTCCTGGAAGATGATGTCAAGGAGCTCCTGCACTAGTCCTGGACTGCCCATATCTGGATACAAGGGAAAGAAAAATATCTATTTGATTGAGATATCTAACTGGTTTCCGTTGCATGGGGCTGAATAGGATCCCTAATTAATGTAGAGTTTCATTGACATGGCAGCATTTTAGTTGAGCCTAAGTATGTGTAGGATTTAAACATAAATTAAGATGGAGAAAGGCACTGCAGCCTGAGGAAACAGCAGCACAAAAGTGACCAACCAATAGCATCTTATCTTATGATGGGAATGAAGGAAGGGTCGACATCATTAATTCCTGGGCAAACATGAGGGAGGAAATGAGGCTCAAAGACTAGACTGAGAACGGATTTTAAAGCAACTCTTCCCAAAAGAAATATAATGCAAACTATGTATGTAACTTTACATTTTCTGGTAACTACATTGAAAAAGTAAAAAGAAACAGGTGAAATTAATTTTAATAATTCATTTTATTTAACCTACATATACAACAAGAAACTTCAACATGTATCAATATAAAAAATTAACAATATATTTTATATTCTTTTTTTCATTTGAAGTCTTGAAAGTCTGGTGTGTATATACTTTCAGCACCTCTCAGTTAATTCTGGCCACAGTTCAAGTGCTCAATAGCCCATGTGCCTAGTGGCTACCATATTGGACAGTGAAGTCTTAAGAGAGTCTTGAATCTCATATTTGAAAGTTTGAACTTTAACTACAGAAGTATAAATAAGCCATAATTTAATTTCTAAGAAAATCTCAAATATATCCCAAATATTGTGATATTTTATTTTACTTCAAAGTGTTGTGACTTTTGGTTTTTGGAGAAAAAATCCATAAATATAGTAGATTTTCAAGATGGTATGCTTCTGTGGAACAGTAACACCAGTGGTCTGGAACCCAAGGTTGAGGGTATCTGCTGAGTCCCCTTAACCTTTGAATGCTTCTTTCACAATAACACTTTAGGGGCATTTTTAAGAAAATGCAGAAGCCAATAAGAAAGAAAATAAAATCAGCAACCCCAGATAACTATGATCAACATGTTAGCAAACTGTCTTCTTGAATTTTTTAATGTATGAATATTTTTAGACAATTGAGATTATACTTTTTATACTATTCTATATTGTTAGCATTATTTCATAAGCACTTTTTCTGTTGTTAAAAATTCTTCAAAAACATTCTTCTCAATGGCTACAGTATACTATTTCTTCACATGAAAAAACTGTAACTTTTTTGACCACTACCTTAATATAGACACTTAGGTTATTCCAAACTTTTTGCTACTTTAAATAATTTCTGCCAGTCATCTTTGTGCATAAAACTATTCTTGTGACTTGGTTTCTTTCCTTAGGACAGATTCTCAGAGGTAAAATTCCTGAAATAAAAGTTATGAATACTTCTTAATCTCTTGATATACATTTGCCAGACTGCTTCCCAGGAAGATTTGAAACAATTTACAATTTCACCAAAATCGTGTGAGCATATATATCCCTCCCCACTGTTACCAGCATTCTGTACTAACCTTTAAATAAGGGGGGGGGGGATGGAGGAAGAGAATAATTGGGGGAAAATGTTTGTCAATGTGCTTTAATTTCTATTCATTGATTACGTGTCAGAATGAACATTTTTTTCTTTTGTTATATAGTGACTAGTGTTTCTCTTATCAGTTTTCTATATTATTTACCTATAAACAGTCTAAATATTTTGTCATACTTTTTAAAAAACATTTTCCAGTTTGCTTTTTAAATTTCTCCTCTTTTAAAAAGTCAGGTTTATTGTGATATATTTTACATATAGTAAAATTTCTCCTTTTTAGTATACATTTCTATGGATTTTCACAGACATATACAGTAGGGTAACTAGCATCACACTCAGTATATAGAATATTTCCATCACCTCCAAAGAATTTCCCCAGGCCCTTTTATAGTCAACCCTTCTCCCACCTCTAGCCCCTGGCAACCACCCATCTGTTTCCTGTTCCTATAGTTTTGCTTTTTCCAGAATGTCGTATAAAGAAGTCATACAGAATATAGCCTTTTAAGTCTGGCTTCTTTCAATTAGCAGAAAGTGTTGAGATATTCACCCGTGTTACTGAATATGTCAGTATTTTGTTCCTTTGTTTTTGTTTTTTGGTGGAGGTACTGGGGGATTGAACCTAAGACCTTGTGCACGCTAAGCATGCACTCTGCCACTGAGCTACACCCTCTCCCACCTCATTCCCTTTTTATTGCTGAGTACTATGTGTGGAATCCCATATTTTGTTTATTCGTATACCAGCTGAAGGACATGAAGGACATTTGGGTTATTTCTAGTTTTTGTTAGTAATGAATATAGCTCCTATAAACATTCACATACAAGTATTTGAACATAAATTTTTATTTCTCTTGGGTAAATATGTCAAAATGGAATCACTGGGCTATAGGGTGAGTGTATATTTAACTTTCTAAGAAAACTGCCGAACTATTTTCCAAAATTGCTCTAACATTTTGTATTCCTACCAAGACTGCATGAAAATTTCCTTTGCTCCACATCTTTTCTGGTCCTTGGTATTGCCAGTTTTTTTTGGGGGGGGGGGTTGTTTGTTTTGGGGTTTTTTTTAGCCATTTAATAGATGTATAGTGGTATTTCATTGTGATTTTAATTTGCATTTCCTTGAGAAATGCAGCAACAAATAAATAAAACTTAAGTAATAAATATGCTAAAGAAAATTAACAGTTTATGAATTCAAATATACTGACTTTTTATTTATTATTTTCTACTGTGTTTTAGATTAGAAAGTTCTTTCCCAATGAGAAATCAGGAGAAAATTCAGCTATATTTTTAGGATTTTAAAAAAATGATTTGCTCTAAATTATCCATATTTTTAATCCATCTGGGCACATATTTAGTTAATTGTATGATGGTGACAAGTATCTATACCCATCATTTTGTTTTTAAAGGATACTCAGCTTTCTCTGTAAACTTTATTGACTAATTCTTTCATCCCATTTATTTGTGAAGCCTCCTTTATTAAATAATAGGGTCTATTCCTCAACAATGAAATCTCCATTTGATTGAGCTTGCCATTGAACTTTCTTTCTATCCATGCATTCCACAGTTGCTTATTAAGCACTTACTATATTCCAGGCACTGTTGTAGGTTCTGGGAATACAACAGTGAACTAAAAAGTAAAGCCCCCTGATGTCTTGGTGCTTACATTCTAGTCAGGGGAGATAGATAATAATTAAATAAATGAATAATTGTATAATGTTTTGGGTGGTAATACATGCTAAGAAGGAAAGTGAAGCAGGGTAAAGGGCATCCAATGACAAGCAAGTGCCAGTTTGGCCAGATCAGCCTCTCTGAGAGAGATGTTTGCAACCAGAATGTACTAAGGTTGTTAGGGGAGGGTACAGCTCAAGTGGAGCACATGCTTAGCATGCATGAGGTCCTCCAAATATAAATAAATAAATAAACCTAATTAGCTTCCCCTCATAAAAACAAACAAACAAACAAACAAAAATAGAATGTACTAAGGTTATGAAACAAGGATATATCTAGAGGAGGAGCATTCCAGGCTGAGTCGCCCCAAAATGCAAAGACTTTGTGTTGGGAATGAGGTTAATGTGCTGGGGAAATACCAAGGAGACCATTGTGGATGAAACCAAGTGGTGGAGATGGAGTGTGTAGAGGAGGTGAGGAGGGTGCTTAGAGGCACAAATCATGTAGATCCTTGTAGACAATTTGTATTCTAAATCAGATCAAAGCTATTGGAAGATTTTGAGCAGAGGGATGACGTGAGTGAGTAACATTTAAAAAATAACACTCTGGCTACTTTGTGGGTAATAGTTAAATACATTTAATTTAAATAAAAATGAATCTAGTGAAAGAAAAAATAAGTAAATAATAGCAGAGTCATACCTGAATATAGCAAAATAAAATTGATAAAGGTCATATTTTAATGCCCAAAGTGTGGGAAACGCTGGTTTAGCTGGTTACTGTTAGTATCTAGGCAACAATTCCTACAAGATTCTCTAATGACAGCCATTTTCCTGAACTTCCTTGATAATTCTAAGAGTTCTCCCATTGACTCTTCAACAGGGATTTCTCTGCTCCCTGGTATTCAAGCCTAGTTACAGGGCTTCATAGTTTTCAAAGTTATTGTACATCTATGATTACAACAGAGCTTGGAGGAACTCACCTCTGAAAGGTGAGGTCTGAAATCCTGAAGCAAACCAGAGCTATCCCAGCCTCCATCAGTGATCCAACCATGTGCCAAGACCAGGGTACCAGAGAAAGGACAAATAATCACAGATAAACTGTCTCGAAGGCACACCCAGGCACAATCTCCTCCACCCCAGCACCTGTTTTTCTGGATTGGCATTATCAGTGAGCAGACCAGAGAGCTGTGGTGTGTTTCCAGATGTGCTAAGAGAATCTCCATGAACAGGTTATAGTTCTTCTGGTTCAAAAGCACAGAGTTTGGAAGATGCTTTCCGACCCAGCTGAATAAACTGGGCAAAACTACCTATTTATTTATTTTTTAAAGCAAGTATACACATGTAGTAAAAAAAAAATGAAACAGTATGAGGGTAAAGTTTAAAAGTTTAAAACAGGGAAGTATGTATACATGACTGTAAATGGGTTAGTACATGCATAGACTGTTTGTTTCTGGAAAGATGCACAAGAAATTATTCCCAATGCTTGCCACTGCAGAGGAGAACTGCAGGGGGTCTGAAGTGAGGAAAATTAGAAAAACTTACTTTTCACAGACCCTTGTACTTTCTGGATTTTTATTGGATTTTAAAAATTATGTGTATATATTAATTTTTCAATTAAAGCAAATTAATTAAAAACAATACATATATTTCTATCACTCATGTGAGGGATCCCGGAAGCTGACACTGCAAAGGCATTCAGCCAGGTACCGCAATTCTAGCCAGAGTGAAAGACAGCCTACCTTTCCCAGGAGCTCCCTCCTGGAAACAGAACGCTAGCCCCACCTGAGGCAGGATGGGGAGGTTCAGCTTGCATCCCAGCTGCGTGACCCACTGTGGGACAGACGGCAAATCACCTAACTACTCTGAGCCTTACTCTCTACATCTGTGAGATGGGGGGTGGGAAATAATACCTGCTGGCCATTTTTTAGTGATAGAGCTTTTGTGTGTGCAAAGGAACGTTCCCAATTACTTGGATTTTCATTAGTATCCATTATGTTACAGGTTTTCATTTTTAAATCTGCTGTTTTTTAAGCCACTGAGCACAATTCACAGATATATTTTTATATTGTATTTTTTATGCTGTTAGATCTTTTTATAAATCAAATGGAACTCATTTTTTGAATAATGTTCAGTTCATTAAATTTAATAAAGGAGAATTTCTTAATGGTCAGTACCTCCTACATAATTAATCAGATTGCTTTCGACATTTCAAGCCACAAATATGAGGTTACTATATTTTATTCTCTCAAACACCTCATACATTTAACGGTATAGACATAAATCCCACAGACAAAATCTTCCTGAAGGTTTAAACAATTCTTTAGCTAGTAGATCAGACTTATGAATTTAATCATCATATTCTCCTACATATAGCAAATATCTTTTAAAAATCACATATATAAAACAGCCCAAGGATTTAAAAAAAAACTTACTACTAAACAATTTACACAAAGGTATTAGTAGCTCAAAGACCAAAAAAATTTTAAATGCTTTTCTGGGGTTTTATTCACTGCCATCCTAGGCCAGCTGAGATTAATCAACTGAAATTGAATCAGATTTTGAACCCATTTCCTGGGCTGGTTTTTTTTTTATTGATTTATAATCATTTTACAATGTTGTGTCAAATTCCAGTGTAGAGCACAATTTTTCAGTCATACACAAACATATATATATTCATTGTCACATTTTTCCCTCTGTGAGCTCCCATAAGATCTTGTGTATATTTCCCTGTGCTATACAGTATAATCTTGTTTATCTATTCTAGAATTTTGAAATCCCAGTCTATCTCTTCCCACCCCCTACCATTTCCTGGGCTGTTATTGCACCCCAATTTGTTTCACAATTTTAGATGTCTGTTGACTCCCATACTATTGCATTTTATTGACTATATGAGAATTATGTATAATAATTTATATAAACAGACATTCTTACCTAATATTCAGAACACCAGAAGTAGTTATTCATCACAGTTAAGGGTTAGAAAGGAACAAGAAGAAGATTTCAAATAGCCTTCCAATATTATCCTCCCCTTCCTTATAACAAAACCTAATTTTTCTCTGGGTACCATGCACCCAGCTGGTCGATTACCTTTCCCAGCTTCCCTTGCAACTGGGTGTGGCATGTGACTAAGTTCTGGCCAATCAGATGTAAGCAGGAAAAAGGTGCAATATAGAAAGTATAGGAACTTTCCCTTCCATCTATCTGCTGCTTCAAATGAGGAGCTCCAGCAGCCATCAAGCACCACAGCCAAGACACAGAAAGCTGGAAGGAGTTCTAGTCCCCGATGACACTGAGCACCATGCTCCTCCTGGACTGACTTCCTATAGTTTTCTTTTAAATGAAAAGAAAATAAGGTTCTATCTTGTTTACTCTGTTCTTTTTCAAGACTCTGTTACTCATAGCCAGACTTAATCCTTATTGTTCCACCTTCCCTGCGTTATGAGCTAGAAAACCAAGAATGTTGCATAGATTAGATACATGGACCCAGTCTTTATGAAATACGTATTTCTAGTCATTGCCACATTAGGGTTGTAGGTTTTTAAATTATTCTTTTGTAATATTTTACACAGAAGCTAATTCTTCTCTCATTAGATTAAATTGTTAACTTAAGAGATATTTAAAATGTTTCCAGGTTGCAGTAATGGCTGATGATCAGATAAAGAAGTTGTGGTATATACACAATGGAATACTACTCAGCCATAAAAAGAATGAAATAGTGCCATTTGCAGCAACATGGATGGGCCTGGAGATCATCATACTAAGTGAAATAAGTAAGACAAGGACAAATAGTATATGATAACACTTACATGTCAGATCTAAAAAAAGGACACAAATGAACTTATTTACAAAACAGAAACAGACTCACAGACATAGAGGACAAACTTATGGTTACCAAAGAGGTGAGTGGAGGGATAAATTAGGAGTTTGGGAGTAGCAGATACACACTACTATATATAAAATAGATAAATAACAAGTTCCTACTATAGAGCACAGGAAACTAAATTCAATGCTTGTAATAACCTATAATGAAAAAGAATCTGAAAAATAATATATATATGTGTATAACTGAATCACTATGCTGTACACCAGAAATTAACACAACACTGTAAATCCACTATACTTCATTTAAAAAGAAAAAGAAGAGAATAAATAACCTGAATCAATGCTCCCTATGCCAAAGTCTGTGTAAGATGGGGGCCCCTTCGAGGTGCATGAGGCAAGCCCTGGGCCCTCTGCCGAGCTAACTGGAGTCTTGGGGGTACTAGCCAGTCCCTCCTCACCTACCGGCCCTCCTCGCCTTTGGCTCAACCTCCCCAAACCTCACTCTGCCAGATTGGCTCTCCTTATCCATTGTTCCCAAAGAAGCTTGGCAGAAATATAACAAGAAGTTGGAGCTGTTCTTTCATTTAGCACTTCAAATATTTGAAATTGTATGAGATGACTCAATTCCAGGAAACTTCAGATATCCTGTGACACTTGTTCAGTGAAGTGTTAAAAAAAAGACCTACTCCAGGGTCTTACGGAAAGATGTGAGCAAGCCAGCCTGTGGGAGGCAAGGACAAGATGTAACTTCAGAAGAGTGTCACTTGCATTCCCAGTGGTTTGCACCGTTGGGCTTCCCTGCCTCACTTCTACGTTGTTCTCTTGAGCTCAGCCCTGTGTGCGTGGCTCCAGAAAAACTCTCCCACAAACTTCCCGTAGCCGCCAGCCCGCTCGCTCCTCCAAGTGCTATTTATGAATGTGTGTGTTTAGTGATAAACTCGTTCAAATCCTTTGAGGGGAATATTTATTAAATGCTTATTAAATACAAACACAATTCCTTTATTTCTCATCTCTATCCTTCAAGGAAAATTTTGTGATGCCTATTTTAGAGAAGAGAAAACTGAAACTCAGAGGTTAAGAAACTTGCTCAGGGTCTCAAAACAAGTACTTACTGGAGCTGTGCATGAATCACAAATTCAGGTGGTTTTTTCTAGGGCCTCCCTCAACCATGCCTGAAAGGAACTGGGCTACTAATGTCACTTGGTAGCAGCAAAATGGAAAGACCACAGGCTTTAGAATAAGACATACCTGGGTTTAGTCCCAGTTGGTTACTTCTGAGCTATATGACCATAGGCAATGTATTTAAACTTGGTTCTTTCACCTGTAAGCTACGAATAATAATAGTACCCTTCTAGTGGGACTGTCAAAAGAATATAAAAAAGAATTTGGCACGTGCTAAATACTGGATGAATAGTAGCAGTAATGGTTTTTTAAAATTTATTCTTCAAGATGATGCTAACTGAGCACCTAGCATATGCTAGGCCTAGGAGTGTCAATTGCTTTTAAAATGGCATTAAAGAAATAGAAATTCATTCCTTCTACAAATGTTTAACACCTACTCTGTGCCAGGACTGTTCTAGGGACTGGGGATACTGGAGCTTATATTCTGTCAAGATCGTGGAGGAGGAGCAGTAGAGATAATAAACTAGTTAATTATAGTGTGTTAAAAGATGATAATTGTCATAGGGAAGAAAAAAGTATGAGAGTGGAGGAACATGTTGCCGTATTACACAGAGAGGTCACAGCCGGCCTCGGTGAGAAGGTAAGATTAGAACAAAACTTCAAAGGATGTGAGGTCATCAGGCTAGCAGACATCTGAGGAAAAAAAGAAACAGGAAGTGGATTTACTATGAAGCTAGTGAAGCTTGAATTTCAAGATCCCTAGCTCACAGGGGCCCACTTCAAGGACTTGCATTTAATTTTGCATTTTTGATTTCTTAATACAGGTCTACAAATGTGCATGTATTTCAGCATTTCCCCCTGCAGAAAAGTATTTCCAGCAGAAGAACCAGTTAGAGCAAAAGCGAATACACCTGAATTGCTCAAGGAACAGCAAGGAGATGCCTGCGGCAGGAGCAGAATGAATGGAAGAAGTGGGAGGAGGAGGACAGAGCCTTGGAGGCCACGGAAAGGACTGTGGCTTCTGTGGGAAGCCGTTGGATTGTTTTGTTTGATTGTTTGTTTTTATTTTTGTTTTTTTACATTTGGGAAAAACTTTATTGGTCTTGATGAAATATAGCACCAGTTTGAAGAACAAAAGATGGTTAGGATTAACCACCTTTTAATCAACAGTATGTGTTTATAGGAAAAGTGCACAAAGTAGTAGTTCTGAAAAAAAGGTAAGTATGACAGAATTTTTGTATTATGTAGTTTAAACATGTTACCTACTTCATTAAACAGACAATAAGCAATCTATCTATTTAAGTAATACCGGATTTGCTACTGTCAGTTTGATTAACAAATCAACAAATAGAAAATCAATTAAGGGACAGAAACACTATTCAAACTTATAAAACAAGTTAGAACATTATAATTTTTATGTCAAAAATATTTCTGATAATTGTTTCATGATTGCACTCATGAAATTTTCCAAATCGTGATTGAAAAGATTTCTTCCGAATGCTAACATTTATCCCAAGGAAGAAAAACCTAAGCAGTGTGCAGACACTATGTGACCTCTGTGGAAAAGGCCCAGTTTCCCTCCAGCAATTTAAAAACACGAATGTCACTCAGGTGACTCAGGAACCAGAAACAAGACAACGTGACCACACATGTGCTCTGTAAAGTCAGCCAGAGGTTTTCTTCATAACTGCAGCTAGCACTTTCTCAGTCTTTAGAGAGTAGGATTTTGAGTAAACTTCCTTGTTTTAAAAGTCTGAACAGATAAATTGCAATGCTGAAATACAAAGTTTTTAATGCAACCTTCTATAAGAAGTCATTAAAATATAAAAGCCAAACAATCTAACATCCGATCTAAGTTCCTCTGAGATACACATTGTTCATCAGTTTCTTTCTTCTCCAATCATCTGAAATATCAGTCAGTATGCCGGTGATCTTCAGGGTAAAACAGATGCTGTCTTATTTAAACTAGATTGACTCTCTGTAATAACTTTTTCAGGAGTGCCATTTTTAAACATAATTTCACCCATCGTGTGCCTCAGTCCGATTTGAGGGCACCATTGGGGGTTTTGAGCAGAATTGTGACATGATCTGACTTACACTTCAAAGCATTGTTTTGCCTGGTATATTGAGCAGAAATGAGGGGATGATTGGCAGTAATCCAGGGGGGAAAGATGATGGTGATTTGGACCAGCATGGTGGTAATGACAGTGGAGAAGTGGCTGGATTCTGAGTATATTTTGAAGGTCAAGTCAACAGGATTTCCTGGTGTATCAGCATTGAATTATGAAGAGGAGAGGAGTATTTAAAGTAGTGAGACAGCATGAGATCAACAAACTGGACCTACAGGAGTTTTGAGGCAGGAGGCATACCGACTTTTTCAACAAAAGAGTTTGGCCTTACATTTGATTGAAGTAATTCTTTCAGAATAAGGCTGAGATTTAATTTCTTCAACATTCCCTTATAATTTAATTGTACTGATTGTTTAATTAAATTAAATAAAACTAAGGTGTGTGTGAGGCTTAATCTTTCCTCTCCCACTCTATGAAATTCAACTAAGAAGATGTGGTATATTAGGTCAAAGAAAAAGACATCAGAATTAGAGTTTCCAGTTAATGGTTCTAGTCCAAGTTCTATGGACAATGGGACCATGGACAAGTCACTTAAACCCTGGTCACTGATCTCCGTATCAGTGAGATGAGAGGATTGGAACAAATATCCCTTCCATCTTAATATTATTCTTTTTGAGATGAGATTGTAATTGATTAGATCTCTTGTTTTGTTTGTTTTGTTCTTGATATAGTATAAAGAAGATGATTTTGAGCAGAAGCAGCTTGATGCTTGCCTTATTTTCCTCCCTCACACCCTTCTTGGTCTGCAAAAGGACATAGCCTGAACCAAATGCTTCCATCAAAACTGAGTTAGAACATGATCCCTTCTCTCTTTGCAGGATTCCTCTGGGAACATGCTCTGCAGTTTCTGCTGAGAAAGTTTCTGCAGGATTCCTCAGGGAACATACTCTGCAGTTGCTGCTGGCCTGACAGCCTGGAGATCTGCAGGTATTTCATCAGATTTTCCCAGTAAGGAGAGAACAGGGCTGAAGCAATAAGCAGCAGCTCTTACATGTGTTGGATCATGAAGCCCCTTGAGAATCAGATGTAACAGCTGTTTATCAGGTCAACAGGAAAATATTATTGCCACTAAATATTAGAAATAGAACCTTCATCCTTTAATAAATGAAGAGGCTAAAGACAGAGGTTAAGAGACTTGCCCTAGGTCTTGCTGTTGGTGAGCAGTGACTGCAGACCTAGAATTTAGGTCTTGACTCTTGACCAATGTTCTTTCCATTATATGATGATGCCTTGGCAAATTTCATTATTTCCCCTATTTTCCTACAAAGCTAAGTTTCAAAAAAACTTTTTTTATTTGGGTGGGGCACCATGTTTTGTCCTTAACAGCATTATTGAGCTATAATTTACATACTATTATATTCAACCATTTAAAGTGTACATTAGTACAGTCACAGAGTTGTGCAACCATCACCACAATCTAATTTTAGAACATTTTTTCACCCCAAAGGAAACCCCATACCTATTGGCAGTCATTCCCATTCCCCCTACCTCCTGCCCTAGGCAGTCACTAACCTTTCCATCACCATGGATTTGTCTATTCTGAGCATTTCATGTAAGTGGCATTATACAGTTAGTAGAGTTTTGTGACTGGCTTCTTTCACTTATAATAATGTTTTCAAGGTCCATCCATACTGTAGCATGTATCAATACTTCCCTCTTTTTATTGTCAAATAATATTCCATTGTGTGGGATGTTTTGGTTACCCATTCATCAGTAGATGGACACTTGGATTTTTTCCACTTTTTGACTATTGTGAATAAGCTGTGAGCACTCCCATACGAGTTTTTGTGTGGACATATGTTTTTATTTCTCTTGATTTATACCTAGGAGAATTGCTGGGTCATGTAAGTCTATATTTAACATTTGGAGGAACTGCCAGACTGTTTTCCAAAATGGTTACATCATTTTACATTCCCACCAGCAATGTATACAGGTTGCAATTTCTCCACATTCAAGCCAACAACTGTTATTGTCTCTTTTTTTTATTGTAGCCACTGTAGTAAATGTGAAGTGGCAACATATGTGGTTAGTGGCTACCACATTGAACAGAGAGGAACCAAGCAGTCAGGGACTAAAATGTAATTAAAAACCAGATCATAAATTCTACCCACATTTTTTCCCAGCCAAAACTTAATGAGCCTTTACTATGTGGCAGTTACTATATTAAGCACTGTCTTAGATTATCTCATTTAATTCTCCCCCATACCACCAGCAGTAGGTACTATTACTGGCCCATTTTATAAGTGAGGAAACTGGCTTAGAAAAGGTAAATTAGCCTACCTTTGTGGCTAGTAAGTGGCAAGTCCAGGATTTAAGTCTAGAGCTATTTGTCTCCTGAAAAGAAGTCTTTAATCACTACACTGTACTGCTAAATATTTTACTCAGTAGATTTGCTTTTCCAAAAGAAGTCTAATCAATCATTGCTTTTCAAATTTTTACCCTCACCATGCATTTCTAGCTCCCGGGAATATCTGAATATTTGTTCCAAACTTAGGTATCAGAATCACCAACTTCAATATGCTACTTGAGCCTTGTGTGTTTCTAATATTAAACCAAAATGAGAACCACTGAGTCTGTTGGAATTATGTTCAGCTGCAATTAACAGAAAGTGCCATAAACAAGGTAAAATTCTATTTTTCTTATCCTTTAAGAAGCCCAGAGACAGTGGGTCAGTCTAGGGCATGTATCAAGCTCTGTGGTGTTGGGAACCAGGCTCTGTATACCTTGTTTCTTTGCTTTGTGTGGTTTCCATTTTCCCAAAGTCACCTCATTGTCCAGTTGGCTGTTGGAGCTTCATCTATTACGTTTGCCTTCCAAATGGCAACGAGGTAGAAGGGGAGAGGAACACATACATTCCCTTTAAGGACTGTTTAGGAATATGCACATGCCACTTCCACTTAATCCCGTGTAAAGCCAGGACTGAGGTGTAAAGCCACACCCTGTGTGCAAGGGAGGCTGAGAAAAGCAGCCTTTATTTTGAGTGGCCATGTAGTCAAAGACCTATTAGAAGTTCTCTTCTGATGGAGGAATTAAGAGGAGTAAATATTTGGGACAATTAATTTCTGTCACACCCAGCAAGGAGTGTGAAAATTTAGGTAAAATTTACCTAATTCTTACTTCTACCTTTTTTTTTAATTGAACTATAATTGATTTACAATGTTAGTTTCAGATGTACAGCAAAGTGATTCAGTTATACATATACATACATTTTTTTCAGATTCTTTTCTGTTATATATTATTACAGGAAATTGAATATAGTTCCCTGTGCTATACAGAAAGTCCTTGTTGTTTATCTGTTTTATAAACAGTAATATGTATCTGTTAATCCCAAAGTCCTAATTTGTCTCCCTCCCAGTCCCTTACCTCTACTTTTGACATGAGACCTAAGAGAAATTCTTTCTTAAAAAAAAAAGTTTTATCTGTTTATTTAAATGGATTGAACCCAGGACCTCGTGCATGCTAAGCCTGTGCTCCATCACTGGGCTATACTCACCCCCTACCCCAAAGAGTTTCTTTCTATAAGAGATTTTAGATCCTATAATGAAGGTAGCCAAAGCAGTGGTTCTCAGACTTTGCTGCACATTGAAATCACCTGGGGAATCTTAAAAACTACTGATGCCTGCCTTCCGCACCCACAGCTTCCCATGATGATTCTACTGTGTAGCAAAGTTTGGGAACAGAACTCCCAAATCTTTGATCTTTAACCGAAGATCCATTTACTCCATCGATGGCCTCCTATTTTTCCCTCTGAATTGAAACTCCAGCAGTTGGACTGATAATAAGGTTAGATATGATCAAGGTACATTCATTACCAGCCCTGCAAAAGACAATTCAGAGGGCATGTCCTCCTGGCAGTAGCCAGTGACATTTTCATACACAGAGGGAAACACATTTTAATTGTAGCTATATTTAAACTCACGTATTATTTCTGTATGGCATGGAAATAGCTATTCTGGTTGTGTGTGTTTGTGTGTGTGTCTGTGTGTGTTGGAGTGTAGCAGGGCTCAGACGTGATGGTGTATCATCACAGAACATTTACATTTCAAACACAAGAACTCATTCAAATCAAATTTGGATGCCCCTGTCTGGCAGTGTGCTTGTCATCTAGAAGCTCAAAATAGTGTTTTAGAGATCCAAACCGTTCGAGCCAGTGGCATCTCAAACTATTACTAGCTGTCAGAGAGTTCATCTATGTAAGCAGATAGGTGGGCAAAGGTTATGTTTCTTTGAATTGTTAATGCGGAGGTCTGTCTTTCAAGTTGAGATGTGAAATGAGGAGAAGAGGAATAAAATGGAAACTTTTCAAAGAAGAAATCTAGACAGGTCATTTCATCCACCTCTTCACCTTCAGAAAGAATGACACTAAAACATTCCAAACAGATGAGAATCTATACTATTTTTACAGCTCTTAAATGACAGGATTGCACAACCCCAGTCTCACTGCACCACATTTCATTGTAATAATTTGCAGCTAGGAATTTTTCTTTGCATCAAACCCAAGGGGTCTGACTAGGTTAATCCTATTTCCTCCTTGCTGGTCTTCAGTTCAGATGGGCAACAGCATCCTTTGTGAAATTTTCTCACACAGTTGGAAGCTGTAATTAAATAAAGCTTCAGGTTTCTCTTTTCCAATCCAAATAACCTCCCTCCACACCTACCTATTATATTGCTTTCAAATGCAGTCATCTTCATGGCAATCTTCTCTTAAACATGGAGTTGACAAACTTGTCTACACATTGGAATCACCTGGAGAACTTCAAAACTACTGATGCCTGTGTCCCACCTACCCCCACCCTGCCCCTAGAGATTAGGAATTAGTTGTCTGAGGTATGTCTGAACTTTGGAATTTTTTAGATTCCCAAGTGTCTCAAAATTGCAGACAAGTCTGGGAACCACTGTCTGAACTTACTACAGGCCTATGACCCTCCCCTCCTTCATCCTTTCTAATAGAACCTCAATAACAGTCTCAGATAAGAGATCATTATTGACCCAAAATAGTGGCATCCATCCCTGGCTACCATTATAATCATCTGTAAAGCTTTGACATTAGGAATGCCTGGACCCCATTAACAAATTAAATCAGAATGTCTAGGGGTGGGACTAGGGAACCTATACCTTTAAAAATGCTCCCCAGGTATGTGTGTGTGTGTGTATATATATATGTGTATATATACATACACATACACACACACACAATGGAATAGTATTCAGCCATAAAAAAGAATGAAATAATGCCAATTGCAGCAACATGGATGGACCTAGAGATTATCATTCTAAGTGGAGTAAGTCAGGCAGAGAAAGACAAATATCATATGATACCACTTATATGTAAAATCTAAAAAAAAAAAGATACAAATGAATTTATTTACAAAACAGAAGTAGATTCACAGATATAGAAAACAAAGTTATGGTTACCAAAAGGGAAGAGAAGGGGAGGGGAGAGGAGGGATCAATTAGGAGTTTGGAATTAACAGATACACAGTACTATATATAAAATAGATAAATAACAAGGCCCTACTGTAGAGCACAGGGAACTATATTCAATATCTTGTAATAACCTAAATGGAAAAGAATCTGAAAAAGAATATATACATGTATAACTCAATCACTTTGCTGTACACCTGAAACTAGTACAACATTGTAGATCAACTATACTTCAATTTAAAAAATGCTCTCCAGGAGTTTTTAATGCACTATCAGGTTTGGGAGCCATTGGCGAGAAGTCAGTGGTTCTCAAAGTGTTTTCCCAAGACCAGAGGTATCAGCATCAACTGCGAACTTTAAATAATACAAATCCTTAGGTCCTAACCCAGGGCTACTGAATCAGAACCTCTGGGGGTGTTTTAATAAGCCCTCCAGGTGACTCTGGTGCCTGCCAGTTTGAGAAGCACTAATCTAAGCTCATTACAAGGAGCCTGGCCCCTGATTTCCCAGCCTCCCTTTCATCAGGTGGCCACATGATCCAGTTCTGGCCAATGAGAGCTCGTGGAGGTGTGGGAGGGGGTGGTTTCTGGGAAGGATTTTACTTTCTTGATATGAGGGAACGGACAAGGCTGACAGTGTACTTCTGCTGCTTCTTTCCTCGCCGACTTGAAGGTAGGTGACCCCTGGAACTACAGCTGTCTTTTGAGGGCCACGAGGCAAACAAACCCAAGGAAAGCCCAAGAGACTCACAGAGATCTTAACCTTGATTTTAGCATGCTGCTGACCAATACCAGCAGGCATCTACCGCCTTACTGCTACTTATTCACGCCGTTGTTAGTAGGAACTTATGTTGGTTGCAGCAGAACACAGTGCTGTCTGATAGAGAATCAAATCTCCAAGTAATTTTTACATGGAGAAAACTCAGAATTGGTCTAATTTTTAAAAATTTTTTCTTAATTTTATTATTAAAGCTGGAGAGAACAGTAATGATCATTTCTCTATAAAGCAACATGTGCCTAACAGATGGGGGAAAAAGTACATAGTCAAAAAAGAATGATAATAGGATAAACTGATTCCTAATGCTGGTCCAATATTTATACTTGGAGCTAATCATGCTAAATTTAAGGGGATGTCACCTTCTAATAGTGATATTCTAAATATTACATCAGTGGATCCCAAACCTGGCTACATATCAGTATTACCCGAGGGGGCTTACTTTAAATGATTCCTGAACCTCACCCCAGATGTTCTGAACCGGAATCTCCCTGATTTGGACTGGGAAGCTCTGTAACTTAACAAGGTAACTGCTATTGCTTCTTGAAGCCTCACTTGAGGTGTGGCTGAGACCAGGGCAGGCAAGTAAAGTGCCCAAGGGTGAATTTTAAGGAGGCACTCACTCTCAGGATCCTGTAACTGTGGACCCGACACTTGCACGACCCTGAGAATGAGTGCCTCCTTAAATTTTGTGCCCTAGGCGCCTCATTTGGCCTCACCCTAGTCTCCACCCTGATTCATATAATAAGCAGTGCCTATCATTGTGAGGAAACTCCAAATAATCCTTTCTACAAAACAGTCAGCTGAATTAACTGAATTATTTAATTTTTCAGAGGTAATTCCAGTATCGTAAAGACAGACCCACTTATTTATAAATTATGCCACATACAGTTTAATTTCAATTAGGGGTATGCATCCTGGTATCAAGTGACATTAGTTCCCGTTTGAGTTGAAAAATAAACTACAGCACTGATTATCTCAGTCCCTGTTCACCCACATGAAAACAGCAATGTGATCTTGTGAGAGAAGAATTTCATTAGGTGAGTCAATGGGTGTCAGATAGCGTGGTGGCGGCAGAATCCCATACTGAGGTCCTCATGTAGCTACAAAGCAGTCAAGTATCAGTTACTCAAATTAAAAGTGGAAACTAGTAGGTGTTTGTAAAAATATGTGTCGAGCTTGGCTATTCTTGTTTCCTGACAGCATTTTAGGACACATATATGCTGCGGTCTCCCAGAAATAGAAGTGTGGGTAACTTAACCCAAAGTTGTGGTTCCTGCGTCCAGCTTGTGTCAGATGGTGCGTCAGCAGAATGGGGAAGAGTCTCAGCAGCCTGACGTTTGAGAGCTTCCTACGAATGCCTATTAGGGTCGGTAGGGAGGTAGGGATGCTGGCCAGACAGATTGAGGGAAGTCAGCACACGGCATTGTTTGAGACAGAGCCAGAGGCCTGGACTAAAGCTTAGATGGACGTGTTTCACTCCACGTTTCATGGCTCTGGCTTTTGATTTCATAGGTGTAGTACTGATGGCAACAGCTGGTGGCTGGTAGCAGGACAGCCTCAACCAAGTGATCTATAAAAGGGCCCTCTTGTCACATCCACCCACCTGCTGCAGTGGTGGCCTTAGATTACCTGTCATCTCCGTGTGGCTGGTGGGCACCCCAGCACTGATCAGGCAAATATTTAATAAGTAGTTGCTAATAATAATGACCACTCTTTCCTGCCTGCTGTATGCTAAGACTGACGGATTTCTCTCTCTGTGATTGGTTCAGATTTATGGCAACAGGATTAGATGTTTTCTATCTCACTGTGGGAGGGAATTAGTTACAGGTCTACCTGTGAACCAGGGTTTGAGTAACTGTTCTCCTGATGCTACTTCCTATTTCCTTTTCTGACAGTCTTGAAGCAGGCAAGGTGGCACTCAGCAGTAACTGGCAAACCGAGACTGGATTAAATCAACATTCAAGTGTGTCAGAGGGTTTGGAGGAAGCTCAAAATGTCTTTGCCAGCCAGGATGATTGAGAACCCACACCTGGTGCCAGAGCCCAGCACAGCCCTGCTGGCGCACCTGGGTGGATCTGCGGTGTTTGCTGGCACCTGTGCTCCTGGTAGAGGAAGGTCCCAGCTGGCTCTGTCTGCAAAGTCACACTCCTTCAAGCACAAAGGTTAGGTGTTTGGATGAGATGCAGCCAGAAGTGTGATGGGAAGGAAAGACATGATGTCTGGGATTTGTTTTAAAAGTATTTTAAAATTAAGAACTTCAAGGAAAAAAGAAGAAAAATAATAAAGGGGGCTTGACAGAGCAAATGGTGCAAAAGCATGATCATTGTTGAGTCTGGATTTGGGATAGAGATTTACTATTCTATTTCTGATTCTGTATATTTGAACAGTTTCATAGTTAAAAATCTGTTTCAAAGGTTAAATTGGTCATTATAAGGCCTGTAAAACCACGCAGGAAGTCGATGTCTTCTTTGTATACTACTCATTTCTTTGGGTGACAGCAAGCAATAAGGGGCCAGAATTGTGTGGAATTTGGCCTATAATGTCCTTACTGCCTAGTCCCATCCGCCTTCTGCTTGGCTCAGGACCCTTATTTTTCAGTGAAAAAAAATGGCAGGACTGGGGGTTAGGAAATTGAGTGCAAGGTTGGTCTGTCCATTAACAGTGAACCGTTAGATAAGTCACTTGCCTCTTCTCCAGCTGCTTTCTTTCCTTTGTAAACTGGGGATGATCCTGTAATAACACCAGCCTTGAGGGTTATTGGAAGATCACATGAAACAAAGTACCCTGTGAAGTGTCAAGGAAGTGTTTGTTATTAACAGGGGCAGCATGACCTTGTATCAGGTGGCCAAGTGCTCTGGCCTTAGAGGCCTCATTTATAAGATGAGGGGAGAGGTCACATCAGCGGTCACAGGGCTATGTGAGAACCACGCCGGAGGTGTGTTAAAATTCTGACTCTGGGCCCCACCACAACCTACTGAATCAGGATTTCCAGGCGTGGGGCCCAGGAAAGTTATGCTGCTGATTCTGCATGGCAGCCAGCTTGGGGGAGGGAAGGATTGAATTAAGTGACAGTAGAGGTTCTTTCACGCTCTAACAGTGGAAATGGCTGTTTGGGGGATTGGGAGTCTTTTGTGCCAAAGTTATTTTGATAGTTAGGGGTAGGTCACAGATTTGGGGTAATTTCATGGTGAAAAACTTAGAGAACCAGAATAAATGAGGAGGGAGTCTGAACTGGTCTGGTGGACTGAGGCCTTCATAGCCAGAAGTAGATGCACAAAAGAAGACTAGAGAGTGGAGTCAGCAGTTGTTCTGCTCACACAGATGTCACAGAAAAGTGACCCCTGGGCAGGCCTCACCAAGTCACCTGCAAGAACCTGTATTGGGAGAGTGAACTATCTCTGGTGAGAGCAGCCATAGTTTCTGCTGTCGAGGGGACCCTTGGGGTGGCCGGTCTAGACAGCAGGGCCACACGTGGGAGGCTGACCGTGCAGTCCAGGCCTGTGCCTCCTTCCCCGCAGGCTCATGGCACCGGCTGCCCTGCATGCTGGCCGTTTTCTCATTGCTACCCCACCCCCCACTCCCTTGCAGCACATTCCAACACCGGCGTGTTTGCTCACAAGTCACTCTTCTCCCATTCTGAGTTCTCTCAGGGTTCTTGTTGGTCTCATCTGAAAAGCAGTCCAGTTCAGTATTTGTTGACTGTCAGATTGTGCTACTGGCCCCAGATGAGACAAACAAGAGGAAAAAGGAGTTGGAGACGCATACATGTCTGAAGTGGTCCTTTTCAGAGTGAAAGAACACATACCACTGCCTTGCTTCAATCCTCCAAGGAGACCACTCTGGCCTCTTTGCCGTTTTCACGCCCACCAAGCATGTGCCAGGCTCAGGCCTGGCCCTGGCTTGCTTTTCCCTCTGCCTGGGATACTCTCCCTCAGATATTGGTATGGCCCACTCCCTTGCTTTAAGGTTTTGTTTAAATGCCCCCTCCTCAGAGAGGCCGTTTGGGGCCGCCCTTTCACTCTAGCCACTCGCCCCGCTTCATTGTTCTTCGCAGCAGCGATCACATCGGTGTCTGTGTGGTGTCAGACGCACCAGCAGAATGTGAGCTCCCTCAGGACTGGGTCTCTGTTCTGCCCACCTTGGTTCATTCAGAGCCTGGACAGGAGCCAGGTTCTCAAGTATTTGTCAAATGAGTTGAATGTAGAACTCTTCTCTCTAGAAAACATTTCCCTTGGACTCTGCTTCTTTGTCCTCATTCACTTTGGTCTTGAAAATTTCGACTTAACTGAACACCGCGGCCTTGCCCCTTGAGCTGAATGTTTCTCCTCCTCCATCTCAGGCCACTCCTGATACTTTCATGGACTCCCTAAATATAAATATACCCCAGGATTCACCCCTTACTCTCCTCTCTCTCCCCCCCTGCCTTTTCTCCATCTTCATCTCTGTACAGACAATACCTTACTGTTTCCTTGCAGCCTAGATCTCTGTAACCCTAGTCCTTCCAGTGCCAACTGGACATCCTGATGGCACCTCATATCTCATCCACTTAAACACTTCCTCTTCCTCCTCACTTTTCTGTGTGATGTGTGTTTATAGCACTACTATTTCCCTGGCTCCCAAGTTAGAAGTCTAAGAGTCTTTTTTTTTAATTCCTCCTTCAGACTCTCTTTCCTCTTAGTCACCAGTCCTACTGAATCTTCCTCCTAAGTGGCTCTTACCTCTTTTCAGCTCTTTCCATAGTCACCACCCTGGTATGGCCTTGGCCTGCCTGGCCGGAACCAGCTGATCTCTTTGATGGTTCCGTTCCTCCCTGTAGGCTCCTATAAGAGGCCCCCTCCCCTTGTATCTCTGCTTCAAGGAGCCCCTCCAGGCTCTGAGCCATCCATCCAGCCTCCCCTCATTGATGACCGCATATTTCCAGTCCAGATTTGGCTCCTGCTTGCCCCTGCACTGCCCAAGGCTCCCAACCCTGCTCTTAAGTGAAGTCTAGAAACCATATGGACTTTTAAAGGGGAGAGTCAGCTGTTGCCATGAAGAAATTTGGGCCTGGTGGTGCCAGACATTCTGATTATTCAACAGAAGCTAGAAATCTGGATTTTTGTTCTTTTTGTCAGGACGTATTTTTTTTAACACCTTTATTGTGGTTTGATGCCTGTATAGTGAACTACACATATTTTAGATGTATAATTTGATGAATTTTGATAAATGTGTACACCAGAGATACCACCACCACAATCAAGATAGCTAATATTTGAATCACTCCCCAACAGGTACAAATCTTAAACTCCCAATTTATCCCTTCCTACTTGCTTTACCCCTCTGGTAACCATAAATTTGTTCTCTATGTTTCTGTTTTATAGATAGGTTCATTTGTGTCCTTTTTTTAGATTCCACATATAAGCAGTATCATATGATATATTTCTTTCTCTTTCTGACTTACTTCACTTAGAATGACAATCTCCAGGTCCATCCATGTTGCTGCAAATGGTATTATTTTATTCTTTCTTATGGCTGAGTAGTATTCCATTTTATGTATATTTACTACATCTTCTTTATCCATTCATCTGTCAATGGACATTTGGGTTGTTTCTGTATCTTGGCTGTTGTGAATAGTGCTGCTGTGAACATTGGGGTGCATGTATCTTTTTGAATTATATTTTCTTCCAGATAGATATATGCCCAGCAATGAGATTGCTGGATCATATGGTAAGTCTATTTTTAGTTTTTTGAGGACTCTCCATACTGTCCTCCATAATAGCTACACCAATTTACATTCCTGCCAGCAGTGTAGGAGGATTCTCTTTTCTCCATACCCTCTCTAGCATTTATTGTTTGTGGACTTTTTAATGATGGCCATTCTGACTGGTGTGAGGTGGTAGCTCATTGTAGTTTTGATTTGCATTGCTCTGATAATTAGTGATATTGAGCATTTTTTCATGGGCCTATTGGCTATTTGTATGTCTTCATTAGAGAACTGCTTGTTTAGGTCTTCTGCCCATTTTTTGATTGGGTTGCTTGGTTGTTTTGTTTAGTTTTGTTTGATATTAAGCTGTATGAGTTGTTTGTGTATTTGGGAAATTAGTCCCTTGTCAGTCGCATCATTTGCAAATATTTTCTCCCATTCTGTAGGTTGTCTTTTCATTTTGTTGATGGTGCCCTTAGCTGTGCAAAAGCTTTTAAGTTTAATTAGATTCCACTTGTTTATTTTTGCTTTTATTTCCATTGCTCTAGGAGCTGGTTCAAAAAAAAAAGAAATTGCTGTGATTTATGTCCAAGAGTGTTCTGCCTTTGTTGTACTCTCAGAGTTTTATAGTATCTGGTCTTACATTTAAGTCTTTAATCCATTTTGAGTTTATTTTTGTATATGGTGTTAGAGAATGTTCTAATTTCAGTCTTTTACACGTAGCTGTCCAGTTTCCCCAGCACCACTTGTTGAAGAGACTGTCTTTTCTCCATTGTATATTCTTACCTTCATTGTCATAGATTAACTGACCATAAGTACATGGGTTTGTTTCTGGACTTTCTATCCTGTTCCATTGATCTATGTTAGAAATCTGGATTTTTAGGCACATTTTCCTGAGTTTTTAAATGTTGGCTTACACAATTTTGGGGGGCAGTGCAAATCATATGTGCAGGCTGGATCCAGCTGCAGAGACACCAGTTTGGAATTCTGCCCTCAGTACCAACCAAACCAGCCAAAAGCTCTGAGCCTACACCTGTGGAAATAGTAATAATAGCAATAAGCTAGTGTTAGAACAGTGTTAAAAATCCAGTAGCTCCCAACTGAGACCTCGTTGTTGGTATAATCAGAAGCAAACAGAACTAGAGTGGTGATAACTTTCTCACTATGTGAGTCAATGGCATTTGCTGCCCTGTCTGAGTACAACCTAAAGCCATCCCATGGCACCTGCCCAGTTTATGAGAGCACAGATGCAGTGGCTCCAACCCTGGCATAAGTTACACAAAAGATGCTTGTTGTAGTAGATAAGTGGCTTTCCAGAGGCTTTAAGACAACATTCTTTAAAGAGTCTGTGTTCCAAATGTTTATCAGGATTTCCCACCCCCCAACATGGAGCACACTTTCCCCAGAAACTGGGATATAAATAGGACCACAGAAGCAACACCGCAGATGGGTTACTTTACATTTGCAATGAAAAAGAATAGCAAAGGAGGCTGTTGCAAATGTGCGGTGTGACGTTTCAACTCCACAAACTTCCTCTGCCCTAGTGGCTCCTGGTCAGATATAAACTTCTGGGAGTCAGGACAGACAGAAGGATGGGGTGGCATGGTGGTGGAGTGTTTGACAGAGTGTAGAGTTCTTGAAGCCCTGGAGGAAAAGTATTGGCCCTCCAACCACACTCCCTGGACTTGTCATTAGCTCCAGCCTGGGAGTGGCTGTCCTTTGAGGCTAGGGGTCTTGGGGTTTGGCCAGAAGTAAGGAAGGGGAGCACATGAATTTGGGGCATCCCTCCAGCTGTCCTAGAGCTGGAGGGCACCATGGGACAATGCGGTTTTCCTTCCTGACCAGGGCACTAGTGCTGAGAGATTGGGAGAATGAGCAGGGACCCACATCTGGAAACGTCACCGACTTATTCAGGTCTGAGGTCCCTCGCACCATCCAGCTCCTTTCTCCCCTTCCTGCCTCTCTCTCCCTGGCAGCTGGCTGGAGTCATTTCCTTTACCTCACTCATTTCACTCTTTCTCCACCAGTTCAGCAAATGGAGCTGACAGCACCCCAGGGGACTCCTACCATCTCCTCAGTCTCCAGGGAGATGCCTCCTGAATGAAAGAATCTAAAAAGAGACCCACACGGAGGCACATTTATACACATGACTTCCTGTTCTCTCAAGCACCAGAATAGTTTCTGCTCTGGGCTCCCACACTCAACAGCCTCATTATCTTCTAGGAGATTTTTTTCTCCTTCCTCATCCCACTGCCTCTGCTTCTACCCCCACCCTAAACACACACACACACACACACACACACACACACACACACACAGAGACAGAGAAAGAGAAAGAGACAGAGACAGAGACAGAGAGAGCCCACTGTCATCTCTGAGGGCTGGGAAAGCTACTGAGAAGAGAGGGAGCATTGAGAGTTTTCTCTACCTGGAAACTGTATCCCAGCCTCAAGGTGGGACTAAGAAAGCTGTTCCCAGGGGTATCAAGGGCACATTGCTCTTTTTCCGCTCACTGTTCACTCCCCTCAATCTCATGCTTGTTAATCGGTGAGCCCATAAGTCATTTCAAGGCTTCCGTTCAAACCTAACCGACAGCCACAAGAACCTACACCTCTTGTTGCCCCCACCCCTCCTCCGCCCTCCCATCCTCCCAGTTTGGGAGATTGTGTCTGGCTTTTCTATTTCTGCCATTGATAAGATACAATTCTATGGATGAGACACCACGGGGTATTCAAAATGTTGGATAAATTTGTTTGTAAATGGTATTTCAGTTACATTTCCAAGTAATTTGCTGAATATTTTTCTTCAACCTCCAAACCCCTTTCCAGGTGAAATATCTTTAAATATCATGCAGTAGGCCCACTGTTCATCTGAAAAGCACAACAAAAACACTACAGGAGTATCTAAAAGTCTGGAAACACAGATAAAATTGTATTTGTTGTACTTTTCTGAGCTTAACAATTAAACCCACTGTTTTAAATGGAGACATTCCTTACCTGAAATACAGTCAAAAACAAAAACACATTGAGTGTTTTTTAAAATGTAAATACTATGCTTTAAAAAGTAAGTTTCTCCTCTGCCTTTTGACTTTACAAACTCTGTGCATCATGCCCTGTAATTTAAAACCTTAACAATATAATCTGTGTACATTCCCCTACAGTCTTCCAAACTTGTATTAATTGGATTAATATAAGAGCTATTTATCTACACAAAACCCTCCCACAAGAATGACCAATTCAAATTTCAGAGTAAGCTTATAACATATTTATCAGAATGTACCAAAAACGAGGATGATTTTGAGTTTTGCATTTTAATGAAATTCTGGAGCTTCCAATGAGAAGCAGAGTAGAAGAGGGCCATCGTGTCCTATTTCTCCTTTTCTCTAAAAATAGATTTCTTACTATGTAAATATTCTATCTGTATTACACAAGAAGCCTAAATAAGTGCGAGAGAACTTTTGCTCCGAGTCTTGTCGCCTCCGCAGAGCTGACTTTTCCTTCGACCCTGCTCCCCTCCAGCCCTTGTGAGAACCTGCCGTGAATTCGTTCTCCCGTTTTCAGTTAATCCCGCCTCAGACATGCTCCATGTTGCTGGGCGGACTTTCTAGTTTACATTTTACTTGCAATACCGTATTTTAAATTATTCCCCTGCTATTGGGCATCTATTTTGTAGCCTTGTCTATAATAATTAACACTGCAGCTAATCTTTGTTTATTTCACTTTTTTTCCTTACGGGTTATTTCTTCAGAATACATTCTAAGAGATAGGACTAGATATGAGGGGAGTTTTATTTCAGTCTGTGTTTAAGGGGCTGTGAGGGCCCTGCCCATCCTCCCAGCTTTTCCATCAGAGAGACAATTCTCCATCAGAGGTTTACTGGGGGTGCTGCTGTGCCCCGACTAGAATGCTGGGACTAAGTCAGGGTCCATTTCCAGAAAACATAGGCTTAAATAATATGACCTTTAGCCCATATGAGCTTATTATATGTTATGTGCTATTACATGGTTCTCAATAAGGAATATCACCAGCACTTTTAAGATTAGAACAATTTCACTGAAGGAAAAAAAACCTCTCTGACCAAGTACTGACATTTAAAGAGTTGTATGCCCCTTTAACAAGTGGCCCTCATTGTCATTTTAATTTGCATTTCTTTTACATTAGTGAGATTGAATTCATTTCCATGTATTTATTAGTTATTTCCTTTTGAATGTAATGTCTGTTTCTTTCCCCAGCTCATTTACTATAATGAGGAATTAATATTTTTGTATGAGCATTTTATAGAATGTGGATTTTAAGCCTTTTAAATATATGCTAATAGTATTTTCCAGTTTATTTTTTCTTTATAATGTAATTCTAAAGTTGTGCTAATGAACTATGTCCACCTCCAATTCTCATAGAATTACTTCAGAAAGCTTTGGATGCTGGTTTTAGTTTAAAGGGCAGGCACAAGTCATTAACATACATGCTTCCAGAGACAATAATACAAAATTGTCAAATCTTGGGATTTTTACAATATGCCAGGAATAAATAATGGAAATATCTTTGGTGAACGCTAAATTTATGTAGTAACTCATTTTTTTGGTATTTCATAAACAGAATAATCAATTAAAATAGACTGGGATTTAGGGGCATCTCAGTGTAGGTAATAGGGTCAGGGCCTTTGGAGGGATGGTGTGATATAAGTGCAAGTAGAATGGGATGGACATAGGATAGGGGTGGACTGGGAAGAACTGGGGTAAGAGGAATTTCTCTTGTCTCTGGCTCTCCCCATTCTCTTCTCATTACCCTTTCTGATCACCGGAGTGGAGTTCTTCAGGAAATTGTTTGCAATTATTTTTAGTGTCTCTGTTTGTTGCCTCTCTGCTATACTCTTTCCTGGACTCCCCCACTCCTTCCCCTTCCTTTTCTCTTCTAGCAGGATAGCACAATTACATGGGGATCAAACAAGCTGGGTCCAGGTCCTGCCACTTAATTATTGTTTGACTTTTGCCAGGTTACTCTCTGAGCCTCAGTTTCTTCAACTGTGAAATGGAGACAATAATATTACCTATTTCTAGAAGGCTGTTAAGAAAATTAAAGGAGAAAGTGCTTGAATGCATAGCCCAGTATGGTAGGCTATTTTATTGTTCACAAATACTCAGTGCTCTTTCCTGGGAAAGGATTAGACTTCCCAATCCTAGTGATGTAAGCCTTGGCCATGAAGGTTGATTTAGACCAAAAAAATATGAATGGAGGTGACATATAACACTTTAAGACAGACAATTTAAGAGCCAATACACCACTTGCCATATTCTTTTCCTTCTTCCAAAATGACCAACGATGTTCTAGACAGCAGCTGCTCCATCACTCTGAGTTTCAAAGCAAAGAAGATGTAGGAGAGAGTCACAGCCAACATGCAGTGGACATAAGCAAGAAAGAAAACTTTGTTGTAAGTTATAAGCCACTAAGCTTTGGGGGTTGCCTGTTAACACAACATAGCCTAGCCCATTCTGATGGATGAACACAGTATCTGGCTTATTGTAAGAGCTTATATAATGACCAGGAGCTCTAGGTCAATTTCCAGTCCTCCTATAGGCCTGGAAGACATTTGAGTTCTGATAAGAGTGGAGTGTCCTTGATGACACCTAGTAACAGCTTCAAAATATATGAAGTGAAAACTAACAGAACTGCAAGGGAAAATAGACAAAGCCATAATTATGGTCAGAAATTTCAATACTTTTATCTCAATAATCAACTGGGCAAGAAGACAGGAAATTAAGGACATAGAATACCTGAACACCACCAACTTGACCTAATTGAATCTGTAGACTGTTCCACCCAACAGTAGCAGAATACACATCCTTTCAAGTGCACACAGAATAATCATCAAGCTAGACCATATAGATCATTAAACAAGTCTTAAGTTGAAATCAGAGGATATTCTCTGACTATAAGGTAAATTAATTAGAGGTCAGTAATAGAAAGGTAACTGGAAAATCCCTAAATATTTGGAAATTACGATGCACATGTCTAAACCTATGCATCAAAGAAGAAACACAGGGAGGTTAGAAAACGTCTTAAACAGAATGAAAGTGAAAGCAAAACAATCAAAATTTGTGGGATGCAGCAAAAGCAATCCTTAGAGGTTTGTACCTGTAAAGGCTTATATTAGAAAAGGAGAGAAGTACAACAGTATCAACAAAGCTTTCGACTTAAACTATGAAATAGGAGAGTTTAAACCAAAGTCAGCAGAAAGAAAGAAATAATAAGAATAAGAGCATAAATCAGTAGAATCAAGTAAACCAAAAGCTGTTTTTTTTTAAAGATTAATAAAATCAATAAAGAAGAAAGACACCAATATTAGGAACCAAAGAGGGAACATCACAACAGAGTCTATAAATATTTAAAGCATAATAAAGTAATAAAAACACCTTTGTCAATAAATTTGACAGCTTAAGTGAAATGAACAACAACAAAAAAGGCTAGTATCCAGAATATGTAAAGTACCCCTATAGCTCAGTAGTGTGAAGATAAAACAGTCCCAAAAAACAAGGGGCAAATGATCTGAACTTCACAAAAGATGATATAAGAATGGCTAGTAAACACATGAAAAGATGCTTCATATCATTAGTCTTCAGGGAAGTGAAAAGTAAAACCACAATGAGTCATCACAACATATCTATTAGAAAGGCTAAAATTAATAAGACCGACAACACCGACTGTTGGCAAGGATGTTGAGCAACCAGAGCTGTTATTCTTGCTGGTGGAACCATAAAATGCTACAACTGCTTTGAAAATTAATTGGGTAGTTTCTTTAAAAGTTAAACATACACTTACCATACAATCCACCAAAGCCATTTGTAAGTATTTACCCAGGACAAATGAAAATATGTATGGGTATGTATCTATACATGAATGTTTGCAGCAGATTTATTCATAGTTGTCAAAGCTGCAAATAAGCCAAATGTCCATCAACATAGGAAATGATAAATCATGGAATATCCATACAATGAAATATTATTCATCTATTAAAAGGAGCTACTAATGCAACAATATCAATGATCTTCAAGTAGTATACTGAGCAAAATAAACTAAATGTAAAAGAGTACATACATACTGTATGATTCTATTTACATGGAATTCTAGAAAGGCAGAACCTAGTTACAGAAAGCACATTAGTGGTTGCCTTAAGACTAGAGATTGTGGGTGCTCTAGGAAGCATACATAGACTGCAAAAGTGTACAAGTGAACATTTTAGGGTGATGAAATGTGCTGTTTCTTGACTATGGTTGTAGCATGGTTGTATTCACTTGTTTAAACTCATGAAGCCATACCTTAATTTCAGTGCATTTTATTTTACGGAAATTATACCTCAATAAAACTTTTTTCAAAAAAGTTACAGATAGTGCTTTAGGGGAACACACGCCGAAACTATTCAGCCTGGGTTGGAAACCCAGCTCCAACTCTTATTAGCAGTGTAAACTTGGCCAAGCTACTTAATCTCCCTTTGCCTCAGTTTTATCATCCATGCATCGGGATGATAGTACCTACCTCATAGGACTGTTGTAGGGGTTAAGTGAATTAACATACCTAAAGCTCTTAGATCAGAGGGCACGTATTAGTATTATTACTGATGTTTTCATTGGTCACTTGTCCATCCACAGAAAGGCATAAATATTCAAAAATGAGCCACTCCTTCCATTCACTTTTGTTCATCATCTGCTGTTCATTGTTCATCTCAAATATCAAGCATGGGGTGATAAACATGGTGGGTACCTGATAAATTTTTTTTTTAGTGGATGAACTATTTATTTAATGAATAAGCAGTTATTCAACATGTTGCATAAAATATACCTAATGATACAGATTTTCTGTTTAATGAGAACATTTTGAAAATAGATAGTGGTGATGGTTGTATAACATTGTGAATGTAGTTAATGCCGCCGAATTTTGTGGTTAAGATGGCATATTTCATGCTGTGTATACTACCACAATAAAAAAAGAAACTTTTAATGTCTAATGAAATACCTACAGCTTTGGACTCCAGCTTTGCAGAAGCTACATATAACCACAGAAGAGTCACTACAGTTGTTTTGTCTGTGGCTAAAATGTGGAGGAAAATATTCACTTGCAAAGTTCTTTAAAGTCTTAAGATGGGGATGTTTGTGAACTTCTTGATAGGAAAAAAGGTGGAAATTTAGATCCATTATAAGGTGTATTAAGAACCAAAAAAGCTTGCTCTATCAACCATTTGTCTAGTAAGATAAAATTTCCACCAACTGACAAAAGCTATAAAAATACAGAAGTATCAGCACCTGTTAGCAAAATTATGAATTGAAATATCTGGAGTTCCGGTGTTAACTTGCTCAATAATTTTATAATCAACATTCCTCTTCTTTAGAACTTTTGTAACATGATTTGTTTTCATATCTTGAACACCTCTATAAAAATACTGATTTTGTTGATGTGGTCAATTTTTAGGAAATGTTCTCAAAATGACAGCTTGAAAAATATCATTAGTTTATCATAGACACTTTTAAAGTATATGAATAAATGTTCATTTTATGGATATAAAATACTTACATGTTCTTCCTTCCCTTGGTAGAAATTGCTTAAGAACTCATGGCACCTAAAATGATTAAAATTACATAACAAGTACAGAAGAAAAACAGTTTTAGTCGTCAAATTAGTTTTGACTAGTATGTAGTGTTACTTCCTATCATAAAGACAGAATTAAGAGATATCCAGTAGTTCCATGAAAAACGAAAGTTTTAGTCCTTTCTTCTCTATTTCTCTCTATATTGTTGCATGGCAACCATTGGAAAACGAGGAGGTGTGTTAGATTTTGTGGTGGCATCTGCCATGATGTACAGGTATGTCTCATGTATTTTGGCGCTGGTAGACTATCAAAACCTTGATTATTTTATTATCAAAATGCCACAATGATAAGAGTTTCTCTTCCCCAAGGAATCTGCTTCACTCTACAGTTACTAAACAGCAGAGTCTCAGGGAGACTTTTATGAAGAAAAAAGATACATAAAACATGTATTATTTTCTTTGCTAAATACATGTGCTAAAACTTTGAATGGAATACCTGAAGGGAGTTTGTAAGATATTTGAAATATTTCAAAAAGCCTAGTGAAAATTCAGTCAATAAAAGCTACCTGACCCTACTTTTGGCTTGCATTTTTATAGTTTGCTGATTAAATAATCTAATTAGGTGTTGTAGAGTCTAATTAAGGGAATCCATATGATTAAAAATGGAAGCGTAAATTATTGCATATGATACATGTAGTTTGTTTACTAGACAATTAAAAAAATATGGGGTCCTTGAGGGAAAAATATAATGAAACAAATACTTGGTGATGAAAATGTTGGGAATCACAAGTCTAAACTAATCATTTAGCAATTAATTATCTTTCCATACTGCTGCTGCTTTTGTGAGTATTTATTATTTACTCGTGTTTTATACCCTACCTTTTTCTGAAAGAATTTAAAGTGTCTCGTGCTATCTAAATACTATTCTTACCTGCCCAGTGAGACTGTAGCATCCTTAAGGAGAAGCAGCGGCAGTCTTAGGTATCCTTATGAACGACATTCTGGTTTTCTAGTAGGCATTTTCTGGCCTAGACTGAGTGGTTTCCGCTTGTCCTACTCATTGGCCAATGGGTTCTTGGTAGAATTTTCTAGTCAGACCCATTTGTTGCCCTCATTCAAGAAGACTCAGTGAGAGCCTACTATGTGTCAATTACTGTACTTAATGTCAAGAGTAACCAGGTGACGGGAATACACATAAAAAGAGTAGGCAGAGTGTGTTCAAGGAAAAGGAAACAGTTTATGCAAAAGCCCTGAGGGGGAAAGAACTGAAAGGACAAGAGGTTTAAGCTCTGTGGCGAGGAAGAGAACGGAACGAGATGAGCTTGGAGAGGCTAGCAAAAACCAAATCATGCATGGCCTTGTAGACCATAGTAAGAAGTTCTTAAAAATTTACTGTTTGGGTGATGTGGTTGGGGTGAGGGTGAGGATGGCAAGAGGTATATCAGAGAAATCAGTACAGAGGCCAGGTGTTGGCTTAGACCAAAGTGGTAGAAGAGAAGTATGTTTGAGGTTTTTGTGAAGGTAGAAATGACAGGGCTTACTGATGAATTAGATGTAGTTGATGAGGGAAAGGGAGAAGTTTCTGGCTTGTGCAATTACACGAAATTGAATGGTACTTACTGAGACGGGAAGACCGGGGAAGGACAGGTTGAGCTTGGAGACTTTGAAAGGGAACCAATGGGTTATGCTGTGTTGGAGATGCCTGAGAGGCATTGAGGGAGAGATAGTAAGTTAGTAATTACATTTACTCACCTGGAGCCTACTGGGTATATGGTTGATTAGTGTATATTAATGGTATTTAAAGATATATCAGAAGAACTCCATATTTTCGAGATTGAAGAGGAGAGTGTAAGAAGATGCAGAAGGAACAGGGAAGGGAAGTAGAAAGGACTATATAATGTACCAGAGGTCAAGAGAAGAAAATGGTCAGCTGAGGAGTGGGCGACTTCAGTGCTACTGAGAAGTGAGCCTGCAGAGAATAAAGTGCCCAATAGTTCAGACAACAACAAGTTTGGGAGAGCATGACAGAGGTGAGCAATGTGAGACAGTACAAGTAGATAACTGTTTTGGGAGATTAGGAGAGCATATAAAAAGGAATTTCAAGAGGAGATAGATTTGGGGATGGGAGATGGGATTGAGACGAACTAAGATTTTAGACACAGAGAGTTTCAGGTAGCTGCAGAACGTTTGAGTGAAAATATCTTGCAGATGGATTACGATTTGAGAGAACAGTTTGGAACCGTGTGTGTGTAGCCAAAGCTGGGACAGGAATCTCTGGCCCAGACGCCCTTTTAACACAGCCTGCCCACTCACTCAGTCCATGCACAGGGTCCTGATGTGAAAGTGGAGACTTAGCATATCATCTCTCTTCCAGACGTAAGTTTTGGACTACTCACCTCAGCCAGTAACCACTGACTTCATCCTCTGGAATCTACAAGCCACCTTAGTAGTCCTTTACATGGCCCCTTGGTTTTGTTTCTGTAAGCTACATTTCTAAGTAGCATTTCTGGGCCGCAAGATGTGTCTTGATCCAACATGTCAGAGGCAGCTGTGCAGCCTCTAAAGGATTGTAGGAGGTCGGAGAAAGCTGGATGTATGCTGTCTCTGTTCCTGCTCTGAGTGGTACCTTGTTTCTGCTTGGTTTCTGAAGCCTTTGCTAAATAAATCAGGGTCTTAATCTTTCCTGGGGACAGTTAGTGTGGTCTCTTGAGCCATGGAATGGCCCAAGACTTCCTTTCAATATTGGGAAGAAGAGAATATGAAAATCAGAGGAAGTGGGAGGACTTGGGGAAGTGGAACCCATTATGTATGATTGCTGGGAAGTTTTCTCAGCACTTTGGTGAAGGCTTTTAAGATTCCTCATGGGAATGCTTTCCTGTGAGAGTTAGCATGCAGGTATATTTCACAGGCTTCTTTTCCTTTTTTTTTTTTTTCCAAAATAACTTTAACATACACCTACTCAAATAAGCTACCCGTCTTATATAAACTGACTCATTTGTCAATAATAAGTGCAGAAGCCAGTGTGGGGGCTGACTATTCCATCAAGAACACAAAATGTATTGTATTTCAGCTTAAGCATGTCAAGAAGCAGTGAACTTTTTCTTGTTCTTATGACATCCACTGACTTACCTGTGGTTTTTCTGTATCCCGAGAGAGACTGTAAGTTTGGTACAAAGGGAACAGGGACACAGCGTGAGCAGAACACAATACAGAAGTTTTATGGTACACCGAGAAAGGATACCTCGTTGTACTCGTTGTTGTATTAGTTTCCTAGGGCTGTCGTAACTGAGTGGCTTAAACAATGAGTGGCTTAAAACAATGGGGATATATTGTCTGCTGGTTCTGAAGGCTAGTAGCCTCAAATCAAGGTGTTAGCAGGGCCATGCTTATTCTGAAACCTGCAGGGGAACTCCTTCCTTTTTCACCTCTTTCTAGCTTCTGGTGGTTGGCTAGCAGCCTCTGGCATTCGTTGGTTTGCAGCTACATAGCTCTAGTCTCTGCCCTCCTCATCCTGCACGAGGCATTCTGTGTCTGCATATGGCTGCCACGCTCATGCCCTCCTCCAGTGAGATCTCATCTTAACTAATTACATCTATTTCCAAATTTCTGTCAATTTCCAAGTTCACAGTCTAAAGTACTAGCGATTAGGACTTCAACGTATCTTTTTTTTTGAGGAGACACGATTCAGCCCATAACACTCATGTTCACAGGAAGGAAGGGAGGGGGAAGAAGAGTGGGGAAAGGAAAAGTGATAGTGATGGATAATGAGTTGGTAGGCCAGTTGTCCCCACTACTGTTTCCAGACCACTACTTCCCTACCCTCTTATAACAAAAAATTGTTTCCAGGGGCCCCTGCTATTTGGTTAAACTACCCTCTCTTCCTTTCTTCTGGGAGATATTGTTGTGTACTGAACAGTTACTTCTCTCCTCTAAATATTGGGCGGTGGTTCTCAAATTCTGCTGTATATTCCAGGTTACCTGGGAACTTGTCAAAGTACACAGAAGTCCAAGCCCTATCCTACTTGGACAAGACTGTCTCTGTATCTTCTAATGGCTCCCTAGTGTTTGAGAACCACTGGCCTTGGGTACATTGTTTGCAGTCTTTCTACCCGAACCTTTGCCAGTGTCATGGCTATGTTATCATCCACAAAGATGACTCAGCCAACACCAGACCTCTCATATCTTGACCTCTTCACCCTCAGTGACCTTCTCCACTCCATCAGAGCCAGCCACTTCCACAGCCACACTCTGGACCTTGTCAGCGTTATTTCACTAATGTGGGAAGGCAATGTCTCTTGCCTTCTACTGGCTTCCTTTCTCAGCCCTTGGCCATCTGGTGGCCACTCCCTCTAGCTAGTCTTGAAATCTGAGCTAGCTTCCCTCAGACCCACATCTGGCCCAGGAGAAATACTCACCCACCACTGCCCCACTGCAGCTAGATGCACTGCTTGCTCCCAGTGCAGGCTTACACCATCACTACCCCCGCTGCCCTCCGCCTTCCCATTTGGTCAGAGCTTCTCTTACCAGTCCTTACACTTTTCAAACTTACGGAGGCACATTTGAGCTATTCAAGTTGTTCCCTTAAAGTATCTCTCTCACTTGGTTTAAGGAGAGAGGGGAAGAAAAAGCCAACATACTCCAACAATTCTCCGAAGAAAACTTGTCTCGGTGTTTCAACTCTAATGCTTGTACACACTCCAGGTGGGTGGATTAAAGGTCACAAAACCAGTCTGACACTTCTTTGCAAGTCCTGCATCAGTGATATAGCCCCTCATTACATTATCTATTGTTTTCTTCTCAGTCTTTAGGGCTTCAGCCAAAACTAAAACAGAAAAAGCCCCAACTGAACATCCTGTTTACACAGAACACCACCCCCCAACTTAGGAAATGGCTAGTTTGTTTGTTAAACAATTCTTCCTAGGACCATTTCTTGATCTTAAGGGGACTCTCCTCCAATTCGTGGTCCCACTTACTTTCTCTCATCACTAGCATCCTCCTGCCTCCCTTCATCCCAGATTAGACTTCATGGTTCATACTCCCAGTAATCCTCTTGCCAAGACCATTAATTCCCTTGTCTCCTTATCTTTTCCTCACACTGATCTGGAAAAACCTCAATCTTGGATGAATTCAACAGCCTACATCTTCTGTGCCTGCATCCAGGCAGCTGTGCACCACAGTTTAGAAACAAAAGGGCAAGTTGATATGACCATAATTTTAAGGTCACTAACTCTGGACCCTTAATGCTGCCAACAATTTTGTTACATTTCTTTGGCCAGCTGGCTCTCTTGCTATCTACAAGGGCCATTTCAAGTCTTTTTCACTCTTCTCAACCTCTAATCCCCTACCTTGGTGCTCATTCTGGGAATATGCCTCATCTTTTATTTCTTGGAGAACACAGAAGTCATCATACTGTAATACCTTCTCCCTAGCAAACTTACTACCCAGCCTACATCTGCACTCATCCTATTCTCTTACCCTCCGGTTAGAATAGGGATATTCCTCCTTTGGTCCAAGACCAATGCCTCTGTTTCTCCTTCGGATCCCTTCCCCTCCCACCCTCTTAGGAACCATGCACCATTAATTATCCCTTCTTCCATCTGGATTCCTATTGGTATCTAAACAAATTAAAGTTTCCCCTAGCTTAACAAACCTCTAACAGCTTACACTTATAAAGTAATATTACAAAGTAATTAATGTGTACCACTATTATGCTAAGTACTTCATATATGCAACTTATTTAATCATCATATTACCCTATGAAGTAGGTAGTATTTTTATCTCCATTTTTTAAAAGAGGAAACAGATTCAGAGAAGTTGAAATTCGAGTCAAACATAAACAGAGTCATTAGAAGACGTAACTGGGAATATTGACACTGCCACCACTAAAAACCCTCTAGATATGCAGCCAGGGGAACTGAATGAGGGCAAACGTATCAAGACTAATGAGAAAATGGTTGTGATGAAAAGATGAAAAAGTCCCAGAGGAAGTGACATTGGCAAAAACTTGACATTAAAAAAATTTTTGGAGATATTTCACCATATTGTAAGTGCAAATGATAAAAAGCTGATTCGTACTTAGAAAGGCATAGAAGAGATTCCATATAGTTACTTATACGGTCAGAAGAAAAACTGTTAAAACTATTCTTTAAGGTTCTTACAAAGAAATAAAGTAATCTACAATGTTTCTAATGTCTTAAATTACAGTGCACTAAATGAAAATGAGTTTCACTAGTTTTTCATTTTCCTACATTTATAACTGACCATAAGAGTTCATAATGTTTTGACGAAAATGTTTAAAGGTCATGGAACAATGGTAATTTTCCCCACTGATTATTAAAAATAATTTCCCACAGTTTCACTTTACGGTCATTTTTGAGTCTTTCACTACCATGCAAAGTGAGGACGGCATATATATACACACATTTTTTTTTTTTGCTTGAAACATTTGAAAATACTCTACAGGTATCATGATGCTTCACCCCCAAAACATTTCACATGTATCTCTCTTAAGAACAGAACATTCTTCTGTGTAATCACAATACCTCTCTTACCACTCTCAAGAAGTTTAACATTGATACTATAATACATCTAATGTTCAATATATATTCAAATTTTTCCAATTGTCTGAATAATATCCTTTATATCATTTTTAATATCCAATATCTGCATAAAGAATCAGGCATAGCCTTCAATTTCCTTTAACCTAGAATAGTTCTGCTGCTTTTTAAAAAGATTTTCCTCTCATGACATTGATATTCTTTAATGAGTTCTATAGAATGTCCCACCATTTGGATTTGTCTGATTGTTCTCTTATGCTTAGATTTAGATATTTATGTCCTAGAACTTGTTTCCTCTACCTGTCCTACTCCCACTTCCCAACCAGGGCCCAGGTAGCTTTGGTAAGGTTTGGTGACATTTCTGTAATGCCCTTCTCTCCCTTTTATTCCTTTCTCTTCCCTTCACCAATCAACCAATAAGTAACGAACCATTCCTCTTCTCTCCAAAAAACAAAACCAAACTACTCTACAACTAACTCCCTCAACACCCGCCCTACCCCTACATTCTTAAGAATGACTGAAATTCCAACCTCCATTTCCTTCACTCTGTTGTTTCTAGAGGAGTCCCTCTTCCTACTCCTTGGTTGTTCAAATGGTTGCACATTCTATCCCAATCAAAATCTCTCAAGAGAAGGTTAAAAACCCTTATGCTACAATTGAAATGAATAACAGTTAAAAAAGACACATCTCCCAGGGGAGGATTTGCCATTTAGCAAAGTTCTGTGGAGATGCCCAGGACATAAGAGAATCTCTAATTTTTTTTGTTGAATTAAATTGCCATATAGTTCAGCGGACAAAATTAAACATTTCCAAATCAAACTCTGTCTTCATTAAAGCACTGCTTTCATAGTGATAACTCTTTCTGTTGATAAAATTTCCCATAGAAGAATGCTGGAGTCTTGGATAATCAGGTGGGCATTTGAAAAAAATCTTTGAAATATTGTTGTTTTAGTCTTGGCAGATAAAATAATTCTTGTAATGTAATTTTTCTTGATGGCTTACCTCACAAACTAGTTTATAAACTTGAATTCAGAGAAGACAGTTATGATATCTTAAGGTCTTATTCTCCCATGACTCCTAACAAATGCCTTAGCCATATCAGAGTTCAACAGATGATTGCTGAATTCAATACACACACACACACACACACACACATATATATACATATTTAACAAGAACACTACATAGATGATGCTTTTCCTCTTCTGTTCATCATATTGAAAGGAATATAACATCTGTTAACAGTCATTTGAGTTTGATCATTGGGTTAAGGTGGTATGCCAGATTTCTCTGTTGTCAGATTACCTCTTTCCTTTTGTTACGAATGAGTAATGTATAAGAAAATACTGGGAGACTATGTGAATGTTTTATTTTCCAAACTTTCACCCAGTGGTGTTAGCATCTATTGATAATCCTTTCCTTATCAATTATTATTTTAAGTGGTTACAAAATGATAATTTCCTAATCCTGTCAATCCATCTACATTTATTACCTGGCATTCTTCTCTAAAGAAGAGCTTTACCTCCTCTCTTGCACCCCCTCCCCCACTTTTTGAGTATTTTAATTAACTCATGGATTCTTTTTCAATACAATATGTTATAATGAATTGCCATTATTATTTTTATCATTCAAATTGCCCTGTTTTGGCCAGGAGGAGGACTTTTAATCTGGCTTCTGCATCCTTTGACATATCCCATTAGTTTGGAATTCTTATCTGTTGCTTTTAATTGAATGCCAGATACTGCATTTGGATAATTGTAAAAAACAGTTTGAGGCCTGGAGTAATACTATCTTTCTCTGAGGAGGATTTACATTTGCTTCTGGCAAGAGGTTAAGGCCACTGGCAATCCTAGATCATTTTAATCCAATTGGAGAACTTGAGAGGATTTAAAGCTGGGAGGACTGGTCTATTTCTGGTTTACCCTTATTCCCAATGTAGTCTTTGGGTCCCAACCCAAAGCCTGTTGTCATTCCCCTTGACCTTCCTGGAATTTCAGTTTTTATAGCCTTATCCTTATTAGTCTGTTAAAAGTTCTGTTCAGCTTCTCAGCCACCTCTTTGGGAAAAATGGCTTGAAATGTTCTTATCTCTCTGTTTTCTTCTCAGATCTTATTACCTTAATTCTTCATGTTAGCTCTTGGACTGATTTTTAAAATATTTTTTTCCCAACTTTTGTGGGTTTTCTGGGTAAGAGTGTTAGACTGAATTACCTAATTCATTACTGGAAGCGAAAGTTCTCCTGACCCCAGGTTGACTTTTAAAAATAAAAATGTGGTCATATCGTTTTCCTCATTAAAACACTTTAGTGACTGCCTATTTTTCTTCAGAATTCTTAATGAGGTCTGAAGGTCTACATCCTCAAATCATCTCCTGCCTCTCTGCCTTTCAGTTTCTACTTTCTAGACCCACTTGCTCTTTTTTTGCAAGCCACACTTTCACAACTCTGGCTTTGTACTTGTGGTGCCCATCTCCTGACCACTGTTCAGTTCTCCCACCCATTGCCCTCTGAGCTAGTTGATGCTCAATTATCAGAGCTCAGTCAAGCGTTTCTTCAACAAGGAAGCCTTCCCTGGCTCCCCCAGCCTAGGTAGGTCTCAGTCCTGGCACTCTGCTCTTCTTCAAAGCATTTATTAAAGTTTGTAATTCTATGTCCATTTGAATGATTATTTGAGTATTGTTTGTCATCTTTCATATATTATATGGAGGCAGGGATCATGTCTTTTTTGTTCCTCACTGCATGCTCAGCAACGTCTTATAGCAGGTATTCAATAAAATAGAAGAATGAATAAAAAACAACTGTCGATCATCCAGTCCATTTCTGGGTCACTTATCTATGCAGTTAGCCCATTTATTTCCACCAACAGGTCTGCATCTAGGGCTTTGTTGATGCAGCTAAAACTTCCTGGCTTTTAACTTCAAAGTCTGATAAACAGTTTCGGTTTCCATTTCTCTTACAGTCACATTAATTTCATGTCCATAGAATGTTATCTTTAACCAAAGGAACATTGTTTTTTGGCAACATTGCAAAACTTTGAAACTAAGAGGTTTCTTTGGTTTCAATATAAACATACTGATCATTGAGAAAAAGCCAATTCAGATCTTTGATTTCCAATTTAGTTAACTCTTCAGAAAGTGAAAAATAAGTCAGAGTCTCAGGTAGGTGAAGTCAAAATAATATAGCAAATCATGTTGCAAATATTTTGTTTGATATAGATTTCCATGGTAGAGTAAATTTCCATCTGTTTTGCATTTGAAAATAAAAAACAGCTGCTCTTTTAAAGTTTGTAGGCAAAAAGTCAATAAATAATGGGAACTCTCATTGGTACTATAGGTTTTTGTTTTAAAACCAGACTGGGCTTACATTACTAGAAACTTGCATGTGCTTGTACCAGTTTTTAATTTTCATATTGTAATATGCTCAACTTGGACTTGGCTATTTTTCTTTCTTTAAACACAGAACATACAAATGTCAACTGTTTCTTCAACCTCAAATTAATTTTTCATTCAGTCAGCTTCCCCAAATGGGGTCTTCATTGACCAGGTTAGGTAATAGGAACTGTAAATTAGCTTAGTTTTTGTAGGGATTACACCTTGCCTCTGCTGGAGAAATATGAAATGAATGAACACACTGGGCAACACCTCACTTTCAAGCTTTGTGAAAAATAAAGCTTCCTTCTCTACAAATGCAGAGTACAGCCCAGTACTCTTTGTAAAAGGCACACATTTAAGCCGTCCTAATTAAGCGTCACATCAAATGGAGGATCCAGTATGTTCGCTACGTAGATTTAGAAATGGGGTATTCTTAAGTATGACAGCAAAGCAGTCCCAGCTTTTCCCCTAAACTCTAGTCTTCATTATCTAACTGCCTACTAACCATCACCTCTTGGATATCTAATATATCTCACTTTTTAAAAAATTTTATTGAAGCATAGTCAGTTTACAATGTTGTGTCAATTTCTGGTGTATAGCATAATGTTTCAGTCATATATGAACATACATATATTTGTTTTCATATTCTTTTTCACCATAGGTTATTACAAGATACTGAATATAGTTCCCTGTGCTATACAGTATTAACTTGTTTAATATCTCAATCTTAACATGTCCAAAACAACACTCTAATTTCCCTTTGTTCCCCAAAGCCTGGTTCCCATAACCTTCCCCATCTCAATAAATGACAACTCCATTTTTCTAACTGCTCAAAAACTGAGGGGTCATCCCTGGCTCTTCAGTTTCCCTTCTACACCATATCCAGTTCGACAGCAAACCCTCTCAGCTCTACTCATGATGCATCCAGAATCCAACCACATCTCACCACAGCCACAATTACTGCACTGGTCCAAGCCACCATAATCGCTTGCCTACACTAATAACTGATCTTCCTGCTTTTACTCTTACCATCCAACAAGGCTCTTCTTCACCCAGCAGTCAGGGTTATCCTTTTAAAATGTAAATTATTTAGATTCCTGTCTCAAGGTGGAATCCAGAGTCCTTACCATGGGCCTAAAAGATATGAGATCTGGTCTCTGGCCAGCCCTTTGACCTCTTCAGCAGAACTTCCTTGTGTTCATTCCACTCCAATCAAACTGGCTTCTGTGATTTTTTTTTTTCTAATATGCCAAGTTCACCTCTACCTCAGATGCTATTCCATCTACCCAGAATGCTCTTCCCCTAATATCAAATTTAGTTCCTGTATCTTCAAGTTTCTGCTTCAATGTTTCCTTTTAGGAAATGCCTTTCCTGAACAGCACATCATTTTTAAACACCTCGTTTCTTACCACAGTATTCTTTCACACCTTACACAGAGTGACCGTACATTTTGATTTATCCAGGACAGTCCTAATTTCATTTGTATTGTCTTAACATAATTATAAATAATTATTTTTAATGTGTCCTTGTTTGATATATTATGTGGTTGTTTACCTTTACCATGTCTTTTTTTGTTGTTGTTTTGCTTTTCCTTTTTTTAACCACATGTGATTTTTGTAGCTTTCATCACTACCCAATACCTCCTATCTGTCTCCTCCCATTAGAATATTGATAAGAGTTGACCATTTGTTCTATTCTCTAGTATCTCTAGCACTTAGAAACGCCTAGAACACAAATACTCAACAAATATGTGTTGAATGACTAGGTCATTAAGTACCTGATAATGTCAATTGCTCTCCTAGGAACCAGGGAGGAAAAGATAAATAAGACACAATTCATATTCAATGCACAAGCCCCACCTGAGAGATTCTGATTTGATCGCTCTTGTATAGAGACTGGAAACAGATACACACATATATGTATATGTGTGTATGCATATATATAATAAATGGCTCAAGTGATTCTCATGTATGGGCCAAGCTGAAAACCTGCAGTCTAGGAACTATATGCCTAGAGGAGTCAAAGATGAAAGGCAGCTAGGTGTCAGAATCATCTCTCCTCAGTGAAAGGCTAGGATGTCCAATCTGCCAAAGTCATCATATTGAATTTGGACATCAGCATTAAAATATATGCTATGTACATGATCCTGCCCAGTACGGCTGGCCAGGGCTACTGATGAATTACATTCCTAAATTCTATTTTTGTCATTGGAAAAAGTCTTTACTATCTCTATAGCATATTGACTTTGCAAAGCCTGAGGAGCAAAAATGGAAACTATTTATGGCCCAGAATGTCTTATGACAATATAAAAAGTGGGGACAGGGAAGTCGTCAATGGAGAACTGATTCTGGGACTTGATGAAAATGAGCACTTGGACACCGTTTACTTGCTGCAGGGAATAGCTTTGTAACCAAACCTGTGCACATACCCTAATTATATCCTGAGGATAAATTCACACAGTAGAAATGCTATTAACTCAGATGATTGCTGCATACAATTTTCAAGATCATCTTTAATTACTTAGGAATTCACTTTTTTTTTAAGTAAACTTTTTCGTATTAAATTTAGGCGTACTCCAAGTAGAAACAACTAAGTTGCTTAACATGCTAAGGGATAATAATTCTGGATACCTCAAGAAATCTGGTAATTCTCTCCTCTGACAATATATAGTTAGGCTTAGTTCCTCCTCACTATATAATCTTAGCACTTTGCAGGTATAACTCTATTATAGTACTTACCACTCTATAGGGTATTGGTTTGTTTTCTGGTTTGGCTACACTCTCCAAGTCTCCTTTCCTCCCAGCACTATCCCCTCCACTCTGCTCCCCATCACCTCTCCAGGTTTCAAATGCCCTACCCTAGAATGTTTTAAAAGACTGAGCTCTCAAAGCAGCAGTATCTAGAATATCTTCAAAATGCAGAGTCCTCTGCCTTCTGAGATTTCGATTCAGGAGGTCTAGGGTGGGGCTGGGGGATCTGCAGCAGACTTTCCCAGGTGATCTGTGCGATCAGTTCACAAACTTCACTGTAAGAAACTGACAGAGAATAGAGATTACTTAGTCATCATTGTATAACTAGTGCCTGGCACATACGCAGCCAATAAATATGAATTGAATAAACTGAATGAATGGCCTGGAAAACATGTGGGGACTTCTCTGAAGGAAGCATTTCATAAAGCATTTCCAAAACCAGTTAGATCAGATGATACGTTGATTATGTGCTGTGTGAATTACTCAACAGGTCCAAAATGAAGAGGATTAAAGAGCACACTTGACTGTCATGAATCCTGTGAAGATAAGAACAGTCCAGCAGATGGTTAGGCAGTTACAAATGCAAATCTTAGATAAACAGAATAGTTTGTGACCTGGCATAAGCATTTTAGAATTCATCCTTGTACTCTCACCTTTCCCAGATAGAGGTACCTTGTTTCCTCAACAGAGGTGGAGAAAAGAAATGAGTTTCAAGAAAGAGATTATAAGTGAGAAATATTTTTAAAACTTGGAAATGGTCTGCAACGTGAATATTCTATCACTTTTTGAAAATATGAATCTTAAGTTCACATTCACCAGAGCATGTTCATGTCAAGCTCGACACCGACCTACCTCTGAGCTTTGAATTCACTCACCCTTAATTCTTGCTGATGAAATTCTGTTTTTCATTGCTGTGACATATTCTCTAGTAGCATTTTCCAGTCTTCTCCTACCAACACCATATTTAAGGCCCACTTGAGGTAAATAAATTTCAGCCCAACTCTCTTCTTACTCGAGGATCCAAGAGTGCAGAACTCCTTCTCAGGAAAATAGGAAACCCTCCTTTAGATAAGTTCCAGGAGTTGGCACATTGGTAAAAATATCAAGATAATTTTCAATAATAGGTTTTATATGTTTAAAAAATATCAGTAATTCAGTTGCGTAGCAAGTTTGACTTTTCTTTCACTTTGAATATATTAGATACATGCACTTTGAGGTGGAGAATAAATTGTCCTTATGTACATAGAAAAAATTATAGTTTGGACTTAGCACTCACAGATAAGGAATTGTCAATGTGCCATTTATGCAAATTGGCAGTGTTCTCTATTTAATCTCAGAACAGCATTGCTGAGAGCTACGGCCTCTGTTTTCAAATCTCATGTCTTTCATTATGCTCTCTGAGTCATGCTAGTCACTGTTTCCTTCTCGATGTGGTAACCAGAAATGATTATCTTTCCACCAAAAGGATGTTGGGGAATTAACTATTACTAATAATTGTGAAAACAAAAAGAAACAGATATTAATACTTAACCTTTGTAGCAAGCACTCTGTTAATAAAGATGAGAACAGGAGATCTTGGGTCACTTGAAATTTCAAGTAGTCTCAGCTTTTACATGAATGAGTTGTTCATTGGAAGTACGATATGAAACTTATCAGTCATGCTAATGCAAATCCAGCAGACAAGGATAATGGAAATTAGCCATAAAAGGAATACATGGAAAGAAACTTAGAATATTTCAATTTTATAAGTATATTTAAAAAGAATTAAATGGCTTAGGGCCACATCACAGAAAGTGTGCATATGCCTTATATGTTGTATGTATGTTTGTGTCTTTTGTAGTTTTGAAGAGCATTCAAAGAGAAGCCACTTAGTGACGTACATGCGCTAATAATCATTAATCCAGTGACTTGAATGTAGTAGATACTCAGTGAATAAATGATTTTTTTAAGCGAATTAAGTTCAGTGACAAGAAACCAGTTAAGTAAACTTGTTATAGTTACTTGGAATATTAAACAGCTATTTGTTTAAAAGCTATTTGTTTCCCTTTGTTAACATGAAAAGCTGTTTATAATATAGTGTTAGGTAAAATATGAATACACTGTAATGTTATCATTAAAAACCTTTGAATAAAATAAGAGTGCATAAGTATAGCAAAACGTTACAGTGGGACGAGAAGTTTCAACTATGAGTATTCTTATGTCTTCTGTCTACTTTCTATTTTTTCTTTCATAAACATGTATTTCTTAACTATATACTTTGATATGTGGGGAATTGGCAGGAAATGCTATAGGAGTTGATGTGCTGCTTTGGGATAGCTCTTATATGCTAGGTCATGCTGCTGCTGTCCAATTGGTAGAGCTTACAAGCAGGAAGACTAGTTAGTAGATAGCTTATGATAGTTGATGTATTAGCCAAGAACATGTTTAGCTACACATAACAGAAAACGGTTTAACCAAATACGGGTTTATTTTTCAGACTTAACGATAAGTCTAAGGGTAGCCACTCTAGGACTGCTGCAGCAGTTTTAAGATGTCATGAATGACCCAGACTCCTCCCATCATTCTGGGCCAGGATCCTTAGCTTGTGGATTCCATCCTCATATTTTCCACATCATGTTCACCTTCAGTTTTGTTATGAGGTTCCATCTCCATCTTCACATTAGTATTTTAGGAGGAAGAAAAAAAAAAGGAAGAAATGAATTGTGGTATCTCTATATTAGGGAAAAAACTTCTTTTTTAGAAACCTTCACCATGTCTAGAACTATATCCCATGGCCACCCATAATGTACAGGATCTAGGGAAATGTGTCTGGGGGCTAAGCATGTTGCTGCCCTTTATCTGCAAAAACAAAAACAAAAAACAAAAACCCCATAACAGTGTTAGATCTCTCTAATAAGAAAGGGGCAACAAGCAGTGTCTGCCCCTATTTCTCATGTAAGGAATACTCATCCCTTCCCTAAAAGAAAAAAAAAAATCCCAGCATCTCTGAAAGAAACTTAGAGTCCAAGATCCAGAAATCCTGATGATGTTGGGTACTCCCCAGCAAGCATGTCATTCTTCGTACGCTGGCACCAATATATATATGTATCTGCCTCAATACTAATAAGTAATGGTGGATAGACAAGGTACTAGATGTTGGTAAAATTCCTATTCAGAAAGCAGAAAATGGAAACACATAGTGGTCACTAGTCCAAAGGACATCTCAAATCCTGTTGGATAATTAAAGCAAAGAATCTATGCCCTTGGTTAATTTGTCAGTTCCTGTTTCTCTTCTGTAGGAGGATCTTACTACTCCATTATATTCCAGAGGTCACATCTGAGGCAGACATTGTGGAGGATACATTTTCTGGAGCAGTAAAATTTTAGCAGTCTGAGGAGCCTACATCCAAGAGTGGTGAGTCCAGAATCTGGTGTCATTTTTCACTTTGAGCCAACTGACACCCTGAAAGCAATAGTAGAGAGGTTGAGAACTAGCTAGAGTTCTCAGTCGCCTCAAGGAGAGTTACTAGGGGAGTGGAGGGTGAAAAATAAATTGGAATTCCAAAGGGCTACACCCTGGGAGTAACTTTTAATTATTAATCCTTGATTGGATTAAGGTGATCTGCCCTTAATCTAAGCATCTTCCATTATTCACGGCCTTGGACAATCTCCTCCCACATAGACTCTGAGCTTGGTCCTGTGACTTGCTTTGGACAATAGCGTTATTAAGCATGATGCAAACAAAAGCTTGCACACTTAGGCTTGTCCTCTTGGAATGCTCCCTCTTAGAACCTTGAGAGGGTTCCATGCTTTGAGGAAGCCCAAGTTAGCCATTCGAAGAAGCCATGTAGAGAAAAACCAGGGAACTCAGCCAACAGCCAGGCCCCAGCCATCTGAGCCACCTCAGTTGAGACCCCAGACATCATGGAGCAGAGATAAGCCACCTGCACCACTCCCTGACTGAATTCCTGAGCCAGAGAATCCAGAATCATGAGCATCTAAGAGTTGTTTTAAGTCGTAAGTTTTGGAGTCATTTCTACACAGCAATAAATAACTGAAACACTACTAAAAGAATAAAAAATGTGTATAACAAATAACCTATTGTTGAGAGAGAATAGAATTTAAAATACTAAATCCAAAAGAAGGCATAAAAGGGAAGAAAAGAACATAGGACAGTGAGACAAATAGCAAACAGTAAAATGGTAGATTTAAACTCAGATACTTGCTTCTGGGAAACTCCATAAATGTGCGGGCACAGACCAAGATTTTGTTGCAACACAATTTTTAAAGCCTGGAAATTATTTTACTTATTAGTCTCTGAATTATGCCCATGTCATTCCCACCTTGTCAAGACCCCCCTCCTTGTGCCACTTGAAATAAGTCTGCTGGGCGGATACTACCTTTAATCTATTCTTTGCTGTTGTGTCACCCAGCTTGGTTTAGAACACTTTTAAGAAAGGCTTAGAACAATAATATTTATTACTACCACCTCTTATTTTTTTTTTACAGGCTCCCGTGTTTGGTAAGGTAATGGCTGGCCTTTTTCAATCCAGAATGGCTCTACAGTTATGGAATTAAGTCACTTTAGATTTCAGGACACAGGAAGAGAGTATCTCTTTGCAATCTGTGTTCCCTTCCTGACAGCTGTTGGGAATACAGCCACGATTAATTTTCTTTGATTATGATCAGGGCCTCCCCCCGCACCCCATATAGCAATTATACGAGTTTAACGTAGTGTTTCTTCCTCCACCACTGAAAAGCTATTCACTAGATAGGACCTACCATCCAGGGCATTTTACCAGAAAATATGGCAAATTCACGTGCGGTGTGTATTTCAGAAGTAAGTACATGGTGCTCTGCAAGCTCCATGTCTGGGCTGATCAGGACTGTAGTCTTAAGTCTCTATTGCACCCCCTGGCATGCAACAGGCATTGGACAAATATTTGATGAATAAGTAAGTCACTACGTGTTTGTGGGCTTTAAAACACACAGACGCGCTTTTATCGTCAAAACCCCAAAGCCACGTTTCCCTCCTGCAATGCTGCGAATGTTTCCCGTGAAACAGGAACGCCCGCAACCAGGTCCGGCAAGCGCTGGGCCCTGGTCCATCGCCGGGCCTGCCCGTCCAGTACGGGGCGGGCGACCCCGTCTGGCCGCAGCGGCTCTAGCAGCCGATCGCCTCCTTTCCGGGTGGGCGGCGTCAGGAGCAGGAGGCCTTCTGTGAGGAGGCAAATAAACAAAGCCAACCGCACAGAAACGGGTTGTTCCGTTTCACATCCTCCCTGGGTTTCCTCCGAACAAAGTGACCCTCCATCTGTCCGCAGGCAGGTGGAGCCCGTCCCACACGGCGCACATCCCCTCCTCCCAGCCGCACAATCCTATACGCGTGCAGACGCGGACCCTCTGGGTCCCAGCTGGCGGGGGAAGGACACGCCCCCTTCAGGGAGCACGCGGCCGCCGCACGCACACCTCGCGCGCGCCTCCCCGCCCGGGAGCGCGCACGCGCACGCGGGGGCGGGCCTCCTTCCCGGCACCCACTGAGCTCCCGGTCCCCTCACCCCACCCCGCCCCACCCCTCTGCTGCTCAGGCTCCGCCTCCGCGACTGGGCTGCTGAGAGGAGGCGACCGGAAGCCACTTAAAAGAAGAGCTCGGGGTGACAGGCGAGCGAGCTGGAGCGGGAGTGCAATCGCGGCTTTCTGCGCTCCCGGCGGCGGAATGGCCAGAGCGCCGCTCGCCGTGTCTTCGGCCTGCGACCCCTAGACGCCCGAGTCAGTCCTCCCCGCCGACCTCCTGGCGCGGACACTGCCCGCTAGCCGGCGGCGCCGCGACTCGCCCCCTTCGGTCCGTTCCCTCAGGCTGCCCGTTCAGGTAAAGGGCTCCGGGTGGGCTCCGAGGGGTCGATGAGGGACAGTAGCTGGGATGGCGGGCACGGAAGGGGGCGCCGGCCTCGCTGCCTGCTTTCACGGATCTGAGGTGATTGATGTTTAAATTTACTCGGATCCCGTCAATACCGGAGTGGCATCGGTTTACAGTTCTCAGTCACTTCGGGCCTCTGGCAGGTGTATAAATCAGAGTAAGACATCGAAGGGTTTAGTCAGGGGCGCCGGCGTCTCCCGATTCCCACTGGGTCAGGGCGGTTCGGGGGCGCGTCTACGCGGTAGCCTCCGCCAGGCAGACCCTAGGTCTCTGAGGGGGAGGGCGACTGAGGCGGAGGGCACGGCCGCTGAGGGGAACCTTCCAGAGGACCCGCGTTCCGGCTGCAGCCAGAAGTTTGCAGACTGTTTTCAGATTAACTTCGAAGTCTTCGCCTTCCTTCTCGCCAGCCTGAGAAGCGCCCGCCGCGTTTCCCCTGCTCTTCTCGGGTCGGTGACACTCGGGACGATCTCGGGGAGGTCGGTGGAGGAGGAAAAGAAATTAACTGTGGAAGGCGCTGCGAGTGGCCTCTGGAAGAGAGGGCAGCCGGGCAGGGGTCGCTGGTTGGGAGGGGCTGGCCCCAGGGCTTAGCGGGGGCGCCCTGGCTGAGGGGCAGGCGGGATGCTCTGGAACATCCGGAATTGGCCGCTCTGAGCAGGAGTTGGTGCGACCCCCACGGCGCCCAGCTGCACAAACCGCCGGCGCCAGCAGGAGGCGTCGCTCGGACCCTGGCTAGGTCCCCGGAGTCCTGAGTTGGGAGGGGGCGGTTTCCAGGGACCGTGCGATGGGCCGGGAGTGCCAGAGAACCCGGGGGCATCACGAGGTGAAGGGTGGAGCGGTAGGTCGCCTGCAGCGGGGACTGGAGGAAGTGTCCTTCCAATCTTTATTTTTATGTTATGCAAACTCATTGAGGAACTAGGTTCTAGTGACTTCCCCACTCCAGCCACTCCTCCAGTTCTCTGCCCTTTCTTCGGTTTTATTTCTGAGTTTGACAGAGGGCAAAAATAGGGAAAGTTGTAGCGTGTGTTTGCACCCGTGTAAATGAACTGGGTTTCGACTCTGTTTTGCCTTGATTGGGTGTGATAGGAATGGGGTGTGTGTGTGTGTGTGCGCGCGTGTGCGTGGGGGAAGGCACAGGCTGGTTTGGTGTGGTGGAGGGGGAATACCACAATCTGTGCCAATTGTGCCTTGAGGCAAGAGCACCAAATGATGAATAATAACTCCTGGCTTGGCTGCTTTCCAGTTGATTTATGTCTTATGTCAAGTCCCTCCTTCTTCATGAAGGTTCTCCTAACAATGCCAGCTCACACTGAACTCTCCTTTTTCTACCTTTTCTTTTGTATTTGCCATGTGCACTAACACCTTGTTATATACTTTTTAAAATTTTTCTGAATTTGATTATTATGCATTTTACACAGGTAGATTTATCTCCAGTTAGATGTCTAATATCCATTTTAATGGGGACTTAATTTTCTCATTTTATTGGTATTGTTGAACCATAAAGGCTCACAGAACTAGATATTTAATAGGTGCTTTTTCTTCAGTAATTCAGCTCCCAAAATATGGAGCATCCACTGTGTGCATTGTGCTAGGCACTGTACTGAGTACCTGGGATGCATACTTGATGAAGTCATGGGCCTTTGCATCAAGGATTTCTTTCAGTCTATTGGACAAGAGAGAAGAGGGTTAGTTGCTCATCGCCACCCCTTTTCCACCTGGCACAATATTCAGTAAATATTTTCAGAATTAGTTAATGAATGCTAGATTGTGGAGGAGACACCATTTGTCATTTTACAAAGTTTTCTTTGCTTTTTATTCTTAAGTTCCAGTTTTTTTTCAAGGGAACTGATTCTTTGAAGAAAGCACTTTTTTATTCTCTGAGTAGTTCATTAGGAATCTTAAATTTGATGTGTCTTTTTTTTATGTTATTTTTCTATGATATGCTTCATTTGTCTTTTGAAAAATATGTATGTTTCTGAGGACAAGGAGGCCCCTTTCTGTATTATGAAGTTGCGTTTGGTTTTTAAAACAATATGCGGTGGTTGTTGCTGATGTAGTTTCTGTTGCTAAATAAGCCCTGGTATTCTCCCTCCAGTAGTGGTAATGTTTTGGGGATTGCAAAAGTAGACTCTTAACATCCTTGGGGAATATATTGGAACTTTCTGAATCTAGAAATGCTTCAACAGGGTCCTGGCTTTCTCCCTTATAACATTTTAATTGAGAGCCCCTGTTTCCTGAGTATATCCTCACACACCAAATTCACTGGTTAACTTTGAAATTTTTCCTGCATTTGATGAATTTTTTTTTAAACAAAGAAACAGTTTTTGTCACCTCAAGAGATAAGTGATACATAAACAACTGTGAAGAGAACCACAAAGCAGTGGAGATGTGGTTTCCCTGCTGTCATCAGACACACTTATTTCTACCCTTCACCCTCACTGTACCCTAGACTTACTGTAAAAATTAACACCCCAGCATAGTTACAAATCGTTATGTATTAAGTTCACAAATCAATGTCAAGAGCCTATTGGAAGATACTGTCTTTCACCTTTACTTGTTGTGGACTTTTAAATAACTTTGGCTGCTTTGGAACCTTGATTTCTCAATAAAATTTAAAACTGGCCTGTAAAAATGAAATATAGTATAAGAGGAATGAGTTCAGGGACTTAGAGACTAAAACAAAACATGTTGATGAATGAATAGGATTTGGTTGTTGTCAGCTTGTAAATAATCATCTTCTTTCCTTTCCTGGTAGGATTTTTAGACTGAGGGGTAATTGGAGCTAATCCACACTATGGAAATGGAAACCACCGAACCTGAGCCAGACTGTGTAGTGCAGCCTCCCTCTCCTCCTGATGACTTTTCATGCCAAATGAGACTCTCTGAGAAGATCACTCCATTGAAGACCTGCTTTAAGAAAAAGGATCAGAAGAGATTGGGAACCGGAACCCTGAGGTCTTTGAGGCCAATATTAAACACTTTGCTAGAATCTGGCTCACTTGATGGGGTTTTTAGATCTAGAAACCAGAGTGCAGATGAGAGCAGCTTACACGAACCTTTGGTGAAAAAACCCTTGGAAATCAATCCATCATGTCCACCAGCAGAAGACAATATGTCTGTCCTGATTCCTGATGGGACAAATGTTGGGGGCCAAATATCAGAAGCCCATCCTCCCACTGATGCTCCAGAACAAGTGGTTCAAATCCAGGATCACAGCTTTCCACCAGAAACCATCAGTGGGACAGTGGCAGATTCTACAGCAGGACACTTCCAGACTGACCTTTTGCATCCAGTTTCAGGTGATGTTCCTGCTAGTCCTGACTGCATAGACAAAGTCATGGATTATGTTCCAGGGGTTTTCCAAGACAACAGTTTTACAATCCAGTACATTTTGGACACCAGTGATAAGTTGAGTACCGAGCTCTTTCAGGACAAAAGTGAGGAGGCTTCCCTTGACCTTGTGTTTGAGTTGGTGAACCAGCTACAGTACCACACTCACCAAGAGAACGGAATTGAAATTTGCATGGACTTTTTGCAAGGCACTTGTATTTATGGCAGGGATTGTTTGAAGCACCACACAGTCTTGCCATATCATTGGCAGGTCAAGAGGACAACTACTCAGAAGTGGCAGAGTGTATCCAATGATTCCCAGGAACACTTGGAAAGATTTTACTGTAACCCAGAGAATGATAGAATGAGAATGAAGTATGGGTATGTATTTATCACTGCTTTAAAGCTGTTGTTAAATCCTGCAGAGAAGGTAAAGAGCCTAAAAGCTTAGTAGGGTGGTTTTTTTCTGGAGTAACCTAACAGGTTTTATTCTTTTTTCTACTGTTATTCTTTTGGCTGTATGCTATCCTGATTTTTTCATGGCAGTTGAATGCAGGCTATTTATCTAAGCAGACAATGAAGGTTTTATGATTTGAACAATTCAGATGTCACTCTGTGCAATATGTGTGTGACTGAGAACTTGCATATACATTGAATGTTGTGAGTCAAATACTATTTTAATCACACAGGAGAGCTTGCTTTTGAAAGAAAATCCATGGAGAATCTTATAAAAAAAATGAATGCCTAATTTATCTAATTGTAAAGTTTTGCGTATTAAGTAGCTGCTATTTTTTTAAAGGAAAATAGTATTGTATGGAGATTTTTGTGGCCCTCTTTTCATTTTGAATGGTCCAAGCTGTTTTTTTCTGTGAATGATTCAGAAGTTTGAGAGGAACTTAAACATGCCCAAACATGTTAAATCTCTTTTTTTAGTTCCCTTAAAGCTTTTTACCGTTAATTTTATTATTCTGTTTATCTTACACATAAAATAAATTGTTCCACAACTCGGTGTTTTTTTAAACCTTTAAAAGAGTCAGTTTTAACAATGAGTGAAGGGAAGATTTATGTTAATGGATATGTTTATTTGTCATTTACATAAAAAAAGTTATCCTCATTTTCTTTGTAGGAAAGACTGTATATAAATAATTTGGCTCTTTTAGTATGGATGTCCAAGCATTATTCACTGATAAGGAACTGAAATTTCCACATTTGAATTCTTCTTTAATGCACTTGAAAGTGGAGAAAATGATAGTTGCCACATGTAAAGTTGCTAGTGCAAAAATGGCTCTATCATAAGCATTAATCTTTGTTTTCCTAAGTTATTTCATCTATAGTGTAAAAGGACTTAAATAAGAGACTGACTATCCTAGCCCAGAAGGTCAGGAGAAAAACTTTCTTGAGAGTCATCTTTGTTCACAGAAAAGTTGGGTTACACTACCCAAGTGTCTGGAGAGTCAGCAAGCGAATGGTGGCAGTGAACCATTCCCATGTTGTCTAATTCTATTAGTTTTGATGTTAACCTTCCGTGTTCTAACACAGTGCCAGAATGTTGTTGGCATTACAGAAACCTGGTCTTTGTTTTTTAACTTTGCTTGCTCCCACTTAGTATTAGGTAAGTGATTTTCTTTGAATATTTCCATTATATAGTACACAGATCTGTGTGTCTTTTTAGCAACTTAATTATCATGAAACTAAAACTTTGCATCTTGTGTTTCAGAAGGGACTTGTAGAACAAGATGAGGAAACAATATAAAGCCCACGTTTAAAGCAGTATTATATAGAAGACCCCTTGGGATAAAAGTAAAGATTATATCAGGAATGTAGTTTTCCTGATCATAAATGAATTCTCTTGATGATATAATGCATTCAAGTACTTGGGTAGCAAAATTCTCAGATCCTATAATAAAGCTAAGTACTTTTGACTTATTTTTTTAAGCCAGCATTGGAAGAGAGAAAAGTGTTTTCCATTTTATCTTAAAAATCTTTTTAATAAGGTATTGTCCAAAATCTCTGTTGCCTATGAGCTAGCCATTCTGATTGGTATGTCAAGGGTAATTAATTTTATATACTCTCAAAGCCACTCAAATCCTTCCATCTCCAGATTGCAGAACTGTGCTGAACAGTGACCTCCCACTTCACTCTTATGAAGCAAATTCTCAGTCTGCTGAGTACTTTAGCATCTTGGTACATTAAGTTTCTATCTGAATTGGTCAGGAGGAAACTAGTAGGATTATTGTCCAACACATAACATTGTTACCATGAGCAAGACAAGACAGGTATTTTGATCCCAGAAAATTCAGGAACTCTGAGGTCAGCAGCATATTGAATATTTTATCCTTTGGTGAAATTTCTTTGCTGAATAGTAGACATAGACAAAAGCCTATTTACACGCATTGCTGGATCAGTTATAAAGTTGTTGCAGTGGGCGCTTAATTTCCAAATCAGTTTTAATGAAGTAAATGTATTTTTTTTGACACTTGAGAGGAAAGGTATGAGTGAGTTATTATAATTACTATTGCTGCTGCTACACTGTTAATGGTAGTAAGTGGTCCTGCCCTGATAAAAATAGCAAAAAATATTAACTGTTAATTACTATTAAAGTGAAATACTCCATGGACGACTACAGTAAGAAATGTTACAAGATTGTAGATAGCTAAGTGTCAAAAATTAGGCTTTTAGGAAGTTGACCTGTGGTCATTGCAACCTGGTTTTCCTTGTATTCCAAAGCGATGTTGTGTTTCCTGGCAACAAGATGCAGATAACGGCATGTTGAGCCTTGCTGAGAGATTCACAAACAAGCTGGAGCAGCCCAGGTTCACATGGTTACCACATTATTTGGCTAAAGCTATTAATCTCTGTGGTCAGGCCTGTAAAGCTGGTCTATCTGTGCAGATTGCACATAACCAGGAAGTGTGTGTTCAGCTGTGTGTATGTCCAAGTCAAAACCAGCAGTCTTTGGATTCAGGAATAACGAATGGCAGTTGTTTATCCCACTTGTTTTCAGCAGTTTATATGACTTGGTAAATCATTATTATATACTATACCAATAATAGTTCATTGTGTGTGGATCTTGGGGAAAGGTCATAGTTCTGAGTCTCTAGCAGAGACAGAAGTTCATAGTTTGAAACTGTGTAGATAAAATATGTGTTTGCAAATGTGTTGGATTTAACACCAAAGTTAATTCAAATTAGATGTGTCAGTTTTCATTTTATTCTCAAGAATGATTGGGAGGAAAAGTTGATCTGCATAAGTTCACAGGTCCCTTCCAACTCTTTTATTCAAAATACTTAGATTCTAAAAACACATAAAAGAGGATTTCAATAATAAAAATGCTTAATTGGCTTATTATAATGAATTATTTTAATTATTCCTTTCCAATTTTGCCTTCATCCCAAATTATGATATCATCCCATTTTGCTTTCTCAATGCATTTATACATCTGCAAACCTTTATTGCCAACATCAACTGGAAACTAGTTGTATGTATGAACTCCCCATATTTAGATGCCAAGGCTTTGGAGAATTTCCAAATTCCAAATATGCAGTTAAGAAAACAACATAAAATGTTGTGTTTTCGATTAAGCAAACATAGTCTCTGACAGTTTAGGCACTCATCCTTAGTGGAAAATGATACTGAGTGGCAGGACTAAGCAGTTTTAAAAGGGTCTCACTGTGCAGAATACTGTTATGGATAATTGAAATTGTGGAGGATGTGCAAATCTCCCTTTAGCAGCTGAGATCACCACTGGTTTTCACATTACATTCATTTTAAAATGTGCCAGAATAGTCTTCTAGTTATCACCCATAAGAAAGAGGCACTGTGCTGACCTTATTTTGGAGTTAATCTGCAGGTGAAAATATGACCAGTGATATTTCCAATTCTGAATTTCCTGGAAAGGAGGGAGCATAAAGGAGGGATTAATTTTTCTCAGAAGACGGTGTTCTTGTCTCCTCTTTAGAATTAAAACTGGTTGATTAAAGAAGGAATTTTACTTACTAAAGCTTAAGCTTAGCGTGTTGTCATAGCCTTAGTTCATTAGTGTTGAGTGATTTTGATTGCTAACTGCCCTTAGAAGTTTTTGATTTTGTTTTTGTTTTTTTAATCTGTCCAAGGGACAGTACCATTAGAAGACGTCACAGGAACTCTGTAAAAGAAGACAAGGAGAATTGCATATTAATGATAATAAAGAGCATATGTTATTCTCTATGACTTGCAGAGTGGATTATCTAAAGCAGAGCAAGCTCCTGACTGAACTCTACTGGAATAGTTAAATTAGCCAAGTTAGCTCTGGCCTGCACAGCTGTGATGATGTATGAACTAACTCATTATGTGTTATTGATAATGCTGGAGAGAGGAGAACAGCTGAAGCTTACTATGCCTTGTGACTTTTGGTATTTCTTGAATATACACAGCTGGATGAGTTTGAATTTATTTAAAAAATTCCTGCCTAAGAGAAAGAGAGAGCTCCATAAGCAAGAACTGTGTTTGAAGTGACTTTCAAAATGTGTGCCTTGTGTTTTAGGATAAAGCAATCCAATGAATTATTTTTTGTACCTCTTTATGATGCTATTTACATATGAAATAAAACTAATTGGCTTCTGTCTGTACTAATCCAGAGAAGTTACTGGGGCTGTGTAGAGCTGTCATCAGAATCAATAGCAATCATTCATTTATTCCCCTTCTGATTTTGTCAATAAGCAGATTAGACTTTTTGAAGCAGCTGTCACCTGGCTTCAGGTTGGGGTCAGTCTGTTCCTGATGTATTCATGGTAATGAAAATGAACCTTGCAGAAAGCAAAGATGTATAACTTTTAAATCAAGACAGTTGGAGGAAACAGCTTATCAGGTTATCTGGCAGTTCCTAAAAATAATTGCCTGACTTATGCATTTTCTCATTGAGTCGACAATACAGCTTTTACTTTCTATTGTAAATAAACAGGAGGAAAAGTAATAACTCTGTTCAACATTTAAAACTTCATTCTTCGTATGTGAACAGGCAAAAAATGCAACTTTTGACTGATTATTTTGTCCCTGTAAAATTATTTCCTATTGTTACACTAGAATTTCTAGATTTGCATTCTAAATTCATAAATTCCTTCTGTGCATCTTTGATGTTAGTGATCCTTAGTTTCATATTGGTATTTGGGGGCTATTTCTAAAGGGTGTGAAGCAGTATGTAGCCCTTCGCAAACCTTGACTACTCAAGGAATAATAAAATCCAGCCATTCCAGATTGTGACTATTTTCTTATGGTCTCTTTTGTATCTTATCCTTTGATCTGAGACCACCAGATTCTGCATCCTTTGTCTGATCATACTTTAACCTGGTAATAATTTTGGTCATATTTACATTAGGCCCTCTGAGGTCCTCTTAACCTAGGTTAGCAGTCTTTGATAATTACCAGTATCCTGTTTGTAGGTTGCAGTTGCCTTTTTGTGGAAGGAAAGCATAAATATTTTTGAGTCACAGGATGATTATTGATTATTCTAGAACAACTTTCTATAAGGTTGGTTCAATTTGGACACTGGCAAGTTTTACAAGAAACTCCCTTTGTAAAAGCAGTAGAGTTTCTCTTTTAAAAGAAATCTGGAAGCTTTAAGCCAAAATGAAGTCAATTTGAGTGATTTTTGTATCTTTGGAAGATATCAAAGTGCTGAGGGTTGAGCCATTTTGTGTTTCATTCTGGGCTTAAAATCATTAGGTAATAGCTTAAGATCTTAGGGTGAACTGTACTTTGCAAGGCCGTAAACAGAAACTGTACAAAAGAATAAAATACTATTAAAGTTCACCATTTCTAGGAGCAAACAAGTCACATTTTTAGATATGAAGGAACTCCTTTAACAAAACCAGATAGTACTTTTATATTTATAGATTATTTATGGCAGTGCTTTCTAGGGACCAGGGATCATACTGCACAGACTCACCTCTGTTTAAAATCCCTGTAAGTGTTAAACCTAATCCAGCCCAATCCCTAACACATTAACTGAAAGCCTTGAATTTCTAGTGTAGACGAATTCCTTGTTAATAGGGGGATTTCAAACTCCAAGGGATAGGTTCTAAAATACATTTTGAAATCTCTGAAAATAAAGAATTTTATGTAAAAATAAATTCCACTTATTCAACTTGGTAGTTTGAAAGATTTATACTCGGGTTTTGCAAAAGATAGTATCACAATCTTGTGATAAGTATAACCAAATCTGTGGTCAAGAACTCAAATATTAGAAGTTGATTACATTAATAAACTTCTCATTGTGAAACTTCCAATTTTCCTTGCTGGCTTAGCCAGTTACTGTTGCTAAGACAAGCATAGAAGGGAGTTAACTAAGCATTCGTATTTGCCATGTCTACACAACAAAATATGCCTGTCTCCTTGATCTTTCTCTGCTATGTGTTTACTTCCCGGTAACACCCACTTGACCAGTAAAGAACCTCTGCATGGTCTTCACAATGAGAGGATAAGCCTGTATGCAAGTGAGAATGCTAGAGGGACTGTTTTTCACATTCTGCAGAAAGCAGGGATTTGTGAATGTGTGTGCCACAAAATGTCATGTAAGGAGTGTATTAGAATCCCACGTGACTAAGTTTGAGAAAGAGTTTGGGAAATTTGAATTCTTCATGCAGATAGATATCCTTTGTTTTGGTGCTGTTGCTGTTGAGCATAAGGAAGGATTTGTGAATAGTCTTGTGTTGAAACTGCACTTAACAATGATTGGAAAATATTTTTAGGCCACATTTACAGGAATTTCTCTATTACATTAATTTTTTTCTCTTTTTGGATTAAGAGATTCTTAAACTGTTCCTTCTCATTTGGCATACAGCCATAGAGTTTTGTGTGACATCCTTTACTCTTAAGTTTTTACCAGTGTTGAATAGTCAGTGAAAAATGGCAAGAGTAGGGGCCCAAGGGTGAACTTTGCTTGCAGTTTTAGTGCATGTGCTTTCAGAATCTGGCCTGCACCTTGTGATCTTCACAGCTTCTGCAGCTGATCAGGGTGTAGTGAGGGCAAATGGCACAAAATACTCTAATTTCCTGCTGCGGTTGGTCTTTGGTTTCTTACTGTCACCTGGCTTTGCTCTTTCATTTCCAGGCGTTGTGAGAATAAAATAAGCACAGGAGAAATACTCAGTTTGCCTTCCAAGGTAATAAAAGACATCCTTGAATGGGGGTAGAGTATATGAAACAGAAGGAACTTTGCTTGCTTGCTTTCTAATGTTCAGATTGTCCAAATGCTGCCACACACCAGAAGCACTATATAAAGTGTTCTACAATTAATTTGTTACTAAAAAATAATTTAGGCTATCTCAACTAATTGATAAAGTTGGAAGAGAAACTTCGTTTTGAAGAATCCATCTCCTCTAGGAAAAGTTATTGGCTTAAGACACTGTTGGAAGGTTTTGTGGTCATAGTTTACAAAAACTAGACAATAAAAAAAATTATCTCAATATATTTTTTGTAGAAAGTCTTTTTTTTCTTTCAGAACTTCGTTTCAAAAACTGTCAGGGAGTGATAATTCTTTGTATAGTTTGTACACATTCAGATCTTTCATGCTTATTATGAGAACCCAGATATAAGAAACTTCTTATATTTTTAACTTGGTCATTTATTAGTTAGTTTATTTGTGCTAATTATAGCACAAATAAAGGAAAAGACAAGACAAAACTGAGAAAATTCTAAATAAAAACTTTTTAAAAGGAGATGTTTATAATTTAAAAAGCCAACCCAGAAATAAATTAAGCTAATAGGTTGTATCTTACTAGGGGTTATTAGAGGATATATTTTATGATAATTACTTATAATTAGTATTTAATTTATGTGTAATGAGTTCTGAATTGTTTGAGGTTATTTAAAAACAATTAATTAATTTTAGCATTTGCATACAACTGATTTTATAATTATGTAGAAGAGTTTTATAAACATATATTTCAGCCCTCTTTAAATATTGTCAAATTCTATATCCTCAAAATTTAATTAATCAGCAAGTATATGGCAGACTTTTTATTGTCTACTTTGAGGGAAGATAGAAACCTGTCAGTTTTAAAAATATTTCACTTAACAAAGGGGTTTACTCATCTTCATAAAAAGCAATAACTGCATAATTTAAGGTAGTATAAGGCATGATACACATTTTTTAAATCTATTGTGCACTTTCTATCCCAGCTGTTCTTGTAGAAATTAAGTTTCACTTCCTCTTCAGGCTATGGTTGAGAAGTATGTCTCATTTAAGTTACCTTCTAGGAGTCTCAGGACATGTGACTGAACTTGGATAAAAGTTAAGGCTGTATGACATTTCTCATGTCTTCAGGGTGCAAAATTTAATCCTGCACCTCCATAAATAGATACCAGTGAGGTCTTCTGATCTTATAATTTTTATTTATGAAAGATTTTAGGCTTATCCATATCTTATTAAAAAGTTCTTCTGTATTCTCTGCTTTGATCCAATAGTTTTGTAGTTAAAAAAAAAAAAAAGCCCAACATAACAGTATTTTAGTAGGTTCTCTTCCTCAAGTAGATATGGTAATTTGCTTTAAGTGATTGCATGGGGTGGAGGGGACATCAATGTATGATACGATTTCTTAGGGGTTTAGGAAACATTTAGATTTACTCAAATGGCCATGTCTTAGTACAAATTTTTTTGAAAATAAACAGTATTATGTGTCTGTTTAGTTCCCCATGTGCTTTTGGAGACTATAGAATTACAAAAGCGTAAAAACAAGGTATATCCTTTCACTTATAAAACCTACCTGCCTGCCTTTTTTTTTTTTTCCTATTCTTAGCCTCTCATTTATATTTCACTGTGTTCACTTCTAGATTCAATGTAACACCAGACATTAGATGTCTAACAGTTTGTAAATCAAATATGGGGTTTAGCATACAAGTAAATGTGATTGCACCAGCATCCACTCAATAACTTACTGGTTCTCATTCACCTGTGTCCAGGGGATCCTAGGAGGGACCAAGAGAGCAGCACACACAGAAGTTTGCCCTAAGAAAGCTGGTCCCCAGGAGCTCATTGTATCTTAGAGTGGGGAATTGTTTTTCCTAACCAAAAGTCTTTTGAGGTAAATCTATGATCCAAGTTTGGTATTAATTGTTTTACAGAACAATCTAAGCCTTAGTGATCCTGCCCTGGTTAGGTCAAGGTCTTCATAGAGGTGGGCAGATATAATTGAGAGTCAACATTTGATTCTTAGCTTGCACATAACTACAGAGTGTAAACTCCCAATTTTGATTTGTAGGTATGTCTGTGTCTATAGCTACTTTTGGATACAAAGGGGAAAACCCAGTATTACCAGGATCCAATATCATAGTCTAAAAGTTAAGTAGACAATTTTAACCTCTGGTAAATACTGAAAGGTGTTGCTTTGCTTGCAAGCAACATACAAAGATAAATTTTATTGCCTTCCCCAACAGCTTTGTGCTATTTATTTGAGTTGATGTTAGCAAAAAAATCTTAATTAGTAACAGAATAAATGACAGTTACTATGCTTCTAGAGCAGAAAGTTAAGAGTACATAGTCCTCTGAAGTTTAATAACTACACTGCTTTCACAAAATATGTTGGTATTATGTATGCTGTGGCTTTGATTCTCAACACCTTGTAACGTATTTGAAGGGCTATATAAGCTGTCAGATATTCTAGCATTGCTAAATGAGTTCCTGGAAACATCAAAGCCAGGTATCAAAAGCCAGCTATATTTTGTGCGCCTGTGAAATTTCTTTAGCAGCAGCAAAGATACCCCATCTGTCATGCCTGTCTCAAGTCTGTAGCAGAAGAGCCTAAATACTCTCCGTACTGTATTTGATCTTTATCCTTCTGGCATTATGACCCTCATTTTGGGGAGATATTTCACTTTACATCATAGTAATAAATAATTATGTATGGTTAATCCACCTATTGCAGGGGGTGTTAATTAGTTTGAGGTCACAGATTTATCCTTGCAGAAACTAGTTAACTCTTACAGGCAGGAAGCCAAGGTTTCGAAGTCTAACCCATCTGGTTAAAACTGTACAAACTAATGTCCAGAAAACTTTATATTTCACTGACCTTTGCTAAAGTCTGAATTCTATATTTTGTTTGCATCATCTTCCCTCTTAAATGTGTTTCATCTCCTCCTGCAATTCCTGTCTCACTTAATGGCACCATTATCCAGTCACCCACATCAGAACATGGGACACATCCTGGACTCTTCTCACTCCCTTCAGCCCCACATGTAATCATCCTCCATGCAGTTAGATTCTCACTCTTAAATACCTCTCAAATCATCTCCACTGTTGCCTCCTTAGTTCTCTACCATCATTTGTCTCACGTGCAATTCTGGTAGCTATAGATGGCTAACCATAAAATAATAAATATTAATGGTAAATAAATATGCTAATAAATATTTAGCAAGTAAGTGCCTGTCTCCACTCTTCCCCCACCTTTCACCACCAAAAATAAATCAACCAGTCCTCCATACTACTACTGTTGAAGTGACCTTTGTAAAAGGCAAGTCTGAACCTTGCCGAAACTTTTCCAGGGATCCCTGCTGCCCACGGAATCAAGTCGTAACCTCTTAACCCCATACAAAGCTCTTTAGCATCTGGCCCGAGCCAACCTACCCAGTCCAGTCTTACCATCCTGTTCACACACACATGCATCCTGACTTACCACACAAATTGCATGTGCTGCTCCTTCTTGAGTGTCTTGTTCCTCACTTAGTTCACTTTTACACGTCAGTCACTCTGCATGTAGTGTCCTGCCTCCTACTGTCTGTCTGGTGGCCAGCCAGACTTGGCTCTCATTTCATCCACTCTGGGACACCTTCCTTGACCACTTTTCGTGACCCCTTTCCCAAGAGAGGTAGACCCTTTGCCTCTGGATTGTTCTCAGACCACATTTGTGCCACATTTCACACAGTGCCACAGGGTTTTCTTTTCTCTCTTGCTTTCTTCCACTGACTCTGGCATTTTGCCTTTTTCATCTTCTTATCCCCAACACGTAGCCCAGTGCCTAATCAATATGTCTACTTAAGATTACTGTTATTTATTTTCATGTCACATTTTTGTCTTGGCTTCAAGCAATTTACAAATAGAAAAACTGCCTAAAATGGTTACAGTCTACTGAGCTCCCAAATGTAGAATCCCAGGAACTATTTATCTAGCTAAGAAATCATTTTCTTACTAATTTGTTTCATTCAGCAACTATTTCCTTTAATAGTTTTGGTTTTTATTACAGCTGTATCATTGTAGGACCTTTTTAGTATCTGAAATATACATAAATGAAATGATGGTGTATGGGGCTTACTGTCTGACTTAGTGTGGGTGTTGGTGCTCAGTGCGTTGATAATGTATGTTGGAAATGTTGGTATGTCAAGCTATTTGTTGAGTGGGAAGAGAACCATTGTTATAAAGCATCTAAATTATGAGAATGGCTGTCCTTTTCAGAATTTTAAATTAGTTTTATATTTGGATTCTTATATTGGTATGTGGTGGTGTGTTTGTTGGTGAAGCAAATAGAAACAGAATTGTTAATATTTCAGCAGTTCAAGTTCGTTCTTCCCTTTGAAGCAAAAATCAGCAGTCTGTCACAAGATTTTTTTTCTAATTCATCATGATAGGGTTATATTTTGGGTAAATCAAGGTTGATTGGTATAGCCACATGATACATTTAACCAAATCTAAACCCTGCTCCAGAGTGGCTATCTCCCATTACTCACTCTTTTCTGGCCATCCCTCTGTAGGGCTGCCGTTAAGTCAGATCAGGTTCCCATCTGCCAGGATGATTGCACCCTGCCTTTACAGAGCCCTGCGCTCCCCTCTACCCCAACCCCTATCTCTAGTACTGTCTCTGTTGCTCTGTTTTTAATATCCTGGGGTTGTTTTTTTGTTGTTTTACTACTTTTTTTTTTAAAGTTTACTACTTTGACCCTTTATCACCATCTGCTCAATACTCTAAATTCCTACCCATATTTGAGGCTCTGAGACCCTGAACTTACCCCCTTAGCTCATGGCCTGGCACCTCTCACAGTGCCTGTTATACCCTCTTACACATACTCTCATCTCTCGTGTATCTCCTGTTCAGAAGGTTTCCTTCTCCAACTTTCTGTTCTGCTCCTGTCCTTCCCTGTCCCCACTCTTCTTCCAGGAAGCAGTGCTTGAAGAACTCTTTTCTTCTTGTTCTTCCACACAACCTTTACTTCCTGGTGATATTTCCTATTAAACTGCTCCTAAAATTCTTTCTCTCACAGAAAACTATCTTGGATTGATACTGTAAAGCCTCTTACTTTTTGTCCATTCCTGGAGGAGTAACCACCTCCTCTCCCATAATGCTGCATGCCTATTCTTTGTCCTCTCATTCCCAGAATTTACTTGCCACCAACTAGTTTAGAGAGACAGATGTACCACTTCTTTGGTTTTACATTTTGTTATTTCTCTCTTGAAGCCTCTGGAGCCAGGGACTACATCTGTTTAGTTCTTTGTGTTGCCTAATACAGCCCACCATCACCATTTCCACACACACAGCTCCTGACTGCTTTCTGATAATATGAAACAATGGTTTGATAAGAGTAGTGGATGTTGAACATTTGGCATTCACATTGCATGAATTTTATTATACTGATGCAGATTGAGGAGAATAGACACTCTTGGCTTGGATGTTGTAAGCATTTCTTGTTTAAGGGAGAGCAGGTGGTAAAATTAATCTTATAAAAAGATAATTTAATGTTTTTCAGATTTTTTGTTTTGTCTCTGTTGAGTCTAGAAAAGCATATTGAAAATCAGAGTTAAAACAGTTCTTTGATACATCAATCCACAGAACAGTTGATTGTAGTAAATTAGGATTTGTCGTGGAAGTTTCATAATGCCCGAAGGACTGAAATGCACTGAGAATGTAGCACAGGCTGCAGCTTTAGATGTCTTTCTCATGCAAATCATTATCTATGAAGTCTTAATAATACAGGCATAAACAGAAATTGCTAGAGCGATGTCCAGAATAAAATCTGATACTTTAATAGCAAAAAGCGTTGGTGTTTATATTATAATGTATGTTAACATAATGACTGTTCTTCTTAGAACTCCTTAAAGAAAATACTGAGATTTGTTAACTCATAATTGGGAACAGTTACTGGGAAATAAACTTAAAATGGGAAAATCTGTTTAGAAACTGGAAATGATGTTAAGAGGGAGAAAGAGGTTAATATCTGTCTACTCATTGATAGCATCAGATTCTCCTAAGGGTAAAGAAAAATTATTTAAAGCAACTTGATGTGAAGTTTAATTTACGCATAGGAGTTCCAGTTTTCATTATTTATCTTCTTTGAAGAATTTTCCAGACCTTTTTTTTATTAAATATTCCTATTTACCATAAGTAATTTTAAACAAAGCGATGCTCACATATGATTTAAACTACATTTTATTGCCTTATTCCCATTTCACACTTAATTAAAACTGTATGTTCCTTTTAATACTACATCCTAATGGGATGAAATTAGGCATCCTAATCCTAACTTGAAGTTATGCAAGAAATTAGGATTTTTGGAAGCTCTTTAGGAATTTTTAAAGGAATGTACTGCTTTTTACAAGTTATGTGCTCCGTGGCACCATTAATTGGTGTATGGCTTGAGGGGTTTGTTTTTGTTGTTTTTCCAAATAGAACCTGATTCACAAATTATGAGCATTGGGATGGAGGGTGGGAAATATTTTCTTTCCTTCATATTTGCCAGGGGTGTTTAGTGAGAGATGTTAATAGGTATTCATGGGTAAAAGGGGAGCGTTGTTGTAGCTTTTAGAATATTTATAGTCCTCATCATGGTACTTCAGTATCGACCTTAGCATATTAAAGGGACTGGGGAGTGTCTACAGTAAGTAAATTGAAAATCTTGGTTACACAAAGTTAAACAAACTTGATCACAGAATGCTTTTTGCATAGAGTACCTATTAACAGTCCTTGAAAAAAGTGTTCCAAGAATAGAGTCTAGGGTGTCACACTAACTAGCAAAACCCATAGGTCTGAATTAATACCCTTTTCAAAATCGTAATTTACAGCAAGGAAGTAAGTTAATTATTGGGAATATCTGTCCAAACACCTGATTGCACATGAACCAGTTGTTCTGAGTACCACTGGATCTGGAGTATGTGGATATGTGTTATAGATATTCACTTAGAAATCTGTGGTGGAAAGCCGGAAAAATGTATTTGGAAACTTGGTCACTCTGCTGATACTTGTGATGTTGTTTTATGATTTTTTTGTATGTTTTCTTAAGGAAATTTTGAAATATACACAAAGAGAATGCAATGAACATTTTGCCCGTTACTTAAAATAATGGTTCAGATGTTTCAAACACTAGGTGAAGTTCCATTAAAAAAGCACAAAATTTTTGGACCACTATTAAGTTAATTTTTCAAATGGTTCTGATTTATATAGGGGGACTCCACCCTACCCTACCCCCAAGTGTACTGAGGTGTTTGTAAAGTGCTGGTTCAGGAGCAGCAGACCAAATAATGACTAAAATATTCTCATAGCTAAATTTCATAATAATCTACACTATTTCATCATGTTTTGTCAATTTTTTCCACCCACAGGATAAAAGATAATATTGATGTTGGGTAGATTAGCAGTACTCGCCTCATCTGGGATCATTTTATTTTTCCCATCTTTAGTTTTCCTGTCTTTCATCAGGCAATATTGTATATTCCTGTTGGCTTAGGTAAACTGATGCCTCTGGAAAAAAGATAAGCCTCAAGTGAAGTTTCTTTTGTTTCTCTGTCTGCTTTCTGTCAGCTTCATCCTAAAACTGATTCCCTCATTGGCTGAGGCCAGGCTTGGCTCATCCCACTTTTGGTGGGGAGCATGAGATTATGTTGATTGGTTTAGGCCAGTGATGCTGTGAGATAGAATCAATCGTGTAATGATGCATGACCTGGAAGTTTTGGTCTTGTTAAGAAAAGGCACCTAGGAAATGGAGAAGCCACCAGTAATGATGTCCTTTCACTCCAAATAAGACAAGTTTTGAAAATTCTGTAATATGCTATACTAGGTATTTTTATTGTCTGATGAGATGTTTAGATATTTCTATTTTTCAAATATATTGATATTAACAATTCATTTTTTCTTGGGTCTTTTTAGAGGACAAGAGTTTTGGGCAGATTTGAATGCCATGAATGTGTATGAAACAGCTGAATTTGACCAACTACGAAGGCTGTCCACACCACCCTCTAGCAATGTCAACTCTGTTTACCACACAGTCTGGAAATTCTTCTGCAGGGACCACTTTGGATGGAGAGAGTATCCTGAGGTATTTACAGGTTCTTTTTCCCCGAAGTACATTTAAATTTTTTTGTGTTTCACTGTTCATTTCCAACAATGACTAGACAGAACCACAAATCAAAGAGCTTAAATAGATGTAAAACTGAGTCTTGTTGATATAAGTAACACTTTGTTTTCTCAATTTTTCTGAAAATGTAATTCTTTTGATTAATCTCCTGGAATCCATAAATAAAATACTAATATTATCAGAAAATGCTTTTCCCAGTATCTAATACTGTAGAGACGAAGTACTTACAGTGGTAAGTACTCAGACTCGGTGCCGCCTTTGGAGTAATTTAATGAGATGAGCACTGGTGTAACTTTTGGCTGTGTCTGGCTCCTAGTGATTAGATCATGTGTTACACTTGGCAGTTGAGAAGTCTAGTGGGAAACAATCACTCTTAAGCCCCTGGAAGAAGTACTTGAAAATGTTTATTGAGCTGTGGTCAGGCAAATCGGTCATTTCGAATTCTATCACATGTGCACATGCATCCTTAGCCTGAGATGGTAAGAATAGCTTATCAGTCACAAAGCAAGGTTTTAAAATTATGGTGGCTACTTTGCCTCTGAATGAGAATTCTAAGTCCCGTTTAAACACCCTGAAATGGACTTTAGAGATTAATTTCACATTTCAAAGATCTGCCTTCTTCAATCTGATTAAATTCATTCCCAGCATTACAAAAAGGGAGAACTGACTTATCTACCACAGGTTTTCTTTTAAGACAATGGCAAAAGAAAATGATCTAGTATGTTCATTAGTATAAAACACAATATTGAATAAAAATTTCTGACTCTCTTAAGTAATCATTAGTATCTGATACCTTCCAAAGAGATTAAGAGGCTGTTTAAAATGTATTTTCAGAATAGCTGGATTGTCCCTGTGTTTCTCCTCTGAGAGGTTTCTTGGGATTTGAACTCAGCTGGTTCATTTGAACTGTATACACTACCATCTTTAATTCTCTTCTGAAATTCCTTTAAGAAATATAAACAAAAAGATCTCCAGGACATTGTTAAGGCCTCAAAATAGAATAGACTAGTTCCCTGTGCCCCACATATTTCATAAGTTGAAGTCCATGTTCTTCTGAACAGGAAGCATCTTTGAAAAAAATGAATAAATAAAATTTCCTACATATAACGGGAAATAATTTGACTAACTGTACTTTATTGAAACTCTTCTGATGTTAACAGCGTGGTTAACTGTTCTTACGTTTAGTTATATTAACATTCTTCATATTTTATAGTGATTATATTTATTGTATTTTAAACTTCTTTTTCCCTTTACCTTCTGTTTTCTACTCCATAGTCTGTTATTCGATTGATTGAAGAAGCCAACTCTCGGGGTCTGAAAGAAGTCCGGTTTATGATGTGGAACAACCACTACATTCTTCACAACTCATTCTTCAGGAGAGAAATAAAAAGGAGACCCCTCTTCCGCTCCTGTTTTATACTGCTTCCATATTTACAGTTAAGTGTCCAGTGGAAGTCGCATCTTTACTCTCATTTTATGTAAATGTACAGTTGAATACCAAAGAGAAAAAGATTGACACTAACTTTTTTATTACCTGTAGAATGTGAAATTCTGAGTTATTCTTCAATTCTTCAAAAAATAGTATCAGGTTAGTTGTAGCTTATCTGAACTCTAAAGGAGTGAGTATCCTATTGGATTTTTTGAACTGAAAAAGTAAACATTCTTCCACAACTAAAAGTAATTATATCTAGAATGAGGCAGAGTTTGCATTTGCCTCCTTCATGAAAGATTGAGATACCCTTCCGTGTTACGGGACTGTTTCCCAGCCCTGGCAAGCCGTCTTGGCAAGTAGAGAGAGTCCCTCAAGATGGAGTCCTCCATTCTTCTTCCTTGAGTGAGTTTGTATGAGAAGTCATCACCTTTTCAAAGAATTTGCACCCTCATTTGCTAATTAAGGCCCATCTTCCTGTAATACTCACTAAAATAACCTGTCAGACTTTTACGTTGAGACTGAACTCATCCTTCTGAATTATAGATGAGCTCTCCTTCTACTTTCCCAAGTGCCATTTTTCCTTTCCCTCTCTGGAGAGCCCACTGGCACATCTTAGTAGATGCCAAAAGGTGGGCACTTTACAATTAGCATGGCTATCTTTTGAAAGTATTCTAGGGAAATCATTACATACTCTAGTCAGATATACCATATTTGAGCTTGATTTTTTTAAATGATAGTAGATTTACTTGGTTTTACGAATTGGGGAGGTCTACAGTAATACTGGTTGGTCTCTTCTGATCTTTGAAGTGAAGATAAGTTTTTAATATTCTTATTAGTAGTTTTTTATTTCAAGCCCAAAGTGTTTTTCCTAGATAATTATGGCAGAATCTTAATGATTCTAATTCTGAGATTGCAAAGAGAACATTCCCTGAAACGCTCAGTATCCAAAAACAGTTTGTTAAAAGTCCAGATTTAGAGATAGATACTGATTTGAGGTAAATGTGTGCTTTCTTCCTAGTCCAAGTGTGAAAATTTTTAACTTGTAGGGTTTTTTTTATTAGAAACTAATAAAAATGCCATTCTGTGATTTCACTATCACAGCTGGAGATAGCGTCAGCGTCCAGTAGTTAGGAACATATTGTCCTCCTAGTGAGACAGTAGGACTCATTAGTGAGACCAGCAGCCTGGCATGCTGAGCCAATCAAGCAAGATGCAGCTTCTATGTGAAAGGAAGAATGCTCACTCAAGTGCTGTACCGTTGGGGAGTTTTACAGAATGGTGAAAATTGATTTGTCTTAGGATTGAAACAAGTAATTATGGAATACCCTCTCTCCCTATCTTTGTTTTTAAACTTAGGCTTGTTTTGTAAAAGTATGAACTATGAAAATAAGATAAGCAGGTAGTAGAATTAATGCCACAAATAGGGCCTTACTATTTATAACATGGGCTTACAAGAGAACAAAGAAAGTCACTCTGTTCTCTTTTCCTTTTTCTTTTTAAAATTTCCTATTTTAGTCGTCTTGTCTGGAACACTGATAATTGGGCATAAAGTAAGAGCTTAGCAAATCAAAAAGATTATGCAGACATTTCAATGGGAAAAGAGCAGAGCGGCAGAAAGTTCACCGGGGTGGAATGGGAAAACGCAGCCATTCAGTTCCTATCTGCCCTAGAGTCTGGGGCTGAGGGGGCACTTGGGCCGGCCTAGTGGGGAGGAGGAGGAGGAGGAGGGAGGCTAGTTCCCAAAAGCAGATTTCAGAAGCAAATTTCTAGAGAGACTATGATCTTAGCCAGGAAGAAAATTTTGTTCTTAAATGTGAGTAAATGCAAAGGGTCAAAGAAAAACATAGGTGTCCCAAAGGCCACAATTATCAGGGAATCAGAGATGCCTAAGAATTGGGAATGCTAGACTTGGGAGGAGGTTGAGGGGCGCAGGCTTAATTCATGAATTTCCTGCAGATGTGGCTCTTTTTAAATGAGTGTTTCCCTGCTGCTGTTTTTCCCCTTCCAGTTTTATTGAGATATAATTGACATCAAACATTCTATAAATTTAAGGTATACAGCATAGTGATGTAACATATAAATATATATAATATAGTAAAATTACTACCACAGTCAAAAATTACTACCACAGTCAAGTTTCGCTAATATTCCTAATGGTTAAAAAAATTTTTCCTGTGTGCTTGCCAGTTTCTAGTAGAGCTGATAAAAGGCATCTCATTCTTTAGTATTAGAATACTTGAACTGAGGCTGCATAAAACAAGTATTAGACTTAGAAGTTTGGAAGTCCATTTCAGCTGAAAGGACTTCTGCCTTGTGCGGTCACCTCTTGGTCAGGAGGAGGCCTGAGAGGATTTCTTTGACTTGTCCCCAGATAGGATAAAATGAATTAATTTTTCCCTCATCACGGAAATAGGTTAGGAAGTCTTTCAGAATGGCCAGGGGAGGGAAGGAGAGTGATAAAAGGTGACCTTGGATTCTGAAAATTCATTCATCAGAGGTCCTGAGTACAGGCTCCTTAGCCTTCGACTCTGCGGGTCTAAAGCAGGCCGGCGCATACGCGGAGGACGCGGAGCGTTACCCGAGTGCCCGCGGGCTGAGCGCTGCCCCCGCAGCCTCCGAAAACAAAGCTGCGTGTGAAACTGTCTTTAGAATATGGATTTTTAACCCCTGGCAACAAGAGTGTAGAAGTTCTTCAGATAGATGTCCACATGCATTTTTATGTTTTAGCCCAACTAGGATGCTAGCTTATTAAAAAGCATCAAGGGGTAGGAATGGATGCTTAACCAAATATATAAGAAACCTAATTTAATTTCATGAAATGGGCAGGATTTATTTACGCAGGCACATTTTCAAGCATATGTAAGGAAATAACGGAGCCCCATTTCCCTGAAAAAGGAAAGGATACATTTTGTGAAACTGATTTCTAGGCAAGAGTGGTATCAGAAAGAAAAGGAGCAATGACAGCGTGAAACCTATTTTGGGCAGAGTGGTTGGGAGAATCTTACCTTCCTTCTTCAACCGAGAAACTTCTGTTGATAACTTCACCCCCTAACAGGACTGGAAGGCCTGGCGGGCTAGGATACACTCTCTTTGCAGAGCAGGGGTAGAAGGAACAGCTAAAATAAAGAGATTATATTCTGCTTCCTGCCATTCCTTCAGAATAGTGATGGCTTTTTAAGGAGTCACAGACCTTTCAGAATCTGATTAAAGCAGTTGGGCCTCTCAGAAAAATGTACCAGCGAAAGGAAGGCTCTGGAGGAATCTGTCAGGGCTTTGTGAAAATGCTCCAGAAGACAGAGCTCTTGTGCCTTCTGTTGTGAAGGTTGGAGAAACCAGCATCCTTTTAGGTCTGCTCCTGAATTTAAAAGCACCCCAGGGGAATTCTACTGTAAGCCCTGGATCCACCCAGAGCTCTGTCTCTGCCTCACAAAGGTATTTGGAGGCAGAATAAATCGGAGGCACAGCTACTTGAAGGGGGTGGGGGCTAGAGAAGGCAGTTGCGCCTTTACAGTTTTTAGCTTCTGATCAAGCCATCTCTTAAAATTCAAAAGACCGTGAGGTAGTGGTAATGGTAGTGGGGGTCAGGCAGACCTGAGTTGCATTCCTAGTATCTGTCCATCACAAAGAAAGAAAGAAATATATGTGTATATGAATTGTGAAGTATATGGAAATGCAGAGTATGCACTTAGAAACTAGATAAGCTTGCACTCAAATCCTGTCTGTTCTTTACTAGTGAGTCAGGCAGTTTTTTGAAAGGTGTGGATAACCAAGCCATCTTACAGGGTTGTTATACATAGCAATACTCTGTGTAAAATGCTTGCTCCATAGTATGTGCTTAGTATCAGGTGGCTGTAATTATGAGGAGGCTGATGGTAAGATATGCTCTCAGAGATTAGATGCATGTTCACCCACAGTTGTAACCTCTGTGTCACAAAGCTCTTTTGAAAATTTCAGTTTCCTAATCCATTTGGCAGACTTACTGCTTCCTTGTGACTACTGCATGCTGATGGGTCTCAGGGGCAGGATTTCCTTTCTCTCTGCTTCTTCCCTTTTGCTCTGATTTGAAAATGGCCAAGAAATATGATTTAAATCATTTAATCAGGGAGGAATAAGTAACAAAGCTGCTGCTTGTCTAAACTGATCCTACAAAGTAACAAACCTGAATTTATGGTTCAAGGATATTCTGGTGTCTAGAGCTTAAAGTAATTAGCTCCATCTTAAGCATATCTGAAGTTATAAAATTTGAATAGTATTGATGGTTTTGTTGTTATATGTGGTATTTTAAAATGAAGCAGTTGCTCGCTCTCTTGCCTTCTGAGACAGCCTGCACTCTATGGAGTGTGTAGCTTTCTAAACTTGCTTTCACTTTAAAAAAAAAAAAAAAAGCAAATGCCAAATGTCACCTTTTAATACCTGCTCTATGTTTTTTGTTTGTTTTCATACAAAGCCTACAGTGTAAGCTTTTTATTTTTAATATTTTCTCTCATCTCCCTGGAAGCTCTCTCTTGCCCACCTGCCTCACTTTGTCTCCGCTCACTATGCACCCCCATCTATGTAGCCTTCAGTAATGATGTGTTTTTTGCTTAGTACAGCAGTTTGAAGAATGCATGCAGATTATCGTTCCTCCCTTGAAACAGAGTTTAAATCTATAGGCAAAAGAGGAATCCAGGAATCAGAAAGTAAAGTTATTTATAAATTGGCTCTTGCTTGCTTGCCTTGCAGCATTACTTTCCAGAGTTTTCTCCACAAGGAGGAGGCCAGGGAAAGCCAATAAATAATAGGTTATCTCTGTACAATCAGTGTTTGCTCTAAGATTTTTTTAACAGATAGCATTTTCTATATTGTTTTTTAAAAAGCATTTGGCCTATGCAAATTGTAACATTAGACACTGTGATGGAGTGCTCTAATGTGAGGTGTACTCACTGCTGAGTGTTTGACATTGCCATTCATCCCTTTCCCTTTTAGGACACTTGGTGGTGTTCCCACACAGGCTCCTCCGCCACTTGAAGCAACCTCCTCATCACAGATCATATGCCCTGATGGAGTCACCTCAGCAAACTTTTACCCTGAAACTTGGGTTTATATGCATCCATCTCAGGACTTCATCCAAGTGCCTGTTTCTGCAGAGGACAAAAGTTATCGAATCATTTATAATCTTTTTCATAAGACTGTGCCTGAGTTTAAATATAGAATTTTGCAAATATTGAGAGTCCAAAACCAGTTTCTTTGGGAGAAATATAAAAGGTGAGTCAGCAGTATAAAAAGTTCAAGAGATCTTTTCTTCATGTAGCTGATGACAAGTGACACAGTAGTCAAGACTTACACAGAACTTAATATGTCATCTTTTTAATATTAACTCATGTAATTCTCATAACACACCTGTAAGTAGGATTCTTACAGTCTCCATTTTACAGAGAGGAAAGTCACAGGAAGGTTGGGTAGCCTGCCACATGTCACATGGCTGAGAAAATACAGTGCTGGCATTTGAACCCCGGCAGTCTAGCACCAGAGGCCTTGTTCTTAATCACTTTACTGTGTGGCCTCTCAAGTCCCCAACAAATTAATGGAATTCAAAAGGGATGCAGGTAGTTCTGAGAAACTTCAGAATTAAGGTGTAATTAGACAGGGAAGTCATCCTGAGAAGGTAAGATGTGAGAATGAACTAGATTTGAAATGCAAGAGAGAAAACAAGTGAACAAACGGTTGGTGGAGAAAAAAGGAAAAGGGCTTTTCTTGTCTGTGGTGGAAAAGTCTAAATTTTTAGTATGCTCTTTGATGGTATTTTGCCCTTGATACCTCCGCTGAAACCATAGAGACGTTTATGACTGCATCATGCCTATTGAACTGACCTATACTTCCCTTTTTCTGAATTTCCTGACCACTCTTTGCATTAGGAAAAAGGAATATATGAACAGGAAAATGTTTGGCCGTGACAGAATAATAAATGAGAGACACTTATTTCATGGAACATCCCAGGATGTGGTCGACGGAATCTGTAAGCACAACTTTGACCCTCGAGTGTGTGGAAAGCACGCTACGATGTTTGGACAAGGCAGTTATTTTGCGAAGAAGGCAAGCTACTCTCATAACTTTTCTAAGAAGTCCTCCAAAGGAGTCCACTTCATGTTTCTGGCCAAAGTGCTGACTGGCAGGTACACGATGGGCAGCCATGGCATGAGGAGGCCCCCGCCCGTCAACCCCGGCAGTGTCACCAGCGACCTGTATGACTCTTGTGTGGATAATTTCTTTGAGCCTCAGATTTTTGTCATTTTTAATGATGACCAGAGTTACCCTTATTTTGTTATCCAGTATGAAGAAGTCAGTAACACTGTTTCCATTTGAAAAACCTTGGTACTGCTAAATTATTTGTATGAACTCAATCCAGCATTTGTAGCAGGTTTTGGACGGGTGGGACAGAGCGGGGGGAACAGCATTGGACATTAATAGGGCACTTTTAAGAGCTATTTTTTTAAGTGCTAGAAAGTGAGATTTTTAAGAAAAACACAGGTTTTAAAATGACCACTTATTCTTTAATTATTTACTAATTGTTGTTAGTGTACTCAGTGTGGAAAAGACTACATACTGCACACTCTTTTCACTCACACTTGTACATATAGGCAGCAATGTTATTAGGAGCATTTTAAAGAAACTGAGCAGCCTAACTAATTACATGTGACTTAAGTCTGGTAGGAGTTTGGCCAGATGACATGGAGGTTGCGAGCAAAGTGCGGATTCTGTTTATTTACAAAGATAAAACTGCCTGGAACTAGTGCTACCACACTGACTCCTTGCCCAGAGCACCAGTGCTGTGGGGTAGGATGAGTCCATGGCATCCTGGTGGGTGGAAAGAAGCTTCTGTCAGTAGGACTGAAACGTGTCACCCCACCAGAGAGCATCCATGACTTTCACTGTTCTGCAGAGTTTGCCTGAGAACTCAGGTTCTTTTTAGAGGAAGTAAGAAAAAAGGAAACATGTGGAAAATTTTTGTCACCAGCAAAATTTTTCATTAACTGGTTATATGAAATGTGATTCTCATGTTGTTAAACTTCAGCCTCGGAAAACTCAAGTCTCTTTCATTGCCATCCTCCCCCGCTTGAAGGAGGTGGGCACCTTATTTGGTTAAAGCCAGTCTTGAGAATTAGAAGTATTACTTCTGATGAGGGTTGCAGACTCAGGCCCTGACCGAAGGCTTTAGAGGAAGGGAGTCCATCTGTAACTGGACTGATCAGGTTTATTGCTGTGCTTTGCACAAGGCAGACCCTCCAGAACGCACTCACTGACATGGAAATGCTGTTAAAGGAGGTGAGCCCACTCCTACACCTGCTTAGCCAGAGGCAGCTGGGTTCCCCAGCCAGCTCTGTCTTACACTGCTTCACAGAAACACAAGTTTGGAAAGTGTGGCCCTGGCCCCGTGGGGGCGGCGGTAGGCGAGTGTGCCGACACCTCAGCTCGGAGCCTCGCAGTCCCGTGCGCTTCGCCCTCACAGATACCCGGGATTTACAAAAGTGGAAGTAGTTGTTCACAAGAGAATTCACCACAGAATTCTCTCAGATACCAAGCTCTCCTAGTATGTCTGTGGTTATTTCATTCACACACAGCTCTTCAGGAACTAGTGTTGTTTAGAGCAAGATAGATCTATACTGATGTCTCAGTGAATCAGCCTGTTCAAGCACTTGTCGGGGCTTCCACACAGTTATTTATTTTGCCCTAGTTGGTCTTGTTGTTTGCTGCCATTGGCATGAAACAGCCAATTGTGGCTGGTACAGCTGTCCTTTCATTCAGTTACGAATTGTAAACCAGTGATTCCCAACCTTTTCAAGTTAAGACACCTTACCATTGCTTATTTGATTTTATGAAACTTGTTCCTTTTTTTCTCCCTAAAGGAAAAAAGCTTTATGACATATTTATTTTTTTAATAAAACTAAGCAAAAATAAAAGTTCTGGTAATTCTTTAAAACTTCTTGTTGTCTTGGTTCCATTTAATACAACAGAATTCCACACATAGTGGATGATCTGTGAATGCTGGTCGGGTGATGGAATGAATGTGGGATTGAGGGACTGAATGAACGGACCTAACCAGAAACTGCTGCCTAAACGCTTGTGCTTTGAGAATCAGCAGAAAGCACATTATCTAGCAGTCGACTGTAAGTCACCTACAAAATATTCACTATTCTCTTGTAAATGTTTAAGGGAAAGGGACAAGTTTTATATCAGCAAACAGCTGTAGTAAAAAAAAAAAAAAATAGTATGACCAGGCTGTCGCCTTCAACAGGTGCTGAAGGAAATATAAAAATCTTGTAGAAATCTTGTCAGCTCTCAAGCACCTTAGCTTTCAGCTAACTTAAAGCACCAGATTGGTAAACACAAACGTCTCAGACCGGCCTTCCCTGCAGTGTGATGATTTTTAAATTCATGTATAGTATTGTATGTTGTTTTAACTAAGCAAGAACTCTGGAGTCAGACTAAATTTTGTAATGGTTCCATGGATTTACAACATACTGAAAGGCATTCAGCACATCTATCTCCCTACCGGCACAGCTGTACTTACACTATTTCAGAGAGCTGGAACTTACTCTTAATTTAAACTATAATTAAGATTTCCAGGGGAAGTCTCCAAATGCCCTAAGACATTCCAGTGTCTTTCAGTTCTGTAGACAGGAAGGATTCTTGTGTGCACAAAGTTTATAAATATTGAGCCCTTTGTCATTGTAAATTCTAAAACCCAACTCTGCCTTTTGCTACAGACCTCATATTAAATGATTATTTGGGCATAAAAATAATCGTTAGGGCCTGAAATACTGATCTTTAAAGACGAATTTTTTTTTCAATGTAAGGTCTGAAAATGACTTTAAAAAAAGAAATATTCAGTACCTAAACAGGTCCTGTACAGTTAGTTTAAATCAGAGGGCTTTTCCCCGCTTATTTAAGGAAGGTAAGATGGTTTCTCGTTTTCCTTAATTGGGATAAGATCATCAAAATGTGTTTAGAAAGTTCTGTATGGCACTTTTCTGAAATCTAATCCACATCACCTATGATCACCTGTGTGCTATTTTGTGCCTTTTTTCTCAAGCTCATAACTGTTATAATTGTGGATGAATTACTTAACCTTTATTTGGTTAGTGTTCTCATCTGAGTTTTTTCTTTTTTTTTAATGAAAGTCTGTGAATGGTAAGACTGTTCCGACTTTGAGACCCTACAATGCAAACTTTTTTGGGGGTAAAGTACAAACCGATAGCATTTATTTAAAAATTAAAAGCCAGAAACATGTTCGTTAAAAACAATAGTGTTGGGTTTTAAAAACAGACCCATCTGGTTTGTCCATTTAGGGACTCTTGGCAAGTAAAATAAATGAAACAGCATTTTACCTTAGCTTGCTAACCTTATGTTTTCATAAAAAAAGATGCTACCAAGGTTTCATCAACATTATTAGTTGGTCTTTATTTTATTGCTTTACTCCCTCCTCAGCATATTTTGGGGGAGACTAACTCCTGAATAGAACCCTCAGGCAGTTCTTGTAAGTCTTACATGAATGGGAGGTTTGTGTGCTAGAAGTATTTTATGAAGAATGCTAAATTCTCCAGACTAAAGCAAGGCTGCCCAGCCACTTTGACAATGTCAGAATTTCATGGACTTAATTGTTAAGTACCTAATGACTAATAAAGTGAAAAAATGATCAAAAACTGCTATGAATTCAGTGATCTTTGAAAGCAAATTTGTATTACCATCACAACCATATCTATGTTTGGTATGTAGGATACACTTAGCCTACAGACAGCATTTGGGGCTCAAATGGATTAATGGGCTCTTTACAATAACTTCCATATGCCACTAAGGTTTATCAACAGCAAGGTGGAAACCACTATATTTCTATATTCAAGTTTTGTAACTATATTTCCTTAATAATATCCAGTCCTAAAACAGCCTTAATCAAACCAGCTAAGAGGCTCAACCCAGTGTTCAAGAGCCCCTAACCCTTCTAATACTTAGCAAGCTTTAGGTACCAAATTGCCGTCACTTGGGTCTTTTGTTTAGATACATCGGCTGCACTTCAGAGTGTTTCACAGGACATTAAGGGTTGCATGGACAGATTTGAGTGGCACAAGTACACTAAACAGGCTATTCAACTACCTGATAATGTAAGACTCTTCAATGCTAGTATGAAATTCTTGTGCAACCATCAGTTTGTAAGATTTCTGAGTAGCGCTGATGGATTTGGGGCATTAACTCATACTTTCCTGACAGAGGTCCTACTTGAAGGTTTGCATTTCGTAGTATCTTGGTCAAGGTTTTAAGTCAAAATTTCTAAGCTGAGTGCAATGAACTGTTGCTGTTAGGAGTAGCAACCATAAATCTAATTACCATTACTCTCAATGATCTAAGCCAGCTGAACCTAGTAACTACAAACTTGAGTTCCAACCACTCATAAATGTAGCCGAATTTCTTCTAAATGTAAATTTCTACTCATATGACTACATTTTCTAAAAATACAAGTTTGTAGTTTTATTTATAACTAACTTGTAGGCATATAAGTCAGTGCTACATAGGAGTGGGAATGCAGATTTTGTGAATCACTGTTACTCAATTTTGCAATGAATTACTGTCATCAGAAAGCAATGGCTTAGTCACAAGCCTGTCTGAGAAATTAACACAATCTTAGTATGTGGCTCGTGGACTAATTAAGATAAAGAACATAAAGCAGTTAGCACAGTGCCCGGCTCATGGTATACAATCAAATTTTAGCCAGTGGTAGTAATAGCAGAAGTGGTGGTATAGTAGGCTGAATAATGGCCCCAAAGATATTCAAGTCCTAGTCCCAGGAACCTGTGAATGTTACCTTATATGACAAACAAGGCTTCGCAGATGTGATTAAATTAAGGTCTTGAGATGGGGAGATGGTTCTGGATTATCCTAGGAGACCCAGTGGAGTCTCGAGGGTTCTTATAAGAGTGAGGCAGAAGGTCAGAAAGAGACTGGAAGATGCTCTGCTGCTGATTCTGAAGATGGAGGGTGAGTCCACGAGCCAAAGAACGTGGGTGGCTCTAGATACAGGAAGGGTAAGCCTCCAGGGGAATGCAGTCTGACGGACACCCTGATTTTAGGACTTCTGACCTCCAGAACTGTGAGAAAATAAATTTGTGTTGTTTTAAGCTGCTAGGTCTGTGGCAATTTGTGACAGCAGCAACAGGAAACTAACTCGGGTAGTAAATATAACAGAAATTACATTGGAGACTCATCAGGAGGATGCTCTAGTGTAGATTAGTAATTAGAAAGAGCACTACAAAGATGAAACATCCCAAGGCTTGCTGGAAGTGTTTAAAGGTTATGTGAAATCCCAAGAGAGCAGACTACCAGTGGCTTCCAAGAGTAGCAAACACACATGCCAAAGACAAACCTCGCTTCAAAGAAGGCTGCTTCTACAGGGCAAAGACTGAATAAAGACAAGCACCGTACTAGTTGGATAGCCCAGTCTTCATGAAAGGCAGGGAGAGAAAGCAAATTACTTTCAAGAAACAAATGGTGAAAAAGATGTAGGAATCGAAACTTTTAGCACTGAGGTTGTCTAATAGTGGGTTTACTTTGAAGATTCTAGCATCCTTTGAGTGATTTTTGTTCTTACATAGAAGGGTATACAACTATTTAGAAAACATTTGTTGACTAGTTTCTAGAACCCAGGGAATTCCTCCTTGAAGTCACATTTTTTAAAACTACAAACTAAAAAAATGAATAAAACGCAGCTAAGCAGGATATAATGAACACATGAAGTCTGTCTACCCCATCTCTTAGCATCAAAGCCAACCCCTCAGCTTTAAGGAACTGCCACGGAAGCCTGGGCTTCTCACTCAGAATTTGGGAGGGGAGGCAGGATTAGCAATGGGCAGCAGGAGAAATGGACACTCATCCTTCAGAATATGCTGGGACACCATAGGCCTTGAGCTTGTGGTGGTGAGATAAACCTACTTGGAGAGGATACAGTTAATTTCACTCGTTACCAGCAAGCAAATTCAGCTAGCTCTCTCCGTTAATGCAGACAGACATCTGATGGCATTCAGGTTATACCTGGCAGTATCTGATCAAGGAACTCAGGCAAACCCCATTCTGGGTATGCCTGGTTCCGCCCTGGATCCATCACTTCTCCCCACCAGATCTCTGAGGAGGTATTTGCCCAAAGGGAGCAAAGCAAAGAGACTCTTCATTATCAGCCAGGTCTTGGCTCCAACCTTTAATGCAATGAACTGGACTGAAGTTTGGAAGGTGGAAGGCTACTTCGTCTATTATTACTTAGGACCAAACGCCCTTCAACTACCCCCTCCTTCTAACGCCTTAAGTGGCTTATTAGCCTTTACTTCTATGATACGGAGACCGGTTTAACTCACTTTCCTGCTAGCTCCAGAAGACGAAACTATTCATTATTCAGAGCAAGGGTTGACAAACTTTTTCTATAAAGAGCCTGATAATAAATATTTTAGACTGTGTGAGTCACACAGAACCTCACAGCTACTGAACCCTGACGCCGTAGCACAAAAACAGCCACAGACAATGTGTAAGTGAATGAGAACGGCTGTGTTCCAATAAAACCTTACTCCTAGCCTCTGCCACCCCCCTATGTACCACTTTTCATTCAGCCTAAATAATTGAACCAAAGTTCACTTATTTCATTTGTCACTTGAGATGTCCAGGTACTGAATCAAATTTCTGCTTCTAGCTCCTACTAGCTGTGCTCCTAGTTATAGAGAAAGCATTATCATTGCTTGTTAACATCTGACTTTTTCCCCTCCCTCTATTAGGCCATATTCAGCTCGAAAAGAAACTTGAAAACCCTTAGGAAGGTTGTGCCTTTGTGCCCAACATTATTTTTGAAGGTCTGTTTTCCACTCTGGGGGCAGTGATGGATCATGAGGCGGCTATGAGAAGACTTCCATCCTTGCACTGATAGACCTACCAGCTGAGAGGCAACCCTGTCCTTGCTGTTCTGGCTCAACAGAAATGTCCCTTCAGAGGGCAGAGTAGATGATAAACCAATTGGATCTAATAGTGGCAGACAGTCTCTTACCAGGGTGCCAAGTGGATGGAAAAGTCCGACTTTGGGGTTTTCTGTCATAGGATGGCCAAGGGCCTAAAGATGTTCCTAAAGGCAAAGAGTCACTTATAATAATTCCCATCCCCTTTTTCAAGAGGTGTCTGGGTGGAGGTATGGTTCCCGAGAGCCAGGAAATAGAGCAGGGCATTTTCTCTGGAGACAAAGGGAGATGACAGGCTGGAAAACGTAGAAACGATATTACAAAACCATGACCACATGTTTGACCAGGATCAGGATCAGCCCCAAGTCTGAAGGAGCCAATGTCAGATCTGTGAGAGATCAGGACTGGGATGTGGGTTTTATTCTATCCTTCTTCCAGAAATGGGGGGAAAAAGTGATGAGCAAAAAACATTGGAAGCAGACAGCTGACAGACATGCCTATAGATTTCCCCAAATAAAGAACTCTAGAGAGCTTTGGTGGCTTTTCAAAGAATTGCCCCAGGGCCTCGGAAAAGCCAACAAGGAGGCGATGATGGCTACGGAGGTAGTGATCATGAACTACCTTGGGAAGACTACAGGTGATGGACAACTGGGCCAGGAAACAGACATCAGGCAAGCAGCAGGAAAATGCAACCACCAAAAGAATGTACACACCCTCTGCAGAAACTCAGGGGCATATGCCTGTCTTCTCACAAATGAGATGGGAGGACTTGAGTTATTTTATTGGGATATTAAAGGGTGACCTTGGAGGGCTGGAGAACTTGGAGATATTTTAGGTATAATGATAATATTTACTGATGTTTATTGAACATTTACTATGTGCTAGGCTCTGTATTAAGTAACTTACGGGCCTCATCTCAATTTACAGCTGAGAAAATAAGACCTATAACAAATTATTTAAATCAAGAGAATGTAGCCAGTGAGTTTTAAACCTCTCTGCTAAATTCCAAACTCACACTGAAAACTCACAAGTCTCTAAACATTGTGATGACGCATTTCTACCATTAAAGACTTTGGGGGCATGCACCCCAATCTATGTATGTTTACTCATAAATTATATATGTATATATCTTCTCCACTAATTATGTGCATTATAAAATAGACATAAAAATAGAAGTCAAACAAAAAGTAAATTTTTTAAGTTTTAAAAACAAAAAATTTAAGTTTTAAAAATAAGAAAGTATTAAATGCACACAAATATTTTTTGTTCTAACTAAAAAAACAATAGTAACTGGAAAAAAATGTATCACAAATATATCCAAATGGAAATCATCCACCACTGACCGAGTTTACTAAACCATGATACTCATCTTTTTATTCATAACCTCCTTAGACAAAGATTTGTTGAAATTTAGCTAGTCAAATATTCAGCTAGTCAAATGTTCATATTTTCAGATGTCATTCTTGGAAACTAATAGAAAAGTGTTGTATTTTTACATTTTTAACATACAGCTTCAAATTTCATTGAAATGCTTCACTTAAATGGCTTTTAAGTGGAAAATTTCACTTCCAAATGTTTCCAAGAGTGCATGTGAGAATATTTTTATGTGATATACTTACTTTTTTTTTTAAGAAACAGAATCATACAAAATAGAAACATATCAAAATATTCTTTTTCTCCAGAGTAGGCTTCTTGTGAAATACATAGTATTTCTCGTCCATTGTTTAAAAGTGAAAAGAACACAGGGAACTATATTCAGTATCTTGTAATGAACTATAATGAAAAAGAATCGAAAAAATAGATAAAGACATATACATGTATAACCAAATCACTTTGCTGTACAGCTGAAACAAATATTGTAAATCAACTCCATTTCAATTTTAAAAATTAATAATAAAAGTGAAAAGACAGGTTCACTTGAAAAGATAATTTAAATGTGTGGGCATTTTTTTGTTTTGTGGTTTTTTTCCAAAAATATTTTCTAGGTCACCAGCATCAACTGCTTGTCATCAGAAAGAGTCAGCAACTTTGAAACGTTAGCATTTTCAGAAAATAAACATGTATAACTCATCTTCAACATCCCTTTCTTTTAAGAACTTCGTCATGAGATAACCAGTGAACCTAGGTGTGAGCCAGATTCTCTTGGCCACAATCCTCCCATACCCACCTCAGAACATTTTATAAAAATTGAACTACTCAGATAGGGTTTGGCAAGTGTTTTCTGTGAAGGCCTCAACAGTAAATGTTTTAGGCTCTTCAGGCCATACAGTGTCTGTTACAACTTCTCAACTCAGCCATTGTCACCTGGAAACATCCGTAGATGATATGCAAACCGAGGCATGTGGCTGTGTAAGTAAAACTTTATTTACAAAAACAGGTATCACGTGGGATTTGGCTGTGAGCGTAGTTTGCTCCCCCGAGATTTAGGATGACATAATCCTTAAATCCACTCAGCCCAGCACAGATAACCTGCCATATGTTCTTCCAAACGAGAAGAGTACTGAGCATTGTCAGCTCTGGGAACCTCTCACTTCTGACCGAGGGTACTGCACCTACTGTGCATGATACGTGTCCTTCCAACAGACAGGCCTGATGAGGGTGCCAGTGTCACCAAAGCTCAAAGTTGGGGAAACTTCAGATTTTTCTTAAATTATTTTTAGATAAAAGCATATGTAAGTAGACGTTCCTATATTTTTGTCTTTCATCTCAGTTGATCACTGTTTACACCATATTCTTGAGATACTGACTCAAAGCTACCGCACATCTGCCTGTGAAAGCAGGTCGCTGGGATACAGTGGGAGGTGAAGTGAAGGAGAGGGAGTGTGGGGCCTTTGCTGTCTCTAACACTAGTCCGCTTTCAGATGGGTGGGTCGGGGGCGCAATGTGATGACTGCCTTGAAGAAAGAAGGTCAAGGAGTAACGATGAACTAATGGAAGAAGAAACAGAACAGGCTGTGGGCTTTGGACAGACTTTCTAATCACCGTCCAGACAGAGCTGATCATGCTCTCACCCACCCCACTGTCATGATTTAATTAAAGGTATGTCTCTACCACTAGGCTAGGAGCTCCTGGGGGTGTCTTTGTATCTTCGGTAACTTTTTTATTTTTTTGAAGAGACCAGGTGTCATGAACACTCAATGAACAATGTTTGTTGGGTGAGTGAATACAGACATGCAGAAGAACCACCACGAGATTTGGAACCCACTCTTTAGGAATAAGGCTAATTTAAGATTAGCTAAAATCAGACAGACACATAAAAATATGAGGCGGTAGACGTCTCCAAAGTGTCCCTGCGCATCAGAGACCCACCCCGAGCGAGGGAAGGCAGAAATTACTATGACTCGGCAGAAGGGGACATTTCACCACCACCAGGAGATGTGCTGCATGAGGAGGAGGTGTGGGCAGGGCACCCGGTTGTTTTAATTGCATTTTTTCACAGCTAGCCCGAGTGGCAGTAATTTAGTTGATTTAACCAACACAGAGTACAGAACTGGAAAATTCTGGTAAAACACAATCGACTTAATGCCAAATTATGTGGTTTGTTTAGACTTACTGAACTGGAAAATGCCAAATCCCTTTTCACTTGGCACTGCAACAATATTACCTGCAACGATTAAGAGCAGAATCCCAGACCAGGTCAAGATACCAGCCAGCTGATGGCCTATTGTCCTTAAGCAGACGTGGCTTCCCCTGCCAACGAAGGCTACTCCCGTCTTCTGTGTTTCGTGTTTGAGTTGCTGTCACTTTATATGTCAAGTGCTGTTCAACCTGGACCTTAGCTGTCAGTTAAGATTCTTTTGGCCACACTAATCTTTGTGGGCCTTACATATAGGCTCTCTCTCTCTCTTTATTCCCCTCCCTCTCAGCTCAGCTCTCTGAAAATTCCTGCTGAATCAACATATTCACTTCTCTTTAGGACAGGGAAATGGACCACACACTTTGAAACGGAGTGAATAGAGGTGTGAGTAGAATGTGAAAGTAGGAAATTCATGTTACTTTTCAGGCAGCAAAGGACTCCGCTTGGAGAAAGAAAAGCTAAATTCTAGCCCCAGCTTTTCTGATAGATGCACCCAAGTTACTTAACCCTTCTAGGCCTCGGTTTACTCATCTGTACAATGAGTGGGTCAGATCCCCACCATCCCTTCCAACTCTGTGGTCCTAAGACAAATTAAGAAATAATAAGTCCATCATTAACCCTAAAGACCTTGACCTTAGTGACATAATAGGGCTGCATCAGGAAAGTCATCGATTCCAGGCCTAGTGTCTCCAAAGAGGGATCTCAAAATAGAAGGTGGGAAATACAAGAGGAAACCCAAGATCCTTCACACTTGTCACCCCTCATCTCCACCAGACCCTCAGACACACTTACTGCCCATGAGAGAGCAGCCCCTCCTTGGGACAGAGCCCATTTGAGGCTGGATTTCTAGAGGTCTGTCTGAATTATTCTTTCTCAGGGTTCTCTGTCCACCTCCACCAGCCAGTGTCCACACCACAGCCCTTTCCCTCCCTCCTCCAAAAATACCAGAGGGTGTGTGTCTTCAAGGGCCACCAAAGCCTTTCCTGCAACCTGATCATGAGGACAGGGAACCTTTATCCCGAGTTAGCCCCGACCTCTCCAGTGACCCACTATTTAGTAACTTCCTCCCTGAAATCAGGTTTGTCCACACAGATAACAGGCCAGCCGCCCGGGAAGGCCTCCTGCGGTGTTGACTCTGGCCTTCTCCCCTGAGGCTCGTGCGGCAGGGCCAGCCAACGGCCTGTGAGCCCGAGTTGGGGACACCTTTCATCCACACCGGCTTCCCAGAGCAGGAAGCTCTGCCAAGAACTGACAGTCTCTTGAATGGGACATTCAAAGCCCCTGCCGTGTGTTGAAGGTGAGCAGTTTCCGTCCCGTGTGCCCTCCGTGGTCAGGCTGTGCTCTCTGACCCCGCTGCACGTGCAGCTGCCTGCCTGGATGGTACCACGGGTTTTTCTAATGAGCCATTTTTCTGCCCTGCAGCCCCACGGGGACTCAAACCTCAGGCCACTCCACCCATTCTCCAGGCTCTGCCCCAGCCTGGAGTCACGCGTCCACCTCGCAGCAGATGAAAACCTTGCCTGCGAGCAAGATAATTCCTCACCCTTCTACTGGATACATATTTAATGCATTTTTAAAATAGATACTGAATGTCATTTCCATGGCTATTGCAGATTATCAATGGGAAATTTTCTTTTCAATAAAACTTTTATGTGCATAAATGATTTATTTAACATGGCGCAGATTTTAGTACCATGAGAAACAGAGGTTAAAAGTATTATTTGCTGCCCTGCCCTGGCACAGCATTGTAGGAAACCAGAGATTGTGCTCTGAATACTGACCATCTGAAAAACATTTGATTTCCATCTTATTTCTCAAAAATTTTACTGGTAGCTGAAGACTCTTATCAGTCCATAATTATAAATGGACCAGAACATGAGATAGCTGTGAGAGTGAAGAAAACATTCCTGCTGGAACAAGTTCATTCTTAGAAACCAAGGCCTGTTTCAACTCAGGAGAAAAATTAAAATATTGTATGTGCATCAGAAAATATTTTTCAGGGGGAGGGTATAGCTCAGCAGTAGAGTGTGTGCCTAGCATGCACAAGGTCCTGGGTTCAATCCCCAGTATCTCCATTTACATAAATAAATAAGCCTAATTACCTTCCCCCTCAAAAAAAAAAAAAAAAGGCCAAGTTCCAGAAAATATTTTTCAAGAAAAAAAATTTTTTTCCAATTCTTTATCTGAACATTGGTCAGGTCAGTTGTTCAAATCTTCAAGTGAAATAGAAATGAGTGTACTGTGTTCCCAAAAAGGTTGTCCACCCTAAGAGAAAATGCCTTTCCTGAAACATTCCCTAAACTCACTCATACAGAGACCACATCCAAACCCTGGCTGAGAAGCGCCCACATGTTGAGCCAGCCAAGGCAGCGACTACACACTGATTTTAGGAGCTTTTCCACTTTTAACACTTAAAATTCGTTCCAGCCGGAACTGTGATGTGTAAGTACATGTAAAAAGAACTTTGTATGAAAACTACATATATAATTAGTTTACTTCAATGCTGTTTTTTTCTGACATATCTGTTCATCAAACAGCTCCTGCATGCACAAGGTAAAAATGCAAAAGTTACAAAATATATAGAGTTTTCATAATTCTCCCCTAACCCCTGCTGAGGCAAAAACTGTTACTGGTTTTTTATGCACCCTTGCAAAGATAATATGTACATATATATATTTTCAAAGATGACAGGATATTGAACATAGTTCTTGCATCTTGTTTTTTCTTCACTTAATTTACCTTGGAGCTCAGCCTCATTCTTTTTAATGACTGCAAAGTGTTCTCTCAAATGAATGTTCCATAATTAGCCAATCCCCTAGTGATCAGCTTTTGGGCCATTTCTGATCTTTTGCTACTATCACCAATGCTGTGGTAAGTATCCTTATATATGTGTGTGTGTATATACACACACACACATACACATCTTCCTGCATATATGCCATTGTTTCTACAGGTTAAATTCCTACAAGCGGGGTTGTTGGGTCAAAGGATAACGTGTGTCTCATTTTGGTAGGTATTGCCGTTTTGACCTCTTTAGAAACTGAACCAATTCACCAGCATGACTTGCATACCTCTCCCCACTCAAAAAAAAAGTATGAAAGGACAATGCTTCCCTAATCAGTCTCTGCTCTGTTTGAGTTTATATGTCTGTGAAATTGCTTCAAACACAGAGAAGAAGCTCAGAACATGACACGGTTAGCATATCATTCAGGTCTCGACTCAAATACTGTTCCCTCAGCAAAGTTCCCAGACCTCCCGACACCCCCCCACCACTTGCTCTCTAGCTCTCCTTGTGTCTCACCGTCACTTGTGGCTACAGAAGTGATGTTGCCTCTTTGTTTATCTTTGCCCTGTCCCCTGCCACCCCCACTGGACGCTAAGCCTTGGGAGAGCAGGAAGCATGGTGAAGTATGTTGTTCACCCAGCACTCGGAACACAACCTGCACGGAATCGGCCCTCAATACATGTATTGAAAGAAACTCTGGCTTCAAAGGTATGAGTTCACTCTGGAATAAGTTTCCAGAGCCCTCCAAGAAAAGGGAGCTAAGAAGGGTCTCAGAGGAGTTTCTAACCCATTCTGGGAACATCTTCCAGGCTTCAGAGAGAAGACAAGGCTCACGCAATTTTGAGGAAAACAAATGGGGCTGGTGGAAACTATCCAGTCCTCTGATTCGGGCCTGAACAAAAATAAATTGCATTATCCTCAGTTCTGAGCAAACTATGGGTCAAAGTGGAATAGAAATTAGTATTTGTAAAGGAGTTTGAAGAGTGTCAAGCACCACTGCTAAAACTATTGAGAGAGAGAGAGAGAGAGATTCTTTAGTGAAAAATAGAGCAGAGATCTTTGACTTTCAGTTCACAAAGCCGCCTGTTTTGAGGAAGTTTTGTCAGGCGGTATCAGCTAGAGAGGTGATTCACTGAATACAGGTGGTAATAAATGAGTGTTTGTCGAAGGGGTGTTTCTAAGTCCTCTCTGGGTATTTGCCTGGGCCCCGGGTGTGGCTGGCAGGTTTGGCTAGGCCTAATTAATTGGATTCAGTCGTGTGGGAAACCTCAGTAATGACTGTCAGTATGAACATTTCTTGCTGCTCATTAACTGGCTTGGCACCAGGAAGACATGAAAATGTCATCTGAGCTTTCTGGGCGTTACGTATTCCGGGAGATGCAGGCGATACCATGTGAATTTTCCCATTGGAAAAGATTTCTCAGCCTTGATTAATTAATTACAGGAAGTAGATTCATCTTCATTGCCAAAGAAACTGTATTTCTCAAAATTCTCGGGGAAGCCTGCTACCCAGTTGCTGAGATAGAAATTACATCTGGGTTTTCGCGAGCCAGTGCCGTGCCAAGGCTTTGGCGGATTAGACCCCCTTAATCATCATCAGAATCACCGTCGCCAGTTCTCTAGCTGGACAAGGAGTGTTTTCTCAAGCTTAAAGTGTAGCATGTAAGACAAGTCTCCCAGCCGGCCCCTGCCTCCAGCTGCATGGCTGCCCCTAAGCCCACTCCACCGGCGCAGTTCTGAAGTCAGCCCTGGGCCTCCGGATCTGAGGACACTGGGAAAATCAGCCATCACAGGCCGTCTGTCCCAAGATGGCCCGTTCGCTGGCTCTCCACTTCCTCCCATCAGCTAGTCCGCCTCAAGGGGACCCATTCAGGCAGCCTTTCCTAGCGTTCCCTGCTCTGCTCTCAGCAAACCCAGGGACCTAAGTGAACCTCTGACTCCATGGAAGAATGTGATGGGACTGGGTGATCCTGTGTGGGGCGGAACCAGCGGCACCAGGTTCAGGAGAACGCTACCCAGTTGGCCAAGTGGTTTCTTCTCAGGCCCAGGCTCTACCCATGGAAACTTCAGAATACTAACACTTAGCAAAGGCGCCTGAAAGTCACACGGGCCCCTTCCTCTGGGTGCAAAGCCCTGATCCCTCTAGACTGGGGCACTTGAGCAAGTGTCCTCTCCAAAGCTGGGAAGAAACTTGTACAAAGGTGGGTGGGGGGTGCAGAGAGGCATTCAGATTTTGTTTCAATCACACGACTTCTAAGATGAACGAACCAAAGTTGATCTGGTAGGAGTCAAGATAACTCCTTTTCATAGTATATATTTTCCAGACCTTTTCTAAAACACCCTTCTAAGAAAAATGAAGGACATATTTGTGTTTAAGAAATATATAAGATTTTGGAAAAAGGTAATGCTAGAATCTGGTCACATTGAAGATTCTCCAATGTATTTCCTTACAGGTTATCCAACATCCATCTGCCTGCCTTAAATTTTTCTGCCCAGGAAATAAGAATTTTCCCACAAGTAACTTAGTTGCATAGGGGGAAAGGGGGTGGGGAGAGACACATACTTCCCAGTATGTGGAATGAGGAATGAGGTTATGAGTCCAGCTCATATGACCCACTGGGGTGGTTTCTGAAGCAAAATGCCCTGTAGTTAAGACAGCTGTTCCTTGGAAAGGCTCATCTTGCCAAGCCTGGCTTTAAAGTGTCTTAACAATGCCTGCCTTTGAATGAATATCTCATAAGAACCCATGTCTCCACTCAGTTTTTCAGAGCCGAGGGCACAGTAGTGAGGACGCGGCTTTCCCTGGAGTTTCTCAGTCCTCTACATAACTGTCTGCCAAGGACTGTGCCCTGGGTGACCCGTGCAGCTGTGACTATAGCCTCAGCCTGAGTCAAGTTTGTATTAGAAAAGCCAACATGGGATATTGTCTTAAGTCAGCCTGGGTCCTCATAACAAAACACCACAGCTCGATGGCTTAAACAATAGAAACTTATTTTCTCACTGTTCTGGAGGCTTGAAGTCCAAGATCACGGTGCCAGCTTGGCCAGATTCTGGGGACAACTCTTCCTGGCCATCCAGCCATCCTCTTACTGTGTCAGAGGGAGAGAGAAGGAAAAGAGAACATGAGAACCTCTCCCGAGGACCACTCTCCAAATACATCAGACTGCAGGGCGCAAGGCTCACAAAAGCACCAGCCAGGTACGGCCCAGCTGTTAGCACGGAAGGCTTACCGTATGCAGCCCAGAGTCCTTTATATTCATCTAGTATTTACCGAGCCACTACCATGAGCCAGGCTCAGGTCTAGAAGCAGCATAGCAGCCAAGAAAAACCATCAACACTCCCTGCCCTTAAGAGGCTTCCAATTATGTATTGCATCAAGTCTGGCCCTCAATAATTCTGACCCAGAAATAGAGGTGTTGAAAAGCTAAGGTGTGAGCACTCCATCAGTGCTGCGTTTTTTTAAACGAACATTGTTTAATGTCTCCTCCCTTTGTAAAGTTTTAGACACTCCAGGAGTACATGCTGTTCAGAAGCGGGGCTGCCCAGGGCAGGAGCAGAGGACCGTGAGCCTCACCCCACGAGCGCTGCTTGGCTCCGTGGCTGACACGCTTGCTGTGTGACTGTCGGGCTGCACCCTGCAGGCCTGCAAGCCTGTAGTTCCCCGGCCTCAAGACAGAAGAAAGAGCCTGGAGACAGTGACAGAAACATCAGTGGCTTACTGGACAGGAGATCTTACACAAAGGGCCCTGAAGCGTCTGTGTCGCAGACAGCGGACAGAACATGGCAGCAGCCTTCACTACTCTGGGGAGGAGGAGGCTACCATTTATAGGGGGAACTGTCATCAGGTGGGCCCAGTTACCAGGAACTAATTAAGCCCTATCATTAAGAGGATTGGATAGTCATGTGAGAGAAGCAGAACCCGCTCAAGCTGGGGGTATACAGACAGCAAGAGAATAGCCATCTTGAGTGGTCTAACCGAATAGTGGCCCTGGACCGGAGTTCCCACCGTGTGCCCATCTTCACGGACAAAGCAGGGATGATGCCATTTGCCTGACTCCCAGACATGTGTGTGAATCACCCACCAGTCAGAGACTAGAAAGTCCACGTAGATTGAAGGACATGTAAATGGGCTTTGCATCTTGACTTCGTGCAGCAAACTTGCTCCCTGCCTTTCAGGAGATCTGCGGTAAACACAGGACCGTGTAATTAACCTGATGTCAACACTAGCTGAACAAAGGCACGGGGTCGAAGAGGGCCAGGTGGCCCAAAAGCGAGACATTCGGGCAGGCTTTGGGAGACAAGGAGTCTTTTTCTCCGGCTCCTTATTCAAATCCCTTCAAGGGAGGAATGACCTACCAAATGTGGGCAAACAGTTCCCAGAATCGGTGCGTTTCATTCACACAGAAAAAAACAAAGTTACCCCGGCAGGCATTTATTTTCCAAGAAGCCATGAGGAGCCAGCAGCTGTGGGCACTTGTCCAGATACTTCAAGTGGACGCTGCCATTACCTGAATTACCCCCAACAAATTCTCTGATACGGTGATGCCGGCTGTGCTAAGTAGGGTGTGGAAGAGGCACTGTGATTGGTCCTGTGACTACTCGCAGAGATGGGGGAGGGGTGGAAGTTAATGGTTAAATTTGTACCTCCCACTTTATCCAAAGTTTTTCTTCACTTGGAGAAATTATAAATATTGTGATGAAACAATTTATAATGAATAAAGCAACTTCAAAACAGAAAGCATGAAAGAAAGCCATGTTGTTTTCATAGTAATAAAAAATGCAAAGGTGAACTCCATATGACGTTAAGACATAAAGATCACAATAAGATATCACTTTAAGGGGGGAGGGCATAGCTCAGTGGTAGAGTGCGTGCTTAACATGCACGAGGTCCTGGGTTCAATCCCCAGCACTTCCATTAAATAAATAAATAAATAAACCTAATTACCTCCCCCACCCCAAACAAAACAAAAAGATTTCACCTTACAACTGTCAGAATGGCTATCATCAAAAAGATTATAAATAACAAATGTGCGTGAGGATGTGGAGAAAATGGAACCCTCTGACACTGTTGGTGGGAATGTAAATTGGTGCAGCTACATTGGAAAACAGTGTGGCAGTTTCTCAAAAACTGAAAACAGAACTGTAATATGGCCTAACAATTCCACTCCTGGATATATATCTGAAAAAAATGAAAACACTAATTCGAAAAGATACATGCACTCCAATGTTCATAGCAGCATTATTTACAATTGCTAAGATATGGAAGCAACCTATGTCCATCAACAAATGAATGGATAAAGGTATGGTGTGTATATACACACACACACATACTACTCAGCCATAAAAAAGAATGGAATCTTGCCTTTTGCAACAACATGGATGGACTTTGAGGGCATTATGCTTAGTGAAAAAAGTCAAAGACAAACACTGTATGATATCACTTATACGTGGAGTCTGAAGAGGAAAACAAACTAGTGAAAACACCAAGAAGGAAACAGACCCACAGGTAGGGAACAAGCTAGTGGTTAAAGTGGGGCGGTGAGGGGGGGAGGGGCGGGCTGGGGGAGGGGACTGAGAAATGCAAACTACTATGTATAAAATAAACTACAAAATATATTGTACCCCCCAGGGAATATAGCCAATATTTTATAATAAGTACAAGTAGAGTGTAACCTTTGAAAATTGTGAATCACTGTGTTGTATGCCTGTAACTTACATAACATTAAACATCAACTATACCCCAATTTAAAACAAGACATAAAGGGCTCGAAGATGGTCAGAGCGAGACGTGGTATCATGAAGGGATTGTCTCCCCAAGACATTTCCACAATTGAAAGGAAACTCTTTTTATTTAGCCAACATGTTACCCCTCTTTACCTTAGAATGAATGAAAAGCTTACCCCAAGGAAGGTAAACCAACATAGCAAAGGAGGAAATGGTTTTGGCTTAAAACAAGTCTAAATTGGGAGCTGAACCTCTCACTAATGTGTGACTAGGGGCCGACAGCCCACCTGTCCCTCCTTCTCTCCTTTCTGTTCTCCACCTTCCCCTCTCCCAGCTCTTAACCGAGATGAGCAGGTTTAGGGCTGTAAGGAAAAGTGTCACTTTCTTTGACCTCTCTGTCGTCTGAGGTATTCCAAGCATGTCACCTGCCCAGTGTGACTGAACAGTGACAGGGCAGAGCTCCAGGTCTGGCTCTGGGAGGAAGGTCTCATCACTCTGAAGCCACAGTGCATTGTTTTGGGGGATTATCAGCTTCCAGGGAGGAAGCCAGGCAGGCAGGCAGGTGAGTGACCCCACAGGAATGCGAGTGTGTGACAGGTGGCTCTGGGTAAGTGTCACAGTAAGCCAGCTTCCACTATGGCAAAGCCGTCCCTTCCAGAAGGCCAGGCAGGCTCACCGTGGAATCAGGTGCTTTGCAGCCTTCTTAGGACAAGGTGTCTGACCGCACGCACGTGTAAAAAATGCTGGGAAGTTTCCTGGATTATTCCTGAGGTGAAGAGGGCAAGAACAAAACAACCAAACCAGACACCGCTCGCTGCCTTTCCCTCAGGTCCACGCGTCCTCTCCTCATGGGTCCCAGATTCCCCGCTGACTTCAGAGCCGTTGCAGCACATCTGTCCCGACCCTCCAGGAGTTGTCCTCTGCCCTGGATCCACTGAGTAACAACTAGATGATGCTGAATTCTGACTTCTGCCCTAAACAGTTGGCAGAGCTGAGTTCTGAACTCTGTTGTTTGTTTGTTTTTCCTCCTCTCTGTATTGTGTTTGTTTGGGGGTAGGGTCATTCTTTGTAGGCCGGTCTGTTTTCCATTCAAAGGTTAACTGATGAATAAATAAACATGGGGAGTGGAGAATTCTCACTCGGGGTGTTAGTGCATCAGACTGATGAGTCAAGAACACTGAGCCTCAGAAACTAATGACAAGGACCACACATCACTTCGTAAACATGCTTACATCCCTGGGTCTGTCGTGAGTGCCCCCACACTCTCGAACAGCAGACCTTCCAGAATCGCAGCATACCAGGCCCAGGGTTTCTCTCCTCGCCCTGATGAGGAGCTGTGCTGACACAATTTTCTGCACAAAACATGCAGCCCGGCTGGAGGGCTGGGTGGATATGCTCCCACTTTATGGTTTTCCCAGTCATCACACTCTTCCTATGCTCGGACTAGCAAGTCCTTCTGCACTTTTTGGAAGCACATCTGTCTCAGCTGGAGTTAACTCCACAATGCCATCAACAGTGTTAATTGTGGTCGGCCTGTTTGTGCACACACCTTATGGACTCAGGGGCCGGGTCCAGATGATGAGTTTTGTCCAGGCAAAAGGAGAGTCACTATGCTTATCTGTCATCAGGGTGCTGGCTTAACACTAGGTATTTCTAGTGTGGTTTTTTTTGCCTTCCCAAAAAAGGTAGCACCAGCTTTCAGAATCTTTAAAAAAAATACCAAGCATAGGTTACCATAGGGATCATTACATTTCTTATTTTGAAAATTGAACAGAGTTACAAAAAGGCAAGGCAATACGTTGATCCTTATAGAAGCTACGTAAAAGGCACAGGGAGAGTTATTATACTATTTTCTATACTTTTATGTGTGTTTGGAAGCATTTAAACACATTTTTTAGAGAGACTCTAAACACCCATTTGAAATGATACAAAGACAATTGACACGTACAAATTCCTACTCAAGTGCTATGTAGGTTCTCATTAACTGAACACTCAGCCCTGGATCTGAGAATCTTACATGCATGATTTCCAAGCCTCACCACAACCCTGCAAAAACAGGATAATTAATCCAATTTATAGGTGAGACTCACAGAGGCTAAATGATTAGCTCCAGGCACTTATTAAGTACAGAATCAAGACTGGAACACAGAGCTGTCTTTCCTTAAGGAGCAGAAATTTCCACAAGTTCACACAAACTTCAGCTTTGTGTGGGGGCAGAATGCATGACTTCCTAGACCAGTGATTCCCAAGGTCACGAGGAAGGCGGGCAAAGCTATGTTTACCCCCAGGCAACTCCAATGGCAAGAGAATTTGGGGGATTCTCCAATACTCCTTGATTTGAGGTTCTTGGATCCCCTGCCACAACCCACACCAGAAAAAAAAAAAAAATAGGAAGGAAGGATGGAAGAAAGAAAGAAAAGGAAAGAGAAGAGAAGAAAAGACAAGCCTTGTTCCTCCAAAGTGTCTCCTCTTTAGATGTTGTCTTTTAAAAACTTCCTGCTTCTGGGTAGCATAAAGCATTACAACGCATTCCTAATTCTTTCCCTTTGAGTTAATTTTTTATGTAGCTTCATTTTTTTCCCCTGTTGTGAGAGAATGCCTTAAGAGGAGGGACATCTGGAGCAGCGAAGTAGCTGAGAGGTGATACAAGGTTGCAAAAAAGGAAAGTGGGGAAAGGTCCTTTCCTTTGCAATGCCGTCCAAGCAGCAGCCAGCACCACACCCTTATGGGTGTAGATTTGATCTTTATACATTGTAAAGTCTAAAAATAAAAGAACTACCTTTGAAAGCGAACACTGTGCCCCTCGTTTTTGAGGAGGATTTGAATCTAATGACTAAGTCTATTTTTCCAAGGCCGATTTCGATATCTGCATTTTCTTGCTCGATGCCTCTTCCCTGCCTGGTGCAGTGAGTGTTGGCTGAATGGAAGCAAGGGTCAGTTCCAGGCCAGAAAGAACAATGGGTGTATTAGAATTGCCAAGGGTCAGAAACCGAAGCATTTCACATTGTAGGTCTGAGTTCCAGGAAACCATGAAATTCCTGAGCTCTTTGGAGATACTGGCATTCGAAGAGGCGTGGATGATTTCAGCTTTGTTTCAGGCCTCGGGGGACTGCATCAAGTCCTGAAAATCTGCAAGAACGAACACATACACACAGACACTCACACACACCCTACCGGTGAAAACCACACCATCTCAGTGACTTAGTGGTCTTGATAAATGTTTATCTTTCCCAATACCATATCCACTCTTGCTCTGAAGGGTTCAGAAGGGGCTCTTAATATGCCACTGTGAGAGAAGAAACCAACACTGGATCTTCCCACAGCGTGCCGGCTGTCAAGGCTAATTCACACCCATGGCTGCTTCTCTCAACCAGCTGAACCAAGGGCAGTGGAGTAGATGGGAGCTGGGGCCTCAAGACTTCCTGCATCTGACCTCAAGTCCAAAGACGATGACCTTCAAAGAAAGAATTCTTTGAATGTGTCCATGTCATCCTGAGACAGAGGATGAAGGTGGCTGAGGCCGACAGGCACCCAAAGCAGCAGTAGATCTTGCATCCTTCCAGTCAGGATGCCAGCTTGGCTGGAAAAGTGTAGCTGTAGGAATCAGACACACCACGGAGACATGGGGTCCATGATTAGCAGTCGCTCTGAGAGAGACTGCATAGTCAGCCACTGTCCCAGACTTCCCCTCCTGGGCCCTGGCCGGGGACTCTGAGGGCATCCAATAGGGCACTGGCAGTTCCAATAGACAACCTCCTCAGAACCATTTATAAAGTTCTACGCCCTGAGAGGCCCACACCTTCGAGAATACAGATTCTCAGATCCAGAAGGCATCCCAGAGCTATCTTATCATGCCTGTTCAGGGGATAGGATAGATCTTGTAAGTAAACTCTCCACTTTTTGTTTTAAGCCCTAAGAAGTCTCTGGTAAGCCACTTTTGAAGGAAGCATTTCTAAACGATGTTATCTACTAACCTGTTTTATTAAACAGGTGTTAACCAACATAGAACGCTTTCATAAGAACTTGACATCACCCTTAAACTTCAGTTTTCCCATTTATAAAGTGGAGAAAACAATAGCCCTGACCTAACAGGGATATTGTCATCAGTGAATGAGACACAACACGTAAAGTGCCCCGTACAGCGCCTTACCCATTATCAGTGTTAAATAAACAGCAGCAAGAGTCAGGAACCACCGCGGTGTCAGCAACTCCAACCATCAGACAGCTCCTTGGCTGGCAACACCATGACTCTCCAACAGCCCCCTGCCACACCCCTGTTAATCCTGTTGTTTCTTATCTACTGTGGACTGGGAAACTAGAAAAATCAAGCATGTCCAGAAATATGTTCATATGCTCGATTAGAATCAGCAGATCTCCAAATGAGTGGTTAAACGTATAGCTATGTGAGTGCTTAATCTGTTTTGCAGAAACTTTTACCCCACCCAGGAATACAGTCCGTGTTTTGAAGGGTTGAATATATCATAAATCAGTCCTCCAGAGTCTAGATGAGTAAGCTGTTACTGTACCTATTATTCCCTACAGATACAAGGTCATATTTCTTTTTAATACAGTAGTTTTAATTAGCTATCTTTAAGGTCTTGCTGGGAAGTTACTCTCTTTCCACTTCCTGGCAAAGAGACACACCGGAGTGCCAGAAGTGATGTATTACGATCAAAATAAACCAAAGCCATGGCTCCTCTGAGGACCATCTGGATTTAGAGATATCAGATGCTTATTAACCCAGGAGAAATCTCTAGTCTTGACTGTGCAAAACAAATCTTACAGAGGAACATCTACCTCTGGCTCTGTAAGAAGGGGTAATGGAAAACAGTGATGTGTTTCTGGGTTGGCAGTTTGACATTGCCCGTCTTCATCATAAAAGGGTAAGTGTAATGTGATGTAACCGTCTGTTATGAAACCAGACAGACACAAACGTGCTTTTATAGTGAACTGTGGTTGATGTCTGCCAGCTCAGCACCATTCACCCTCCTTTTGGTAACAGCACTCCAGTCCAGGGATGGGTATGTGACTTGGGTCTGGCTGATCAGAGCACTGTATCTGAAAGGGATCCAATGATTGGTCCAGCAATAAATAGTTTAGTCTATGGAAGCCCCACAGGGATTTTTGTTGGTGCTAACAGAAAAGAGGCAGTTTCTTTCTCTTAAACTGGAGATGCAAGCCTGGAACAGTGAGTGGTCATCTCGCTATCACAAGAGGAAAGCTGATTTGAGAATGAGACGGAATCTTGTGGACATCATGTATGCACTTTTATTCAGCCATAGCAAGATTTCACAGTTAAATCGGCTAGTAGATATATTCTCTTTTATTATTTTCCACCCCCTTGGGACCATTTGAGTTGGAAGTGAAAGATTTCTGACCGTGCATTCTGATAATATGCAGTTCTTAGCTCTGTGTGACCTCATGGTAGCCAGCCTCCAAGATGGCCCCCAGTGAACTTTACTCCCTAGGAATCACATCCTTAAGGACTCCCCTCCTACACTGAATTTGGGCTGGTCTGTGTGACTACAGAATACAGCAGAAGTAATGGTGTGTGACTTCCAAGGTTAGGTCAAAAAATGCACTGCAGCTTCTGCCTTGGTCATTTGAGTCTCTCATTCTGGAGGAAGCCAGCCACAGGGTTGGGAGAACACTCAGGAAGCCTGTGTGAGAAAGTCCACACTAGGAGCATTCAGGCTTCCTACCATCAGCCAGCACCAATTGGCCAGGCATGTGCATGAGCCACCTTGGAAAGACCCTCCAGCCCCACTTAAGCCTTCAGATGATTGCAGCCCAGCTGACATCTTGACTGCAACCTCATAAGAGATCCTAAGCTAGAACAACCCTACCAACTTGATCCCCAAATTCCATATCCACTATGGAAAACTGTGAGGGATAATAAATAATTATTGTTGTATCAGGACACTAGGTTTTAGAGTAATTTGGAGTAACACAGCATTAGATAACTACTAGACCTCTTTTGTTACTTCTCATGTTCTGGCCCCTGTGAGAAAAATAGGAAAACAGGATATTAACTCATACATCCCAGGCTCTAGTCCCTCAAAGTCTCACTCAGTTTCTCTGAGTTCCCTGGAGGGAAGTGATTATCATAGCAGAGTCCCTCCCACCACGTGCCCTCACCTCCTAAGCTCCAGCATCACCTCTGCTAGGCACCACCATCACCTCCCCAGGGATCAGTGCCTCTGCCAGGTGACGGGCTGTGCCCTGGCCCCGAGGCCTCCTCCGCAGTAGCCTTCCCGTTCCCGTAGGAGACCTCAAGCCTCCTGGACTGTTGTGAGCTCAGGGCTCACTGTGTCCCCTGCAGTAATGGGGCTGCTTCTTGTCCTCTATGTCACTTTAACCTTTGACTGCCCATGAAGTTTGGAATGTGAAATTCTGTACATACCATATGATCTCAGAGCCCCAGCTTGGCCATTTTCTCCTTATTGGAACAAATAACTTTTTCTTTGAAGCAGGGAGGCCTAATAGAATTTTTTACAAAATGGAAATGATCTATATCTTCACCATTCAACACAGTAGCCACTAGCCACATGTGGTCACTGATCACTTGAAATGTGAGTAGTGTGATATGAGTTGAATTTTTAATTATATTTAAATAGTTACACATGACTAATGGCTTCTGTAGACAGTACCGCTTTCGATGCAGTGGTTGTCAAGCAAAAAATTTTAGTTTTGAGCAAAGAGTTTGCACTAAGATCAATATGACTTTACAGAAATGCTTTAACTCCAATGTCTTACCTGATTTTAATGGAAGTGGTTCCTTCAGGTTTTACTTTCAGAACCTTCTCCATCTTCCCCTCAGGACTCAGACAGGAGCCCAGGACTGACCAAGCCCCCATCCTCCAGACATGCCCACACAAAACTGAATCCCAGTGATGGGTGCAGCCTGCTTTCAAATGGACACCCTGCTACCATCAAATTGGCATCTCAGGGTGGGAAAGATCTGGAAACTTATCCAGTCCACGCTTCCATGGGCCCCTCACTGCCTATGACTGCGTAACCATCCACTGAGCAGTCCCAACTCAGTGGGGTCTAAACATGAAATGGTTCTGATTTTTCCAACTGCTAGCTTCAAATCTGATTTGCTCTGAACTGAACAAAACCAACCTACAAATAAAAAACAAAAAGCTTTTCCCTTAGCACATCTAGGGCAGATTCCATTAGTCTTGTCACTTTCAGTCCATTTAAAAACCTCCTTCTCATAGCTGAATTCAGAATTCTATGCCGGCCTATTTCTCTCTCTCAGTTTTAAGACCCCCTCCAGGCTGTGGGGGTGGGAAGGGGTATGGAAGAAGAGACCGCACGGTCCCCTGATCTGGGAGATCTAGCTCGGCGAGGCCTCTCCTGCCACCTCCGGGCTCTGCCCTGGTGGCCTCGCATACAACGTCTTGCTGCTGTTTCGTTATCAGAGGGCGACTCTCTGGAAAGGGTACAGGGGAGACAGTGATGGCTCTGGGCCCATCCCCCGCTCATGCAGGCAAAGGGGGCGATCTGCAAGTTCACAGCCCAAGCTGACGCCCACCTGGGGAGTGCGATGCTGCTCTTCTCCCCCCTTTCAGCAGCGCCCCCATTTCTCTGGCTTTGGGGCAGGAGTGGACATCGGGGCACAGGGAGGCAATCACTTCTCACTGAGAACTCTGCCCACTGCTGTTGACCTAGATGCCTCCTGTTCTTTCCCGTGTAAGAGAAGCAGGGCGGTGGCGGGGTAGGTGTTGACTACGGAAGCCTGATCTGTTGCCCCTTAGAAAGCCCAGGGAGGTGGGGGTGTGGGAGGACAGTGTGGCTTCTATTAACTCCCTTTTGAATGTGAGGCATTTAGCACCTCTTTTTTTTTTTCCCCCCCAAATGGGACTCTAAATGCCAGTTCCAGAGCAACAGGAACACCCTCATCCTACCCTCCCCCTTCCTGATTTTGTTTGGTTTAGGCCATCTTGAGCAGGAAGAGTAGCTCTGCATGGATCTTGGTGAGCTGCTGGCAGAAGGGCTGTAGACAGGCTGGCCTGGACACACAGAGGCTGGACAGAGACACCAGCACGAGGTGGCAGCTGTTCTGGTGTCCTTGCAGTGAGCAGGGGCTGCCTTGCCCTCTGCAAGGCCAGGCAGAGGGGCTCCCAGTGGGCTGGCCCAGGCCCAAGGGTTAAGCTCTTGCTAGTCTCTGCATCTCACAGACGCGCAGCTGGGGAAGTTCCAGCCCGAGTGACAGAAACTTTGGGATCAATATGCCATTTGTGGGGCACGGGGTGGCTCAAGGACCAGTGGTGGCTGAATTACCCCAGTGAAGCAAACCCTGAAGGGCAGGTCTGGGGACTGAGCTGAAGGCTGGGCGGGATGGAGCTGGTCGGTTCACAGGGCTTCTTAGGGGTGGATGTTGCTCCAGCATCACTCGGTCTCCTGGCTGCCTGTACCTGTTTTCGGGCAGAACACCCAGCTATGACCATTCTCAGTGACCTACACACTCATTCATGTACACAGACACCTGTGGAGGCCAGGAGGCTGGGAGTGATGGCTCAGGACTGGCGCCAGCATCAACCTGCCTCCCCAAACCACCACTGTGTCCCAGGACCGTGAACCTGCCCTTACCCCACCCAGAATGAAACACTCCTCTGCCTTTCCCCTTCCCCCTTCCTTTCTGTTTTAAGCCCAGCATAAAGGGACAGCTCGCTCCATACCTTACCATTCCCAGGAAGGTTCACTGTATAGATTCCAAGGTGGTTTTCTGAGCTGCCTAAATTTTGCAGTATCTGGCACTTCTCTCACTTAAGAACAGAAAAGGAAAAAACAAAAACAAAAAGCAAATTAAGTCTCCAGGACTTGGCTCCAACAGAGTACCTGCTCCCCATGCACACTTGAGTAAGAGAAAGAAAAAAAATACCATCGCTCTTAAAGCATTCATCTCAAGCCAGCTCTTAGCAGTTTTTTCTCAGCCTGAATATGTCCCTGTTCTCAGTACCATCTGTTCTCACACACCTGCGGCATTTAAATAGTCTAAACGTTCCTGTGACAGGTAATAGGAATGATTTCTATAAGCCACATACCCCGTAAAGGAAATGCGGTTTCTTTAAACTCACAGTGTTTTGAAACGTACTTATAATGTATAGGGAGATCATCCCAAATGAATTCTTAGTAAAAGATATAAAGCCTGATTGCCTTGTCTCTTTATTAAAAAGGGGATACAAAGCTGAAAGCTGGGCGAGCCAGTTTTTTTCTCTTTCAACTGTTTTATTCTTGTGGTTTGGCTAACTTTCAGAAGACTTTTTTTTTTCTAAAAACAATATTCTGTTGGTTCTTAAAGATGAGAAGGTTTCACTCACTGCACTCAAGGTTACATTTTCATTAGAATTATGGTGGTGTTTTATATTGTTCATATTCTCGCAACAGAGACACAACTGTATGGTCCCATTTTATTTATGAGAACAACTGAGGCATTGGAAACTCAGGAAAATCTCTCCCAGGTTATATAGTGACTGACTGACCCAAGATTTTAAGTCATCATGCTGTCCCAAATATTTAAGCAGTTATGCCACTGTTAACTTTCTGACTGGCTAAGAGTTTTTCCTTGAGTTCTTGATGCCAACTCCTTGACCAATGTTATCATTTTAAGTTCTCTTGTGCTAGGTGTAGATTGGTAAGTATACAAACTGGAAGTGTCTTGACTCTTTTTATAGTGGCCTAAGGAAATATATAAGTAAATGTGATCAGAATTTTGTCTCAATTTTTAATGTTGTTTCAGCATTGATGAAAATCACACTGCTAATGATTCTCTTTTATTTTGTTTTTTTTGGGGGGGGTAATTAGGTTTATTTATTTAATGGAGGTACTGGGGATTGAACTTGGGGATTGAACCCAGGACCTCGTGCATGCTAAGAATGCGCTCTACCACTGAGCCATACCCTCCTCCCCCTAATGCTTCTGTTTTAAATGAGAAGCCCTAGTAGCCTCCTGGAGTAAACAAACAAGGGGTAATCAAGCCACGCCCCCTCTCAATGCTTACCTTCTATATGAACAGATCTTCTTTCATGCTTTCTTTTCATGTGTATTATTAGCACCTCATCTGTGTGTCCTTGAATTCTTTTCCTATTTGGTTGTCTTTCTTTCCCCTAAAACCACCCCGATTTCCCTCTTTTTCTACAGATGCATAGCCAGCTGGATCTCTCCCTCTCTCTCCCTCTCTCCGTTGTTTATTTTCATACTTCTTTTCTTTTCTTTTAATCTGTAGTGTGTGCCCTACAACAGGATCAGGGGATTTAGGAACTGCACTTTTGGCCTTGGCCATACTGGCACCAATACAACACCTCCAGAGAGTAAATATTTATGCACCCTGGCTGCTCCACAGTCTCAAATATTCAGGCCAACAGTGTGGGTTTGAGCTGGTCATTCTTGGTCACAGGAGTAGGAAGCTGAGTCCTTGGTGCCTTTGCTGGGGACGGGGGTTGGGGAGCTCCAGGCAGCTCTCCTGGGCTGTCTGCTCCCCTGGAAACTGGTAGGAATCTTCTCTTTCCAGAAATGTTTTTGTGTGGCTACTGTGTTGTGGCACCTGAGGAATGTGGGGCTTCGCCTCACTTATTTGCCCAGTCGCAGTCCTTTGACCCATCCTGGGAATGCTTGCCACCACCTGACTTCTGTGAGCCCCCATTTCACTCTTTTAAATAAAAAAGATACTTTAAAAATCACCAAATTGCTCATCTCTTAATTTAGGCCATGGAAGGTCCAGACTACAGCCTGGAGAGATAGGAAGTACCCTGAAGCCACGTGGACCACCTTGAAGGCACATTATGTACAAGCTGGCAAGGGGTGAGGGGGAAAACTCAGTACTTGGAGAGACAGAGAGAAAACAAATGCTAGGATTGAAAAGAATCTAGAACCCAAGTCCAGCAGTCCCCAAAGTTTGTCTTAGCACAGGGGAGACTCTGCTGCCTTAAAATAACCAATAGAAGGAGATGGTAGAAAAGGAGTTTTGCAGAAGATGTGTTTTTGGTCTCCAGGTTTATGAACTACTGGAAATTTAGCTTTCTCTCAGTCCCCAGTTTACAGGTGACGCCTGGGACGGGGACATGAGTTTTCCACTATCTATGATCATTTAGTGGTAGAACTACAACACAAATTCCCCCAACTTACTGGTTCATGTCTCCTTGTAGTTCAACACAGAAATAATGTACCAGGACTGTGCTTTGAGGGTTGGGGGCCGGGGGGAGAAAGCACTCTGCCAACACAGCAATAAGAGCTAAAGTACCGAGCACAGCTCAACGGAAAAGGGGCAGAGGCGGTGGGGGGAGGTGGGGGGCAGATGGCTCGGAATACTGTTTGTTCCCAAACTCAAAAGCACATAAAGGTCAGACATGTAAGACAGATAAAACCGACTTGATCCAGATCTGGGAAATCATTGCCCCAAGTATGTTTATAGCCCTGCTTCCTACTCCCTCCCTTCCAAGGCTTGGGCTGGTCCTCTTGCATGGAAGTTAGGTGGATTCCCCAGGAAGATTTAGAAACTCAGAGCCCAGGAGATGATTACAGTCCTTGTATTCCTAGCACAGAAGTGAGTGTAGGAATGCATGATGCAGTTGTCTTTTAAGTAAAACAAAACAAAACAAAACAAAAAAATAATACCTAAGAGGCCCTCAAAGAAAGAATATTTTAGGTCAAATATTAGGAAAAATTTGCTAAAAGTCAGCCTTTCCTCTGATGATCTGGCAGCTTCTTTCCCTGCCATATTCAGATCACAATTTTTTTTTTCCACAGCAGTGCAGCAGCAAGGCAGAAATGACCATTCTACCAAATTCAGGTCAATTTTTGGGGTTGTCTGTCTTGTTTCTGCACTTTAAGAAATCCATTCGGTAAAGATAGCAGGCCAGTAGCGTGACTGGCCTTTCTGCAGTTTGAGTCAGCCCCAAGCATCCCAGCTAACAAGGAACAGGATCCCTTTTTAACCCTTCAGATGGTGCCAGGGCAAATTCCTCAGTGTCTGCATGAGTCAAGGGACAGCATCTCCAGTGTGGAAATGTCTGGCAGGCTGGAATTTCTGGGTGGCTCTTCCCACTGCAGAGTTCAAGCAAACCGTTGTCATCCTTCTCTCTCTAGAAAGAGAAAGCAAAACCCCAGCCCTTAGAGCATTAGTCCTGGCTCACGAACATGGGTGTTCTTTCCTGGAAACAGGGTCTGGCTCAGTGAGATGTCCTCAGAGTTGGTGCTTTGTGTTGCCAAGATGCCTGCTTCTGGCGAGCTACGGAGGGGGTGGGAGGAGGAGCGGGAGGCTGCCTGAGAGAGGGGGTCTTAATGCCCCTCAGAGAGACACAAAACCTCCATTATTTCACAGTTATTCAGCACGATAGACATTTTATCCCAAGAGAAAGGCTTAGACAACTCCTCACTAGTAGGAGTATTTTAAGAATTATAAACAGAAAACAGATCACATTAAATAGTGAGTTTCTGAGCAGAGTACAAGTTAAATTGCCTAACAGGCTGAATTGGGAAACAAAGAAGTTAGTTGTGGATTCGCAGTGCTGTGAGTGTGTCTATAGCTGGCAGCACACGGACTGGGTAAGCCAATTTCCTGCGCCCTCCAGCCAAGGCCTCACAAACACCTCAACACCTGGATACTCCTAAGACTCCTCTGTTAATGGCCCTATGTGATGGCAGCCACTGGGTCAACAGTGAAGCTTGAACCAAATGCAGGGGCCAGACCACGATGTGACACAGCACTCAGTCTCTCCCAGGCCCTTGCCATAATCACTTTGTATCCAGAACTTCTAAGAGGTTTCATTTACCAAATTATCACCTAGTGTGGCTGTTCTCCAAGTGGTCTGTGGACCCTTGGGGGAGTCCAAAACCATTTCAGGTGGCCCATGAGGTCAAACTATTTTCAGGATAATATTAGGATGCCATTTACCTTTTTCACAGTGTTGACATTTGCACTGATGATGAAGAAGCCATGGTGCAGAAAACCAGTGGTGCCTCAGCACAAGCCCAGGCAGAAGCGCCCAGCTGCACCAGTCACGGTCCTCCTCACTGCCACACATTCCAGCTACCAAAAACCCTGCCCGCTGCGTCTAAGAACGCCCTTGACAAAGCCCTTCACATTATTCATTGTATTAAATCTTGACCTCTAGTTTGTATCTTTTTAACATTCTGTGTGAAGAAATGGGAAATATGCATAAAGAAAATCTGTGGCAAATTGAAGTACCATGTTTGTCTCAAGGAAAAGCACTTGTGTGATTGAGCTACAAGCTAAACTAGCTGCCTCTGTCAAGAAATACTACTTTTACTTGAAAGAATGATGGAAAGACAAATTATAGTTATTCAGACTTGGCTGTTTAGCAAATATTTTTTCAAAACTAAACAAGTAAGCCTATCCCTTCAAAGAAAATAACTGACAGTATTTTGCTGCCAATGGTTGAAAACTGAGCCTTCAAACAAAGATAAGAATTTTGGAAAACTTGTATCAGTCACCATCATCTTCACAGCTTACCAATATTTAAACACTTTATTGATGATAACAGTGGTGATGTTGACAAATGCAATTTTTGATGCTGTATAGTATAGTACGTCAACATTTGGAGGATCTGCATAACTCAGTGAATCAACATCTTCCAAATGACCAATGCCTAATGTTAAAAATTATGCATGGGTTAAAAAAATCACTTCATAGTACAAGGCAGACCAATGGATTTTAATGCAAGAGAGATGAAAATTTCACTCATTCTGTTTCAAGTTCCACATTGCAACTAACCTTTAAGAAGCCACCCTTGCGCAGTTTTGGTACACTATCATCGAATATACACAATATCTGAAAAGGCTCATAAAATACTCCCCTCTTTTCTAATGACATATCTATGTGAAGTCAGATTTTCTCTGTATACTTCAACGAAAAGAATACATCACAACAGATTGAATGCAGAAGCAGACAGAATCCAGCTGCCTTCTAGTAAGCCAGGTGTTGAAGAGATTTGCAAAAATATAAAACAATGTTACTCTTCTCACTATTTCATTAAGTCTTAGACAATCTAATTATTTTTCACAAAAATACATTACTTACATTAGTATTAGAGAAGTTAATCAATGTATTTTTCAATGAATTTTCAAAAATCTTAAATTTCTCAGTTTTAATTTTTAATATGTAAAATATCAGGAGATAGAGCCTAAATAAATGAAAACCCTTTAAAATTCTCAATCATTTGTAAGAATATAAAGGGATCCTGAGTCTAAAAAGTTGAGAACTACGGACCTACTGAGACCTCAGACGATAAAGCTATTCACACTAGGAAGCGTGGTAGAGTGGAAAGCCCATGTGCTTGGGAGGCAGACAGACGTGGGCTCAAATTCCAGCTTTAGCACTCACTAGCTCTTTGACTTAATGAATCACTTAATTGCTTCAAGTTTGCTTCCTCATCTATAAGATGGGAATAATGATACCCAACTTACAGATTGCCTGAGGATTAGGGATAAATGTACTTAGCACAATGCTCAAATATGTATTGATTAAATGAATATAGTAAGGTATTCAGTCTATAAGTGAATGTTTTGGGTTGCAAGCATTAGAAATGGCTTAAATGGTAAAAACAAAAATAAAAAACTTACCTTCCGTAAAAGAGGTCCAGACACAGAAGAGCACAGCAATGTCATGGACCCAGGTCCTCCCCCACTTTCTGCTCTGATCCCTCAGCACTGACTCTTCCTCTTTAGGCAGGCGGCATGGTAGCAACACCAAGGCATCACATTCAGGCAGGATAATGTTCTGAAGAGGAGACGTTTTTTCCTCCAGTTATGGCTTTCTCTTAGGAAAGAGGAAACTTTTTCTAGATTGCCACCAGTATACTTACCCTTATATTTCATTGACCTAAATTTGGCCCCATGTCCATTCCTGAACCAGTCCTAGCCAGAAGGATAGGCTGTGCCTTTGACCAATTAGGCCCACTTCTTGGGCTGGAGGTGGGAGCCAAGCTTCCCTGAGGCCCAGTCCTGACAGGTAAAGGGCTGATAACTGAACAAAATCAGGGCTTTGTTAGGTAGGGAAAAGGGAGAATAGAAGGAACCAGCAGGTGATCACACGGGGTCTACTACATTCAGTAAATGGGAGACTAGAACAGCAGGTCCCAGTGCCAGTTGGCAGACTGGCTACATAGAAATCATCTGGGAGCTTGTTAAAAAAAAATATAACTCAAACAGTACTGTGCATATGAATTGCCCTGGGATCTTGTTAAAATGCAAATTCTACTTTTGTAACAAGCTCTCAGATAATGTAGCCAACCACTGGCCTATGAAACCCACTTTGATTAGCAAAGATAAAGCTATCTTACCCCCAGATTACTGACTCAGTCTCCCAGGTGATCCTGGTCTAAGAATTGGGTACAAGTGATAGAACATCAACAATATCAAGACTGGCATTCAAGCCCACACACCTGTGGTCAGTTAATCTTCGACAAAGAAGGCAAGAATATACAATGGAGAAAAGACAGTCCCTTCAGCAAGTGGTGCTGGGAAGGCCGGACAGCTGCATGTAAATCAATGAAATTAGAACACTCCCTCACAAAACACCAAATAAACTCAAAATGGCTTAAAGACTTAAATATAAGACATGACACCAAAGAACTCCTAGAAGAGAACACAGGCAACATATTCTCTGACATAAATTGCAACACTATTTTCTCAGGTCAGTCTCCCAAGGCAATAGAAATAAAAGCTAAAATAAACAAATGGGACCTAATCAAGCTTATAAGCTTTGCACAGCAAAGGAAATCATAAACAAAACGAAAAGACAACTAAAGAACTGGGAGAAATATTTGCAAATGATGCAACCAACAGAGGCTTAATCTCTAAAATATACAAACAGCTCATACAACTCAATAACAAAAAAACAAACAACCCAATCAAAAAATGGGCAGAAGACCTAAACAGACATTTCTCCAAAGAAGAGATACAGATGGCCAACAGGCCCATGAAAAGGTGCTCAACATCATTATTAGAGAAATGTAAAGCAAAACTACAATGAGGTATCACCTCACACCAGTCGGAATGGCCATCATCAAAAAATCTACAAGTAATAAAGGCTAGAGAGTGTATGGAGAAAAGGGAAGCTTCCTACACTGCTGGTAGGAATGTAAACAGGTGCAGCCATTATAAAAAACAGTACTGAGGCTCCTTAAAAAACTAAAAATAGACTTACCATATAATCCAGCAACCCCACTCCTGGACATATATTTGGAAAAACTTCCAATGTGAAAAGATACATACACCCCAATATTCACAGCAGCACTATTTACAACAGCTAAGACATGGAAGCAACCTAAATGTCCACTGACAGATGACTAGATAAAGTTGTGGTACATTTATACAACGGAATACTACTCAGCCATAAAAAAGAATGAAATAACGCCATTTGCAGCACCATGGATAGACCTAGCGATTATCATACTAAGTGAAGTAAGTCAGACAGAGAAAGACAAAAATTATATGATATCACTTACTTGTGGAATCTAGAAAATGATACAAGTAAACTTATTTACAAGACAGAAACAGACTCACAGACTTAGAAAACAAACTTAGGGTTACCAAAGGGGAAGAGTGGGGATGAGGAGGGATAAATTAGGAGTTTGGGATTAATAGATACAAAAATACTATGCACAAAATAGATAAACAACAAGGTCCTACTGTATTGCACAGGGAACTACATTTAATACCTTGTTATAAACTAATAATGGAAAAGAATCTGAAAAAATATGTTATAACTAATCACTATGCTGTACACCAGAAACTAACACAACATTGTAAATCAACTACACTTCAATCAATTAAAAAGAAGATTGGCATTCCTTCATACAACAAACATTTGTAGAAACTTCTACCCAGCCAAACCTGGTGCTTATTGCTGAAACTACAGTCCACATTCTGCTGGAGAGGGAGAGCAGGCAGATGGACGTATAAGCAGATGTTGTTATTGTGAGAAATGCTCTAATACGGCTCTGTACCATGATCGAGGGGCAAGGAGTGGCTCACTGGTGAAGTCGGGGGAGACAGGTAGGGAAGGCTGCACAGAGGAGGACATTTGAGCTGGGCTTTCCTGGGTGCCCAGAGTGAGACAACATGGGTGCATGAAAGCGTGAAAATACGAATGAGCAAAGTACATTCGGGCACATCGAGAAGGTCTCTTTGCCTTCCGTACAGGCTACGGTGCGGATGGAGAAAGAACAGGTCAGAAAGCTCGGCTGGGGCTAGGTTATGGAGAGGCCTTAAATGCTGTCTTAAATCATTCTGTAACTGTTCTCAAATTTGCTCATTAGAATCACTTGGAGAGCTTTAAAAGATCCCGATGCCCAGGTCACACCCTGGGTCAGTTAGATCACTCTTGGGGGGGTGGGAGTGGGGCAGGGAGGCATCAGTCCACGTTAAAGCAGGTGATGCCATGCGCGGCCAAGTGGAGAACCACAGCTCTACAAGAGCCAGCGCCTGTCTCACCTGTTTGCATAGAACACGCGCTTCAGTGTGGACAGGGCCTATCCTTCCCAAACGCACTTTTCATTTCAATTTGATATTCAAAATCAGAATTATTAAAAGGCTTTTATGCCACAGAGGCCATGTGATGGGCACTGGAATGGCGCTCCCCCTGCACAGGGGCCTGCGGGGCGCGGGCAGATGAAGCCTGCCCTTTGTTCTCCGGCTGCATCTGTGAAAGTTGATCCCCGCCAAGCTGCAGCCAGGCAGAGGGCACCCCTGTCCTCGCTGGCCTAGACCACGGGGATCTTTGACGAGATGAGTCTGCAGAGTGTCTGCCCAAGGACACCTCCCCCGACTCCCTTGTCCGAACTGAAAACCTACTCGGGAATCGGAGCATATTTTCACTTAATGGAGATGAAAAGATGAACTCTCCACATTGTGAAAGCTGACGGAAGAATCTTTTTGTAGGCTCTTCACAATACAGATTTGGAATGCCTGCCCTTGGTTTTGATCTCTGTATTCAGCTGCATATAAAATGTTCTCGTTAATAAAAGCTGTCCCTTCTCATTTCTCACCATCTAAGTCCCTGAAGTCATCTTTAAAGTGTCCAAACACAGCTCTGCAACTTTCGTAGTCGTCCCCTCAAGTTGCGGAATTTTTGGAGTGTTTTGAATTGAAAAATTACTTAAAATCATTCCATGTATAACACATAAACACAACTCAAAAACAGCACTCCAAACTTGTTTACCATCAGGCTCAGTCCCCCAGTTTTGAGTCAATAAAATATTCAGGCGTCTTTAATGGAATGGAACAAGCTCTTCCTTTGGGAGACAATGGAGAGCGGAGACTGATGTATGCAAACACCACAGCCCAGCAGGTTCCTGGGAACGTGCGCCTGGCTTGGGGCTGACTCCAGTTTGGCCTTAATGACTATTTTGACTGTGTCCTGTTTTGCAATTCCCCATCCAGCACCCGGGAGGTGAAGTACTCCTTTCGTTTCAGAATTAAACTGCCTTCCAGCAAGCCTTGTGGGGTCCCCTCCACTTCTCCTCAGAGAGGCCCCCAGAGGAGGGAGGCACGCCAGCCTCCTCCACAGCAGTTCTCAGGGCCTCCGTGGCAGACTTTTTAAATAATTCACCCAGCCTCTTCCCTTCGTGATAGCCCTGGCTTCCCCACAACCAAATGATGTGTAATCACCTTGAAAAGAAAAATAAAACAAACACTTATCTGCAGCTCTGACTCAAAGAGCTGGATTCTATGGAAATTACAGGCTTTCACTCTGGCTGTGCAGATGTGACCAGGAATCCACGCCGTAGCTAATGCAGGAGAGGGGCTGGCCCCCATGTGCACAGACGTGCCAGTGTGTGGGTGGCCCGGCGGGTGCAGCCAGCCCCTCCTGGGGAGGCCTGGGCTGGGCTGAGTGTCTGAGCAGGAAGCCCGGCTGATGCCTGACCACTTACAGGGAGAATATGTAATTAGTAAACAAAACCTCAACAGCCCCCCACCCGGAGCCTGCGTTCCCACAGCCTCAGCCGTGCCTGGCCTCCCATTCCTGTGGCTGCGGCAGCTCGGACCCACCAAGCGCCTGGCTCTCCCATGGCCCCGCTCCGATGCGAACAGGCTGGCCTTTGATGACAGGAAGGGAGTGGAGTTTTCATCTTGGTTCAGGGAGACATTACCTCCCTCTTTGTGGATCAGCGATTGCTTTCAAAATACCGGGAATCATTATTTTACCTTACAGTAAGGGTTATTTTGTGTCATGATTAATTTAGCTGAGGCTCTTAGAAAACAGTAAAAGCTGAGTGGCCTTATTAGTCCTCATTTTAAAAAGCACTTTAACATCCCCGGGCAGCAGGTCTGATGAGAAGTGCTACTTACCGTGACCCTCATGCACATTCCTTCTTCTGAACTGATTCTCACAGGGCTTTTTAGTTGCTCTGATGAAAATGCACTGGTTCCAAATGAATCAAATAGAAGTGAGGCAGGAATGTAATTTTTATCTTTAAAGAAGATCAATACCAGTTTCTAATGAAGGAGAAAGAAGTCACTTCATGCTACCTAGGAGAGAGACATCTTGCATTCTAGAGAGAGGTAGACAGGGGTTTGGGTTTAAAGTTTAATTAGAAAATGCCCCAAAGAAACTCATTTTTTAAGCTTGCTCACAACCTGGGACCCTGATTCAAGGTCTTCTCATCTTCTCATCTCTTCCCCTCTCCCACTTCCCCTTCCCTTCCTCATTTCCCATCTCTCTCTCTGCCTCCCCTCATCTCCCCAGGCATGAGTCTTTACAAGACCCATCAGTACATCTTGGGTGGTGCCGAAAGGCAGGGATTACAAACTCAGGGGACGGGTTGGCAGAGGGAGGCACCTCGCCCCAGCTCTGTGGATTCCACATTCTTGCCCTGAGGGGAGCAGCCCCGGTGGCCTGCAAACCCATGCCACCAGCAGCCAGGAGGTCAGCAAGTGCCCTGAGAGCTGAGGAGTTTTCTGGAAACCGGTCCAAGCTGTACCTCTGTCACCAAGAATGTACCAGGATGTGCCAAACTCTTATTCCATTTGACAGTTTTAAAATTGCCCTTTACATGTGCTCTTAATTTTTACTTAATAAAGGAACAAATGCTTTATAGTTAAAGACCACTTGGTGATTAAAATCAGTTTTACTGATGGCTGACAACACAAGTAAGAGCTGATCTAAATCTTTATGAGCTCCACAAGGCCCACAGCTGCTTGTCAACAAGTCCTCCTCTCCCAACCCTGTTTTCTCTGAAGCAACATGCCTCTCACTTTCCCCCAATTTTGTTTTGGCCTAGTAATTCTATCCTATTACACAATTGCTCATCCTTTATCCTCCTGTTTTTGATTACCAACTGTTGTTTATTTTAAATGTAGTTACTGACTAATTAAATAGAAATTAACTACATTTAAAGACAGGGTTCCCAATTATTGGATTATTGCTCCTTCCTTGGCAAATACTCATTCTTCTTTAGGCAGTTCTGACAGCAGATATCCTGAAGGCCAAGCCCAGCACCCTTTGCCAAGGCCCCTTCAGGCAACTACCTGCTAGACCCAGAGTTGCAGGAAGTAGGGATGAGATGCTCTGTTCACCCATTAGGGCCCGGAGCAAGCTGGGCTGTAACCGGAGCTGTTTCCTGTTGTGATTTGGTTAAACCATTTCTGATTCAAGACAGACTCTCCTATCAGAAGCTCAGGTTTATTTCACTGAAGAAGGAGGGGAAAAAACCTTGCTTTTCTTTGTTTTTTGGGGACAGCTGGACTGCATCTTCCTTTCCGCCCAAACACGGAGCACTGCTTGGTTGGGTGGAGGGGCAGCTGGCTCCCTTCCTGGGTTGGACAGAGCACACCGGCTAACTAAATCAGCAGGCTTCAGGGAACAGCTGAGCTGTAGGCTTCTGACTTCCAGGTCAAACCCATTGTGCTAATCACCCAGATAATCTGATATGGGCATCATTTATTCTAGAAGAACAAGAAACACACCAGTGACAGAATTCCATAATGCAAGCCTTTTTCAATCTCGACATGCATTTCTGTAGATTTTGCACAGATGTATATAAATTCTATGTGGGTATGTCTCCATTTACATCGCCTTCCTATCAGGAAATGTCTTTTCCTGTCTGACTATTGTTAAGCTACCCAACTTTCAAGGTTCAACTCAGGCCCATCTCCTCTTTCATGAAGACTTTCCCTAAGGTACTGAGTCAAGTCCTAGCTCCATCACTTAGTAGCGGTGTGGCCCTGGGTTAACCCTCTGAAGTCCTCTAGTTCTTATTTTCCTAACAGGGAATGCAGGGCATTACTGTTAAGATCAAAAGGTTTAATAAGTGTGAATGATATTAAGTTCTACACAGATGTGAGGCAACATTATAATTCCATTATGACTCCTTGTCATTATTGCATCCTAGAATGCTATTTGGGCATTCATTATATCTTACATCATTACTTAATTGTTCCTGTTACGCTTGCCTGTTCTCTCTAATTAGGTTGTAAATGACTAGAAAGTAGTCAAAGACAGATTTATCTACAAGGGTGATTCAACCTTGCTTATAATAGCAAAAAAATGGAAAATTGTCTAAAAGGACAATAATAAGGGACTGGGATTGGTTTTAAAAAGCAGATTACATATTCATTTAATAGAATACAGTTCAGTCATTAAAATGAAAGGGAAGGATGGAAAGAGCTAGAAGGGGCATCACTTTTACCCTTACAAGAATAACTAGATTAATGTCAAAAGTCGCAACTTTTCTATGTTACCTTATCAAAGAGCTGAAGTTGCAAAGCAAACAACAGGCCTAAGAAGGGATAATGCCTGCAGAGAGAAAGGGAATGCAAAGTACTCACCGCGGGTAGTAGATGCCACCAGACACCAGTAAGTGAGTTCAAATAAAATAGCTGATAAATTGGTAAAGATGGAATACAGGCTAATAGGCAAGTGTGAAACCCTAGAGGGCCACAGAATTTGGAGGATTCTACACTTCTTTCAGGCTCTTTCTCCACAACCCCAGCAGATCCTCACAGAAAAGACTGGGACAAGCCCTAAGTTAGGTCAGCATGTTGTAGGGCTAGGAGGGTGGTAGAGCAGTTTTGTGGGAGGGGCCAGAAACACTGGCTGGGTCCATCTCTCCCACCTCTGACAGGGAAGAAAGCCTTTATCTGTAGAGGGAAAGGGCACCGAGCACAGCTGCCCTGAGGCTTTGGAGAAAATTCATTGCAAGCGGATGAAAGGCGCCAAAGGGAAAACTCAAGGAGGGATAGCCTTACACCCTGGGCACACAACACAGCCAGGGCGGAGGACGAGAACCGAAAGGCCATATCCTATATGGTGCACACCTAAGACTGAAGCTTATTCAGAACACAGAGAACAGATTCCCACACTATACCTCCCCCACTGCAAGCTGGCAACAAATTACTTGAATGACAAGTAGCAGTAGAATATTCCTGAGAGAGAGAGATGGGAGAGACACAAGAGCAAGCAAAGACACTCTTGATAAGGTACAATGCAAGGAGAAGACCTAAAATTCAGAATCAAGCAGATCTTGTTCTGGTAAATTCACTTCCAACCTGAACACAAGGTATCTCTACAAGAATTTAAAGCCTGTGATACATTGAGAATCAGCATAGCAACCCAAACCTAGATTGCTTCAAGTCACTACATTAAAAGCCTAATAGAAGGAAAGGTACCCTCATATTAAGACTTAAAAACTACTTATTCCAGGTCCTACTAACATACACAACATGATCAGCTCTCAACAGAAAATTACAAGGCACAGAGGCAAGGAAAAAACACATTCCAAAGAAACAAAGTAAACATTGGAATCAGATAGTTATGATACATAAGTTGGAACTATCTGACAAGGAATATTAAATAGCTATAATTAATATGTTAATGACCCTAGTGAAAATGATAGACAACATGCAAGATCAGACAACTAATTTAATCAGTGATAGAAAAAATGAGAAAGAATCAAATCACAAAGCTAGAAATGAAAAACATAATAATAGAGATTAGGACTGCCTTACACAGTTTCATCAATAGACACAGACAGATGGGCAGTGAACCTGAAGATAGGTCAATATAAATTACCAAAAATGAAACACAAAGGCAAATAAGAGTGGGAGGCAAACAGAACTAACATCCAAGAGTTATAGGACATTATTAAACATTCTAACATATGCATAATTGGAATCCTAAATGTAGAAGAGATAGAGGGGGAAGCAAGATACATCTGAAGACATAATGACTAAGAGTTATCTAAACTTGATGTCAAACACTAAACCACAAATCAGAGAGCACAAAGTTGGATAACACAACACATACATCCCTAGGTATATCATAGTATTCAAACTGCTGAAAACCAATGACAAAGGAAAAACATTAAGGGCAGCCAGAGAAAAAGAAACATTACATACAGAGGAACAAAGAGAAGAGCTGCAACAGAATTCTTCTCAGAAATAATGCAAGCCAGAAGACAGAGAAGTGACATATTTAAACTGCTAAAAGAAAAATAAAAAACCAAAAAAAACCTGTCAACCCTGGATTCTATATCCAGCAAAAATGTCTTTCACAAAAGAAAGAATTTTAATGACTTACAAAAATTGAGGGAATTTATTACTAGAAAACCTACTCCATAAGAAATGTTAAAGAAAGCTCTTCATGCAAAAATAATATGATATTAGACTGAAGGTTAGAGCCACACAGAGAAATGAAGAATTTGGAAATGGAATACATAAATAAGGGTAAAATAAAATTCATCTCTTATTTTTGATAGCTCTAAAAGATAACTTTTCATTACTGAAAGCAATGATAGTGGTATGTATTCTATCTTCATGGCACGTGTAAAAGTGAAAGGTATAAAAATAATAGCATAAAGGATGGAAGGGAGGAGTTGAGATTATACTGCTGCTAGGTCCTTATACAATACATAAAAAAGCATCATATTTGAAGGTGGACTCAGGTTAATTAGAGATGTATACAGCAAACCCTAAAGAGACCACTAAAAATATATTTAAAGAAAAATAAATAATAATTCAGTAGGAGAGATGAAATAGAACAATAAAAAATTCTCAACACAAGAAAAGGCAGGAAAAGAAAGAAAAAAGGACAGATGGAACAAGTGAACTCACCTTAATTATAAAGACAGATAGATTAAAAATAAAAAGAGGAAGAAAATTATGCCATGCAAACACAAATCAAAAAAAAAAGTTGGAGTAGCTATGCTATCAAAGTAAACTTCAGAACATGAGATATTATCAGGGATAAAGAGGTATACTACATAATGATAAATGGTTTCGTTTTCCAGGAAAACATAACCAATTAACTTGTGAATGCACCTAACAGCACAGCTTCAATAGACATGAGACAAAAAGAGATGGACCTGAAAGGAAAAAAATACACAATTATCTCTCAGTAATTAATAAAAGAAGCAGACAGATTGTGGAAATAGAACCCCTGAACACTATTAACCACTGTGCCGAATTAACATATATAGAACACTCCATCCAACAATAGCAGAATGTATTTTCTTTTCAACTACACATGAAACATTCACCAACATGTGCCATATTCTGTGAATTAAAATGACCTTTAAAATGTAGAAACCATTCAAAGTATGTTCTCAGACCATAATGAAATTAAACTAGAAATCAATAACATAAAGATATCTGGAAAATCCCCAAATACTGGAAATTAAACAACCCTCTTCTAATAATCTATGAACCAGAGAGAAAGTCTCAAGGGAAGTTAAAAAAGATTTTTGTTGGTGCAGCCACTATGGAAAACAGTATGAAGATTCCTTTAAAAACTGAAAACAGACTTACCATGTGATTCAGCAATCCCACTTCTGGGCATACATCTGGAGGAAACTCTAATTTGACATGATACATGCACCCCAATGTTCACAGCAGCACTATTTACATTAACCATGGAAGCAACTTAAATGTCCATTGACAGATGAATGGATAAAGATGTGGCATATATACACAATGGAATACTACTCAGCCATAAAAAGAATGAAATAATGCCATTTGCAGAACCATGGATGGACCTAAAGATTATCATACTAAGTGAAGTAAGCCAGAAAGAGAAAGACAAATACCGTAAGATATCACTTATATGTAGAATCTAAAAAATGACACAAATGAACTTACTTACAAAACAGAAACAGACTCACTGACATAGAAAACAAACTTATGGTTACCCAGGGGGAAAGCAGGGAAAGGGTAAACTGGGAGTATGGGATTTTCAGATATTAACTACTATATACAAAATTGATAAACAACAAGGTCCTACTGTATATCAGAGAGAACTATATTCAATATCTTATAGTAACCTATAATGAAAAAGCATATGTGTGTGTGTGTGTGTGTATAACTGAATCATCATGCTGTGTGCCAAAGACTAACACAACAATCAGAAAACAACCTAATTCTTAAAAACAGGCAAAAGGTCTGAACATATATTTTACCAAAGAACATATTCAGATGAGAAATAAGCATAAGAAAAAGTGCTCAATATCATTGATCATTAGGGAAATATAAATTAAAGCCACAATAAGGTACCACAATATGCCTATTTGAATATTTAAAATGTAATAACCTGGCAACATGCAAAATGGTGAAAATGCAAAATGGTACAGCCACTTTGGGAAACAACTTGGCTGTTTCTTATAAAGGTAAACATTTATCTATTATCTGACCCAGCAATCCTACTCCCAGGTATGTATCCAAAAGAAAAGGAAACATGTTCATACAAAAACCTGTAAATAAATATTCATAGCTGCTTTAAAATTGGAAACAACTAGATGTTCCACAAACTGTAGTATATCCATATATAGAATGCCTCCAGCAATAAAATAGAATGAACTATTGATTCACAAGACAGCAGGCATGAATCTTACCTGCATTTTTGCAAAGTGAAAGCAGACAGACCCAGAATTGTTTGATTCTATTCACATGACAGTCTGGAAAGGATAGTATCATAGGGAGGAAAATAGACAAGTAGTTGATGGATCAGGGCTTGGGGGAGGGTTGTCTGTACAGGCCTAGCAGGAGAAACTTTGGGCTGATGGAGTTGTTGTGTATAAAATGATGGTTCATAATACTACTCTAGCATTTGCCCAATTTGGTAGAATGGTAACAAAAAGTGAATTTTACTACATGTTAAAAAAAATCTACCAGGATGTGGGAGAAAGATGGAATGCAGATTGTGACAAATGCACTTAACTTATTACAAATGAATCACATAAGCACACTGAAGGGGATGGGGAAAAAGGAGCTGACCTAAGTAACTTTAGAAAAACAGTGTTTTGATTTGATAGAAGGCTAAAGCACCAAACATAAACACTGCACTTCAGTTGTTTCTCACAGGGGGATGGGCTAGGAATTCTGACACTGCTTGGGTTAAACAAATAACTAACTATATTGTTGGTAATCAGAGTCAGGTTTCTTGCTATTGGAGAAAGAAGTGATATGTAAGGACACAGGGAAGGCTCTAATGACTCCTGTGGTGCTCAATTGGTGTCACATGTATCAATATGGACCCATGTTTTAAATGTTAAATTAAAAAAAATTTTTTTAATATATACAGATAAATTGGTACAGAAACATAGATATGTTTGTATGCACGAATTAGTGTATACTTCACACACACACATGCACGTATTCCTAGCTCTCTGCACTGAGAGGGGTTATAAACAATGACCCCACAGTAACAAGGAGAACATCCAACTCCCCATGGTACTGGTTTCTAAATACCAGTCTCCAACAGAAGAGATCAGGGATCTTTGGAGAACTGTTGGATTCCAGAGGCTGGGGTAGTGGATGAGCCAGGAGCATCTGTGGTGTCTGAGTGTAAGCAGCATAAAAGATGCACAGGAACCATCTGAAAGAGCTCCCAGTAATCAACAATGGAACAATTTGAACAGCAAAATAAAAAGGAATAGTACAATATTAGATTATAATGAAAAGAATAAAATCAATGTCCACAAGTTCACATGGATATAAATGATTAAATAAATAAATGGGAGAGAAGGAACAGCTCTTCCTCGGAGAAGAATACCAATAAATAAATGCAGAAGGCATGAAGGAAATAGAAGATCATCATCAAAACACCACACTAATCATTGCTTGCAGGCAAGATCCACCAATGTGTGCTCAAAAGAGTGGGCAAATATTTAACTAGAAACAGGATATTTGCATAGTCTCCCAGAATGACTGCATTATTTCTACCATTCTTCTTTAAATCCAAAACTACCTCAAAATAAAATATTTTAAAATGAATAATAAAGAGAGGAGAATAGTAACATGGAAAGATGTTTATGATTTATTAAATTTTAAAAAACAGTATGATACCAATTTTGTGTACACCTCCACACACACACCCCCCCCCAAACAATTTAAACCAAAATGTGAGACATAGCTATTTCTTGGTGGTGTCAATATAGGTGATTTCAAATTTATATTATAATTATTATTGTTATTATCATTTATAAGTATTTTCTAAAATTTTCTACAATGACCATGCAGAATAGAAAAAATGTATTTAAAACACCCCTTGAAGGATGTGTTACATATCTTCTGTATTTTATCTTGTGTTGAAAACAATAGTGGGTACTGACAAAGTGAATTCTTGAACTGAAGCATTGCCTTGCTATTCCCTTTTGCAAAATAACCATCCCCCAATTTATATTTGTATACAGCACTAACCTTAGTGCTTTGCACAAAATACTCAGTAATAGTTGAATAATAAATATAGGTTCTGCTGTATTTAAATTAGTATAAAGTGAAGTACACCTGAAAAAATAACATCTATATCATCTGATAAATAGAAATAACAGAAAACACTTGGAGTTAAGTATGTACTAGCACACTACATACTAGGCACTATTCTAAGCACTTTGCATGTATTAACTTATGCACTCCTCACCACAGCTCAACAGATGGGGGGGGTAGTGCTATTACTCTCATTTTACAGATGAAGAAATTGAGGCATAGAAATTAAGTAATTTGCATGTAGCAGGCAGCAATAGGAAGCACTTCTAAATTCATTATCATTTTACTTCTCACAGCAACTCACTGAGTTAGGTCCCATTACCCCAGTTATCAGCTGTAAAACCTGAAGCTCAGAGACATTGGTGACCAACCAGCCTAGCTGAAAGTGACAGGACTGGGACACTTGACCTCAAAACCCGTGCTTTTCCAGCTATATCATGCTGCCTCATGCATTAACATGAGGTGGGCAAACCAAAACAGGAAATTACCAGAGAACTGTCAAAACACATTTCCAGTGGAGAATTCCAAACACGGATTAGTTCTTTCCCAAGTCTGCTTAAATTTCACACCATCCACCTGCATATTTTTGCCTTCTCTACCAGCTGAGAAGGGTGACATTTATTGTTCTCTAGTTTAAATCAGAGAGGCATGCAATACTATAATCACCAATGAAGCTACATATTAGCTTACAGAGTTTTTTTTTCCCCTCCTTTAAATTAAAGAGGCAGTGAAAGGTACAATCTTGCTTCTGTTCCCAGGTCTCTGAGAAAGTCATTGTGGGCATTCTCAAGGCAGAAAGAAAGCAAAATCATTTTTAGAGAATAGTGCCCTGTTGACAAGTTGGCAGGCCTGCCTTGTTTGGAAAAGAATGCACAGAAAACCTGAAAGATAATTAATGTGTGGTAACCTGACAGCACGCATCAGGGCCACAGTATGCCTGGCAGAGGCAGATGTGGCCACACCGTTTATTAATGCTGTGGAGTTTGTTTAATTCCAGTTGAGGCAATTAGAGAAGGCTGTAGAATCTGGAGAGAACTCCAAAAGAGACTCTCTGATCTCAGCTGCAGTGGGGTGGATCTAAGTCACCACCTTGGGCCCCAGGAGATGAGGCCAGAATTCCTCATAAACCTATTTGCTTTTCTTTGACAATCATCTCCACATCGCCCATCGTGATGGAGAAGAGTAAGGGCATCAATGGTCAAAATAAAGGAGAATTTTGAAACTGGCCTTACAATGTACTACACAACGTGTCCAGTATTAAGCTTACCTTTTTACTTATATTTTGCTTGTGTCAATTAAAATCATAGGTGTTTCCAATTTTACAGTGTGGAATAAATTTTAGTAAAATTGTGTATGAAGCAATTTTCTAGCAATGTAATTCTGTTCTGCTGATGATTTTTAAAAATTAAAGATACGTGTCATTGGAGGAAAAAATTAGCTAGGTAGCACTGGTTTTTTGTTTTTGTTTTTGTTTTTGTTTTTTTGTATTTTGAAATGCTTTATAGCACTCTGAGAATGCTCACTGCTCCCTTGAACTGAGACTTCTCCTATCCCTACCTTCTTTTTTTCTCCCTTTCTCAGACTATGAAAATCCTCACTTGGGCCCAAAGATCCTCTGTCTCCACTTCTGCAGTTCTTGAAATTCAGGTAGATCTCTTTCTGCTCTGTGTATTTATAGTGTCCAACCGAGCTAGAACGCACTAGCACACACAGCCAACAGGTGCCACTCCAAGCTGTGAGGGACCCCAACATGCTCTCTCCATTTACGAATTCTCTCATGCAGAGAGGTGCCCCGTTCTATAAGATCATTGACCTTGGGAGTCTATCAGACAGATCTGTTCATAATGCTACACTTGCAGTGTCTCTGAGCCTAGAAACCGATGGCGAGGGAAGCAATCCAGCAATACACTGAGCAAACAGGGAAAGCCAAGCTGCTGCTAAATATTTTCCAAAAGTCTTCCCTCTATGGGGTTCATCGGCCAACAGATAAACAAGTGACTTTGAGTCTTTAAAAAAAATTAAATAAGAACAGAATTTTTTCTAGGCCACACGTAGAGCCTGTCAGAGCTACACGAGCTGCTTGCCAAATGCCTCTACCCGCCCCCCACCCACCTGGCCCGCCTTTTGCAGACGAAAGAGAACACGTGCGGCTTTTGTTTATAGCTGTGGATCAGTGTGGGGTGTCACTGATCTGAGCGATGCCACCGTGTGCCCTGGGCAGGACTCCAGCCTCCCAGCAAAGGATTGCCGTATCTTGCCAGGATTTTGTGTTGAGCCATTATGTGCTCTTGCTCTTTCTACCTGCTTTTTCCTGACTGCCGGGGAGGGGTAAGCTGGCTTCAGCAACCCCTTTACACTCCCACATCTGTTTTTCTATAGAGGAAAGCAGAAAACGTTGTAAGACCTCTCTCCCACCCTTTCCAAGGAGAAGGGTCCAAAATCCCCCACATAAAGCTTACTGCTGGTACTGTGCCCAGCAGGGCTTCTTGTCTCTAGTGAACCTGAGTAGCTCAGTGAGAATGAGACATTACCCAAAGGCAGCTCCCTTCAGCAAATGGCGTAGGCTTCCTGGCTTTATTTCCTCAGCTCTGGAGCTCATCATGCCATAAACCACAGACTCTTGGTAGGCATGTTAATGTATTAGCACCACATGGAGAACACTCATGGAACTCACATGCAGAACATGTGATGTCAGACCAGTTTACATGAGTCCAAATTTTGTGCAGCTGTTAGACTCAGATGTTTCATTTCATTTTTTATGTCAGCGCCATCCCAATAAATCCACGGATTCTGAGACTGAAAAGTCAAGAGAGTTCTGTGTGCTCACAGATGTTTTAGAGCCAGGAAACTGCACCACATATGTGTGGACCTGCTTTTGCTACCAGGGGTCACATCAGAGCCTTGGTTCCTGTACTCCTCGCAGAAAGGCAAGCACGATTTCTATGGAAATCAATAGAAAAGCAAATGTAAAATACACAAAATGAGAAACTATTACCTAGGATTGGATGTACTCCTAGAAACAGACTCTTGCAAAGGAAGAATTCAGGAAAGACATTGCAGTTTCTTCAGAAGGTATTTGATTAAAAACCACACATCAAAAATAATTAGCTTCTGACAAGAAAAAAGTGTTTACTAACAAGTGTCCCAGGCTCTACCTCTTAAAGAATCAGCAAGCCTGTCTTGGGTTTGCCTTAGTCAGGGCAAGATGAATCACTCTGACCAGTAAAGGAAAACTTTCAAAGGTTGTCACCAAAATAATGCTGATCTTCAAAAATAAATAGCTCTCAGCATTTCCTTGGAATTAAAGATGAAAGACTATACATTTTTTTAATGCCTGGATTTTTAGATTTATATATGCTATTTATGACTCTCCATAATATGACTACATGTGTTATTTAAAAATAAATGCTAAGAACTGTGGATTTTCTGTGATTCATCTGGGAAACGTTGTGGTTCTTCATGGTTTGGTCAAAAAAAAAAAAAGAAACAGAACTTTAGGAATTTTTTTAAAAAGGGCAAGAATTCTCCAGTTTTTCTGGACTGGTGCAGGCACAGTTTTTAGGCCTAAGACTTGATATGTTATTTCCCCTTGGCTCCATCTTCATCACTCCCCTTCAGGGATTTTCACAGGCTCATCTCCATGTTTTGTGATGCAGCAGAGTAAAGCTTTGCAAACACAAAGGCCTGTCTGCGGGAAAGTAGCTTCTGCATAAGAAACATTATGGAATTGCTTGCTTGACTTGTCTCCCCCTCCCTGTTTGGATTTTTGAAATTCAGAGAAAACAAATCAAAACTTCTGAAGAAGAGTTTATCTTCTAAAGAAGAGAGAAAACATTCAGCTGCAACATGCTGTGAACATTTCAGGGCCTGCTTCTCATTCCAGATGCATGGCATGCCTTGCTACTTAAGACAGAAAATCCCCTGCTGTGTTCCCTAAGCAGGCACATAGAGCAGATTTCATGAGCTCCTGGGTGCAGTTTAGACTCTGGCTCTCAATGCTCAGTCATTAAAATTGCTATAGGAGATATAACTCTATTGGGTGTTATTTGGGAAGATCCCACTGGATGGCATCTTCCCAAATATGGTGGGGAGAAGAAATGGAGCTCAATTTAGCAACAAGGGAAGGGTGTGCTTGGAATGAGGCTTAATCAGCTTGCTTTGAACAGAAAGCTTTGCTCCATTGCACCATCAGCTTCAAAGATTTCTGAAACTCTCTGGACCTGGGGAAAGATGCTAACAGGCTTCTGGTCCTTTTTGAGTACAATGCTGGCTAGATGTTGTGTATAATTCAGACTAGGTAAGTCATGTCGCACACGTGACTGACAAGCAACTGCCAGCAATTCTCATTTAGGAAAATCAGAAGATTTGCATGAAGGCCTGGTGGCAATTGTAGCAATTATAGAAATTGCTCAAGTGTGAAAGTTAAACCTTGTGAAAGATTCAGCTCTTGGTGAATGAGACCCTTCTGGATTTTTTTTTTTAAATGACTCATCCTACTTAAAACTAAGCTTTCATCAGTCTCTGAACAGTCATATTGTTTTCCCTGTAACAAATATATATCCATTTAATGAGGACATGTAGGAATTTGCAGCATAAAATACATTTTATAGTAAAAAAATTCTGTACTGTATGCCTGATTTCTGGAGGTGGTTTTATTCTTGTACTTTTGCTTTTTTTTTTTTTTGTATCTCTTACTCACAACCACTTATGCCTTTAAGAGATTACTCATCTTTGAGTTGAATTAATACATTAACCGTTTCACTACAGAAAATCCTCCAGGCTGTTCCTTCCAAGAGCATGCAAGACTTAATGATCAGATATTCGAACATATGTGATGAGAATGCATAAAACTTATAGGGGCACTAACCAACTTCCTTTTAAAACCCACAAATGACTAAATGCATAACTTATATATCTGGTTATCTAACATCAGGACAATACTCATTTCAAATATTTGATATATTTTTCTTTAAAAGTACACTCACTTTGTATTTCATTTATATTGGTTAAAAGTGCACTGTGGGACCAAGAGGGAACACAAAAACAGTTGACTGATTTTGCCATTTGAGACACATAAGAAGCCATGGCTGTGTTTACTAAAACAGGAAACAAAACAGAACTCCTTCCTAAGGGTAGAAATCATGAAGACAAGTGGGTCCTCTTGAGAAGCAATATCCCAAGGTGAATCCAAAGTCCAGCAGACAGACTGACTTTTATGAATTTAGGAAGTAGTACACAGAATAAATCATAGATGAAGAGGTGGCCTAGGTTTAGGTGGTTTACTGGCAAGCTCTAGCAAGTCTTCAAGATAGAGAAAACATTATTTGATCTGTTTGAGAGTATGGAAAAATATGGAAAGACTTTCAAGATGGCTGACTAAATACTCTACCCAAAATCTCATTGAAACGGCACAAGAAATATAAAAAAGTCAGAATAATCAACATCAGAACTAGGAAACCAGAAAACGTACCATTAACAGGCTCAGGAACAGTGAGAAATTCTTGAAAAATGTACAAGTTAAAATTGGCAGATAAATCTCCCCAAACAGAGGGAACTGAAAGCCCAGGGAGATAAAAAGAAGACTTTTTTTAAGGTTTTTTTTTTTTTTTTTTTTTGGCAGAACTCTAGTAAAAGCCCAAGATCAGACAAAGCAGATGCTCAGAAAAAGAGTGAGCCATGAGCAGAGACAAGTAACTACTTATAATTAGAATCTATCTTTAAACTGTTATAGGAACAGGATTTTTACTATCAGTTGAAGAACTAACCACCAAAGAAAAAGAGATTTTTAAAGAAATAGATAATAATTTTAAGGTAAGGTTAGTTAAGATTCTCAGAGAGATTAAAAATATTGTATTTATTAAACAAAAAAACTTATGAAAAAGAATTAGTACTTAAAAATATTTGGGTGTGAACTCAGATTTTTAAAAGAAAAATTAAAAATAAGTAAGTATTCATTTCAAGAGTCTAAAAACAAGAAAAATTTAAAAATAAACATTTTGAAAAAGTAAAAGACATTAAGAGATTATACAAAATAAAAGCAGAAATTAATTAAAAGGAAAAACAAGCAAAAACTAAGGTAACATGAAAATTCAATCGAATACAAAGCTGGTTCTTTGGAAAGTAAAATGCAAACTAAACTTCGGGTAATTTGAGTAAAAATAAATAGAAAGCACTAATATTAGGAATGAGAAAGGGGGACTTAATTATAGATACAGGAGAGATTAAGAAAATGCCATATAATTTCTGAGAATAAAAATAAATGAATTTAAAATCTAGATGCAGAAAGAGGTAAAAAAAAAAATCGGAATGGACAGCCATCAAAGAAGGAGTTGAAAAGGTAGTTAAAGAATACGCCTTAAAAATATACCAGTTCTCCAGAGGCTATTTCCTCAGGGAGCAGGTAATTCTTTAGTTAATTTAAACAGTTATAGAGCAAAGATAAAGAAAGAAAACTTCTCATCTAATGAATAAGGCCAACATAACCCTGAAACTTATGTTAGCACAAAACACATGCAAGTTTTAAAAAAAGGAAGAAAAAGAAATTACTAAATCAATACAACTCATGAATCAGATATAAAAAAATATTTTTAAAAATAGCAATTCAAAATACATTCAAAGAATAAAATACTGTGACCAATTCCTATTTCCCTAAGAATGCTAGAACAATTTAATAAATGTTAGTAAACCTATTAATCTATTACATTTATAGGTTAAAAGAGAAAATCTACATGATCATCTTAATAGATGCTGTCAAAGCATATTGAAATTGAATGCCTGTATATTTTGAAAATTATTAGCAAGCTAAGGCTGGAAGGAAAACTTTCTTATTTGATATCAGAAATTATAATAAAATCATCCATAATGGGGAAGTATTAGAAGCAATCCCATTACATTAAAAAAAAAAAAGAATGTGTATAATGATCTTTACTATTTAATGTGTTGGGTCAATGTAATAAAGCAAGAAAAAGATATTAGATATAAATGATAGAAATAAAAAAGAAAAGTCATCATCATTTGCGGCTATTATAAAAAACCTACTTTTAAAAGTCAAGATAATTAATTGAAAAAAATTATAGAGTAAAGAGTTAAAATTTACTAATGTGACCAGATATTAGATCAACATACAAAAAACAAAAGACATTGCTATAATTGGAAGAACTGCAATTACAACAGGAACAAAACATACAGATTATCTGCTATAGAAAAGAAAAAAAACTACCAAGAAGTACACAAGACCCATAGAAAGAAAACTATAAACTTTACCCAAGAGGACATAAAGGAAGAACTAAATAATGGCAGAAATGTCCACGTAATTGGATGGAGAGATTCAAGATTATAAAGCTGTTGATTTTTTCTTCAATTAATATCTAAATTTAATCAACTCCAATCAAAACCCCATTAGCATTTAAAAAAACAAAACTTGCATGCTCATTCTAAAGAAAACCTAGAAAGGCAAATGGGTAAGAATAGCAAAGATAGAATTGAAAAGCAGAACAAGAAAAGATAACCTCCCTCACCACATAGAGCATTTAAACACAACCTAAAGCTATAGTAATTACAGAAAGTGCTTTTTAGCATTGAAATAAATCCACAGTCCACTAAAATGGAATAGGTCTAAAAATAGTTTGTCATAAATAGGTACATGAAGGATAGGATTTTAATATATATCTTTTAATAATAAAGGTAACATTTTAATAGAGGGAAAAGTAGCCTATTTGCTAATTGGTATTAGAAAATTGCTATTCAATTAGAAAATATTAAAGTATATCTTTACATCATAACATACACAATAACGAATTCCATCTACATTAAACATCTAATCATTGAATATGAAAAAGTATTCAAAGAAAAAGAAAGGGATGTTTCTATAGTTTGGGGAATTAAGGGCCATCTCTAAGCAACATACAAAAACTAGAAATTAAGAAAGAGAAATGTTGATAAAATTGATCACAAATGTTTTTAATATTTCAGTATGGTTAAAGACTCCATAGACAAAGTTATAAAGGAAAATACTTGCCATGTACACAACAAAAGATTACTACACAGAATATACAAAATATTCCTGTAAATCTGTAATAAAAATAGTCAAGCAATATAAACAGATAATTTAAAGAAAAAAAAAAAACAAATTGCCAGGATTCCAAGCTTCACTCATAATAAAAGAGATGCAAAAGTAAAATAATTTTTTAAAGAAATCTTGCTTGGTGTTCTCTGAGCCCCCTGGATCTGGGGGTGCGGGGGTGGCTGTCTGTAACTGATTTTGAAAAAATTCTCAGAAGATTATTTTAAATCTTTCTTATGCCATTCTCTTTCCGGTGTTCTAATCATACACATTAGCCCTTTTGATACTGTCCCACAGCTTTTAAACATTCTATTTAAAAAATTTTTTTTCTCTTTGAGTTTTAATTTGGGAAGTTTCTATTGGGCTACTTCAAATTCACTGATTCTTTTCTCACTGTGTCCAGGAGATGAGCCCAATGAAGACATTCTTTATTTCCATTACACTTTTTCATGTCTAGCATTTCCTTCTGATTTTTATAGTTCCCATCTTACTGCTGACATCACTGAAATGGTTTTACAAGCTGCCTATTTTTCCATTAGTGCTTTTAACATATTAATCATAGTTATTTTAAATCTTTGTCTGATAATTCCAACATCTGTGTCATATCTGAATCTGGTTCTGATGCTTGCTTTGTGTCTTCAGACTGTGTTTTTTCTTGTCTTTCAGTATGCCTTGTAATTCTTTTGTTGAAAGGCAGATATGTTGTATCAGTAATAGACAGTAAGGTAAACAGGCCTTTAGCATGAGGATTTATGTTAATCTGGCTTGGAGTTGGGCTATGTTTAGTGTTTGTTGTCGTTATAAATTCCACAGGCTTCAAATTCCTCTGGTGTCTTTATTTTTGTGTCCTTTCTTGGCTTTGGGGCTTCCCTTTGTACTCCCACTCAGACAGACCCTTGGGCTTTGCAGCTCTGTCAGGCTGTAATCCACTGGAGGCTTATTGGAATGGTGAAAGGGTGTGGGGGAGGGGAAGTGTTCTATAATCTTCTGATTAAGTCAGTCTTTGGTGGGCCTGTGTCTTGAAAGTGTTTCTGTCCCTCCTCCCTGCGTAGACGACCCTACCCGCACTCCACTCCCAGTGTCCTGTTAACCATATTATTTGGGGGGTTTGTTTAGTTGAGGCAGGAAGGCTAGGGGCTGGAGTAGGGTGGAAACCCCCGCCTCAGCGCGGGGTAGGGCCGCAGTATTGTCCCTGGAGAGTGGGCCTTTGTTATGAAGAAGAATCCTGGAGGGTTATGCCATTGCTACTCTTCCCATGCCCCTGCTGGGGGAAGAGGGGATTTTTCTCAAATCCTCACTGGGAACGTAGTGGGGTTCCTGGGGAAAAGAGACCTCAAAACTATGGGGGCCCTTGATGACTGGAGCCCCAGGTGTTTCTCACTCACCTAGTCCACACTCAGCCTCCAGCAATTCGTCACAATTACTAGTGAGGTTACGTGGTACCACCCTTATCGCTCCAGTGGCTTCTGTTGTCTCTCTCTGGATGCACCTATCTCTCCAGATTTCAGGGTGTGGTTTACCTCAAAACTTCAGTTCTGTGATGCATCCAAGAAAAATCATTGATTTTCAGTGTGTCCAGCCTTTTCTCGTTGTAAGGATGCGAATGGCTCTTTCTAAGCTTTTTATATGTCAGAATGGAAACCAGAAATCTGGAAACTAAAATGAAATTCCATTTTTCCTACCAGACTGGCAAATTTAAGAATGATAATATTCAGTAGTAGAGAGAGAGGGAGGAAGTGAGTATTCTCATATGGTGTCGACAGGAAACTAAATTGGGTGTCATCTTTCTTGAAGGCAATTTCACATTATCAAATTTTAAAATGCACAGCCCCTTTGAGCTAGCAATTCCACTTCAAGGATTCCAGTTTACAGAAAAGCACGCACAAATGTGAAAATAAATATGCACAGGAACATCTATTAAATGTCTCTAAAGTAGCAGTAAATTGGAAACAAATTTCTAACAACAGAATAACAGTTAAAGAAACAACTGTGATTGATTTCTTCCATGACTATTGCATGTAGCACACTGAAAATGTAGGTAGATTAATACACTAAAATGATAATATGCCTGTGACATATTGCTAAGTGAAAAAAATCGAATTACAGAGCAGCATGATACTATCGTTGTAAAAACAAAACAAGCAAAACATTGTGTGTGTATGGCACATGGGGGTGGGCATGCACAGATATGCATTTGGATTTGCTTAGAAAAAAAAAGTCTGGGAAGTGTAGACACCAAATCCTAGCAGTTAATAGTTTCTTTTCTGGCAAGGAGGAGAAGTTTCCCAATTTAGGGGAGATTAACACATTCTAAAGCAAGCATGTGCTATTTTTATAATTAAAAATACACACACAAAGGAAGTAGATGATATTCCTCAATTAAAGAGAAAGCTGTCTGTGAAAAGCTGGTAGTAACCTTTAGTTCATGTTTGCAAACAATTCCAGGAATCTTAAGCAAGCTGCATTTTTATCTAAGTAAAAGACCTCTTGGGAATGGAGCAGGGAAGGAAAGTCACTTCCCTGTCAGTGGAACAGGCTGGGAAACCTAGGCCTGTGCAAGAGTAAATGCAGGGACCGTGTCCACCTTGCTCACCATGATCCCACCAGTGCCTACACTTTGTCAGGCACTTAGCAAGGCCTTCATATATATCGGTTGAATTAATAAATTAAGTGGAAAAAATGGCAATGATTCTGTGACTAATTGACTGAACTATGTACGACAAGGAAATCTGGCAGGCAGTTGATGGGAAGTTTCTCTGTTTTTACTGAGTGTAGATACCAGACTCAAATTCTAGAATTTAAATAGGAAGTTCTGAGCACCACAGCAATGGTGAGGAAATTAACCAGGCTGAGAGAGAGTGCTGCTCACTGAGAGTCTTTCTCATACTGAAATAGCAGCAGAAGTGGCCTAAGCAATTTTTTCTCTGCCAGCTCACAAAAAGGATCACTGACTCAGGAAATGACCTATAACACATTAGTTTTAATTTTTACACTCATAAAGTAATGTCGTGATTAGGGCCAGAATCAGAATTACCTGGGGTCTTAGTGTGTCACCGGGATGAAACAAAAGAGAAGAGACCAAGATTTACTGAACATCTCCTAACAACTCACTGAGGCACTGGGTTAGTCACTCAGAACGTGGTATCTCATTAAATCTCATAACAAGCTTGTGAAGTGTGGTCATCATTTACAGATGAGGAAACTGGGACTTGGGGAACTTGGGGAACTTGTCTCACAACACATACTAAATAGTGACTGAGCTGGGATTTGAACACAGGTGGGTCTGGCTCCGAAGCCCATGGTCACTCCTGGGCCACTGGACTCTTCTCTGGTTGGTGCTGGCATGCCTCACTGATTGTATTAACAGGAGAGCAGTTCCTGTAGAAGGCTTCTAAGGGCTGGGATTCTAAGAACTGACTAGACTGGACCATCACTTCTGTAGAACTAATCCAGAGATCTTTACACATATACATAACTTCTAGAAGCTTTGGGGAAATGACTCAGTATTACCAAACAGGGCTCTCCAAATCTTGAACAAACACAGGTTTGTTCAACTCGTCCCAGGGTGACACAAATCACAGAGCCTGAAGAACTGCTTACGGGGTGGCAGTGATGCGGAGACAGTCACGTGCTATAAATACCCTCATGGAATAAAGATCTTCATTTACTTTTCCATGATCTTTGCTAACTCAGAGGAAATGGTTTTCATCTCTATTTTCACCACAGCAGAAAGTTGACATCTCATGTCACCTTGGATTCCTTCTCTAAGGCGTTTCATGCCTGGTGTTTGGCCTCCATCTGTAGTATGCTAAGTACTACCCTTATTTCCCTGACACACTGTCCTGCACCTCTAAAGTCAGAGTGCCTTGTGGCCAGGTCCTGGGCTTCCTACTTTTCTCTCCTCCCATAGCTTTTCATTATCTTTTACAAACCAGTTGCACCTACTTTTATTTCTCTAGTCTTTGTATCTCCAGTCAGATGTCCAATAGAAGTCTCCCATGTAACAGAGCTGCAAAGAATTCTCAGTTCCTACCTTCACCTCAAACCCATTCCTCCCCTCCACCGTGAATTCAATTCTCCACCTCATGACACTGTCGTCCACTCTGTTGTTCAAACTGTAACCTTTTTCCTGGCTTCTGACTTTCGTCTCATCTCCATATCTAATTCTTCAGCAAGTCTGGAGGTTCTGCTTCTAAAACATCTCAAATCTACCCTCTTTACTTCCTGTCACTGCCAATATTCAGCTACTAATCGCTTATCTCAACTACTCTAATTTGGTCTTCTTGCTTCCCTGTCTCCAGGAGCCAGGTTGATAACTTTAAAACATAAATAATATTGATATCCTGCAGTCTTTCAATGTTTTCCAGTTGTACTTTACCATGGTCTACAGGACTTGCATTACCAGCCCCCACCTACCTCTAGATCACCTCCTAGATCTCTTTTAACTTGCAGCCCTGCAGGTATGTTGACCTTCTTCCCATTTCTTGACCACACCAAGGTGAACCCATTTGGGGTTTCCCTGGATGCTCCCCAGCTTTTTCATGAGGGGCCTTCCTCATTAGTCAGTGTTAACCTCCTCAGTAATTCTTCCATGACCACCTTAGAGTAGTTATCCCTTACTATGCCAGTCAGTCTCTATCAAAACATCCTGCTGTATTTTTTAAACTTATAGCACATATAATCATCTACAATTATTTTCCAATTATTTATTTATCTATTCATTGTCTGCTTCCCCCTGGAGAGAGACATTTCCACGTGGGCAGGGGACATTTCTCATTCAGAGCTGTATCTTCAGATCTAAGACTCATCTCTTACTGAAATAGTAGTAGAAGTTGCCTGGGCAATTTTCTCTCTGCCAGACTATGGAATAATAGGAAAAGACATAAAATTATAACATTTTAGTTTTAATTTTTGTTTTAAAAATAGTGTAGTGAATGGGTCCAGAATTAAGGTTCTAAATCAGAATCAGACTAGCACACAGTAGGTGTTCAATAAAAGTTTGCTGATTATTGAATGCACAATTGCTTGATTATGGTAACACAGGAGGGAAATGCTGCCCTTTACTAACCTGAGGCTATAATTATGATCAAAGAACACTGCACTCATTTTAAACAGCATTCTAATTAAATGACAAATTCTGGCTTGCCTTTAAAATATACACTGCATTGTGTCATGACTTACTGGATCATTTATCACATCAGCTGGACATTGTGAAATGTCCACCGCTTGAATTCAAACAAAGAAGAATACAGTGCAGGGGAAATATGCTTTCCTGATAGTGACCAGCTGCCCTTACTGAACATTGCTGTTTGATTTTCATCACCTTCCATGTCTAGTGTCACTTCAGAATGCTGAGATAGCCAAGTACATGCCCTGATTAATGACCTCCATCTCCCCTTGAAAACAGTCCCTCCCAGTTAGTTACACTGGACCGAGGCACTCTTGGCTCCCAGCCAATGAGCTGGGAGCAAAGAGGGCTGGTTGCTTTGAATGCCACCTTTCCTAAGCAGAGGTCCATGGTGAGGACACTAATCCCTCTTAGTGGCATTGCTTTTTCTCCTTCTTTTTCTCCTTACAAACAGTAATATATTATTTATTCTCAGCATCATTTGCAAAACGTTATCTGAAAGAAGCCTAAGATTTCCTTTTGCCTCCTAAGGAGGACTTCTAAATAGAGGCATTTTATAAACAGCTGCATGTTCTTTTGGAGAGGAAATTGGAGGAACTGGCTGGCTGAAAAAAATAAAACATGGAGCTGTATGAATGCCTTTTCTTCTGATAAATTGTGGGTAAACCTGAAGGAGCAGAGGAGACAGCAGTCCTTTTGTTATCTGAAAACTAAGCCCCCGCGGGCATGCAGTATGGCCTAGAGTGACTTCTCCAAATTGAAGTGGATATTCTCTAAGTTTGGGCTAAAAATAACAGCAAGAACAACAATATAAAATTAAAAACTGTCTTGATAAGTTGTAAGGAAGAGCCATTCATTTCCATTAGATTTCTCCTGATTAGGTCCGGTGGATCAGCTAAATTGGGCAACAGTGTCTTTTGCAGAAAGAATGCAAAATGAGTTCAAGTCAGATTCCACACAGGTTTGGAGGATGGACAACATACAGATCATAATGAATGAAGTAGACAAAGATTTCCTGAGGAGTCACAGCAGTTAAATCCTTTGGGCTCTGTTTTTTGTTTAAACTGGAAAGGGGGACGCAAGATGACTTACACCTGCAAGGGAGTTACGCTACATTATTTGTTCTTGAAATCCAGGGAAGCCAGAAGCTAATTTGAGCTTCGTTGAGGTTTCTGCACATATCAGGACTAAAACATCTAAGGTCATAGAAATTCAGTTTGGAAGGGCTTTGGGGATCTTCTACTCAGTTTATGGGTGAAGATACAGATCCAGGAAGTTTCTGTCCCAAAGCTAGGTGTCAAGTCAATTTTAGGTTTGCAGCATTTTCCTTTTAATCTCTTCTCTGTCTACCTCTCTCTTCTTCTTTAACTCAGAAATTCTAAACCTGTTTAAAACTATAGTGGTCAGAATAACAGCTTTGGAAAGGATGCCAGCGAGACTTCATGCCATAGTTGGAAACACATCAAATGAAAACAAAGCTCAACAGACAAGACTTCCATGTAGACAAATTTTCATGAGAGTTTCTGTTTCAGGTATTAAGGGATTCCTTTATTTTTTGGAGGTTTCCAAATAAAGAATGAAAACAAACTTTGGTATGATTCGACAATAGTGGTTTCAGTTGATTTTAATTTCTATTGACCAGTTAACTATATATCATCCTGTTCCTCAAACCCCAACCACACCATCCCCAAGGTCAAATGCCACCCATGTGCTTTCTGCCTCTGTGTACTCAAAGAGAAGCTGGAGACAATAAGGATTCAGGCATGTAGATATACTTGGTCTGGAATACTTGGACATTGGCATCTTGATTTGCAAGTTATTGGGAAAATACATCAGCTTGGGAATCAAATTACTTCATTGACCCTCTAAAGACACGATGACCCCCAAAACATACTCTAGGGCTTAGGCATACCATTATTGACACCAACTGAGAAAAATGAAACTCCTTTTTACATTAATTTATACTCTACCCTTTTCTTAAGAAAAAGAAAAAATAATAACTCTATGAGAAAATAAGCTCTTTGTACAAAAAAGTACTCTACTGAATTAATTGTGGTAGTGAACCTGGAAACTATCTTAATATCCAATAATAAAGTAGTAATTAAGAAAACTGTGGCACATAACCTGCATAAAGTATTATACAAGGATCAAAAATTATAATGGAACTGCAGCAATATAGAAATGCTTATTTAATAATTATATACTGAGTATCTCCTGTATTCCAGTACTACCCTAGGCAGTGGAAGTCAAGGAGTACTACAAATAGCTTGCAGGGTAGCAGAGGAATCAGAAATGAGCAAGGCATTTCAGGAAGAAAGGACAGTGAGGACAGAGGCCTAAAGATGTGTTCTGGGAGTTGAGAGCCATTCAGTATGGCTGAAAAGACAGGGTTGGGAAGGAGATGAAACTTGAGAGGAAGGGGCCAGAATGAGGGAGGCCTTGGGATTTATTCTGTAGATAAAAAGGTGTCATTATAGTTTTAGCAGGATAAAATACATGACTACTATAGCATTCATGCAATCATTTGATTGTTCATTTGTTAATTCAAGGATCAGGTGTTGAATGTGTATTCATTGTGCTACGCATAGGAAGATAAAGATGAATAAAACATGATCTCTACCTCTGAGAGGCTAAAAACCCGATGGTGGGACACTGATAGAAAGTCATTATAACACACTGTGATAAACACTTCAAAGGATCCATCATCTACAAGGCACACGGAAGCACAAAAATAAATGCTTTGATTGGGAGGGAGTGGATGAATGGTCCACGTAGTCCTATGTAGGGAAGGAAAATTTTTTCCCTCTACCCATCTTAGGTTTATTGATTGGGCTCTGCAAAGCAGACTGACAAAAGACAGATTAACAAGAAAAAAACAAACAGAAGTCTATGAGAGCATGCATTGCACGTGTGCATGGGAGTAGTCATGATGAGCAACTCGAAGGGGTGGTTAGAACTTGGGCTTCATAGCATCCTAACAAGAAAACAAGATTTTTAAAGAAGTGACAGACAAAGGAAAAAGACTTTGAGTTTCTAAAGACACGAGTTTCTAGGGCAGCAAATTGTGAGAAAGTAAATATATAGGGGAATTAATGGAAGATAAGGGCTAGTTAGCAAAGTCTGTTATGTAGATATCTCTGGGGTGATTAACTTCTGTCCTTCCCAGTAGAGAGGGGAGGGGAATACCTTTACAAATTTATGTCTTGCTTTCAAGGCAAATAGTGGGAGGGCAGAGAGTTTTTCTTGTATCTGTTTCTTCTCAAATGCCTTCAGCTCAAAATAATCCTTCTGTCAAAATGGCATATTTTGGGATGGCATGGTCTGCTACCTCTCACTTAACAGAGGACAAATATTAGTCATGAAAACAAAAGCATATTAAGAATTTCAACAGAGAAAATTTAATACAAGAAATTAGTTAATCAGGTCTTGGAGAACTGAAAATGCAAAAAGGGAACACTGAGGTTTCACAGAGATAGCAACTTCAGGAAGTAACTACCACCTCCTAGGTCTGAGCAAACAAAGGGAAGAGATTGGGGTTATAAGAATTCAGAAGCTAGGTGAGGTACCTCGCAGAGATGGGACCCAGACCTTAGAGGAGGAGATACGGCTGGCTGGCGCTGGTGTTTCTGAGGAAGGTAGGGTGAAGCTGGTTCTTCTAGGGGTGCTCAATGAAACTGGAGATGGAAACAACTGCTGTTGTCAGGATGAAGGCTCATTGCTGGCTGACTTCACAGGAACAGCAAGCAAATAGGAAAGAACAAGCCCCTTCAACCTCCTGACTCCTTCCGGTCTCCCTGTAGCGGCCCCTATTGACAGAAACCAAAAGGAATTCCGCTGGCTAAGAAAAGGCTAATTTGCTTCGTCCCAACCCCAGCATCACAAAAGAGGGTAGGGAAAGGTGAGTTTGACACTGACAGAAAATTGCCTAATCTCCAGTTTAAGAGTTTATCTTAGAAAATGAGGAGGCAGCCTTAAAGGGAGGGTATTTCAGGTAAAAGTAAACTGCTTTTGCAAAGGCATGATGCCATCAAAGTGCTCTATACTCTTGGGAATTTCAAGGATGAAATCAGTTGTAGTTGGAATGCAAAATGTATTGGTAGAGCATTGGGCAGAGCAACTGGAATGATAGAAAGGGACCCTGTGGCCTGAAGGGCAGGGAATCCCATGCTAAGGAGAAGAGCCAAATATTATTTTTGAATATCGCTTATTGTATTTTTCAGTGTTTAGGTTTTTTTTCACCCTCCTTGCCATTAAGAGTAGACCTTAAATCTAAGACTTATTGTCCTAGGGAAGGGGAGTATTTGGTACAGCATAGAACAAAGAGGTCATAGCCTAGATTTTTGAATTTCAAAATAGTTTCTTAAGTCCCTAGGGAGACAAAATAGCCTGAGGGCAAGCCCTTCTGATTCGCAAAAATTTGGCTTTTTGAGACAGTAAAAGACTGACTCAAAATGACAAAAGCCTTACAAGAGCCAATAAATCAGTTTATTCCAAAGGGCCACAGAGTAGGAATACACAAGATAGGATATAAGGCAAGTTTCTGTCCTACAGGACAAAAAAGACTTTAGCATCTGAGAAGAGGAACCAACCACAAAGTCAGATTCAGATTCTATGTTCTCACTGTGTTCATTCCTCACCCCCACCTCTGGGTCAGACCTGGGCAGGGAGTGTGTGTGTGTGTATGTGTGTGTGTATGTGTGTATGTGAACTTCCTGGAGACATTCAGTGAGAAGTCCCAGAACAAAAAGTTTATTCCTCAGTTCCCCAGCTGCAGGCTGTTCAAACTTCCTGCTCCTTAGAGAAGCCCTGTGTTGACATGGGCCCACAATCATACTTTAGAATGGGTCTTGGATAGCGTGTTCCCAAACAATATGTATGGCTTTCTTGTTTTTTGAGCTTTACAAAAATGGTATCATATTCTATGTATGGAACTTGATTTTTCCTTACTGTTTCATGTAGCTGCAGTTCATTCTTAATTGCAATGCATTTACGCTTAAATGTAATGCATTATGAGAATATCCTATAATTTATTAATCCATTTTCGGGTCCATGGATATCTGTGTTGTTTCTCATTTTTACTGTTATGAACAGTGAGGTAATGAACACGGCACCCACTTCATTAGCATATACATCAGGGATGGAATTGCTGGGCTACGAGGTTGTGCAATTTTATAAAACAATGCTAATAGTTTTTCAAGTTGGTTGTATCGATTTGAATTTGCAGCAGTATTTTTAAGAAATTCTGTTGACTGTATCCTTTCCAATACCTGGTATTGCCTGACTTCCTATTTTGTCAATCTAGCAGATGTAAAATATTTTCCAATTATCATCTTAATTTCTATTTTTCAAATTATTTAAAAGGCTGGACATCTTTTCCTATGTCTATTTGCCATTGAGGATTTTTCTACTGTGAAATTTCTTTGTATGTTCTTTGCTTTTTCTATCAAGTCACTTGTCTTTTAATATTGATTGGTAGGAGATCTTGAGATATCCTGGATGCTGATCCTTTGTTGGTTATATTGTAGTTGTTGCAAACATCTCCTATTCTAGTTTGTGGTTTAGAGTTTTTACTTTCTAAATGGTGTCTTTTGAGAAACAAATGTTCTTGGTTTTATTGTAGTCAAATATATCAGTATTTATTGCTTAGAACTTTATATATCTTAATTTAAGAAATTCTTCTTTACCCTAAGGTTACAAAATTTCAAAAAATTTTATCCTAGAAGTTAAAAAATTTTGCCTATTTTGTATTCTCAAACCACCTGTAGTCGGTATTTCGGACTGATGTGAGGTAGAGATTCAGTTTTGCTCTTTCCATATGGATAACCAGTCATTATACTCATTGAATAACCTGCCATGCACTGCCATGCATGTCCATATATCAATGTTCCATAACTATTTTAGATTTTTAACAAGTCTTGATATCTAATATGAAAAATCCTCCATTGTTCGTTAAGAGTAATTTGGTTATTCTTGTCCCTTTGCTTTTCTATATGCATTTTAGAATCAGTTTGTCAATTTTTAAGAAATATTCTATTTGAATTTTTACTGGAATTATATTGAATCCCTCAACCTCAACCCACTCTATTCTGGCTTCAATCTCTAGGACTCCACTAAAATTGATTTTGTCAAAATCACCAAAAATCTCCACATTGCCAAATCAAATGGATTTTTCTTCATTCTCATTTTACTTGACTTGTTAACAGCATTCATAAGAACATTCTCCTTTTTGACTCAGCTTATGCTCTGGACTTCAGAAACATCACATTGTCCTCATTTTCTTCCTAAACCACTGAACTAGTCTCAGTGTTTACAGCTGGCTCTTTCTCCTCTGCCTGAAATCTGGAAGTTGGACTGTCGCAGGGCCTAATTTTCAATTCTCTCTCCTTAATTGTCTTCTGGCTTTAAGTGTTCCTATGTGTTGGTATCTCCCAGATCTATAACTGACCCAAGCTTCAGACTTGTGTATCCAATTACACAACTGACATTTCCAGTTGAATTCCAAATAGACACTGCAAACTAAATGTACATAAACGACCTCTTGAATTCTGTCCTAAATATGATTCTCTCTCATATGCCCAATTGCTTAACTTGAAAAATCAGGATCTCAGTCACTCTAGATTATTCCCTTCCCCTTATCCTTTGCATCTAATCCATTGGCAAGTTTATAAGTGCTACTTCCAAAATACATCTTGAATCCATCTACTTTACTCCATTGCCATCGCCATCATCCGAGTCTAAGCCACCATCCTTTCTTGCTTTGCCTACTACAAGAACCTACTAATGGGTCTCTCTCCTCCTGTTCTTGCCTCTCCATAATTGACTCTCCACTAAGCAACCAAAGTAACATAGAGTTAGGACAGAACATGTGCTGCCTCTGGTTAAAATCTTCAAAGGCTTCTTGTTGCACTTAGAATAAAATCTTAAACTCCTCACTATAGTCCACAGACCTTACAAAGCAAACTCCTGCCTACCTCTTGGGTCTCTGCTCATTAATCCCATGGGAATTAATCCCACTGGCCTCCTTTTGCTTCTTCAATTATGATAAGCTGTCTCCCACATCAGGGCTTTAGCAGGTGCTGCCCCTGGTGCCTTCAGCTCACTGGATGGCTCATACTTCCTTATCATTCTTCTATCAGTTCAAATATCCTTAGGGGGAACTTCCCTGACTCCAAAAGGTCTGGAATTATTTTGTTTTTTTATTGGTTTACATATTTATTCCTAACTGGAATTAAGTTCTTTGAGGACTGGGGTCTTAGGCTGTCTTGTTCATCACTGTGTCCCAGCACCTGGAACAGTGCTTGGCATGTGGAAAGTGTTCAATGAGTATTTACTGAATGGATAAAAATGTCTCCCAGAGGGACTGTGTGGTGGGATAAGGAAAGAGGACAGATGACTGAGGCTTGTTAAGCATCTCTTTTTTTCAACCAGTATGCAAAAAAAGGACAGGCAAATGGACTTGGTATAGAAAGGAACAAAGAAAAATACAAACAACTGATGAGTGTTAATGGTATTTCCTTCCTTCTGCTATTATGCTATATGTAATAAATTCAAATTAGTGGAGCAAATCATCTTATCTGAATTTATATTGTTTCATAATAAAATGGGCCATTGTCAGCTTATGAAAACAATTTATATTTATAATTTGGGAAGAAGAAATTAAATTTACAAGAAGGTATTCATCAAGTTATCTTTTTTAACCTTGTTTGACAATCCATTTATGTCTAAAATACTGAACTTACACATTTGTTTTAAAATCTTAAATAACACTTTATTGCTAAGAATGTAGTTCTTTAATGCATATTTTTTGTGTCTAATCTATTTTGGAGAAGGAGAGGTTTAGACAACTCTCAATATATTATTTTTCTCTCAGCTTTAATTATTGTCTTAGTAAAATTTTAGTTGAATGTATAACTGAAAGTACTATGGGTGATACAACACTTGGTTTAACAAACAGAATATGCTGAAATAGTCAGTAAATGATAATAAATAGCTACTTGTATTTATTTTTTTACTTTTAAAAAAAATTCTTTTTAATTCTTATTTTTCTGCTTTTTTTTTGAGGGGGGAAGTAATCAGGTTTGTTTGTTTGTTTGTTTATTTATTTATTTATTTAATTTATTTATTTTAATGAAGGTACTGGTGATTGAACTCAGGACCTCGTGCATGCTAAACAAGTACTTTATCACTGAGCTATAACTTCCCCCTCCTTCTGACTTATGTACTTAACAAATTTATACATAATGCCTAGTATGTGCCTGGCACTGTTCTTTAAAACATGAACATGTTTAATTCAATTCTTATAAAAACCCTACAGCTATTATTGCCCCATTTTATATATGTGGAAACTGATACACGGAGGTTAAATACCATTCCAAGCTCACATAACTAGTAGTAGGTGCCAAAGTTGATATTAAAATCCAGGCAGTTCTTGGTACTGACTATTCACTGTAACTGGATGTGATAGTGACTGAAAGTTGGTTATGTAAATGAAAATATGTTTTCTTTGTCCAGTTGAAATAATTTTGTGATATGCTTGTTATATTGAATAGTTGCTTGTTCTAAAGTACAAGAAGAGCTAGTAAGACAGGCAGGCTGCTGAAGTATCATTTAGCACACATGGTATTCTGAAAGATATCACTAGTATTTCTATGGTTAGGTTCACTATGGACCATTTTTTATTGATTTTTTAGTATGGGGGAGGCAATTAAATTAATTAACTAATTAAACTTATTTTTAATAGACCTACTGGGGATTGAACCCAGGACCTTGTGAATGCTAAGCATGCACTCTACCACTGAGCTGTACTCTCCTTGCCCCCACCAACTATGGACCATTTTGTGACTTGTGCAGTGTACAACTCCAGAGGGCATCACCCACATAGGTTCCATGAGAATGGCACCCCTTAGAGTTGTTCAGGGTATAACCATCTGTAGTGGCTCTGCCAGTGGCCTAAAGATTTATTGGCTATCTCAGAGTATGACTTCCAAGCAGGAGACCTTTCTGTCTACATAACTCATTTTTAGTTTTATATCCATCAAAATGTATTACTAAAAGAGTGTATTAAAATGCCACTCTGTGTCCTGGATAATTGTCATGTCTCTTCCATTTTCAGCTTACTAGAAAGAAAAAAATGCTTAAATCTTTAAACATCTCCATATATGGTACACTATAGAAATACTTCTTTTTTTCCCCTTTGTGCAATGTTATGATTTTAAATGCCTTTCTCAGTACTTTTGGAGATGGCAACAAATCTAAGCCAAGATTTCGTGAAAGGCCAAATCCATTTCATCGTCCACTTGCCTTTAGATAGTTCTGAGAACATCTTAATTAAATTCTCAATGTAGTTGACTGGCAATCAGCTTGTGTGGTACTCCTGGTCCACTGAACTTAACTCCAAAATGTGGGTGCTATCACTGCCAGTGACACTCCAGGCAGAGCCAGAGCAGTCATAGGTACATGGGACCTAAGCAGTCATCTGGCCTAATTTTTCCTTAGGCAGATGAAGAACCTGAGGCCAGGAAAGTTGACAGTAGTCCAGGCACACCCAGCTGGTTGGTGGCAGGAATGAGACTTGAATCTGAGATTCCAAACTCTTACTTTTTTGCTTTTTTCTGTTACACCTCACTATGCCCTGTACCCTTGTAGAAAACACAGACATTATCTTGTGTAAATACTTAAAAAAAACTATGTCTCAACTTTCTTGTCTGCCCTTGTCTACATTCACTGGGACAATCAGTACAGTTCTTTGAGCATTAAATGTGATCTACCCCATTTTAAGGAAGGAAAATCCATTCCTAGCTCAGAAATATAGACTGATGGCTTACTGGTCATCACACAGGAGTCAGGGTCCCACCATGAATTGTGTGAATTAATTGATCGATTAACTTCTATGGGTTTTCCCCAATTATGAAAGGAGAAGGCTGGACAATGTACCTGCCATGTACTCTCTAGCTCTTGTATTCCATGATTCTGTGAACTACCATTGTGATTCTCAGTTATCTTGTCCTTAAGGTGCATTTGGAACAGAACTCTCCTTTAATGTCTCCATTAAATGAGACCATGTTTTTTAGTAGCCTCGTCAGTCGTGCTACCTTATTTTTCACATGTTGCTTTCAGTGCTTAGTACCCTAACCCTCTTGTGTACTTTCCTTTTCTTCCAAATTGCCACTGAATATACAGTGACCTGTCATTCTGCTCTGGCTAGTCTAGTTTTACTTTTTATTTTGGTTTTGGTTGGAAAAGGATTGTTGCCAAAATGAGCAGAGAAGGAAATCTCCCAGGTGGACTCTTCAGTGTCCCGGGGACCTGTCAGGAGTTGCCAGGCTTAGGGGCACATGACTGATTAAACCAGGGGTTGAGCCTGGTCCACAGGGAACTCAAGGAGGGGGCTGCCTTGAGAACTGAGGCAAAATAGATGGTCAGGACTAGACAGTGACCAACGGACTCAAACAGATCCTCTCTCGGAGCCTTGAATGGAGACAAAAAGCAGACTACAGAAGACAGCAACAGAGACCCAGAGGCATGCCATTTGGAGTCTTGAAACAGAAGCACTGTGGTAGGAGAAGCCAAGAAGTGGGGAAAAGTTAGTCAGAAAGAACAGAAAATAAATGAAGACAGAGAGTGGCTGAGTCATAATAATAGTAGACTTACTAAAGCGAGGATAAACAAATAAGCCTGAGGCAACGTCCAGATGACTAGAGCTCTTGTATTATGAGTGTGTCAGAAGCCCTCACTGCACGCTGTACTCCGTGAGACCTGGCTGGCTAAAAGTTGCATTTGATAGCTCCGTGGTTCCCCCCATCTATCTATCTAATAATTTCCATCTCCTTAAGCATCCCAAATAGGCCTGTGCACTTTGCCACTTGGAAGAGCCTAAATAACACGGTGCCTTTGTTGACTCCACACACCAGGTTCTTGGAGGACCTGGGTGATGTGTCGTGCCGTCATACAGGAAGCTGAGTAAAGCTTTGAGATGTAGAGAACTACTTTGGGAGTGATTGAGCCCATGTTAGGCTGGCAAAAGAATATTTCTGTATAGGAGCAAGATGTATCCATAATAACTGGGCTGGAGCAGAGTGAAGCCTTGTGAGTAGGTGAAGGAAGAGCAGTCTATGTAGCAAGATTACCAGGAAGGGCCCCTATCCTAAATATTTTGCCTCCAATTTGCCACCACACAGCCTGAAATTCATACTGAGAGATTAACTTTTATAGTGGAAATCAAAATCTCTCCAAGTGCCCACTTATAAAGTGCTTATGTCCAGAGATAGGATTAACACTTAAAGTTATTATCAGTATTTCACATCTAAGTGTGCATTCATTCAGCAAGCCCATTCTGTGCCCTTTGTTGTCTTAAAAGGACTGAGAAAATAAAAGTGTTGATGGTGTCTGGAAGGTCAGGAGGGGATATTATCAAAAGATGAAGTACTACTGAAGGAAATCATGGTGACCAAGTGGACAAAATAAAGTCTGGCTAATTTTGGTGAAGGGCTGAAGAAAACATTAAGGATGAAGCCAGATGTCAAATACCTCCAGGCCTCATTCAAGGACAACTTTAAAGGATGATGTATGTTTAAAAAGTCTGAGCTGAGTCCGTTCTCTACTTCTTGTTTATTATACATAGAACTTGGAGTCTCTGGACCTTGGTTTTTCCATCTATAAAAATGGGACATAATAATAAAATATAATTGTTCAGAGGAAGGTAGTAAGGACCAACTGAGAGGATGGAGATCAAATGACTTTGATAGTTGCAAACTGCATCTGTTGCTAAGTAGTTCAATCTGGGAGCTGATGGAGAAGGCATTATCCTCAGGGTACCCCTTCCTGCTGCTCCCCAGGGAAAGGAACATGGATTGACTTGTCTTCTACCCAACATTACCGTGGTGGTTACTCATCACTCTGAGATATTTTTCCCTCATCCTGTTCTCAGCAGCAGTCACTCTTCTATTCATTATTGATCTTGCTCTTCTAAATTGGTTATGAAATTCACCTTAAAAGTAGCCCATTAGATTTTCTCTTTAGCCTCTTCTCTTTCTCTTATAAATGTTTTCTAACAGGTAGGTATGGCACTTCAGAAGCATTGTTTGCAAATTACAGAAAACTTGAATCAAGCTGGTTTAAACAACATGGGAGTTTAATGGCTTATATTACTAAATGGTCTAGAGATAAATCTTCAGGCAAAGCTGGATCAAGCAGTAAAGTGATGACAGCTGGGGCCTAGTTAATTTCAGTTTCTCTATTCTGCCCTCCATAGTATTTGCTTTATGTCAAGGCTAGTCTCCATTATGACCCCAATTGCATCAGTGTTCTTGTCCACCAGGAAAAAGAGGATGACTTTTCCCCAGCAAAAGCCTCAAGATTCACTTTCATTGGATAAGTTTAGGTTACATGCCCCTTTTGAACAAATCTCTGTGGCCAGGAGGGAGTCTGCACGGAATAATTTAACCTAAGTCACATCCTCTACTCCTGGGGCTAAAAGCAGATTAAGTTTTTCCAGAGCCTCATAAATTTCTGAACAGTTTCTGGGTTGACAAGGAAGTGAACAGGGAGAAATGGATGCTGAGGAGGCCACTAACCAAAGCCCACTGTAACACGTTAGAAATACTCTACTTACATGAAAAGCTGCAGTGGCCAAATGCTTAAAGTTTTTCCATTTGAAAACTAGAGCACATGCTGTTTAAACCAAATTTGATGTGTCTAATGTGATACAAATTGACTTTCATCAGCAGGCATGAAGAACAACCATTAACCTTTGAAATCTGTGATTTTATAAAGCATTGAATTCTATATTCAATGCTCTCATGAGGGAAACTTTTTTGTTTATGCATTTTAGCCATTTTCAACATGATCTAAATTGAAACAGAGAATGTGTTTTTGCTTTTTTTTCCCATCTAGTGTAAAATCGAATAAGCAACAGCACACTGCAGGAAGTCAGTCTAGCCACAGCAAATCTGTACTTGTTTTTGTGAGAGAGGATGGGAAGAATGAATATTTGCCCTGTGGCATCAATTTCCTGTTTAATGTTCTCCAAGAGGCATTTGGAAAATGCCCAGCAACACAGATGTACGTAAATACCATGCATAACGTGTTTTCGTGAGTGGAAAGAGGAGTCTGTAAAATTATGACAAGGCTGATTTGCCCTCACCGCCTGGTAGTTGGTGAGTCACTCCACCTTTCACTTAATGGTTTGGAGGATGGATCATTCCAGAGTGTGGAATTTGAAAGACAAGCAGTATAGGAATAGCAAGGCATTTGGCTTCTTAGCTCAAGTTCTTACTCATTTAAGGCTACTTACATCCCAAAGTTGGCTGGAGCCTGTTGGAGATTGTCTTCAGACTGCCTGTAAGAAATATATATATATCAATCATGACAGTTTTCGAAAAAAACAAACAAATGAAATAAACACCCCAAATAGAATCCCATCTGTAAGATCTGCAGACACAAATTGTTTTCAAACCACAGAAAAACGTATGCACATACCACATAGTATCGCTCAAGGTGTGGGCAGATGTGTTCTCAGTTCTGTAGAGTCATATTACCCCAGACCACTCACATACCATTTTTGGACAACTTATTTGAAAGGTCATGGCTTGGTTGGCGAACCAAACTCTGATTTTGTTTCAGCAACTAGCCTCTAGGTCTACTACATAATTTAAGAACTTGACACAGAAGGAAAGATTCACACAGAAAGAATCCACCCTTTAACTTACCCTTTTGAGCCACTTCCTCACATAAGGCAAGATGAGAAATAATAGTTATGATCTATTAAGCATCTGCTTAGTTAGGTACTTAGGAAGGACTATGCAAGGAAGGCCTTTATATACTGCACTGGTAATCCTTCTTTTACCCCACTATTTGTTTCAAATCTCCCCATCCTATAGATGAGGAAACCAGGACTCACAGAAGATAAATTACAGCCAAGGTCACCCCAGTAACTAATGGAGCCAGCATTCAAACCCAGACCTGTCTGGCCCTGAAGTCCATGCTCTTTCCTCAAATTTATAAATTAATTTATGACTCATGGATAGGATTCAGAAGATTCACAAGAGCCTAAAATTGAATGCAAATTTATTAAGTATGTATATATATGCATTTTTCTGGGGGGAGAGTCTAAAACTTTTCTCAGATTTATCAGCTATATTTCTAAAGCCTTGCATAGTTTTGAACAGAGTAGGCACGTGATAAATATTTGTTCAGTGAACAGCATAGTTCCATGACACACACAAAAAGGATTAGTACCACTGCCTTTACTAATGCCTCTGTATTGCTATAGCTTGTCCCTTTACCTGTCCTACAGTTTAACAGATTTGAATTTCCAGTATAATCGGCTTTGTTTTGGATACATAAATTCACTTTTTTAAAAAGTTGAAAATGCAGAATTCAGTTGATGATCCATTTGAAACTATCTGATATCTACAGAACAAATTAAATATTTTTAGAGGCTATTGTCTAAGGAGATGTTTTTTCTTAAATAGAGTTTGCTAATGCAAAGGACTGGAAACTATTTCGATCACTATAGAATAGAAATATAAAGTGAGCCACAAAGGCAAACCACATTTGTGATTTTTAAACTTTCTGGTAGCCACAAAAACAGTAAAAAGAAACAGGTGAAGCTAAAAAAAAATCATATGTTTTAAGTAAGTCAATTTGTCCAAAACACTATCATTTCAACCTGAAAGCAATATGAAAAATCATTAATGAACTATTTTACTTTTTTTTTTTCATACTAAGTCTTGGAAATCCAGTGTGTATTTTTGCACTTACTTCAGACTGGCTTCATTTCTCATGCTCAGTGGCCACGCTGGCTCATGGCTGCTGTATTGGGCGGTGCACATGGAGACCCAGGTGGTTGAAAGACTTGGGTAATGTTGATGAAGCAGGGAAGAAAGCAGAGAGAGAATGCGGCAGGTTTGGGCATGTGGGGAGACACTTCGATAATCCAAGATATGGTGACGGTAGGCTAGGCCGCCAGCTCATATTGCCAAATTGTAGCTTTGCAGGTCATTATTAAGACAGGCTCTGGAAAACTGTAAAATTCAGCATTCAGCAGAAGTCTTTTCCTATTCCTGCAGTCACCTTCTTTTCTTGGTAACAGACGTGCAGATCCTGGGTGCACATTTAGGGGAAGATGTGATGCAGAGTGACTAAAGTAACGCCTAGTAATTACAATAATTTTGTTCTTTTAACCACACCTAAAGCAAAGGATCTGTGAGTTTTATAGTGCATAGCCTAGGCTGTCTCCACGTCCTGGAGTTGCATTCCTCCACTTGACAGATTCAGGAAGGAGGCTGCAGAGCCCTGAGGTCACAGTCTGCAAGAACAGACAAAGCCATAAAACAGCACAGGAAATTCTGTTCTGCACCCTGCCCAAGCTTCACTCACAGATCTTTCTTGTGCTTTTTGAGGCTGTTCTCAGGCTTTTCCACAGGGTGTGGTCCTAGTCTACTCCCCGGCCTGCCTTTCCTAAGGCTGAGATTGAGCTCATTAAAACACCTTCTGCTCCTAGGTAGACAGCTTGCGATCTAGACACACAGCTAGAAATACTTAGTTGATATAAAGCATCTTTTGGAATTACAGTTCTTCCCCTAAATTTTCAGGTACTCCATATGACAAGCAAAACTTTATTTTTCCCCATAAAATACTTATAATCCATTTGGGAGCTTACGTTCTGGTTAACACAAGTATTGCACCTAGAATTCCAAGAATTGAGAAGTCACCTGAATCCATGTGACATGGTTTCATTCTATCCCTGGCCTTACATTAAAAGCATTCGTTTTAGGCAAGTGGTAGAAAATGTTTTAAATTTTAAAGGAAAAAAATTGCAACCAAACACATGAAGACCTATGCCACTTGAGGAAAACAGAGATACTATTTATTGGGGAACCCTCAATTTTAACCTCATAAGCTCATGATAAATTATGAAACATTAACAAGATAAGTTCAAATCTTCAAAGTAGAATGAAATCATACAACCACACAAATATTTGCTGGGTGAGGTGCCGACACAGCTGAACAAAATTTTTCCACCATCACTGTTATCACCACCTGTTACGAATACCATCACTACCAGCACCACCGCCACTGTTACCACCGCCACCAACACGCCTTTCCTTCCGCTAACCTGCTTCAGGTAGTCGGGAAAAGAACCTAGGGAAACAATGTTTCATGGGGAGCTGCCTCTGCACCAGGGCCATGTCCTCCCACAGGTTACTGGGTCATGGAGTGGTATGAATTGAAAAGTGCAGCTTTTGTAAATTCAATCCACAATCCAAACACTATCTAGCTCCTCTATAATGATGCAAAGTTATTTGCTGAGGTAGACATGATGTAGTGTAATAGAGTCTAAGAAAGCAATTAACTAGGAGGGTGAAAATACAAGTCAGAGATGACTGTGGCTGAAAACCCTTGGGGAGTAATAAGACAGGAATTCTTAGGACTTAGTTCATAATGGAGAGCGTCAGAGTGTGGAGGAGTGGATGGGTAGGCAATGACTCATATTCCCCACACAGGGTATAACCTCAAAAGACTGAGGCTGCTTCTACGAAGTATATATGAAAACCAGTCTCAGAACTGCAGTCACTACTCAGGGTGGCCATTGACTCTGTGCTGGTTAATTTCTAAGACTGCTTTTGTAGCAGAATAGTGCCTTGTTCACAGCCAGTTTACAAGCGAAGCTGTTAGGAGGATGTTCTTCAACATGTGTGCTCTGGAGCAAGTTTCTTAATTCTCTGAGCCTAAGTGGCTTCATCTGCAAAATGGGGAGAATGAAGTATAAATTAGAAAATGTGTAATTTATTACATAGGATCTTCAAAACCTATGAGGAATGATCATGATAATGAGGATCTTATTTATTAAGAGAATGCTTGTCTTATCTCTATTAACCTCTCTACACCCTTGGGAAATAGATACTACTATCACCCACCTTTATACAAACAAGGAAACTAAGGCTCAGCAAGGTTAAGATCATGCAGCTTGCAGAAAGATTTCTTCTGCTCTGCTTTTCACTGTTGGGTACAAATAGATTCCTTTCTTTTTTTCTTTTTGGAGGTGGGGAGGTAATTTGGTTTATTTATTTACTTATTTTAAGGGAGGTCGTGGGGATTGAACTCAGAACCTCATGCATGCCAAGTGCACACTCTACCACTGAGCTATACCCACCCCTACAACTAGATTTAATGTGTAAACTGTATAATTTACAATGGTTTAGACATCAATGGAAGACGAAAATTATCCAAACCCCAAAATATAAATATATATATAGAGAAAAACTCACTGATCTGGACCAACTGGGCCATTTCAAAGAAAATGCAGCCTTATTACTTTCAAGCACATACAGTAACCAGAAAAATGACTAACAAGTGCTGGCAGTTCAGGCTCAGATTTAGTAAATAGATGAAAATGATTAGCATATCTAAGAAGTTCTGGTCTTGCCTATACTTTGAATAGAATGTTTTATAAATGAAAGAAATGTCAAGTGTTGGAAGACAAATTATTTTCTTTGGTAAGTAAATGCTTTCTTTCAGATATTACACGATTCATTTACTTATGAAGCCATTTTTTCATAGATAGTACAAAAGTACACATCAGCTTAGTCCCTCATACATGATAAAAAAGTTAGAGATTAAAACAATACACATTAAGTGTTAACATTTTTAATCAGTTTAACTTGTCTTTTAATTCTTTAGAATATAATGTTATGAATAAATGTAAATTTCTAAAGTGTTTTTCAAATTTTATGGCTATTTAAACTTTATAAACAAGATTTATTCTGGTATTAATACGAATGGCATAGTATCAACTATGTCCTTTGTTATTGCAGACAGTTTCTGAGGAATGTAGTCTTCTCAGATGAAATACTGATGTCATTTATGAGTTCTCTTTATGGTAAAAAATGGGAAATTGGGGAAGAAAGTGTTCAGACTACAGTCTTCGACAAGCCTGGTGCTAAATCTGCCCTCGATTACAGACCTGCAACTTCCACTCACCACAGTCTACCACGGCCCAACCTGGGTGTGGAATCTTTGAGCTATTGCTGTTAATCCATAGAAAATGTTTTAATGTGATGTGCTCCCCTTAAAAGTTAACGAATTGTTGCAAAAAGAATAAAGGGATTTATTAAATATGGTGGTCCTGAACCAAGCCAAATATTTTGTGGTTTTGTGGGAAAACAGCAAAGGTAATTGGTAACGTAACAAATGAGGGTCTCGTCAAGCCCCAGCTGTTAAACACATGATGCTTACTTGGGAGGGCGAATAGCAATATTTTTCCATCCCTTGAGTACATCCTGCTCTTGAAACGCCTGCATGACGACAATGAACCAATATTAGGAGTGACATACAAAGGAGACTGGGGGACTACATTTCTTTTCTTCTGCCTAAGCAAAACTTCATCTGGGTTATATCTGTCTAGAGTTAAATTTTCCATATCACACAAACTCTGTGTCAATATTTTAATTGCATTTGATAGGATGTTTTTCTTTATAAAAGCTGAACAAACATTTGTAATAAATTTTTTATTAGGTAGTGTCTGGTTTTTACCACATATTTGTGTATATAACTAAATTTAATGTTTAACAAACAACTTTTAAGCATCTGCTTTATGCCCCACACTACAACCTGCCCAAGCAAAGGAAAAGAACCAGGCACTAACCTTCAAGAACTTTAAGTCTGGGTAGAGAGATAAGACATATTTATCCAGAATCTTAGATGTGCAGAGTTAGAAGGACCTCAGAGGTGATATAGTCTTGGGGTTATATATTCAAACTCTAACAGAGTTATCATAAACAAGTGAAGTCCCCAGGCCACTTGGGCACCATGCCATGCCAGAGAGTCGCTGCACCGTGTTAGGGAAATGTGCTTTCCTTCTTAGTGGATTTGCTGTTATGCAGAAATGTAGGTCTCTTGCTGTCTGATCAGTTGACTTTTTTTTTTTCAGAGAGGGTAGAATTCCAAGCTTTTGAAAAATTTCCCAATTTTTAAACATTGCCAACTAATTTGAGTTTTCCTAAGGCCAGATAAAAGACATCTGTGGGTCTTACTCAACCTGCGAGCTGCCATTTTGCAACCTCTGGTCTAGACTAACTCTTCCATTTTACAGATGAGGGAAGTGGCCTGTTCAAAGTCTGGAACTGTTCTCCAGGACTCCCAGTCCAAAGCTTCCACCACTTAACTACATCTTCTCTCAACAAGAAAACAATTAGATGGCTTCAAAAAGAAAAAAAAATTGTAGTTATTAAGCAACATGTTGAATTTTTTTTTAAATGCACAAGATAGTAGCATGAAAACATTGGGGTAAATCCTGTAGGGGAGAAGTAATAGTATGCTCATGGCAGGAAGGATTTGAGAAGGCTTTTGCAAGTGGCATTTGTGTGAGATCTTGAAGTAACTAACATGAATCAGTAAGAAGGAATGGTAAAAAGAATACAGTAGAGGGGAATAAAGAAACCACATACTAAGAATTTGCAAACAGACATGCAAGACAGCACAGAGAATGGCTTGACTTAATCAGGAGGTAGAAATGATGTCACTATCATTCATTCAACAAATATTTCTGGAGCTCTAACGGTGGGCCAGGCACTGTTCTAGGACCTGCAGATACATCAGTGAACAAGAGAGCCAAGGTCTGGGTTCTTGTGGACTATTTTTCCCAGTGATACAGACAGCTAATAAACAAGTGAAAACTAATATAAAGTACTATGACTAAAGTAAATGAGATGTGACAGTAGCAGCTGTGAATGCACATTAGACAGGATGGTCAGGGAGGCTTCTCTGAGGAGGAAGCAGTGGCACTGAGTCTCAGATGGTGAGAGGAAGCCAGTCATGCAATGATCTGGGCAAAGAGCTTTCAAGGCAGAGGGAAAAGCTAGTTTGAAGGGCTTTGGGTAGGAAGGAACGGAAAGAAACAAGTGAGCTAAAGTAGCGTGAGCTGTGACAAGAGCAGTAGGGAACAAGGTCAGAAAGACAGGCAGACACTCATTAGGTCTTGGTGAGGAGTCTGGAGTGAAATGAGGTTTTCCACGGGGAGCGGCATCATTTGATTATAAATGCTTAGTTTCCAATAAGAAAGTAGCATAATTTGATAAGAAACGGAGGTAGATAATAGAAGCTCTTAAATGGAAGCCAACAAAATACAGTTAATTTTAGGGAAACACTGTAGAGTCCAGTGGGCAGAACAATGCTGAAAATGGTGGCTGGGAGTCTATTGTGCCTGATAGTGCAGAAGCCCAGGGTGAAGGCTGTTGGACAAGCTCAGGGATAAGAGAGGATTAGGATTCAGTCAGGAGTGGTGGCAATGAAGGGAGGAAGCAAGGATCGTGAACACTCAACAGAATGGATTGATGCCAATCAGAACAACCAGATGAGAAAAACTATTGTGAAGAACTCTCAAGTTTCAGAGTTGGAGGCCATTTGGGAAGTTTCCTTGGTGACTAAGATGGGAGAGAATTCTCTCAGGATAACTCTTAGGGGATGGTGAGATCTATATTATACGTAATTAGAAATGTAAAATTAAAGAGGCCTTGGGGGTGACAGGGCAGGGCAGGAGAGAGGTTTGGAACTACTCTTTGTATGAATAGAAATTGAGGCTAACAGAGAAGCAGAACTCCCAGAAGGTAATGTAAAGAATAGAAACAGGTCAAAAAACTTAACCCTGGGTTGAGGCAGTGGTAGAGTGCAAGCTTGGCATGCACAGGGTCCTGGATTCAATCCCCAGTACCTCCATTAAAATCAATCAATCCAATTACCTGCCCTCCAAACAGTAAATTAAAAATGATTAAAAAGAATTCAACCCCGATTATATCCATAGTAAGGCTGAGAGTACAGTGTAACTGGAAGTTTGTTCTGTTTTTGTTTTTGTTTTTTTTAGTTGATCTGTTCAATCAAAAAAACCCCATAAAGCCCATTTGTCAACTAGGGTTTGGGAAAAAATAGCTTTATAGAAGCAGGCAGCTACTCTTATCAATGTAATAAACACTAATATGTTTTACTATAGAGAAGTGTTATTTGAAGCAAAATTGATAATAATATAAAATTTAGACTTGGATAGCTTCTCATTTTCACTTATTAGTAATGATTATTTAATATCTGAATGGAAACCAGTTTTTCTAGAATCTTCAGCCTCTCTATACATTCTAGGAAGGCTGCTAGTCCTGAACTTGAAAGCTCTGAGTTTAAAGACGAAACAAACTAAAATTTCAGGCAGACTTTTAAACCAATTCTTTACTCTTAACATAGAAAAGCACTAATTTTATCTTTCAAGAAAAAAATTTTTTAAAAAAATTCTAAAAGATTTCCTTCAATTATTTAAAAGGATGCTTCAAAGTCTCATTGATTTTGAGGAAAATCACTGTTGCTTTTATAAACATTAACACGTTCATCGGTGCTCATCATTTAGAATTCAAACAATGCACACAGTACAAATATGAACATGAAAAAAATTATCTCACTTTCCACTACTTCATAATAATATCATCAGTATTATGAGCAGGAAAACATTATCTGGGTACTTATACACAGATGGAAGGATAGATTTGAAGGGTAGAAAAGGAGCAGGGAGATAAATACTTTTATTCAAATTAGGGTCTGTGTTGCTATTTTTAGTAAAATATATTACATTTAATTATATCTAAATTTCAGTGGAAGAAAAGGGAACAAAAGACAAAAATAGAAGGGAAAAACGATGAAACCAATTGTCAGAAAACACCAGAAGCCATTGGACTTTGGCCTCTAGTGCTGGGCTACTGAATAGTAGATATACTGATCTTTGTGATTTAGTAGATGTTTATAAGCTTTGTTTATGTTATGTTAAGGTACATGTTTAACACTTCACCTTGATGTATTATCCTTATTAACCTTCCATGTTTAATCCGACTCCATTATAACATACGAGAGAGCTTTCTATCATGAGAACATATTTTCCATTGACATACGCTAAAAACTAACAAAAATAATGGAGGACAGACAATTCTCCACAGGGTTCTGATTTGCATGAATTTCAGTTACCACATTTTAATGAAATACCACCAGGCCCCCCAATAGCAGAGTTCAAATTTTTGTTAGCATGCTGTATATAGTATATTAACTGTGAGTAACTGCATAAAGCACACACTTAGCTCCTAGCATGTGAGTGCACCAATCACTATGTAAATAACAGATGTGCATCACGATCCATGACTAATCACGTCACTTCCTCCAGTCTGTATGGTCACCTCACATCTGTTCTTCAGCTCTCCCAGATCTGTTTGCTGTCACACAGATAGCAAAGTGTGCAGTTGTGCTGCCTCCCTGTCTCCCAGCAGTAAACCTCTGTGACATTTTACAGAAACAGTTAATCAAGAATGAACTGACCAACAAAGGCAAAAGTGCAGCAAAGTACAAAAAAGATAATGCTGGAAAAGGAATCTCAGTCCAGTGTGAATACAGTTAAAGAAATAGTAGACCGTGGCAATGTGGGCACTGCTGCAGTGCGAGCCCCCCTAGATGTGCTCAGTGCAGGCAAACCAATGACATTAATGAGGAAAGTGGTTGTGAGGATAAGGATGATGATGTCCCAGAGGAAGTGACTCCAGGAAAATGCTTCATATTAAAGAAACTCTTGGGAGATATTTCATGACATTGAACATGCAAAGGATTAAATGCTGGAAGTTGATCCAGACTTAGGAAGACATCTGACAACTTTGCCAAAGCATAGAACAGATGTAGAGTAAGTTATATGATAAGACGTCAAGTACTGTGGAAACTACTCTTGATATGTTTTTTTACAAGGAAGTAAAATACTTTAATCCTCAATGTTCCTAAAGTTTTAAAACTATAGTTTACTGAATGTCAGTGTTTACTATTTTTTTCCTTTCCCTATACATTTATAAATGGCCTTAAGAGGCTTTTTAATATTTTCATTAAAAATTTTGTAGGTCTTGGCATACTCATAGTATTTCCTATTGATTATGAAGCTTACTTTGCACGGCTTCAGCTTGCGTAGTCCTTTTTACTGTCCCACGCTCCCATGCAAAGTGAGATCTGTCTGTACTTAATTATGTCACACAAACTAGCACTTAAATATATTTTTTCCCATTTTGTGTCACTAGATCTTAAACTGCTTAGTAGCAGAAATAAGGCAAACCCTCTTACTTCTACATTGCCTACTCCACCAAGCCTAGCGCTGAATATTTAGTAAATGCTTAAATACACTTATGGGTTTACTAAGTAGGTATTCTTCTGTTGAATGATAGGTATTTTATAAAGTGTGACACCATAATAATAAATACCATTCCTTTCGTTAGAGTGTAAGATTTACCCATTTTATTTTCTACTGTTAGGGCAACAAAGTATGGCTCCCAGGTTGTGTCCTCCTAGCTCCGGGGTATGCTGTTCCTTTGGATGACAATGCAAATGGTGACCTTAGATCTGCTTTGTACACAATCTATATAATCCCACAGGCAGCCCTGATGCCCACACCTAATACCTAGGACAACACCTTTCATGCCAAAGGCACATGGTAAATATTTATCAAAGGAATTTAATTAATAATAATTACTAGGGCTGTGCACTGCATATTACTTTTTGCCAGATGCACATAAAGCATTATCTCATCTTATCCTTACCACAATCCAACGGTCCCCATGTTATAGATGAGAAAAGCTTGGCTTAGAGAGATTATGACTCACCCAGCAAGGGTCTGCTAGAACTAGAATTGGTATATAGGGCTATTTGAGTCTAATTCCCGTACACTGATAACAAACTGACATTTGTGACATCAAATGATGTGCAAATGGCTTAGAGAGAAAGAAATGATGCAATTAAAAATCTCTTCAAATGCATTTCCTTTTATCACAGGCCTATTTTGACAAGGGGGATACTTCTCATCAAATTTATCTTTGCATAATTTTCCATTTATAATTTCCCTGATGACATTCCTCTTTTAAAAACCAGTTTTTAAAAAGAAGCACAAAAAAATGTATTTCCTGTAATACTAGTTAAAGCAGAAATGATTATTTAGAACGGTCTCTATATTTATAAGCCACTTTATGAAGTTCTCTCAGTATATAAAAGAGAGTGTGTGTGTCTGTAACCCCTCTTACATTTAAAAAAGTTCATGTTTTAAAAAATTACTTGGTTTTCTGCCTTGGTATTTCCCTCTACAAACACTTCACAGGTACTTCTTGCCTAACAAACTATTGATTGCAGGAGGAGATGTATCGCTATAGCCCCGCACACTATGTAAGTTTCTATTAATTTCTTACTCTAGTAGCAGCATCTCAGATCAGTGACAGCAGGCTCTTCATGGGAAGGGTCGGGTGGTGCATGAAGCCTGCAGAGGCCATCATGGGCCATCAGAGGCTGTGAGGTAGCTGGGCAAACCCACTGTTGGAGGAGGGCTGGAATCAGTCAGCTCGGCAAATGCCCCTGCTTCAAACTGTTTTGTTCCTCTTTGTATGTAATAAAACATTCTTTTGACTACTCTTCTCCCTAGTGATTATGTGTATATACGCTATTCGGTGGGAAGAGTTAGTGCAACTCCACTGTTGATGGGAATATGGCTTACTATCTAATCTCTATCTCCTTCTCTCTGTGTCCCTGTTGCTCTCTGACGCTCTTGTTCTCTCTCCCTGACTGCATACCCCCTGCCACCTCATCCCTTTTCTCTCCCCAGGAATCTATGCTAAAACTGTTCTTTAAAATCAGGGTTTTGTTCATGGATATTTTTTGTTCTACTTTTAGACTTCTTACCGTGTGCTTACGATGCCCTTTCCTAGTTGATCACTTTGCTTCCCTTCAAATCTTCACAGTTGTCCTTCCTCCTTTCTCTTTAAATCAGGAGATCTCTTGCCTTCAATTGCATTTAGTAAATGCTCATTTAAGGTGGCATCTTGGCATGTGTTCAGGATCTGAAACAAATTGTTCTATCAATAGTGATCACTTAGTGGGGCTCTTCCATTAACATTCTGTCTCTCAGATATCTCACTCTCCTTGGAACTTAAACTATATCCCCTCTGTGCAGATTCAGTTGTTCAACAAATCTTTATTGAGCAATAACTATGTGGCAGGCCTCTAGATATGGTGGTGAATAGAACAAATAATTTCTTACCTTCATTAAGCCTAGATTTTAGTAGGGAGAACATTAAACAAAACAGTAAACAAATGTATAAGCAATATAAATTTTGCTAGGTAAGTGCTATCATAGGGGAGGAAAAACCTTCCCTCTACTCTGTTATGATCTGTAGTTAAGACTTGCAAATTAAGCTGACAAATGACAGATTAAGTACGAGAAAAGCATTCACGTTTTATCTGATGTTAGTATTTTCACATGGCATGGGGGGGGCTTCATAGGAAAGAGGTGAGAACCCTAAAGAAGCAGTTAGATTTGGAAGCATATATACCATTTTAACAAAGGGTGATAAGTTGTGGAGAAGTAACTAGACAAAGGAAAGGGGTTTGAACTTCTAGGGGTGGTAAATTGTGAGAAAGTGACTAAGAAATATGTGGGGATACCTAATGGAAGGCAAGGGTAATTTTACTAAGATTTGTTTGTGCAGATACATCTTGGCAACAACTCCCCATCTCCAGAGATAAAAGTGTTTTGTTCTTCCTGGTACCAGGAGGGTATCTTTCTCACAGGAAATTTATTCCCTGCTTTTAGGCAGAAAGGGAGAAGAGCAGAGAGCCCTTCCTGCACCTGCTGTTTTTTAATTGCCTTCAGCTCAAAATAGTCTATATGCCAAAACAGTGTATTTGGAGATGCATGTCCTGATCCCCTTACTATGAAGGCAATAAATGGATACAATGATGGGGTGGGGTTCGCTGCTTTAAATAGGGTGGTTAGGGAAGGTTTTCCTTAGGAAGTGATATTTACTCTGATTGATGAAAGCTGGTACCTTGGACAGTCAATTCAAGATGCCAAGAAAGAAGTCTTCAGGTAGAGGGAACAGCACTGGGACCCTGCAGCAGCAGTGAGCCACAGCGGCTGTCCTGCTGAAGAACAGAAAGAAGGCCAGGGGGCTGAGAAGAGGTGAGTACGGGGGAGCGTGGAGGGGGGTAGGTCAGGGAATCATCAAGGGTTGGATCCCATGAGGCCTTTGTGGGCCATGGGAAGAAATATGGATTTTATTTTCATTGCAGTAGGGAACCACAGGAGGCCTTAAACTGGAGAGTGGCATAAGCCAGTGTACCTTTAAAAGCTTACTCAGAATTTGTGTAGACAAGAGATTTTGGAGGTGGGATGGTAAATACAGGAAGTCTAGTTGGGAGGTGAATGCAGCAGTCCAGGTGAGAGGGTGATGGCTTGGACTAGGTGGCAGCAACAGTGATGGAAAAAGTGTATAGATTTAGAATACAGTCTGGAAGTAGAACTACCAGGACTTGCTGATGAAGTAGACAAATCTGGGAGAAAGGGTAAAGAAAGGAATGAAATGGCTCTTAGGATTTTGGCTTGACCACTGTGGTGTGTTTACTGAGATGGGGAGGACCAGGGGAGGAAGAGGTTGGGGATGAGGAATGAAGAGTTCTGTTTGTGCATGTTCAGGGCAAGGTGCTTATTAAACACCCCAGGGGCCTGTGTAGAGCTTGTAGTTCACAGGAGGTTGGCGTCTCTCCTAAGTTTGGAGTAAAGTTTAAAGAGCAAATAGTTTAAGAGAAATAACAATACATCTATCTCGAAATTAGAATTGTATCTTCATTTATTAATGTTTGGGTCAACTGCCTCATTTTGGAAAGCAAATGACTGGTGATAGCTGGTTGATATAAGAGGAGGACACTTGACATTTGCTGTCAAATCAATTTAGATAGTATTTTTCAGAGCAGGATTCTTACAGTGTGCAGCTGGGGATGTTCCAAACAATTTCCCAGTGGATTCTGAAGTTTGACTGGATTTAAACCCCAACTCCATTGCTTACTAACTTTATGATTGTGGCAAGTTATTTAAATTTCCTCAGCACTGTTATCTTGAGTGTAGATGGAGATAATAATGACCTCACGGGGTGGATTTCATCAGTGGCCTCTCCAGTCTTATAAGGACATTATGTAAAGGGAGACATGAGATCAGTGAAAGTTATATTTGTCTATGGTTCCCAAAGCTGACCTAGATCTGAGCTGGATTGGCCCAAGGTGCTCACTAAAGCACTACAGGAAGACCTGAACCCTTCCTTTCCATCGCCTCCTCCACTCAGAGATGTGCTATGAAGATAGTGAGGCCTGCTGGCAACCTGGAGTGGATGATCCTTTAACAAGCTCAGAGGAGGCTGGGGAATTAGATCTGAGTCTTAGCCTGGGGCTATTAAGACTTGCCTTGAGAAAGGGACACATGTTTGTTGTCCAAACTGTTGCCCCTAACTCAGTGGTTCTCAAATCTAAGTGCAAATCAGAATTCTCTGGAGGGCTTGTTAAAGCACAGATGGCTGGGCCCTGCTCCCAGAATCTTAAATTCAGTAGGTGTTGGATGAGGCCCAAGAATTTGCATTCCAACACATTTCCAGGTGATGCTGATGCTTTGAGAAGCACACTCGGAGGGAACCACTGCCCTCCTGCATCCCAGAGACCTAGGCGGTATGTGCGACTATGACCTCATACTTTGTACCTGGTACAGGCAGGAGTTATCCATGGCAGCAACAATGTTAACAATGCATGCAACAGTGAGGACTGCCTACAAAAGTCCTCAACCTATGGTGGAAGTCCAACTCTAAACAACTCTCAGCTCCAGAGAGAAAACAAGAACTGTGGTTTTCAAGATCAGCTGCATCTGAAACCCAGATGAAATGAAGAATATAGAAAAGTCGAAAGCTGGCCCCAAAAGCACCTCCCCAGTGAGCTGTACACCAATCCAGGGCCTGGGACCCCTGCATCCTCCATAGTTTGTGTCTAACCTTAGGACTTGGGTCCAGGCAGTAGGCTTGACCTGAACTGCTACAGCTTCCATGCTCTCTCTAAAATGGTACCCTTCCTAATGGAGCTTTGTGTGGGATTCCTTAAGAATTCCATCTAGGGCTTTCAATTATACCACAGGCAGTCAAACGTGGCCCAGGGGAAAGAAAAGGCTTGGAGTTTCTCCTAGCCCTGTCCCTAAAGGATTGTATCTCATTTCTACTCTACAGACAATTAAGCATTCTGCACTTTAGTGCATCCTGAATTGTGTCCTTTTCCCCTCCTCACATCTCCTGAAGGAAAGTCATTGTGCAGGTTTGTTCCATTTGGTTTCTCCGATCCTGGATCTTCCTGTCAGAGCCTGAATTGTTCCCTTTGGAGGTTTTCTCAATGTCTGACCGGCACCTAAATCTCCCGTCTCATTGTACCTCAATCTCCTTGATTTTTATTTCCCCTCCCAAACATCCCTTTTACTGCTCTCTCTCCCTTCTGTAATGAATGGTTTTATCAGTCAGGTCAAGTTAAATTAGGCAGCAGTAACACATGATCCTGCTATTTTAGTGGTTTATAACAACGGAAGTTATTTTCTGGATGTATTTTAATTTCCAAATCATGTTCTGTTTCATGTCATCTTTATTTCAGGACTTGGACTGAAGGAGTTATCCCTACCTGTGACACACTAGTCATTTTACAACAGAGAGAAAAGCAATGGTAGACCCACATAATAGCTTTAAAGCTCTGCTAGAAGTGTCACGTGTCCCTTCTACTCACATTTCATTAGTCAAAGCAAGTCAGAAAGCCAAACCTAATATTGGTGTGTGGAAAGTATAATCTTCTCTTAGGATAATCCCTCCCGTAATATAATCCTCCTCTGTTGGGAGGGGCTGGTAGGGTGGAGCTGGACCTGTGTTTGTTTTTGCAAACTGATACAAATTAAATTCTAAGTTTATGGGCGTCTAGGAGACCCAAGTTAGCAGTGATCTGCTCCACCCTTCTTTCCTTCTGACTTTTGCAGCCTCCCTGTTTTCACTGGCCATTCTCCTCACTCCCTTCCTGTCATTTAAGCCATAATCAGCTTCTTTGGACTTTACAAATGATCTTAAACCATCTTTGGTCCATAAAGGGAGAAAGAAGAAAAGAAGCTACTTTAAGAACCTTAAGCCAATGTACTTACACAGATTTGAACAAAACTATGCTCCACAGGAAAATGTCATCCGTCCTGTGTGGCACAGACTAAGGACATTACCAGTTGTCAGTGGCCATTTTCAGTCACTGGTCATATTCGCTGTGCTGGTACATTGACTTGGGGGTACTTTATGAATGCTGTTGACTCCTTTTTGTCCAGGAAGTACAAAGGCTGTGAGATTGTTGGAAGAGCTGGTAAGAAGACACATATGGCTGTGATGGAAACAAAAGTAGGGAGAATAAACATTTCAAATGAGGAGAAAATGATGAGAGTTGCATGTGTGTAAGGGATGAGTTGTTTCCCAGAAGGAATAGTTCTGAAGGACAAAGAGAATCAGGCAGCAATTGAAGAGCTGGGCTTTTGCAATCAAGAGTAATCAGCAAGAGATGAGGCAAAGTGATTAACAAAATGGAAAGCCCGGCCCACGGAGATGATCAGAATCAACACAGATGTCCTTTAGCCTGTGTTAATTCAGGAGAAGGCCAGGAGTTTGCCTGAGAACTTAAAGGCCAAGTATGTTTGTGGTAGACCAAGGCCGGGCCTGCCTGCAAAGTAAGTGGAAAACTCCTACACTCTGCTGCCCAGGTGTAGATAAGGAGACTGCCCCAGGCTGGGCACAGCAAGCATTTCAAGGTCTGGAATCTGGGCGTTAGCCTGAATGAAGCAGCTTACAGAGTAACTATGTTTTTGCCTTATATGGTAGCATAAATTGTTTCTGGTTGCTAATGTGTCTGGAGGTATAAAAGATAGTGAGACCACACTTCTGGACTCCCCTGACCTCCCTGACATCTCACTCTCTCCAGGCTGCCAAGACCACCAAATTTATGACATCTCTGTGAAAAACAAAGGAGCCACAGACAGCTGCATCTGCCTTACCTCATGTCTATCCTCTGCATGGCTTACATGCTGCTCTGGAAGTAAATCAAAGTGCAGCATCTTTGAACTGAACTCAAAATGTCATTCTTGCCCATTCTCTCACCTAGACCAGACTCCATGTTCTGACTCTGCATAGGGTGAAAGTACTGCTGACCAAGCTCCTGTTAAACCCACGAGTGGTCCATTAGTTCATGGCCGGGCCCCATGTGCACTGTCAGATGAGCAGCAAGTGTAGATATTATAGTGTAAGTGTAGAAGTCAAGGGATTCCTGGCTCAAGAGATTTTCGAGGATCTATTCTGGTGGAGAAAATGCCCAATAGTGTACATGTGTTAGTACACAGGGGACAAGTGCATCTGATTTAAAAGTTTTGAGAACTTTAGGTAGAAATATGCTCATTTATTATAAGCTTAAACTCTTCTTAGTCACATTAGACAGTGGCAGTGGGGCCCAAATCCCATCTGCTTGGCCTCTCCCTTTCCCTCTGAAAGTCTCTCCCCAGACATCTTCACAAACCCCAGAGCTCCTTACAACACAGTGTGAACAGTACTGCCCTACCTTACGCAGAATCTGTAAGCTATACTCTAAACTGGGACATTTTTGAGCATGAAAGGGAGCACTACTGGTAATGATGCTGGACAACAGAGATAACCTGGGGCCATCCTGAGAAAACTGGGATTATAGTCATCCTGTAGGTATCCTAATCCCAGTATTTGCCTGCCGAGGCTCCTTCCAAGGGGATCCTGTTCTGTCCACAGCCCCTGTTGGAGAGGCAGCCCCAGGCTCATCAGGCTGACCATGAGCCACAAGACTGAATTTGAGTCAAGCATGTGACCTAAGGCTGGTAAATAACCCTGGGCTAGTGACTCTGGGAGACCTTGAAGAGGCTTGGTTGAATAGGACCAGCCTGGTCAATTGGATTCTCCCTTTCATAAATCTGAAATACTGACCAAAACAAGCTGGGGGCGAGGGTAATAATTCTATTTTTCCTGCTTCTATAATGTTAACACGTGGAACAAGTACTGCCATTGTCAGTAAGTCACATCTGTCATTACACTGCAACAATTCTCAGCTGCTAGGGAGTGGGGAGGGGAAGTAGCCACATAAAAATCCCCAGCAACGTCTGCTAAAACCACAAATGTGCACACCTTTGACCCAGTAATTCCAACTCTAGAAATTTATCTGACAGATATCCTTGCACATTTGCAAAATGATACATGTAGAGGCTATTGTGGTAATATTACTAGCAAAAGACTCGCCCCCCCAAAACTATGGGGAGTATAGATATTAATACAAGAATTTATAGTTGTACAACAATGTGAATACAGTTAACACTACTGAACTGTACATTTAAAAATGGTTAGGATGGCAAATTTTATGTTATGTGTTTATCACAATTAGAAAAAAGGTGATAATAAAACAAAAATTTAGCCTACTTAGAGTATTTTACGCATAAATGATGCTCAACAAATGTTTGATAAATGAAATAAAACTGGCAGAAGAGAGAATGAAAATAAACACAAAACGGAGTAAAGTATTTGCTACTATAAAAAGAAAATCCAGCTGCTGAGGGAGAATGAAAGAAGGACCCATGAATTCTGACAGGGAGGATCACAGACATGCACACTGTGACAGAGAGGAATATAATGAAGGTTTTTGATCTTTTAGCCCTTGGATCCATGGGCTTTGTGGCTTGATTCTTTTTCTGGCTAGGTGACTTAATTTCTCATTGCCTCTTTACTATCCACCTTTCAAGGCTACTATCCATTGTAAATGAGATAATTCAAATAAAGCACCTAGCAAGATGTGTCCTTTACGTATGTTGGACCCCAGTGAGATTCAGTGAGATTCTTGAAGGATGAGTAGAAATTGACAATCTGAAACAAGTCTAAGAAAATTAGGTATTTCAACCCAAAGGAATATTACAATTGGGTGAGTCAAGCAAGAGAAGCCTTGGGATTTTCATAAAAAACATTCAGGGGACTTAAATAACACTTGAATCTGGTTAAATGCCAGCGTGAAGATCTGGATCTCCTCTTTCCTTTCTCTCTTTTTTTTCCTATGAATTTGCTTCTTTTGATTTTGTATAGTTTTTCTTTAATCTTTCTCCTCCTTTCCTTCCTCCTCCTTTTTTCCCCTTCCTGTCCTCCCTCCCTGCCTCCTTCCCTCCCTCCCTTCCTTTCTTAACGTCAGAAGATAGATTATATTCTGAAGACTATCATTATTTTCTCAGGTAATTTCAAGACTACTTAAGACCTGGAAGAAGCATGCTTTCAAATAAAACAGGGAGGACAGAGTTATTTGCCCTACTGAGATATCATTAACAAAAGAATAATGATAACATCTGCTGTGTTCTGAGTACCCATTAGGTGCTTTGCATGAAATATAATTTCTCTCAACAGGTAGATATTAGCTCCATTTTACAGATAAGAATAATCAACCCTGGCAAGGTTAAGTGCTTAGACTTACTGGAACCAGGATTTGAGCCCAAGTCTCAGTTTAAAGACCAAGGTCTTTCCTGCGTACTATCTCATCTTCCCTCCCCAAACTCCTTAATTTTCTCTGGTCTCCTGTCTCTAGCCTTCTAATAATGCTTGTAGTCTTTAGTTCTGGAAGTTAGTCAGGTTTAACAGAAAAAAATGATTGAGATAGTTCATCTACATAAGCCAGAAAAATGACAATAGTACTGCTATCTCTTTGTTGGTTCTGGGAATGGAATTTTATTTAATAGATGCCAAAGTAATTAAGCTTATTAAAGCATATAAAAGACACAGGAATGCCTTTGATTCCACCAGATTCTCATAATGATTAACACTGAATCAGTGAATTCCCCTCCCCAAACTGTATTGTTTTTAATGCCCAAGGTCATACAGCTGAGCTCTTTCTGTTATTCCTTCTGCTTAAGGCTACTTATGCAGTGAGCAGAATTACTACATGCATGCACAAAAAGATGGAGAGTCCTCTACACTCAGGATAAAAAGGTATTATTTTGAGGATTTAACAACTATTGTATATATTTTACTCACTTGCTCTCTTCGTGACTTACAGCAATTGTCAAGAAGACTGTATGTATGCTTTTAGGCTGGTGGCCTGCTTTAAATGCTGTATGTATCCTGGAATATTTCAAGTATGGTTTGTAAAACTCAACAGTTTTTAAATTGAATTGTGAACAATGTCTGAATACAACTATAATGGAACAACTTACTGGGAAGTTTATTTGCTTATAAGAGAAATGGTTCAAATATGACAGTGTAAAAAATATGATAGTGTAGAATTGCTTAACTACTCATTGTTTTTATTTTTTTTATGAAATGCTTCTCTCTGGATAATGTTGTTCTGATGTAACTTTACCATTGTTGTAAACACACAAACAAACACATACCCCTACTTCTTACCATATTTCTAAGATAATTTTTTTCCCCCGGGGAAGGTAAGAGTTAAATGTTGAAAGGGGGGGAAATTTATGGACTCTTTGCTAGAATTATAGAATATTTGTTGTGGAAATGGCTTTGGAGAATAATTGTCTAAAACTTTCAACTTACAGATAATGAAAATGAGACCTCAGGAGGCAAAGTTACATACCCAACATCACACAGCTAGATGGTCACACAGGCAGGACTGGAATCCATTTCTTCTGACTTGCAGGTTGAGACATGGTAGCTTGATAGAGAGAGTCAGGCTTAAAACAGTCTGTGTTAAAGGTGCCACTTTGAAACCAGGTTCCCTTGCTCCTGGGGACCTTCTGCTCCCTCCTGTTTCCTTATCAGTACTTTTGGTTGAAATTTATAGCCCAGACTCTTTCTGTGCCTTTCACCTGCCTTCAGTCTTTCTCTTCTTCCTCAACTCCACTCCAGTTATTATGTGTACTTTGCTTCCTCCTGGCAGGAAAGTATTTTACAAAATTCAGAGGGAGTCATTAAGAGAGGCGCTATCTAGTGCAAAAGACTAATGATAAAAATGTAGACAGCAATGGGAGAGAGGGTTTCATTTTTAATTACATTAATTAGTAAATAAGTAATTAACATTATTTGGAAGAGGTGAGAGCTCAGTTGGTAGACTGGTTTTCAGCCTTTAAATAATAACCATCCAGTCCATTATCAGTCACTAATCATACAACCACCTTTGTATAAATTCAAGCTTAAAATCCAGAGCAAAAATGAGAACTATTATTTAAAAGACTGCCCTTTAAGCCTGTAAAACAACTCACACATTTATAGATCCTTACAGTTTACAAAGCACTTATACATCCATTTTCCTCTCTGGGCCTCAACCAACCAGGTGACCTCAGTAAGGCAATCTGTGTTGTTATCTAGAGGAAGAAACAGAGGGTCAAAGTTAGAGAGATTTACCCAGGGTAGGCTCAAACCTAGGTCCTCTAAATCTATAAATCTTTACCACTCTGCCTCCCCAAAAGCCCAACTGCAAACCTTCCCAGTTTCAGAAATTGAGGCAATTGGGCCAAATCTGCTTAGAAGGTTTGATGGTGGATTTTATGCACCATCTGCAACAGGTCCAGGCTGCTGTGCAAGTTGCTCTGCTCCTCAGCCACACGATCCCAGAAGGTTATACTGATACTATTTTAAGACACTATTTCCTGGATGCCGAGGCAGGTGGGGTCAGAATGAGAAGCACAGGCATGCATGCTGGAGAGAACTTGGCTGGTTTGGGATGGTTCGAATATGACAGAACACACTTGCTTACTTACACTTATTTTTATGAAATGCCTCTCTCTTGCATGCATACAGACAGAGATTTTATTAATGAGAAAGCTGATATCTGACAGTGAGTGTCCTCACTTAAAATCCCAGTATCAGACTTGTCTCCCCAGGCACAAGACCTGAGAAGGCCTACTTCTGCCCTGTTCATCGCTGGGCCTGGAAGACCAAGAAGAACAAACATTTCCTTTAGGCAGCTCAGTCCTAAGGAAGGAGGAGGGGTGGGGCTGGGCTCCTCACAAGCTGTTCCTCTTTCCAAATTCAGGTGTCTTCGAGAGGAATCAGGATTATTACATTAATGGAGCTCCCTCCCCATGGAAGGAGATGTCAGGAGTGGGAAGGTATGTTCCACCCTATTACAAGGTAGTGAGGATTTCATGACTTAATGTTGGTGAAAAACTTAGGGCCTGGTCCAGAGTCAGTACTCGATTAATAGAAGCTCTTTTAATTAGAAATCCACTTATTCATTTCATGTTTCAGCTCCTCCATTAACTGTAGGATTCAGGGCAAGAAACCACATCTCTCTGGTTCACTGCTTAATGCCCAGAACCAAGACTGGTGCCTTGCATAGCATCTGTAACAATAATAATAATAAAATAATAATCCATTCTGAATTTGTTTCCTCATCCATAAAAGGAGGAATTTGATTTTTTTAATATTAGATTATCAACTGTATTTTCATATGCTAGCAATGAAAAAATCCAAAAATGAAATTAAGAAAATGATTCAATTTACAATAGCATCACAGAGAATAAAATACTTAGGAATACATTAACAAAAGAAATATAAGACTTGTACATTGAAAACTATAAAACATGGGAAAAATTAAAGATCTAAATAAATGGAGAGATACTCCAGGCTTCTGGATTTGAAGTCTTACTATTGTTTTTTGGGGGTTTTTTTGTTTGTTTTTTTAACATTGTTCATTGATTTATAATCATTTTACAATGTTGTGTCAAATTCCAGTGTAGAGCACAATTTTTCAATTATACATGAACATACATATATTCATTGTCACATTCCTTTCTCTGTGAGCTACCATAAGACCTTATATATATTTCCCTCTGCTATACAGTATAATCTTGTTTATCTATTCTACAATTTTGAAATCCCAGTCTTTCTCTTCCCACCCCCTACCCCCTTGGCAACCACAAGTCTGTATTCTATGTCTATGAGTCTATTTCTGTTCTGTATTTATGCTTTGTTTGTTTGTTTAGATTCCACATATGAGCGATCTCATATGGTATTTTTCTTTCTCTTTCTGGCTTACTTCACTTAGAATGACATTCTCCAGGAGCATCCATGTTGCTGCAAATGGCGTTATGTTGTCGGTTTTTATGGCTGAGTAGTATTCCAATGTATAAATATACCACATCTTCTCTATCCAGTCACCTGTTGATGGACATTTAGGCTGTTTCCATGTCTTGGCTATTGTAAATAATGCTGCTATGAACATTGGGGTGCAGGTGTCATCCTGAAGTAGGGTTCTTTCTGGATATAAGCCCAGGAGTGGGATTCATGGGTCATATGATAAGTCTATTTCTAGTCTTTTGAGGAATCTCCACCTGTTTTCCACAGTGGCTGTACCAAATTGCATTCCCACCAGCAGTGTAGGAGGGTTCCCCTTTCTCCACAGCCTCTCCAGCATTTGTCATTTATGGACTTTTGACTGATGGCCATTCTGACTGGTGTGAGGTGACACCTCATTGTAGTTTTGATTTGCATTTCTCTGATAATTAGCGATACTGAGCATTTTTTCATGTGCCTATTGATCATTTGTATGTCTTCCTTGGGGAATTGCTTGTTTAGGTCTTCTGCCCATTTTTGGATTGGGTTGTTTATTTTCTTCTTATTGAGTCATATGAGCTGCTTATATATTCTGGAGATCAAGCCTTTGTCGGTTTCATTTGCAAAAATTTTCTCCCATTCCATAGGTTGTCTTTTTGTTTTCCTTATGGTTTCCTTTGCTGTGCAGAAGCTTGTAAGTTTCATTAGGTCCCATTTGTTTATTCTTGCTTTTATTTCTTCTAGGAGAAAATTTTTGAGATGTATGTCAGATAATGACATTTAAATTTCTTCTTTGCTCTAATGATCTAATTCTATAATAGGGAGTTAGGGAGATGCAGCAAATATAATACACCTTTTTTTTTTAATTTAAAAAAAAAACCAAAGGGATTTGCTGCCAGGATTGGTGATTAGTCTTTGTATACTGAATTCCAATATTCCAAAAGGGCAATTCACTTAGAATAGCAACATAAGTATGATTCTCTAATAATCTTATGGTTAATTTTGCTTGATAATGCCCCACCCTACCGCCAAATATCCTGTCAATTTTAGTAATAGTTCCAGTATTTTTGTCTATTCCTTATAATTTTTCAAAAAACTTTCGTTGGGTCGGGGTAAGACACAGCTTAGCTCTATTAGTCAGGTGTTCACAGCTCTGCTACTAGTTCTCACTTTATAAATTGAGGCCTTTATGGAACAAATCCAATGCTGCCAAGCACTCAGTTGTTTTAGAGAATAATCTTTTCCTTGCCCACTGAGCCAAAAACCAAACCATTCTCCAGTTGTTACCATACAAGAGATGAGAAAACAGGCTCAGGTAGTAATATGACCAGGGCACATAGCCAACAAACGCCTGAGCCTAGTCCTGAGCTTTTTAAGGTGCTTCTGTATCTTACTATTAATCTTATCAAGCAATTGGTACCTATAATCACATGCCCTATCATGTACTACACAGAAAGTTAACATGCTCCAGAAATCGCATGCACAGCACATAGTAGAATTTAGAACTTTTCCATCAGAAAATATAAAATTTCTTGTTTACATTTAAACAGATTTGCCAACAAAGACAAATATTATAAATCTAAAGTGATCAGCCTCAGAAGGCATAGTGAAAAACACCACAGTAGGTGAATGAATTCAGCAACTCTTAAAAACAAAAGTTCTTCAAGACTCAGATCTTCTTTATGCCCGGCTATTTCAGTCTGAATTCTAAAAGACTATCTGTCTACTTTGTGTCTGACTTATTTTCCTGTTAGACAGGAACTGGAATTTGAACTTTGCTCTCCAAAAGCCAAAGGCCAACTAATTTAGAAGGAGACTCTCAAAATCAATGATGGTTGCTTCTAGTTTCATTAGTTCTGTCTAAAGTGATTAAAGGATCTGATTCCCAGATAACCATGATCATTACTGCTATTTTTACAAATCATGTTAATTTCCATACTTCATTCTGATCACTTGTGGCATTCCTGAGGCAAGTCTGGATTCATGCAGCATTCCAACTCCAAGTGCCTTTTCAAGTTTCCAACAGAATCCTGTGCTGGTGAGTGATGATACCTTTATTGGAGTAGCCCCAAGGTGTGAAGCTGTTTCCTGTGGCTGAGACTCAGCCCAACCCCTCCACTTGTTGAAACATCTGCAAATACTTTGTTCAGTTCCAAGGCATCTGACCACAGCTAGCCTCCCATCTGGATTGCTTCCTTTTTCCTGATTGCTCACGTAAGGCATCAATAACCTAGGAAGGCACTGAGCAAGAGAGAAGCTGGAAGGGCCGAGGGATTAGACTGAAGTGCTTGGACGTTACAGTTCTTAGGGTTTTCTCTCTCATTCATTAATTGATTCATTCAGTCTTCACTGTTGGGTGGCACTAGCAATGCAAATATCAACAAGAAGCAGTCTCTGTCATCAAACAGGAAACAATCTATTGCATGCTACATTTACTGTCTGACGTAGAGAATTATGTTAATCAGTTTACAGGAATAAACTATATTTACCAGGTGTCTTTATGTGTAAAGTTCCACAATTGGTTTAATTCTTATCTTTGGTAGCTTATGGAATATATTACTTAATCTTTTTGTTTCCCTACTTTGAAACTACATAAAATTGAAAGCAATACTTGCTAAAGAATTTTATAAATAATAATAATTAAGAAATAACACAGGAATCTTTACTTGATAAGTAAGATGATAAATTATGTAGTGCTGAGTAATCATATTCCTTCATATACCTCATTCACTTTAGGCCGTATGTTAAGCTACAAAACTATCTGCTTAACTATTATTAGAAAGAGACTATATTTTAAAAGATGTTAATGCAGATGGATCATTTTTATGCTCTTCAATGATATTAATTTCAAGTTTAAAAATATATTTATATTATGCATACATTTGCACATTTTAGTAAGTTACATTTAAACTCTCATTTTCTTATAATTAAATCATACAAAGATCTAATTAACTCTGTCCCAGGAGTTGCTGAGCAATAATTATACCTTCAAAGCACAGGAGATTTAAGGTGTATGCAGGGTGGGGATCATCCACCCAGGATTTCAAAAGCACATGGTTCTTCAGGTCCTGTTGGGGCTTATCTTTTGCATGTCTTCCCTGCAGGAGTTTGGACTAATCAGGTCACTACATCTTGACTGCAGTGTCTACCACTCATTGTTCCCAATATGATTTAAATGTCAACAGACCACAGAGAAGTTAGCAATGGGAAAAGGAAAAGGCTTTCATACCAACCAAGACTGTCCCCAGGGTTCAGTAGGACATAGATCCTATATCAAATCATCTGATATCAAACCCTACAAATGAGCTCAGCCAAAAGGTTGAGCCATGTTGTCTGACAGTATCACATTCTCTAGTTGCAATGCAATCCTGAGGCAACCTGTAGTGAGTTGACAGTTCTTCCAGTTTGCTAAAATGGAAAAGGCAGGTTGTTGCTCCAGCACAGTTTCCCTTTTGCTGCAGAACATTTCACACAGCATCAGCTAGTCTTCATCAATCTGGATATTAACTGGACATCTTGGGTGCTGAGGGGTTAGCTCATTTCTCCTTCAGCCACTGCATCCTATGGTGCTTCATTCAAATTTAAAGACACCCCTTCCTTAGGTGGATAGTATATATCTTAGCAGGTGGAGGTAGGGGCTGGAGTTCAAAGCCTACCCACCTCCTCTGCCAGGCACCATTATTCAATCAACAAACTGCACAGGTGTAGGTGCCTGGGCAGAAAGGGTATGCAGAGCCTGACAATGATGGCAGAGGGCATTAAGAAAGATGAGGGCAATGCTGATGTGGAGAATAACGGAAAACGGGCAGTATCGGGTGGTTCTGCCTTAAGATTTTCTAAATAGAAGAGACTGATTGAGTATGGTATCTGCCTTGTAAGTCAAGTTAAAGCCACTTACCACTCTGGTGACTTCCTTTCCCTCTCAGGGAATCTCTTCTAAGAGCTGAGACGAGGAGCAGATGTTATATTCACACAAAGATGAATATACCATATTACTATTCCTAAGGTGATCTACATTTAAATAGAGGCCCAAAACATTTAAACATTAAGTAATCAGTCAGTTTTGTCTTTCCACTGCTCTATCCCAAACGCCTAGAACAATGCCTGACACACAGTAGGCCCCTTAGTATGTTGACTAAATCTCTAATCCTAGACTTTCAGTCACTGAGCAACAGGAAATTACACCAAGAAGGTTTCCTGCCTTCAAGATTCCACAGATCAAATTAGAAAGTCACCAAAAATGAGTTTTCTCCTAAGCACTTCATAGGCCAGAGGTCTCAGCTCTCTTATAAAATACCATCACCACAAATACTCTAATACCAATTATTTAAAACTTCCACTGCACATCATGAACTATTTGTCAACCGACAATGAAATGTCTGTAAGCCAAATATTTTATGTAAGGATGCAGCCTCCCACACTACAGTTCAGTACTTAGTAGACTAAGTACAAATGAAAAAAAACTTGGTGGCACAGTTGTATTTAAACATTATGTTATACTTTTGTAATTTTATATCTGGGTTGCCATAATAGTAGTATATTATAATATTTGAACGTATCGTCTTCCTCCAAAGATCTCAAAGCACCTTTGGTAAGTAACCAATAGTCCTCCCCACACCTCCGAAGTAGGTATGCTGTGAGCATTATATCCATCATCCCAGGATCGCACGTGAGTCAGTGGCAGGGCTGCATGACTCACTCATGACACTTCAGTTCACAGCTTAAACCATCAGGGAGTACTGCCTACAAATTCATTCACTCATTCATTCCTTCTTTCAAAACATTCATTTGATGCAGTTTGCTAGGCACTTAGGCTCAAGCCCCTATTTCCTTACTGAACTTGGATCAGATGAACTTTATAATCTGTTAAAATTTTTTTCTCATAATACTTAAAATTCAGAGCAGAAATTTTTCTTCCCATGGTGATTAATCCTAATCTTTCATAGTGGCATATCTACCAGTGAGTCACATGTATATTAAGGAAATGACTGAAACACAAACAATTTTAAAGATATACTTCTCTCTCATGTTGTGGATGTTAATCATGTGTCTATACATAAGGCTTTTTTTTTTTTTTAGTGTTTGCCTGGTACAGCTAAATACTTGCGTTTTCTGTGTCTAATTAGAAGTTTCCGCTGTGTATTATAGTTGAGTTGGTACAAGATGTTCAAGACCATGAAAAGATGAATGTAATGGCTTCCTCGTGTTATGGTATGAATTTTTTTTTCCACTTCATTAGTCCTTTTAAGTAATCACACTGTTTGTACCCTGACTTTCTTTACTGAAGTCACAATTATTTCTCTTGCCAAACCATGCCCCCAGACTTGAATGTATAAATTAAATGTCATGCACGCATATGCAAGCAGTGTGCACTGCCTGTTAAACAAAGTAATATGAACAAATTAAAGGCACATTTTAACGACCTTTGAGTTCGGTGTGTTATAGTGGTTTTCTGTTACCTACTGGGCACAGTATAAGACATTGATTCACAGAGGTCATTTTCAGTGTGCTGCTCGCAAACCGGTTTGTTCATCCAATCCAGCCCCCTAACTGCGCCACGTTGCATTTCGTACGGTTTTCCTCTCGGGCTCTCCACCCCGTGGAAGGGGCTGATTCACCCCCAGCTCCCTCTGCCGAAGCCGGAGCCGGAGCCGGCGCGGCCAAGGCCACCGGGCAGAGCGGGCGTGCGGCCGAGTCCGGGCTGCGTGACAGGCTGCACTTCCCAGCCCCGACGCTGTGGTAACTGACTGATCTCATCGTCTCTCGTCACGACACGCGCTGCCTGGGCCGCACGCGGCATAGCGTGAGAGGCGCCGGGGCCGCGGGCGCGCCCATCCCGGAGCCTTCGTGCGGACGCGCCCCGCTGCCCTCCGAGGCTCGCCGCGCAGAAAGCCCAGTCTGCTTATCACCACACCACCGGGTGTTCTCAGGCTGCAGAAAGACGGCCCCCCGGACGTCAGCAAATAACCTGACCTCCCAGGCAGTGGTCTTCGCTCTTTTCGGCCTCGGCGGACCCTGCCCCTCGCCGCCCCCTGACACACAGCTGCCACCCCCGCATCGGAGTTCTGGGGAAGGCGCCGAGTGGCCGGGGTCAGTCGCCGGGCAACGCCATTCGCCTTCCGTGCGCCCCTGAGGGTCGGTGCGCGCCCGGTTCCCGGCAGGCGGGGCTGTGGTGGGGGCTTGGGACTCCCTTCCTGGTGTCCCTGTCCCGGGGCGGGTCGCCCGCGCCCCGTTCCGCGCAAACCCCGGAGGGCGCGAGGACGCTACGCAGCTGTGGCTCCCAAAGGAGCGACCTGATACGGCAGGCGGCGAGCAAGCTCAGGGGCCGCTCTGGAAGCCGAGAGGGGTCCGCAGGGCGAGACTGATCCCTTGCCCGCTCCGCTCAGCCCTCGTCCCGCCGCCCGAGCTGTTTACTTTACAGCAGCGGTGCTGGGCACTTTCCGGTGTTAAAATGAGGGCATCGGCCGCTCGGGCTCAAGTCAGCGGGGGTCGGGCGGAATCAGGATTCCTCGAGGGATTAGGCGGCCGTGTCTGCACGCGAGGCGGGTTTCGGAGTCGCCAGGAAGCGCGAGTGAGCGCGGAAGCGGCGAGAGCAGGAGGCGGGGGCGGGGCCGCGGGGTTGCGTGACCCGCCGCCCGGAGGCCGCACGCACTTCGTGGCCCGGACAGCCCTGCCTTCCTGGCCCGCCGCCGCCGCCGCCGCGGGGCAGCAGCGCAGGTGCTGGAGGGCGGCGCCCGGTTTCCACTTTTACAACCGCAGCGGGGAGGGGAGTCACGCTATATTTCTGGGACAGGGAGTGAGTTCACCGGGGAGGACACGCCGCCTCCTTGTTATCGGGACGTGGGTAACATTCGGTAATAAAACTCGCTCAGACAGGATGTATTAAACGAACTGGGAACCAGAGGCGCTCTGTCAATAAGCAGTCGTTCCGGGGAAGCTTTCCAAGGAAAGCTTTAAATTAAGAGGAACAGCACACAGGTGCAGTTCGTGTGACATGCTTCCACAGGAAGGAACCAGAGCAAGGACGGCGGCTTTGGGACACAAGTTTTGCCCACTCTACATAAAGCTTAGTAACAGAGTCGTGATGCTGTGCAAACTGTCACTCCTGCTAGGAGCGTTCTTTCTAGTGTTTTATTTTAAAAGAAGAGGTGCCTGGTTTCTTTGACATACTAACTAGAAATATCTCTTTTATATGGCGAGTCAAGAGTCCCAAGGACGTTTAAAAAAAAAAACTAACTGGCTTTATAGGATGCCATGAACCAAGTTGCTTCTCAAAATCATGTGAATAAGTATTTATTTCATTATCTATTTATATGATTCAAATGTTTGTAGATTTGGTGATAAATGAAGTTTGGAGGTCAAAACAAAAATATTCACACTAGGACAGTTTAACACGCAAAACTACTACAGTTGACTGAAAGCTCTCGAAATTCCACATTAGCTTATTTTATTTATTTAAATAAATAATGTTTTGATTTGGTGGATCACTGCTTCTATTTATTTCCCTATTATTATTGCCGTTGGGCTTACAGTGCCTAGTTAGACACACACACACACACACACACACACACACACACACACACACACATTTTGTTATAAAAATAGCACACCATTACAGAGAGGGGATTCTCCAGTTATGACACCTACCATAAACTCCCAGGAAGCTCTTTCAGAATACACATGTTCACCTCTCAATTTATCACGTGGAAACGGAGCAAGATTCACTGTTTAACATTAAAATGTTCTCCTGCCTAACTCAGATTCTCACTTGTATATATAGGAATGTTTATTTTGTCTGCTAGGATTCTTCCTTTCTGCCCCTCCCCCTTGGGTTCTGCTTCTGCCTCTAGTCTTCTAGACGTGTAATTAGCAAGGGAGGTGTAATCATGTGTGGCCTTGACTCCTTGGTCACAACAACTAGTCAGGAAGTGTGTACCTGACTCCTCCTGTTCAGTGATTTGGTCAAGGGTGTGTAATTCAAGGTGTGCTAAACAGTCATTTCCTGGCATTTTTCTAATGAGGTTGGGAACAGAAGTCCCCAATCTTCCTATTGGTGTCAAAACTGGACTGTGAGCCACCACTGCTCCACCATGTGCAGACACTGTAAAAGAGAATAGAAACAACTTTCAGTAAGTGGTAGACTCAAAGGACTGAGACATTCCATGGCTTTTTAGAGTTCCAAAGCAGTCCTGTTTCCTGCTTTCTTGAAGCTTAGTTATTCAGTTCTTCTGTTGATTCTGTGAGGTACCCTGATATCCCAATAGAATACATATTGATAGTAATAACTAACAAACATGTATTTAGAATGCTATTTGGAATACATTTTTTAAAATTTATACTACTACTTGTAATTTGCTTTTTTCACAGAACAATCCATTGGGACATTCATCACCAAAGAACTACATCATCATTTTTAACAGCTGTACCATCTTCTTGCTTGATAAATCAGTTTATTTCATGTTGGTGTTTCTGATTTTTAAACGTTATAAACAAGACTGTGATGAACACTAAATATATGTGCTAATAAGAAAGAACTTTCCCAGAAGCTTCCAGCAAACTGGTCATAATTGGGTCATAGGCCCACTCCCAATTTAAATCCCTAGTAAGGGGAAGTGGCTGGCAGAACTGACCTCATCTGAGCTAATTTCTGGAGTTGGGCTGATGCACGTGTGTTTAGTGGTGGAGGGGGAGAGAATGGTGATGAGGTCAGGATTTCTGAACGAAAGATAGAAGGGGAATCAGGTGTCTACTACAATTGTTCTGAACATTTCAAGGTGTTTAAAACATAATAAATATTAACTTTTCACACTAAAAGCAGTGTTTAAGACTGCTAGTTGCTCTACACCCTTGGAAATCAGGGCTACTATAATTATAATTACATCTATATGATCTGATAATAATGTTTGATTTTTTTTATCAGTAGTTCATAAGGAAATATCTTTAAGATGATTCACAACTCCTTATTTGATGGCATTAAAGTATTCTATTAATAGAGATATAATAAAATGACAGGAAAATTGCTCTAATTTGATTCATATAAATTCTGCAGCTATCTAAAATTATAGGTACAGAAACGAGATTTATCTCTAAAAAGGTAGAATGAAATCACTTCTGTCAATCACTTATCAAAATAAATGTGAATTAGACTTTTAGATGCTTCATTAGAATCTCATGGAAATCTCAGAAATAAGCAATAATTTCATTAAAAAAGCAAGTTCTTTAAAAAGTTTTTTTTTAATGCATAAGACAGTTATCAATTTTCAGTCTTTGGATTTACTAACATGTTATAGACTAGATATTGGATGGTAAGTTTTAAAGAATATATTTTAAATAAAAAAGTTCTGGGGATGTAATGTTCAGCATGGTAACTATAGTTCATAATACCATACTGTATATTTGAAAGTGACAGAGTAGATCTAAGAGCTAAAAGAGTAGATCTTAAAAGCCCTCAACACAAGAAAAAAATGTGTATCTACATGTGGTGATGAATGTTAACTATACTTACTGTGGTGATTATTTTACAATATAAACAAATATTGAATCATTCTATTGGATATCTGGAACTAATGTTACATGTCAGTTATATCTCAATTTAAAAAATAAATATATTCATGTGACAAATATTGAATTACATTTGGTGCATAGTACATTTTTGGGTAAAGCTCTTTATCAATAGTGAAGAGGCCACAAGAGAATACACTTATGATCATCAAAGGTTTCACTGTAGTGCTTGAATTACTTTTAATACTTGAGAGCAGATGTTAATTGCTTTAAGACCTGACTTGTCCCATTGGAAATTATGTTCAATAATTATATTCTCCGGGCTAAAGAGTTCAGAACACAATTTATTCCTGCACAGATGACAAAACATTTGAACTCCTAGAGAGAAATGCTATTTAAACATTGTGACCTTCATTTTATTAGGTACTCAAGTTTACACTGCACATGTGATGGATTCAAAAATATACAGAGCATAAATCCACAAAGAGTATTTTGTCCTCAAGCCACCTCTTGACCAGAGTTATTTGGGGTTCAAAACAGACAAAATAGTTTTACAAAGAAGTCTTATTGATTAGCAGTTTAAAAAAATTAGGAAAGAAAATCTAATCCATACCTTGGTAGGAATAAAATGTGTTGCAAGCAGTCACTAGTAGCTGACCCTTTAAAAAAAAACAACTGGAAGCTGTATGGGAAAAGTTATAAAAACAGTAAGTATAAAACAAAGTTATGGTCCCAGAATTAAATACCTTTTGGGTATTTACATATGTTACTAATCCAGAGAGGACTGATGCCCCGTGGGTACTGGCTGGCTGGCAGAATCAACAAACACACTACTGAGGCCCAGGTGATTCTGCTAACACTCACATTCCATCCAAGTATACTTCAGTGCTCATGTGCAGGGCTATGCCCTTGGCCACTTCCATCATCTGGGTGAGAGTAAACAATAAGTAGGATCTGACTGAGTTCCATTTAGAAAGATTCTCAATAAATAAGATATTGTGTATCAGATGCCTGACAAATAAAAAGAGCCCAATAAATGTTAGCTTTTTAAAAATTCTGCACTTGCATTGGATGGAGCCCAGAAATAGCACTGAAACCGCTGTTGCTTCTAATTTGGGAGACCTGTCTGCAAACATTTTATTCAAGCTTTTGAGGAGATAGTGTTGTACTGTGTTCTGATTCACAGGATAAAAATAAAGTTGGGCTAACCCTAATTTTGCCATGCTTTCTTTTGAGCTCACTTTAAAATTAGCAATCTTGGGTAGACTTCCTGATATTTGTATCAGATTTGCAAAGTACCTATTCTTCCACATGCTTTTCATGTGGGGAGGGGAGTGGTGGGGTGAGGAAAGGAGGGGCATAATACTACTTACCAGAATGAATGGGATGAATGACAGTGTCCTGCTGGATAAATATCTTAGGTAAATTCAAATTCATACAGAAACAGAAGCACAGACACCGTGTTCTCATCAACATTAATACTACAACACAAATGCCAGCAGGCCACGTGGAAAGATCTAGTTTAGTCACTTTACAGAGACTCTACCCTCAGAACTAGGGAGTATTTTTTTTTCCTTTCAGTATTTTTTTTTCTTTCATTGACCCACAGGGGAAAAAAAATAACAAAGGGTCACAGAAGAGGTTAAAAGGAACTTAATTTGGCTATCAGTGATTATTTTTAAAAGTCACAGTAAAAAGTGAAACTTGGCTGATTTAAAATTTAAGAAGTGGATAAAACAAAACTTTATTCAATGTCCAATGATGTGAATATTTTAAACTCTACTTCAGTTCCAGTATGGCCAATAATGAAGTGAGGAACAGAAGTGGAAAAACAAAAAGAACAAGGAAAGAGACCTGGAGAGAGATAAATGGAGAGACTGGGACCAACTGAGAGCCAAGAAAAAACACACACCAACACTGGGGAGAGGCTTATCATTTTTTTTTTTAACTTAAAAAAACCCTGTTTTGTAACACCCTGTCACAATTCATCTGTCCTCTGGTCTTCAGGAGTAAGTTTCCACTGCTTTTAACGAGGGCTGTTCTTCATAATTTATCAACTCTCTTCACCCTTGAATTTTTACCACGCCTACCAAAGTTCAATAGAACTTTAATGATGAAAATGTTCTGTATATGTGCTGTCTTATGTGGTAGCAACATGTGACTACTGAACACTTGAAATGTGGGCAGTGCAATAAAGAAATGGAATTAAAATTTTTATTTCATTTTAACCAAATAAGTAGTTAAATGTGGCTCTCTTACTGGACAGTAGGAGACATTGGACAGTGTAAAGGTTTAAGGGACATTTACAGTGTAAGGAAAATTGTTCTCAAGGCCAATGCAGAGCTGAATAAGCACACATGAAGTCAGATCACACGGTGATTTATAATACAGCCTTGCAGCTGGACCTTCTCCCTTCCTTAAAGTTTCCTTTACTTATCATACGCACAGAGTACTCAATAAATATTATTATTGCTAATAATCATACTATAGCCAAACTAGCCTCAGAAGAGTGATCTTGCTTCAGGTGTACGATTCCTGTTCCAGGTAAAGCACTTGATGGATGTAGATGAACTGTTTTTTTGTGCTCTATACCTAACCCCCTCACTGTTACAAAATAAGAACAGTCTTACTTTCACTGTCCCTCAAAGAAACAGCCTGAGGGTGAAGAGCTGACAGTTCTTTGCGCTTCTCATAAACACGCAGTGCTTGACCATTTCATCTGCTATCCTCTGCTCCCTTTAATCCTCTCTTCAATCCTCTAATTATTCTTTATCTTTCCCAGATGAAGAAAGATGCTCTCTTTTATAGAGTGGAAACAGAAAATCACTGGTAGGCGTTGGGGCAAAAATATCGGTCAGGTTACATCTATCTCTAAGACTTTCAGTGCTTTGAGGAGCAAGGATTTAGAACTGTTCAGTACTCCACGCTGTCATTTTCATTAATAAATAGCTATCAATCAGCAATTTGACTACTGTCCCAGCACTGCTCTCTGCATCATTTGATCACTTCTCTAAATCACAGGTTTTAATTTTCTTTGTCTTTACTTAACCTTACTTCATTAAATTGTAGTAAGTCTCTTACCTTGCTAGCAAGCCGCAATGTTTTATTTCTTGAAAGAGCTGATTTTGGACCTTACAAAAGCCTCAAAAAGGAAAGATCCGTACAATGAATGCGTTGCCTGCATTGATTCACTGAGCATCACCCCAGCCTGGTTATGCAGTGCTTGTTGGGTAGTAGGTCATCAATAAACTTTCTTTTGAACTAAGGAAACGTAAGTCACGTCTAAAGGTGGGCAGCCCTCTATAATTGTGGACTACGGTCTCAAGACGCCTTCTGAACTCAGCTCTTCATCTTGACTACTTTTGGACTAGGATGAAAATTTTACTATTTCCTTCCCAATCAACTTGCCCTTCCTGCAACGACTGAGACCAGAGCTTCCCTTTACACCCGTGAACTCTACAGGCATCGCTCTTCTTTCCCTTAAGAACAAAAACTGTCCACTGCTGCGTCCGCTACAAGGGCCCTGGACCCAGTGGTGAGAGGTAGAAGAACTTCGGCCTTCACCCGACCCAGTCTCTCCAACTCGCCCCAGGACTGTGGCTGTCTCCCTCCAACCACCATAACTCTAGCCCGCTCTCCCCCACCTTGCCCTTCGCGCCCTTAGCGCCCCTCGTTTCCCTCTCACAGCACGCTGCGTAAGACGAGCCCCTTCGCGGACCACCAGCTTTCCCGCTTCCGCCCGGCGCCCGTGACCGGGGCGGCGCAGAAGAGCCCCGCTTCCGCGTCGGCGACGGCGTGGGCCGTGACGTCATCGCGCCTTGACGTCAGGCCGACGAGCAGCACGGTCTCCCGGGAGACCGGGAAAGCCGTTTCGCACCCGGCGGAATCGAAGTCTAGGTGAGAGATAATGAATGGCTTCCTTGAGCCCCGGGATGACCGGGTCCCCCTGGGCGCAGTTCCGGAGCGGAGGCGTGCTGGCACCCGGGGAGAGGGCCAGAAAGCCGCGCTGTGGCGCCGCGCCCAGAGGGTGGGCCCCGTGCCTCGCCTCTGACCCCCGCTGCGGCCCGTGTCCGGACGCTCTTTTCTTCCCCGGAGTGCGCGGCTCGGTTTCACTCCCGCACTCTCCTCCTCCTCTTCTTCCCATGGCAGGTCCTGAGGGAACGAGGTTAGATAGGGACAGGTTTCAAAACTCTTGCAGCCGTTTTGGCTGGATGTGCACTTGGTTTCTACTTGGAAAATCCCACCTCGGCTTTCAGAAAGGTCTTGGGACTTGAGCACTCTCTTCACGTGACCTTGCCCTCCTCATCTGGGGTGATTCACACCAAAGGAATAGCGCTTTAGGGAACGACCTGAAAGCGGAACGTGAGTTAATGGCCCAGCTTGACACTTGGGTCAGGAAGGGAATCAGAAGTGAACAATCAAGGACGTTTCAGTATTTTTGATATCTTCCTTGTGATCCTGTTAGCAGGTTCACAAATACCTGCGTGGTTGCTGCAGGTTATCACCACACCCCTTGTCAAAGGGCAGCCTACAAAGTGCGTAATGTGAAAGAGTAAAGGGGACTCATTTGATTAAAAAAAACCCGCAAAATAACGTAAGGGTAAATTAAAAATTAAAAAAATTTTCCTCTTGCTAAAGGGAAAGATACCCTCTTCCTTACCTTTCTTGGGAAGCCTCCTGTTTGTGAATGCGTCCTCTGCCCCTTTAATATGTATGCAAATCTTTTAAAGACCCAGAATGTTTCTCTGGAGGACCTGGGAGCAGTTTCTTTAACATGTAAACATCAAAGAAGATGGGGTCCCTCTCTCCATATCACCTTGAGAGTTTAGCCTGGGCGCCTTACTTTTAGTCACCCAACTGCTTTGTCACAGAGATTTGTATTCCTTAGAGCAAACGCAATTAGCTAGCACAGGTGGCTACTTAAGTTACCAAATGAATTTAAAACGAAGTGTGAAAGAGAGTATAGCACGCTATGTTGAGGACAAGTTACCATTTATCTTGAGGACATGTATGTAAAGGATTGTATCTCTTGGCTGTATAAAGTGTGAGATTTCCTTCTGTCTTTGTAATCTCATTAACATATTAGCAGTGTTGTTCATCACAGTCCAGTTAAATGCTTATTCAGTAATAAAATTGTTTTCTTTCTGCATCGTGGAGAGATTTCCTTGATTGGCAGGATATTTTATTTTATTTTATTTTATTTTAACATTTTTATTGATTTATAATCATTTTACAATGTTGCGTCAAATTCCAGTGTTCAGCACAATTTTTCAGTCATTCATGGACATATACACACTCATTGTCACATTTTTTTCTCCGTGATTTATCATAACATTTTGTGTATATTTCCCTGTGTTATACAGTGTAATCTTGTTTATCTATTCTACAATTTTGAAATCCCAGTCTATCCCTTCCCACCCTCTACCCCCCTGGTAACCACAAGTCTGTATTCTCTGTCCATGAGTCTTTAGATTCCACATATGAGCGATCTCATATGGTATTTTTCTTTCTCTTTCTGGCTTACTTCACTTAGAATGACATTCTCTAGGAGCATCCACGTTGCTGCAAATGGCGTTATGTTGTCGGTTTTTATGGCTGAGTAGTATTCCATTGTATAAATATACCACATCTTCTTTATCCAGTCACCTATTGATGGACATTTAGGCTGTTTCCATGTTTTGGCTATTGTAAATAGTGCTGCTATGAACATTGGAGTGCAGGTGTCATCCTGAAGTAGATTTCCTTCTGGGGATATTTTATTTTTAATTTTTCCTCAATAGTCAGATCTATCAATTCTTTTCATTCAGTATAGTGGCTAGGCCACAAAGTTGGAATAGATTTACAATGATGGTACTAAATGAAAACGGTTTGCCTTGTTTATACTGTCACTAAATCCATGCTCTCAAATTTATGCATGGAATTTTAAAAGGAGATTTAGTCGGTAATTTTAGGGAAGACTCTGCTCCCAGTAGAGTTTAAGATAATGTCATCTTATTTTACTGATGGTGAACCCATTGTAAAGTGGCAGAAATGAGAATAGTGAGCTTTCTGTGAATAATGAGCTCCTGCCACATCACTGTGACAGTCTGCCAAACATCAGATTATTATGTACTTGGCCACCGGGGTCTATGTTAGCTATGTCAGTTAACTTTACCCCCATAGTTAACTCCATTTAACACACACACACACACACACACACACACACACACTACATTTACATGGGAAGACAGTTCATTAGTTATTTGTTTTAAACAGCAGCTCATTAAAACAAGGGGCTTTGTGCGCACACAGGGGATGGGGAATCCTCTCTTCTACCACTACTTGCACAACTGAAAAAAAAATACTGCCTCCTCAAGGATTTTTGTCAACTACAATTTCCCTGGCAACTTGCCGTGGTTCGGGTTGCTGTCTCTGATTGAGTACCTCTCCAGTCTCTGTCAAAATTCTGTCCTGATCAAAAGCGAAAAACCTCAGGAAGCCTTCACTAATCCTCCACGTCCATCAGAAAGATAAGACTTTTTTATTTTTATTTTTTAATTGAGTTATAGTTAGTTTACAATGTTGTGTCTATTTCTGGTGTACAGGATAAGACATTTTTATCCCAAACTTCTAGATTGTTCCTTGTCCACAACTCCTGGCCCTCACGCCTTTTTTCCTGCTATAGAATTTTGCCTATATCACCTTACTCTCTGTCCCCCTCACTGCTCACTCCTTAGATAAATATAAACATCTCTCTCTCATGAAACTGAACTATCTATTCTTTCTCCATATTTGGGAAAGATAAAAGAAAAAGAAAGTGCTAAAGTGCTCCTTCATTCATCTTGTGTGGTTTTGTGAAAGCAGTGATAGAATTTTATTTTGAATTGTTTTATTAGAAAATGAAAATCTATTAAAAATAAAATATCTGCATAAAATTATATAAATGCTCATCTTAGGTAAAATTGGCACTTGGCTTCTCATACTTTGATGACTCTTCTGTTCAGTGCCTGCCTGCCATATTTAATCTAAATAAACTTTAAACTCTAAAAACTTAAAACTAGCATTCATGTCACGATTGCCTTTCTTAGCTGCTGAACTAAACAGTCGATTTAGATATTTTTTCTAGCAGTTTTCCAGGAAAAAAACTTAAAAAAAATAAATGGGTGTATTTAAAATTTTGTGATCCTTATTCTGTATTTTAAAAACAAATAAGTAGTAGTAAACCACTACAGAAATTACAATTAGACTATAAAGTTCCAAAGAAACGATTATTTCTAATTCAGTAGTCTCTATATGTCTCTAGGTCTTTTCTGTTTTATTAGCCTAAGAACTTAAGGAGACTACCCCAGTTTTACCTTTTAACATTGACCTGACGAAACAAACATCTGTTGACACAGTTATCGCCATTGATCCCCAAATACTGCCAAGAATTCTCTTCTAATTTGAATTTTTTTTCATATTGTTTCAGTTCTGACTATTGCCATCAAAGTCTTTTGATTATTTTACCTCAGAGCTCCCTCAGTGTATTTTGGGAAGTTATGGATCGTCATGTCCCCATGCATGCATTACCTGAAGAAATCCAAAAGGTACGATGCTGTGTTATTACAGCATTAGGAACATTTTAACAAAAAATTCTAAAACCTGGCAGAATGAATTCAGAGGTTTTGTATTTGTTTTAGCCAGGGGATCTGCAATGAATTGGTGGAGTAGGGAAAGGGAGTAACTGTGATGGTCAAAACTGTAGAATTCAGTTCAGTGCAAAGAATGTTTGTCCTGTGAAAGAAGACAGATATATAATTCTATCATGATATTTGAACAGGTGTTTCGGGAGCCCTTGTGAAAAGAGCAATGACCAGATACTTTATTTAGATATTTTTATAGCAGCTTTTCAGAAAAAAAAAATAAAGCTGACATAAATGGGTCTGTTTAAAATTTTAAGTGATCCTTATTCTCTAACTGTGAAACAAATAATTAGTAGTAGATCACTGCAGAAATTATAGTTTGTAACTTATTATGATGCAGGAATCTTTTGTTTGTTTGATTGTTTTTATGATGCAGGAATTTTAAGTGTCTCTCTGCAAGGGTATATTTCAATTGCACCTTAATTCTTATCACTTGTCACACACCAGGCACTGTGTTAAGCCCTTTCATAGATACCAGCTCATTTAATCTGGTTAACGATCTTTTTCACAGTTGATATGCTACTCTCTCTGTTAGTTCATACCTGTCTTCAGGCAAAAGCATTTCTCCCATATTTAGTTTGGAGATGCATACATTGTTAACAGCATAATTTAAAAATATCCTTTTGAAACTGATTGACAAATTATGAATTAAAACCTCAAACTTGAGCGTTCATTAATCAGTCAGGTTTTTTAGTAAATCTACAGTCAACTCTTAATTAACCACCAATCCGTAGTTTTTAATTAAAAATTGCAGTCAGCTCTCAGATACACTTTTACCCTTTGTGCACTTTGCTTTGGGCTGCCTGATAGCATTAATCATCCCATTGATTTAACTTGATGCTTACTGCTACAGCATGTCCTTCAGATTTATGTGAACTGCAATCTGGCAGGAACTGGAAGAGGGGTACATTACCAGAAAAGATCTTTTAAACCATTGCATTTCACCTTTTAAGTTAGGTGTAAGAGAAAGTAAGCACAGAGAGAGCACAGCTATGTTATGTTTACCTGAGAAATGGTGCTTAGATGTGTTTGAAGACATGGAGTGTCCTGTCTCTTTCTCTCACCTGAGTTCCTTTCATATACTATCCTGTTGTGGTAGAGATTAAAATAAACAAAACAAAACAGTCTGCAAGAAACAATGCCCATACTCAGATCCCTGTCATCTGTCACGAAGAAGATATATAATAAAATGAAAAAAAAAAAACCTCTAAAAGACAGTGTATGATTTACATGTCATAAGATAGTATCTTCTCTGAGAATGGAGAAGATGGGGAGAGGAATCCTTGAATGTTAGGATGGTCAAGGAGGATCTTTATGCAGGAGATAGAACTGGAATTGGCTCTTGGAGGCCAAAGATTTCTACAGACAGGTAGGAATAGGGCATCCTGGTCCAAAAGAACAAAAGCTTACTGGTGAGAAAAAGCTGGCCAAGTTAGAGAATGTTTAACAATGCAAATGTTTTAAATACATGAAAGAGTATGTATTTATTTTAACAAAGTTTTAATGAGAGTTGAATGTTTTTTATTCTATTTAAGGTACTTTATAAGTAAATTATTTAAAAATGCTAAAACCAAGCATTTCATACAGTTACATTCTCAAAGCTTGGATGGCAGGCAGCTGTCCATACAGTGCAGAAAAGTGGGGAGGCCAGGAGTAGCTCATTTGCCTAAGGCCCTGGACAAGTAGCCCTTAGCCTGCTGAATGTTTAGAATGTAAAGTGCAGCTTTGCACTTTTTCAGACCTAAGTTAAATACGTTTATAGAACAAATATTTATCAAGTGCCTGTAATGCATCAGGTACTGTTTTGGGTACTTGATTATAAAGCAGCATGTACTTGCATCCCACAGTCTGTTAAAGCTTGGTGTAAGGATGTCAGTTATTTGTTTTCCATAACTTCTTACCTATATTTGATTCCTCTTTACTGTCCATAATGTAACTTGTTAAATTGCCTAGTGACCAGGCATCTATCTATTTAGTCAGCTTGCATACATCGTTCTATACAGAATCATTTTAAATAGATATATAACTTATAATAGCAATAAGAATACTTCAGTTTAGAACCATTTCACTATTAAAGAAAAAAATCTTTGTTTTTCGTAATGGCTTGGAAATTGTGCAACATTTCTTTATTGGATAAAAAAGGACATGAGGTGGGTGGATCAGTACAGAGTGACAGGTCTTTCAAAGACTTTTTTTCCCATGTTCTTCTGTTAGCTTTTTGTGTTAGTTTTTACGCTGGCTCTTCTTTCTAAAGAAGCCCCTGCTGTTTCCTTTTTTTCCTGTGTGTATGCAAGGAAGGTTAGTGTAGAAATCAGGGAAGGGAAGGTAAGGGGAGCATTTCCTCTTTCTTTCTGTGCTTTTGCTATATAATACAGAAATGGGGTGGTTGATAAATTACATGAAAGATACGTGATAATGGAAACGAAAATGGCTGTACTACACTGTACTATTAATAGCAAAATAGTAGCATTAGAAAGAGTTGCAAGAAAAAGTAAATGTAGGGAGATGGCCACCAAAGGGAAAATGTGGAGAAGAGTGCTGACAATACTAAGATCCAGTTAGAGAGTCTATTGCCCAATTAGAAAGCAAAGATTGTTAAATCATCTCCCTCTGGTCTCATCTTCTTAGGAAATCTTAGGGAAGGAAGAAGATAATCTTTTAACTCCCATTCCCAGGTCTTTTTGCTTTTTATCACAATTTCTGACCGAGCATAAAACACATTTCAGAGTTGCATCTCCCCAAGTGGCAGAAAATGTAAAACAGGCCCATGGGCTGGACAGCAAGACCATACTCATCCCCTTTGTCTGCTGCTAGACCCTACAGTTTACTTCTGTAAGTTCTGAGACCATATCTCTGAATCTGCTGTCTAGACTGAGCTGACTTGTACCTATCTCTGACCTCCGATAAGCAGCTTCTCAGCCAGAATTTTCATCCAGCATACTGAAAGCAGAATGTACTTGTAATGATAGTACAGTTCAGTTTAAAACTAAAACAATACTTATAGATCAGCAAAGTAATAATTCTGTATGTTTTCACCTGCTGAATGTCCACCCATTTTAGAGACATATGGACTCCTCTTTTGAGAAAAAGAGCAATGAATAATTTTCCTCTTGCTATTTTTGCTAGAGGACATACACAGAAGTCAGAACAACCTCAACAAATCAGTGTTATTTTGCAAAAGTAAAATGGATCTCTTGTTTTTTTAAATGGTGACAAAATGAGCACTTGTAATAGGATTTTAGCTTCAGGAGATATTTATTACCACAGGACACAAAGTAAAATAAAAAGACCAGAGTTGTTTATTTTACCAAACAGAAGTGGCAGTAGAAGAGCTGGAGAGCACACTGTTCTTTCTGGGATAACAATCCTTTTCCCTACCAGTAACAGCTCATTTTGTCCTGTTTCAGTAAAGTAATTTTAGTACTTTGGAACTTTGAAATTTATTCAGAATAACAGTTTTATATTTCCAAGCACAGTTTGTCATTGCCAGAAAAAATAAACTTAATTTTCCAGGTCATTTTGGGCCACTGTGGCTAGGGTCAGATTTTGTGTTGAGTTAAAGTAGAGAAAAAAGAAAGAGAACATGGTCATAGAAACATTAGCACCAGCATCCTGGAAAAGTAGTGATATGTGTGTGGGTAGATGTGTTGTGTTTTTAAGTAATTGCAGGTTTAAGACCTAGTGACAAGAAATAGGAAGCTGTATAATTTTTGGAGAAACTATTCACTTAATATTGTGACCCAAGATAGTTTATTAGGAAAAAAAATCATTGTTTTTTTTTTAATTACTGTGAATTTTGCAAACTCTGCATTTGTCAATTTGTAGTCCAAAAATTTTGCTGGCTGGCCAGAGAGTGTCATGGAGTTTACTAAGGTGAGGTTTTTCTGGAAAAATAGGGGGAAATAGACTTTGGAAGCATATTTAGATAAACATAGGTGTGTCATGTATAATTTATGTATGAAACCAACATTTCTTAACATTGCCCAATAAAAATTATGGGTTAATCTCTGGTATTTTAGTCCCAGATTTTTATATTTTATTATTTTAAAATCAAACATTTTATTTTGAGATCATTATAGACTCACATGCAGTTGTGAGAAATGATACCAAGAGAGCTCATGCACCCTTCCCCAGCATCCCCCAATGGTAACATCTGGTGAAGCTATACTACAATATGACAACCAGGATGTTGGCATTGATACAGTTAAGGGTTCTGCCACCACAAAGATTCCTCATGTTGCCCTTTTACATCCACATCCTCTTTCACACACCTCCACTACCCTACCCCCAGTTCATGACCCCTGGGAACTGTTGATCTGGTCTCCAGTAGTCTTGTCATTTCAAGAATGTTATACTAGTGGAGTTATGCACTATGTAATCTTTGAGATTCGTTTTTTTTTTCCATTCAGTGTAATTCTCTGGAGTTTTATTCATTGTCTTTTTGATATTGCATTATATGAGCTATTTATCTTTTGATTATTAACACCCTTATCAGTTATATAATTTGGAAATATTTTCTCCCACTCAGTAGGTTGTCTTTTTGTTTTGTGAAAGGTTTCCTTTGCTATACAAAAGCTTTGATTAGGTCACATTTGTTTACTTTTGCTTTTGTTTCCTTTGCTTGAGGGGACAGATCCAAAAAAATACTGCTATGACTTATGTCAAAGAGTGTTTCTCCTATGTTTTCTTCTAGGAGTTTGATGTTTTACAGTCTTAAATTTAGGTCTTTAATCCATTTTGAGTTTATTTTTATATGTGGTGTTAGAAAATGTTCTAGTTTCATTCTTTTATATATAGCTGTCCAGTTTTCCCTGCACCCCTTATTGAAGAGACTGTCTTTTCTCCATTGTATATTCTTGTCTCCTTTGTCATAGATTAATTGACCATAAGTGCATGAGTTTATTTCTGGGCTCTATATTCTGTTCCATTGATCTATATGTCTGTTTTTGTGTCAGCACCATATTGTTTTGATTACTGTAGCTTTGTGGGGTAATCTGAAGCTGGGGAGCATGGTACCTCCAGCTCTGTTTTTCTCTCTCAATATTACTCTGGATATTGGTGGTCTTTTGTATTTCCATACAAATTTTAAAATTGTTTGTTCTAGTTCTGTGAAGAATGCCATTGGTATTTTGATAGGGACTGATTGAATCTGTAGATTGCCTTTGGTAGTATGGTCATTTAAACAATATTAGTATTTTCAATCTGTGAACATAGTATATATTTTCATCTGTTTCATCATCAGTTTGTTTCATCAGCATTTTAAAAGTTTTCTGAGTACAGGTCTTTTGCCATCTTAGGTAGGTTTATTCTTAGGTGTTTTATTCTTTTTGATGTGGTAGTAAATGGGATTGTTTCCTTAATTTCTCTTTCTGATAGTTTATTGTTAGTGTGTAGAAATGCAACAGATTTCTGTATGTTAAGTTTGTATCCTGCAAATTTATTGAAAAGCCCTAGTAGTTTTTTTGTGTCATCTTGAGGATTTTCTATGTATAGTATGATGTCATCTGTGAACAGTGACAATTTTACTTCTTCCTTTCCAATTTGGATTCTTTTTATTTCTTTTTCTTGTCTAATTGCTATGACTAGGACTTCCAATACTATGTTGAATAAAAGTGGTGAGAGTGGGCATCTTTTTCTTGTTCCTAATCTTAGAGGAAATGTTTTCAGCTTTTTACCATTGAGTATGAGGTTAGCTGTCGGCTTGTCATATATGGCCTTTATTATGTTGAGGTTTATTCCTTCTATACAACTTTGTTGAGAGTTTTTATCATAAACGGATGTTAAATTTTGTCAAAACCTTTTTCTGTATCTATTGAGATGATCATGTAGTTTTCATTCTTTAGTGTGTTAATAAGAGTGTATCACATTGACTGATTTGCAGACACTGAAAAATCCTTGCAACCCTGGAATAAATCCCACTTGATCATGGTGCTTGATCCTTCTAATGTATTGTTGAAATTAGCTTGTTAGTATTTTGTTGAGGATTTTTGTATCTGTGTTGATCATTGATATTGGCCTATAATTTCTTTTTTTGAGTGTGATCTTTATCTGGTTTTGGTATCAGGGTGATGCTGGCCTTGTAGAATGAGTTTGGAAGCGTTCCTGCCTCTGCAATTTTTTGGAATAGTTTGAGGATGGATGTTAACTCTTCTCTACATGTTTGGTAGAATTAACCTGTGGGACCATCTGGCCCCGAACTTCTGTTTGTTGGGAGTTTTAAAATAACTGATTCAATTTCATTACTGGTAATTGATCTGTTCATATTTTCTATTTCTTCCTAGTTCACCTTGGAAAATTTTACATTTCTAATAATTTGTCCATTTCTTATAGGTTGTTTATTTTATTGGTATATAGTTGTTTGTAGTAGTTCTCTTACGATTTTTTGTATTTCTGTGGTGTTGGTTGTAAGTTCTCTTTCGTTTCTTATTTCATTTATTTGGGCCCTCTCTTTTTCTTGATGAGTCTGGCTAAAGGTTTATCAATTTTGTTTATCTTTTCAAAGAACCAGCTCTTAGTTTAATTGATCTTTTCTATTTTTTTTAATGTTGAATATCTTTTTATGGGTTTATTTGGCGCCTGTATATCCTCTTAGGTGAAATGTCTCTTCATGTCTTTTTGACCATTTTCTAATCAGATTTTTTTAAACTGTTGTTTTGAGAGTTCTTTGTATAATCTAGATACTAGTCCTTTATCAGATACATGGCTTGCAAATATTTTTCCCTAGTCTGTAGCTTGTCATTTCATTTTCTTTACAGAGTCTTTTACAGAGCACACGTTTTAAATTTTAATGAAATCCATGTTATCAGTTTTTCCTTTTATGGATCATACTTTTTGTATCAAGTGTAAGAACTGTTTGCTTAGTTTAGATCCTGAAGATTTTCTCCTAGGCTTTTTTCTTCTAAAATCATATTTTTATGTTTTACATTTAAGTCCATGATTCATTGTAAGTTAATTTTTGTATAGTGTGTGAGTTTAGGTTGTGTTTTGTTTTTCACCCTAGGTATATCCAATTGAAAAGGCTATTTTTCCTTCACTGAATTGCTTTTATGCCTCTGCCAAAAGTCAGTTTGGCATATTTATGTAGACCTATTTCTGGGTTCTCTGTTGTTATTCCATTGATCTATGTATCTATCCTTTGGCCAGTACTACATACTGTTTATTACTATAGCAATACTATAGCAATTACTATAGCAATAATATAGCCTTCAAATCAGGTGAAATTTTCCTCCCACTTTATTCTTCTTTTTCAAGACTGTTTTAGCTCTTCTAGTTCCTTTGCCTTTTTATATAAATTTAAGAACAAACAAATCCTGTCTATATCTAAAGAAAAACCCCATCTTGCTGAAAATGTAGGAATAGGGGTTTTCAGTAGATTCTTTTCACTGAATTTATTTTTAAATTGGTGGTGCAGCCAGTTGACTTATTGATGAGGAAGGGTCTTGATGGCCTAATGAAATGGTCAGGTGGTCTGTGTGACTAGTGACTCAAAAGGTTCATTGTCCTGTCTCAAAAGCTTTTTCCTAATCTGAATGAAATTCACTAGCTAGACCCTGATTGTTTTGAGTAAAGGCATCTTTTTTAATATAAAACTTAGAAGGGTTAACATTTTATACTGCTGTCACTTTTACAGCAGTGGAATAGTTTCTCTGTTTCTTTCCTCCTTATGTAAGCACAAAAAAGCATGGGATGGGTGGGGAAAGAAAGGAAGAACAATTTTTGGAGCAGAAAATGCCTCACTTGGGCAGCAGGAGGTCACTGAGTGCCTTTTCCACTTGAAGCACAGACAGGAACTTTGAAAAGGATCTGAAGTCTAATTTAACCTTTTAAAAAATATGCATCATTTTTATATTAAATAACTATAATTTTAAAAGTACAAACACTGCATTTGAGAAGTTTATTTTATAATTTATTTTTAAATGGCTCTGCATTTGTTTAATATACTACATTTGTTGATGCCTCCTCCAAAGTGCATCTTGTAAAAAGCAAAAGCATCCTACTAATGATAGCCTTTTTCTCAAGAATGACAGCATGTCATTATTTTACTTACAAAACGAGATGATATAATGCCAAGTTATAAGAATGAACACAAATTATATTTTACCCAAAAAGATAAATTTTACTTACTTCATTTGGGAACATAATTATAGTTTTTCATATCTTCTCAAGTTTCACAGAAATGTCCTAAGTAATTAGCCCACACAGATACAAAGAATTTGAAAGTGTTACTACGTTTTCCTGTTGCAGTTTTACTTGCATAAAACTGTTTACAATCTAATAGCATTGAAAACTTTTGTTCAATGTACTTGTTTAACATAGATCACTCAGTGATTCAGGATGTCCTAAGTGAAGTCTAGAGAATACTCTTAAGGACCTTTGTCTTGTTTCCTAGATCATAATGAATGTCATCTTTTCGTTTTCTTTGCTGAACTTTTAGAAGACCTGTTCTGTAAAATGTACTTTTCACTTATTTCAGCTTTCACCATTATGATTGCTGTGGTGAAATAACATTCTAATAGCTTCTACAACTATGAAGTTTATACTATTTGTGTTTCGTACATCAGGCTGCAAATAACTCCATCCAGCAAGAGTTTTCTTTAGAATAGGGATAAGGCACTTTCCCAGGAGCAGGGAAAGAACTCTGTTTAATAGGTAAAGGATGAAAATATCTTGGAGTAAGAATATAATTTTCAAATTTATGAGAAGGAATCAAAACTCATGATGGGCAAAGGGATTGTAAGAAAATACTCATATGCTCTGAATTAGCTCAAGTCTCTTGACCTGTATGAATTACATTCCTGGGGACTGACAGTACCTTTCAATGGGATTGCAGAGCTGCTCTTGGTGATCTTTGAGAACGTGTAGAGAGTAAGGGGATAACATACAAATGCCCTGCTATGTATAAAATGACTATAAATTGCAATCAGTGAGGTCAATTTCAATCCCAGACAAGATTTTAAAATATAATATTAAAGGATGATTTGTGAGGATATATCAGAGAAAACAATAACCTGTGGACCAATTTTATGTTCATTTAAAGAACCTTGTAGGCCTTGCCATTGCATTCTGTATAGAGTCACTAGATCCAGGAACTGTAGTTGACATAGAATATATGCACTTTATGAAGGCATTTGACAAAGTTTGTCATGATATTCCCGAAGATAGTAAGAATAAATATAGGCTGATTACAAAAATAATTGGATAGTTTTGTAACTAGCTGAAGAGTTGTATCTGGAATGTGCCGAGTAATGAATTCATATCAATCAAGGAGATAGGGCCTTCTGTAGAGTTCTATCCTCAACTTTGTCATATTCAACGTTTTTTTCTTTTTAAATCAATTAATTAGATGGATAAAGCAACTTACAAGGAACAACTTTGCAGCAGACACAAAACTTAGAATTTTCTGGGTACCAAAGTCACTAACTAAAGTTTGAGTCCAAAACATATATATATATATATATATATGTATATATAAAATTTAAAAATATGTATTTACTTATTTAAATTTACAGTTATATTTCTTATTCTGTACTTGCATATGAAAAGCCAAATGTTCACATAATAGAATGAGGGGGTTATTGGTTGCAAGGAATAGGGAGCTGTAGGGAGACAAAATAGAATAGATGATGAAGATTGGTCATGGATCCCAAAGGGCAAATAAGGCAGCTAGGTCTCAACAGGGACTGAAGTGAGGAATTGGAAGGCCACTGGGTATAAGACAGTGACTGTTTCCGTTTTTCTCTCTTGATTCTTCTGGGACTGAGGTCCAACCCTCATCTACCAATCAGCTATGCTAGGGTGGCTGGGTAGCAGGTGTTTTGGTCACATTACCAACAGGGTAGCAAGGACTATGTAAGGTAGCTTCTCTAAAAAAGAGGACATAGATGGGAAGGAATGGATTGGCATATTCAGTATAATGAGTCATGGTTTTACACTGGTGTATTTTAAATAGGAGCTTTATTTAATATAAAAGCCAGTTATACTATATAACAGCAACATATAATTACTAAAAATACAAAAGACCATCGTGATCTAAGGTTGTGTTAAATGATATTACTAATGATATTATTGATGAAGTATTAGAATGAAGTTTGACTCCTCTCTTATACTGCTTTAGTGAGACCAATTGAAGTATTCAATTCTGGGCATAATACTTTGAAACAGATATAGAATACTGGAACATATTCAGAGAAAATTATCTAGAATGAAGAAGAAATTCAAGACCACGTCATATGGGAGGTATCACCTAACGCTAGTCAGAATGGCCATCATCAAAAGGTTCACAAATGATAAATGCTGGAGAGGGTGTGGAGAAAAGGGAACCCCCTACATTCTTGGTGGGAATGTAGTTTGGTGCAGCCATTAAGGAAAACAGTATGGAGATTCCTTAAAAAACTGAAAAGAGATTTACCTTATGATCTAGCAATCCCATTCGTGGACATATATACAGAGGGAACTCTAATTTGAAAAGATACATGCATCCCAATGTTCATAGCAGCAATATTTACAACAGCCAATCATGGAAGCAACCTAAATATCCACTGACAGATGATTGGATAAAGAAGATGTATATACAATGGATTATTACTCAGCCATAAAAAATGAAATAATGCCATTTGCAGCACTATGGATGGACCTAGAGATTATCATACCAAGTGAAATAAGTCAGACAGAGAAAGACAAATACTGTATCACTTTTATATGGATTCTAAAAAAATGACACAAGTGAACTTATTTACGAAATAGAAACAAGACTTACAGACATGGAAAACAAATTTATGATTACCAAAAGGGAAAGTAGGGGAAGGAGTAAATTAGGAGTTCAGGATTAGCAGATACAAACCTCTCTATATGAAATAGATAAACAACAAGGACCTACTATATAGCACAGGGAACTATAGTCAATATCTTGCAACCTATAATGAAAAAATATATGTATATGTATGTATACTGAATCACTATGCTGTATGTACACCAGAAACTAACACAACATTGTAAATAACTATACTTCAATAAAAAAAAGACATTTTTAAACAAAAAGTAAGCATTCCTCATATAATCCAAGGTTACTTTTATTTTAGTGCCCAGTATCAAATATTTAATGAAGCTGTCTTTTATCTTTGTGAATAGCAAGACATGTAGAGGCTACTTGAGGAATATTTACATATTTGAGAGAGAAAAAAGAATTACCTGTCTCTTGACTTTGCTAAAATTCCATTTTTCATTTCCCCGATCTGGCCAAAGATATATGAAGATTTTATTGAAGGAAGTTAGAGGATTTAGCTGACATACACATGGTAGATAAATATGATAGAAATGGTTACAGGCATAGATGCTGGTTTTAAATAGACTTGACTTTAATTCCAAATTCTCTACCTATCAGCTGGTTATTTAACTTCAACAATCTTCATTTCCTTATCTGTAAAATAGGTATAACTATACCTACCTGAGGGGAAAAGAACTATCTGATTAAGAGAATAGAGACTAGATTCAAAGTACTTTTTCTATTTTGGTTTTATGACAGAATGTTAAATTCTGTAAAGATCATAAAATGTTAAAACTGAACAAGAACTTATTGTTCATTTGGTCCAAAGCCATAATTTTATAAGTGAAGAAAATGAGATCTGAATAAGCCAAGAGGCATCTCTGTGGTCACAGTGCAGTTGGCAGTGAAAGGTCAGTGATTTCTTCCTACTTCATGGAAAACTCATCTTAAACAAGAATTATAAAGATGTTTCATCATTTTTAGTTTTATTTTATGGAAAGATATTTCAAAAGTAAATCTTTCGTAGAGATACCATGGAGAAGTAATTACTCCAAAAGACCTTTTTTTAATTCCAAGATTTTGTGTCAGAGTCAATATCATGCCAGTTTTTAAAATTTTATCCAGATGTATGCAATGTTATAATTTTACTCCATGACATAGCACAGTATACATTTATTTTATTTGATTAGCATGGTTACAATGACATCTTCAGATGAACTTTATTTTTTAGAAATTTTGAAAGTATCATTTCAAGTAAATATATGTTCTACTTTCTAGATGTCCCCTGAAGAAAAGGTTTGTAAGTACTGTGGAGTCAGCTATCTAATTCTTCATGAGTTTAAGGCTATGGAAGAAAAAGTGAAAGCAATGGAAAAAGAGATGAAATTTTATCAAGAAAGTGTAGACCGTGAAAAGAGACTTCAAGAAAAGCTACAGTCTCTTAGCCAAGATTTTGAACGGTACAAAACTGACAGTGAATCCAAAACAGAAAGGTTAGAGTATGTTATTCCTTTCCGTCATTTATTTAGTTTGGAAGAAAAGTACAGAAAATAAACTTCGAATGTTTTTGTAGAATTTCTCTATATCAAGTATAATTTACACCTTAACACATTTGAGTTTGTTTGTTACTTATTACTGGTTACTAAATATAATCCTTAAATATAGTTTGAACATTCCCTTGGGGTATATATTTACTATCTGAATAATTCGAAACCAGTTAATTCAGTAACTGTACATTGAGATGGATTGAGTTTTACTTTTCCCCAGATATGTATCTTAATTTTATCATGAAGATTATTGTCTTTCAAAAATCAGGTGAATTTTGGTAGTTTTTGATATCTAACATTTCTTTTTAAATGGCCTTGAATATTTCAATTTATAGAATAAGGTTTTCATGTTTTGAAAAGGATGCCGAAACGTTAAAATTGGCACATGATTCCAAATCACTAAAACTGGAATAAAATTGAAGATTGGGTTCCCAATGCTGTTGAGTCTAATCAGCAATTTAGTCTGCCAAAAGACACCTTACTGAGCTTATTCAAACATTTCTACGGAAGAGTTTTTGCTGTTGTTTTACAACTTTTCTTTTTTCCTTTGAATGACTATTTCTCTATTTAAAATATCAACAGTTGATGTTAGTAAACCATGAACTAATGAATATAATGAAAATCATGTCATTGTAAAGTAGAAACTTTCTTAAATCTCTTAGGACTAAGTACGTCTATTAAATTTTATTACAAGTTTTAATAATTATATTAAATATCATTTGAGCTCGATATTTCTTACCCTTAACTAAGAAAATTTTGTTATATTTTCTTGAATTTCTATTCTGAATAATAAAGTATTTTATAGTATTTGATTGGGAAAATAAAAACTTTAAAGTATTCAGTTTAAAATTTTAAATTTGGAGGGTTTTTGCCTATCAGATTCTTTTGTTTGGTGTTATTCACACTTCACTTTCTTTAATAATGTGTTGTATTATATAAGTAATATATAAATATACGAAATAAAAGAAGTATACAGAAGAAAAGGCAAGAAAGTCCTTTTTTATCCTTCTGATTGCTTTCTTACTAGAGGTAAAACTACTTTTAATAGTTTGGTATATATCTTTCTATGTCCTTCATTATGCCTTAAACTTTATTATAGATGTATTTTTAATAAATGCAGTACAATCTATATATATATATGAGCCATGTTGTTTTAAAGCTCTTTATGTTTTAACAGACTAGTTTTTAATGTATTACATTTCTTGATCTGTGACTTTTGTCACTTAGCTGTGTATATTGGAAACTGTTCCTTGTTAATGCATGTAGGTCTACCTTGTTCTTAACTGCTGCAATGTTTTCCTTACTAAGAAACTTCATAGTTTACTTAAGCATGTCTCTTTTCAATGTTTAGATTATTTCCAATATTTATTATTACATATAGTATTTATATTTATATTCTTACGTGCATATGTTTCCCATTGGATAAATTCCTAGAAGTGAAATTGCTGAAAGAAAGTCAATGCCAGTTTAAAATTTTGATGGTCATTATACCAAATTCTCCTTTGAGAAGATAGGATTAACTTATTTTTGGCCAATAATGTATAAAGTGGCCATTTTCCTACATCTTCTTAATATTGGAGTCTTTAATTTTTCTCAAATTTTCATTTTTTTTTGAGTGAAAAAATGTTACTTCATTGTTATTTGTGTTTCTTTATTGTTAATAAGGTTGAACTTTTTTCCTATATTTATTAGATATTTATATTTCTTCCTCTATTATCTGTTCATGTATGTTGTCAAAATTTCTATAGTTATTTGTTTTTATTTATGTATAGGAGTTTCTAACATAATATGGACTTATACTTTGTTTACATATTGCAAATATTTTCTCATGTTTGCTTATCTTATTGTTTGTTGTAATTTTTTGTGTACCAATTTTTAAAAAATATCTTGTGCCAAATTCTGGTAAGGGTTCTTTGTCAAGTTCTTTTGGTTCCAAACAACAGAAACTTGCTCTGGCTAGCTCTAATCTAGATTCAAGCAATTTGAAAAACAACATATGTTTAAAACTTTTATTGTATTATTGTCTTAGTTAGCTTTTTAATCTATTTGCAGTTAATATTTGTGAGTCAGATTTATAATTTCATGTTTTTTTTATTGTTTTATAAATGTATGGCTTTTTGTTCCAATATCATCCTTTAAATTCTTCATTCTTTCTCCCTTGATTTGAAATGCCACCTGTTATGGTCTATTTCTGGACTCTGTTTTATGCTCTTGATCTGTTATCACTGAGTGTCTTAGTCTAATTGGACTGCTATAATGAACTATCATAGACTGGGTGACTTATAAATAACGTTATTTATTTCTCACAGTTCTGGAGGCTGGAAAGTCCAAGATCAAGATGCTAGCTTATTGTTATCTGATGATAGCCCCCTTCCTGGTTCATAGACAACTGCTTTCTTGCTTTGTCTTCACATGGCAGAAAAGGCAAAGGATCTCTCTGGGGTTTCTTTTATAAGGGCACTCATCGCACTCCTGATGGCTTCATCCATATGACCTAGTGACCTCCCAGAGGCCCCACCTTCAGATACCATCACATTGGACAGTTGGTTTCAATTTAATACTGAGGGGATAGAAATATTCAGTGTATAGGAGTGGGTCAGCAACACACTTTTAACTACCTTAGCTTTATATGTGTTGACATTTTGTAGTGCAGTTGTTTATTTTGCTTTTCAGATTATCCTGGCCTTTCTAACACATTTTCTCTTCTAGATGAATTAGAATCAGCTTATCAGATTCCATAAAACTTTCTAAATTATGATGTAGATTGGAGTTGCATTTGTTTTTTAGAGCAATTTGACATCTTGAGAATTGATATCTTTTTATCTTGAGTCTTTAAATTCTAAAACATAGTATTTCCCACCCCATTTATTCTAGTCTTATTTAAATTCCTTAATAAAGTTTTATGATTTTCTTGAAAATTGCATGTTAGTTTAATTCCTAGACATGTAATTTTTGTTGCTATTGGGGATGGGATCTTTTTGTTCATAAGATTTTAAAATTTTTCTAAATGCCTTTGATTTTTATTCATTGATTTTGTAGGTAGCTCCCTTACTGAATTCTTTCATTACTCGTATTTGTTTTTTAGGTCATTTTCTTGAATATATTATATTGAATATATTCATTTTGTATATGTACACACATATATGACAGTCACATTATATGCAAATAGTAACTTACCTTTTAATTTCTAATAGTTATACCCTCCCCACCCCATTACACCCCTTCTTTTTGTCTCATTAACTTGAATTGGACCTTTAGAACAACATTGAATAGTAAACTTGTAGGGTGCATCTTTGTCTTATTTCTGATTTAATGTGAACCCAACTAGTGTGTTGGGGTTAAAAGGGTATTGGCTATAGGTTTCTTAGAGATGAATTTTATCAGTTAAAGGAATTCCCCTTAATTTTTAGATCCTTAAGTTTAGTATTTTAATCAGGAATAGTTGTTGGAATTTTAACAAATGCTTTTCTATCTTCTGTTGGGATGAATATATGATTTTTCTCCTTTATTCTGTTAATGTAGTAAATAATACTAATAGATTTTCTTTTTTAAACATTTTATTTATTTATTATCATTTAAACATTTTTAGATTTTTTTGAGGTAGCCTTGTTTTATAACATAAGATTCATTCATATGTACATTGTATTTGTTTATGTCCTACATTGTGCTCACCACCAAAAATTTAGTTTCCATTTGTCACCATACAGTTGATTCTCTTTAGCAATTTCACCCTCCTCCACCCTGCCCTTACCCCTCTAGTAACCACTTCTCTGTTCTCTGTATCTATGTGGTTGTTTTGGTTTGGTTTTGTTTGTTCATTTATTTTGTTTTGTTTGTTTATTTGTTCTTTATATTCCACATGTGAGTGAAATTCCGTCTGACTTATTTTACTTAGCATAATACCCTCAAGGTCCATCCATGTTGTCATAGATGACAAGATTTCATCTCTTTTTATGGCTGGGTAGTATTCCATTGTGTGTTTGTGGTATATACATGTATATACCAGCTTATTTATCCATTCATCTGTTGTTGAGTACTTGGGTTGTTTCCATATCTTGGCTATTGTAAATAATGCTGTGATGAACATTGGAGTGTATATATCACTTTGAATTAGTGTTTTCAATTAATTAGTTATTAATTAATTAATTAAATACCCAGAAATAGGATAGTTGGATCATATAGTAGTTCTGTTCTTAATTTTTTGAGAAATCTCCATACTGTTTTCCATAGTGGCTGCACCAGTTTACATTTTTACTGAAAGTGCACAGGTGTCCCCTTTTTTCCATATCCTGGTCAACATATGTTATTTCTTGCCTTTTTGTTAATAGCCAATCTAACAGTGTGAAGTGATACCTCATTATGGTTTTGACTTGCATTTCCCTAATAATTAGTGATGTTGAACATCTTTTCATGTATCTGTTGGCCATCTATATGTCTTCTTTAGAAAAATGTCTATTCAGATCCTCTGCCCATTTTTAATTGGGTTGTTGGGTTTTTTTATTGTTGAGTTTTATGTGTTCTTTGTATATTTTGGATATTAAACCCTTATCAGGTATATAATTTGAGAATATCTTCTCCCATGTGGTAGATTGCCTTTTTATTTTGTTGGTGGTCTCCTTTGCTGTGTAGAGCTTTTCAGTTTGATGTAGTTGCATTTATTTTTGTTTTTGTTCCCCTTGCCTGAGGAGACCTATCTAGAAAGATACTGCAAAGACCAATGTCAGAAAGCATACTGCCTATGTTTTCTTCTAGGAGTTTTATGGTTTCAGGTGTTACATTCAAGTCTTTAATCTGTTTTGAGTTGATTTTGGTGCATAGTATGAGATAGTGATCTAATTTCATTTTTTTGCATATGGTTGCCCAGTTTTCCCAATACCATTTATTGAAGAGATTATCCTTTCTCCATTGTACATTCTTTACTCCTTTTTTGTAAACTAATTGTCCCTATATGCATGGGTTTATATCTTGGCTCTCAGTTCTGTTCCTTGTATCTATGTATCTATGTATCTTTTTCTTCCAATATCATGCTGTTTTGATTACCTGGCTTCGAAATATGGTTTAAAATTAGGGAGAATGATACCTCTAGCTTTGTTTTTTTTCTTCAGGATTGCTTTGGCTATCTGGAGTCTTTAGTGGTTCCACATAATATTAGAAGCTTTTGCTTTACTTCTGTGAAAAATGTCTTTGGGATTTTGATAGGGATTGCATTGAATCTGTAGATAGATGTAGGTAATATGGACATTTTAACAATGTTAATTCTTAAAATTCATGAGCATAGATTATCTTTCCATTTATTTGTGTCTTCTTCAGTTTCTTTCAGCAATGTCTTCAGTATGCAGGTCTTTTACCTCCTTGTTTAAATTTATTTCTAGGTATTTTATTCTTTTTGATGCAATTGTAAATAAGATTGTTTTCTTAATTTCTCTATCTACTAGCTTATTATTAGTGTATAGAAACAAAACCAATTTTTGTATGTTGATTTTTTTACCCTGCAACTTTACTCATTTTTTTATTTCTAATAGTTTTTTTATGTGTGGAGTATTTGGGGTTTTCCACATGTAAAATCATGTCATCTACAAATAGTGACAATTTTACTTCTTCCTTTCCAATTTGGATGCCTTTTATTTATTTTCTTAAATAATTTCTCTGGTTAAAACTTCCAATATTATGTTGAATAAGAGTAGTGAGAGTGCATATCCTTTCTTGTTCCTGATTTTAGAGGGATAGCCTTCAGTTTTTCACCATTGAGTATGATGTCAGCTGTGGGTTTGTCATATATGTTCTTTGTTATATTGAGGTACATTCCTTCTATACCTGCTTTATTGAGAGGTTTTTTTTTTTTTATCATAAATGGGTGTTGAATCTTGTCAAATGCTTTTTCTGCATCTATAAGATGATCATATGGTTTTTATCCTTCATCTTGTTATGTTGATGTATCATGCTGATTGATTTGCAGATGTTGAACCATCTCTGCATCCCTGGAATCCCCACTTGATCAAGGTTATTATACTTTTAATCTGTTGCTATATTCAGTTTGCTAATATTTTGTTGAAGATTTTTGCATCTATGTTCGTCAGAGATATTGGCCTGTAATTTGTGTATGTATGTGTGTTGTCATTGTCTGGTTTTTGTATTACAGTGATGTTGGTCTCATAAAATGAGTTAAGAAGTGTTCCTTCATCTTCAGTTTTTTAGAGTAGTTTGAGAGTTATTCAGTCTTTGAATGTTTAGTAGAATTCACCTGTGAAGCCATCTGGTCCTGGACTTTTGTTTTGGGAGAACTTTTTGATTGTTATTTCGATCACTGTACTAGTGATCCATCTTTTTAGATTTTCTGCTTCTTCATGATTCAGTTTTGGAAGGTTTTATGATTCTAAAAATAAGTCCATTTCTTCTTGGTTGTTCAGTTTGTTGGCAGATAGCTGTTCATAATATTCTCTTATAATCCTTTATATTTTTGTGGTATCTAACTGTTATTTCTCCTCTTTCATTTTTGACTTTATTTATCAGAGCCTTCTGTCTCTTTTTCCTTAATCTAGCCAATCAATTTTGTTTAACTTTTCAAAGAATCAGCTCTTAGTTTCATTGCTTTTTTTCTATTATCTTTTTAGTCTCTATTTCGACTCTGATCTTTATTATTTCCTACCTTCTACTGACTTTAGACTTCATTTGTTCTTTTTCTAGTTCATTTAGATGAAATCTTAGATTGCTTAATTGAGATTTTTTTGTTTGTTTATTGAGGTAAGCCTGTATTGCTATAAACTTTCTTCTTAGAATTTATTTTGCTGCATCTCATAGATTTTGGTATGTTATATTTTCATTTTCATTTGTCTTCAGGTAACTTTTGATTTCTCCTTTCATTTCTTCATTGACCCAATAGTTGTTTAGTAGCATGTTGTTCAATCTCTACATGATTGTGATTTTCCCAGCTTTCTCCTTGTAGTTACTTTCTGTTTTCATACTATTGTGATTGGAAAAGATGCTTGATTGATTTCAGTCTTTAAATTTATTGAAACTTGTTTTGTGTCCCAACATATGGTCTATTCTTCAGAAAGTTCCATGTGCCCTTGAAAAGAATGTGTATTCTGCTACATTTGAATGGAATGTTCTGTACAAATCTGTCACATCCATCTGGACTAATGTTTCATTTAAGGTCAGTGTTCCATTGTTGACTTTTGCCTAGGTGATCTATTTATTGATGTAAGTGGGATTTAAAGTTTCCTGCTATTATTGGGTTACTATCAATTTCTCCCTCTAGGTCTGTTAATAATTGTTTTATATATTCGGTGCTCCTGTGTTAGGTGTTTATATATTAATAACTGTTATGTCTTCTTGATGAATTATTCCTTTGTCATTATATACTGTCCATTTTGTCTCTTATTGTCTTTTTTGGCTTGAAGTGTATTTTGTCTGATGTGAGTATGTCTATACCCACTTTTTTTTGCTGCCATTTGCTTGTAGTATGATCTTTTATTCTTTCACTTTAAGACTACGTTTGTTAAATATAACTGAGATGAGTCTCTTGGAGGCAGCATGTAGTTGGGTCTTGTTTTATAAACCATCCAGTCACTCTGTATTGTTTGAATGGTGAATTCAGTCCATTTATATTTAGAGTGATTATTGATTATTCATAGAAGAAGACTTATTACTGCCAATTTATCTTTTGTTCTCTGGCTACTCTATTTCTTCATTATTTCTTGGAGAAGGCCTGTGATTCTGCCTGCCATTTTGGTTTGGTAGTTTTCTATGATGTTTTTCTCAGTTATCATTTTTTTCTGTTTCATGTCTCTGCTCCACATTTATGTTTTGTAGTTACCATGAAGTTTGTATAAAATGTCTCATAGATAAAATAGTCCTTTCTATTTATTTTTTTAACATTTTTTATTGATTTATAATCATTTTACAATGTTGTGTCAAATTCCAGTGTAGAGCACAATTTTTCAGTTATATGTTAACATATATATATTCATTGTCACATTTTTTTCTCTGTGAGCTGCCATAAGATCTTGTGTATATTTCCCTGTGCTATACAGTATAATCTTGTTTATCTATTCTACAATTTTGAAATCCTAGTCTATCTCTTCCCACTCCCCACCCCCTTGGCAACCACAAGTCTGTATTCTATGTCTATGAGTCAAATAGTCCTTTTCAGATAACATCCTACCTTGATTTACCTATACATTCACTCTCCCATGTTGCTTACATCACTCTCTCCTCATATATTTTCTAATATGAAATAATGCTTGCATTTTTGGTATAAAGCCATTTGGATTATGGTGTGTATTTCAGGGTTTCCTAAATTTTATGCATTTTCTTACCTTCTTCATGATATTTTTCCACAGCTATGAATACTCTGTAGTATTCTTCCATAAATACTCCATTAATTATATATGTATAAAGGAAATTTTCTATAATAATAATAAATGGAAAAACATTATCACTTGCCATAAAAAGAAAGTTAAAAATAAAGATACAATTATTAAAATAAAATGTGTCTTTGTACCACTGAAATAATTATCCATATTACTAGTTATGTGTGTGATAGTTTATGAAAATTATTGTTCCTTCAGTATGGTGCTGGATTAATTTGCTAATGCTTTACACAGCTTTTGCATCCATGTTCACTATTGAGGTTGACCAGTAGTTTTCATGTTTTATATTATAAAGACTGGCTTATACTGGCCTCTTAAAAAAAGTTAAGAAGACTTTCACTCTTTGTGTTTACTAGATGTTTTGAATAACACATGAGCTGCCTCTTCCTTGCAGCTTTGGCAGATATTGTTTAAAAAGTATGCTTGTATCTTTTCTGAGAAGTAGAGTTTTGATGGCCCATTATGTTTCCTCTACAATTATTGGTTTATTTATGGATTTTACCTCTTCCTGGGTCAATTTTGGAAATTGGTATTTTTCTAGAAAGACAAGTATTTCACTAGCATTTCAGATTTCTTAATAATTAGTAATATATGTTATCCCTTTATTTAAAAAATTTCCTTTGTATCTGTTATGACCCCCTTTATCTTTTCTTGGGATGATTATTTGTGTCTGGTTAAGAGAGATACAGTGTAAAGAAAGAGAGAGAAAACTTGTTTTTCTAAGAAATAAACAGATTTGTCTATTTTATTGACCTTTTCAAAGAGCCAGATATTAGCTTAATTGATCACATCTGTTTCTTTACTATCTCATTAATTTATACTCTTGTTTATATGTATATATTTACTATCCTTAGAAAAATTTTGAGTTCTCTTACGAGTTACTTCATCAAAGTCAAGGCTAATTTGTTTTCAGTCTCTTTTTCTAGTAATTTCATTTAAAATTATTAAGTTTCCCTATGTTAAGTTTTTGTAACAACATTTTGATAGTAATGTTTTATTTTCATTTACTTTTAAATAAGATGAAGTTCAGTTTTTACTTCCTTTTTAATCTAAGATTCTTGGAAGAATATTTAAAATTTTATAAGTGGGTAGATTTTTTTGCTATCTTTTAACCTACGTCTATTTTTTATTCCATTGTAGAAGAGCTTATTGAGAGTTTAATAAACAGTGAGTTTTTGGAAATACTCCATAGCTGCTTGAAAATGATGCATGTTCTTTGTTTTAGGAATATAACTTTTTTTTTTAATGGAAGAACTGGAGATTAAATCCAGGACCTCATGCATGCTAAGCATATGCTCTCACACTGAGCTATACCCACCCCCCTGGAATATAACTTTTTAATAGATCCATTAAATTACACTGGTTAATTGTACTATTCAAAATCTATATGTCTTTACTTATTTTTGCCTATTTCATTTGACACATCATAGGAGACTATTACTGTCTTCCAAAATGAATGTGGATTTGTCAGTTTCTATTTCAAAGTTAGATGATTGGATATATAAGACCTATCTTTTTTGATTAGATGTTTTAATATAAAATATTCTTGTTAACCTACTTCACCTTTTCTAACACTTAATTTTTCAAATTATATTTTGTAACTTTATACTTCACGAATGTTTCATACTGGCTTTTTTAATCGAAGTATTGTTCATCTAAAGATATTAATTTCAGGTATACAGCACAGTGATTCAGTATTTTACAGATTATACTCCACTAAAGGTTATTGCAAGATAATGGCTATAATTCCCTCTGCTATGTTCTTTGTTGCTTATCTGGTGTATACATAGTAATTTATATCTCTTCATTGCATATCCCTAATTAGTCCCTTCCTTCATCCTTCTCCCCTTTGGTAACTGAATTTTAAAAAAATTGATAGACTTTAATTTTTGGAGCAGTTTTAGGTTCACAGCAAAATCTAGTGGAACATACAGAGTTTCCATATACCCACTGCCTGTACACATGTACAACTCTCCCCACTATATAATCCTACCTCACTGTGACACATTTGTTAAAGTCAGTGAACCTACCTTGGCACATCATTATCACCTCAAAATATAGTTTACATTAGGGTTCACTCTTGATGTTGTACGTTCTACGGGTTTTGACAAATGTATATGGCCATATATCTACCACTGTAGTACCATACAGAATAGATACACTGCCCTAGAAATCCTCTGTGTTCTGTTTGTCCCTCCCTCCCCTCTAAGGATGGAGAACCACTGTCTGTTTGCTGTCTCCATAAGTTTGCCTTTTCCAGAACATCATATGGTTTGAATCATAGTGTGTAGCCTTTCAGTTAGCTTCTTTTTTGAATTAGCTTCTTCCAGTTAGTAATATGCATCTGAGTTTATTCTATGTCTTTTCGTGGCTTCATAGCTCGTTTCTTTTAGCACTGAATAATATTCCATTCTGTGAATTAATCATAGTTTATTTATCCATTCACCAACTGAAGTGCACCTTAAATGCTTCCATGTTTTGACAGTTATGAATGAAGCTGCAGTAAATATCCATGTGCAGGTTTTTGTGTGGCCATATATTTTCAGCTCCTTTAGATAAATACCAGAGAGTGTGATTGCTGAATCATAAAGTAAAAGTATCTATAGTTTTGTAGGAAACTACCAAAGTGGCTCTGTCACTTTGCATTCCCAGCAGCAGTGAGTGAGAGTTCCTGTTACATGTCGTCACCAGCTTTTGGTGCTGTTGGTGTTTTGGATTTTGGCCATTCTATTAGGTGTGTAGTAGCCTCTTATTGTTTTAATTTATGTTTCCTTGATAACATATGAGGTTGAACATCTTTGAATATGCTTGCTATCTGTATGTCTTCTTTGCTGAGGTGTTTGTTCAGGTCTTTTGCCCGTTTAAAATCAGATTGTGTTCTTATTGTTGAGTTTTAAGAGTTCTTTGTATATTTTGGATAACAGTCCTTTATCAGATGTATCTTTTGCAAATATTTTTTCCCAGTGTGTGGCTTGTTTTCTAGTTCTCTTGACATTCTCTTTTGTAGAGCAGGAAGTTTTGAAATTAATGAAATCTAGCTTATTAATTCATAAATCTTACCTTCAGAATTGTATTTAAAAAGTCACTGCTGTACCCAAGGTCATTTAGGTTTTCTCCTATGTTATCTTCTAGGAGTTTTACATTAGGTCTATGATTCATTTGAGTTAATTATTGTGAAGCATGTGTGGCCTGTGCCTAGATTTCTTTTTTCTTCTTTCTTTCTTTCTTTCATTTTTTTTTTACATGTAGACGTTGTCTAAATGTTCTAGCTCCATGGGTTAAAGAGACTATCTTTGCTCTATTGTATTGCCTTTGTGCCTTTGTCGTATTTATGTGAGTCTATTTCTGGACTATATTATGTTCCATTAATCTCTTTGTCTATTTTTCCACCAAAATCACACTATTATAGTAAGTCTTGAAGCCAGGTAGTGTCAGCCCTCCGACTTTGTTCTTCTCCTTCAATTTTGAGAGAGCGCCGAATCCTAATCACTAGACCACCAGGGAGGGTTTCTCCTTCAATTTTGAATTGTCTATTCTGGGTCTTTTGCCTCTCCATATAAACTTCAGATTTTGTTTGTCCATAACCCCAAAATAACTTGCTGGGATTTTGTTTGGGATTGAATTAATGGGAAGAATTGATGTCTTGACAATATTGAATCTTCCTATTCACAAACATGGGATATCTCTTCATTTATTTAGTTCTTTATTTTTGTTCATCTGAGTTTTATAGTTTTCCTCATATAGTTCTTATACATATTTCATTAGAGTTTGTATGTTTCATACCTACATTTTTGGGAGGCACTAATGTAGGTGGTAATGTGTTTTCAACTTCCTACTCCATGTGTTCATGGTATATAGTGAAGTTACTGACATTTGTATGATTAACTTTCTATTTTGTGACCTTGCTATAAGCACTTGTTTTATCACCTTTTCTAATCCATCCAGTTTTTCTATAAAATGTAAGACCTCAACCCCAAGATGGGCTCATAGTCTTTAAGGCATTAACCTGCTGTGACTTCCTTTGCCTGGCAAAGCAATAAAGCTGTTCTTTTCTATCCTCCCCAGACTCTGCCTCCAACTCTCAGTTTGGCTATCGGGGTACAGAGACTGGTTTTTCAGCAACAAAGCTTCGATTTTTTCACTACTAAATATGATATTAACTGTCATTTTTTTTTGGTAAACGTTCTTTATAGAATTAGGAAGTTTCTCTCTATTCCTAGTTTGCTAAGCGTTTTTTTATCATAAATGCATGTTGGATTTTGTCAAATGCTTTTTTCTGTATCTACTGATATGATCATGTGATTTTTCTTCTTTAGTATGTTGATGTGCTGGATTACATTAATTGATTTCTGAATGTTGAACCAGCTTTGACATCTGGAATAAATCCCACTTGATTGTGGTACTAATTCTTTTTATATATTTTCAAATTTTATTTGCTAATATTTTATTGACAATTTTTACATCTATGTTTGTGAGAGATACTGATCTGTAGTTTTCTTGTAATGTCTTTGGTTTTGGTATTGTGGTAATGCTGGCCTCAATGAATGAATTGAATAGTCTCTTCACTTATTTCTATTGAAAGAGAGATTTGGTACAATTTTTTCTTTAAATGTTTGGTATAATTTACCAGTGAATCCATATGGACCTGGTGCTTTCTACTTTGGAAGTTTGTTAATTATTCATGCAATTTCTTTATAGATACAGTTATGTTCAGTTTGTCTATTCTTGTATGAGTTTTGGCATTTCTTTCAAGGAATTGGTTCATTTCATCTAGATTATCAAATTTGTGGGCATAGAGTTATTCATAGTATTTCTTCTAAATTTTTTAAAATTATTTTTTCTTTTTTATTGAGGTCTAGTTGATTTACAATTTTGTATAAGTTTCTGCTGTAAAACATAGTGATTCACAATTATTAAAGGTTATACTCCATTTATAAAATATTCCCTGTGTTGTACAATATATCCTATAGCTTATTTTATACCTAATAGTTTGTATTTTGTAAATCCATACCCATGTATTACCCTTACCTCTTCCTCTCCCCACTGGTAACCACTGGTTTGTTCTCTATATCTGAGTCTCCTTCTTTTTTGTTATATTCACTGGTTTGTTTTATTTTTTAGATTCCACATGTAAGTAATATACAATATTTGCTTTCTCTGACTTATTTCAGTAAGCTTGATACCCTTCTAGTCCATCCATGTTGTTGCAAATAGCAAAATTTCATTCTTTCTTATTGCTTGGTAATATTCCATTGTATGTATATACCATGTCTTCTTTATCCATTCATCTGTTGATGGACACTTAGGTTGCTTTCATATTTTGGCTATTGTAAACAATACTGCTATGAACATCAAATATATATATATATATATTTGAATTAATACTGCCATTTTCTTCAGATATATACCTAGGAATGGAATTGCTGGATCATAAGGTAATTCTATTTTTAGTTTTTTGAGGGATCTCTAGTGATGATTTCTCTTAATTTCTGACACTAGCAATTTGTATCTCCTCTCTTTTTCTTTTTTAGCGTTGCTTGAAGATGATCATTTTTGTTTATCTTTTCAAAGAACCAGCTTTTGGTTTTATTGATTTTCTCTGTTGATTTCCTATTTTGATTTCATTGATTTCTGCTCTAATTATTATTATTTCCTTTCTTCTGCTTACTTTGGATTTAATATGCTCTTCTTTTTCTAGTTTCCTAAGGTGAAAGTTTAAATTATTGTTTTTAGATCTTTCCTCTTTCAAATAAATGCTTTTAGTGCCATAAATTTCCTTGTGAGCACTGCTTTTGCTGCATTCCACAAATTTCAGTACGTTTTATTTTCGTTTTCATTTAGTTCAGAGTATTTTTAAGTTTCTCTGTGACTTCTTCTTTGATACACTTGTTACTGAGAAGTGTGTTGTTTAATCTCCAAGCATTTTGGGATTTCCCAGCTCTTTCTGTTTAATTTCTAGTTTAAGTTCATTGTTGTCTGAGTGCAGACATAGTATGATTTTTATTCTTTTAAATTTGTTAAGATGTGTTTTACAGCACAGAATATGGTCTATCTTGGTGAGTGTTTCATGTGAGCTTGAGAAGAATGTGTTATTCTGCTGTTGTTGGATGAAGTCTTCCATAGATGTCAATAATATCAGTTGATTGATGATACTGTTGAGTTCAACTATATCCTTACTGATTTCCAGCCTCCTGAGTATGTCCTTTTTTGATAAAAGGGTGTTTAAGTATCCAACTGTAATAGTGAATTAAACTGTTTCTCTTTGAGGCTCTATCAGCTTTTGCCTTACATATTTTGATATGTTAGTCTGTGTCATTAAGGATTATTATGTCTTCTTGGAGCACTCACTCCTTATCATTATGTAATACCCTCTGTATTTCTGATAACTTATTTTGCTCTGAAGTCTCTGTCTGAAACTAAGGTAGATACTTCACTTTCTTTTGATTGGTGTCAACATGATATATTGCTATCCACTCCTTTATTTTTAACCTGTATGTGTCTTTGTATTTGAAGTGTGTTTCTTGAAGATAGTGTTATAGTTGGGTCTTGTTTTTTAATCCACTCTGACAGTCTCTGTCTTTTAATTGGTGTGTTTAGATCATTGACATTCAAAATAATGACTGATATAATTGGATCAGTATCTACCATTTTTTTGTTACTGTTTTCTATATGCTTCACTTTTTCTCCATTTTTGTTTTTGTCATCTACTTTTTCTGCCTCTTATGGATTTAATTGAGAATTTTATATAATGCCATTTTCTCTTTCTTGGAATATCAGTTATACTTCTTTTTCTTACTTTTTAAGTTGTTGCCTGAGAGTTTGCTATTTATTTTTATAACTAATCCAAGACTACTTTTAAATAATGCTACATTGCTTCATGGGTAGTGCAAATGCCTTATAATAACAAAATATTCCTAATTCCTCCCTCCCATCCCTTGTATCATTGCTGCCATTCATTTTACTTATAAGTAAGCATACCATAAATATGTATATAAATGCATTTGTGTGTGTGTGTGTGTGTGTGTGTGTGTGTGTATGTTAAAGCATACCTAATCAAATACATTGTTGCTCCTGTTAGTTTGAATAAACTGTTACCTATTATGCCAATGAAGAATAAAGAAAAGCTTTTATTTTTACCTTCACTTATTCCTTCTCTTATGTTCTTTTTCTTTATGCTGATCTGAATTTTTGCCCAATAATCTTTTCCTTCTTTCTGAAGAACGTCCTTTAAAATTTCTAGTAAAGGAGATCTACTGGCAGTAAATTCCCTCAATTTTTATTTTCCTTTTTTTGGTCTGAGAAAGTCTTAATTCTCCTTCAGCTTGGAAGGATAATTTCTCAGGCTACAGAATTCTAGATTGGTGGTTGTTTTATCTCTCAAACTTTAAATATTTCACTCCATTATTTTTTTGCTTTCATGATTTTTGTGGAGAAGTTGGATATAAAAGTCTTATCTTTATTCCTCTGTAGGTTAAGTGTTTTTACCCTTTAGTTTCTTTCTGGAGTTTTTTCTTTATCCTTGATTTTCTGTAGTTTGGAGATGATGTGTCTAAGTTGGCATTTATCCTGCTTGGCATTCTCTGAAGTTCCTGGATATGTGGTTTGGTATCTGACATTAATTTGGTGGAAATTATCAATCATTGTTTCAAATATTTCTTTTCTTCTCTCCATTTCTTCTCCTCCTTGTATTCCTATTGTGCATATGTTAAGTTAAGCCTTTTATAGTTGTTCCAACTTGGCTATTCTATTATGGGTTTTTTTTTTCATTTTTTCTTTGCTTTTCAGTTTTAGAAGCTTTTCAGTTCTATTGTCATATCCTCCAGCAAGAGATTCTTTCCTCAGTGATGTCTAGTCTACTAATGAGCCAATCAAAGGCATTCTTCATTTCTGTTACTGTGTTTTTTATGTTGAACATTTCTTTTTGGTTCTTCTTTGATGTTCCATCTCTCTGCTTACATTATCCATCTGTTCTGGCATGTTGTCTACTTTTGCTATTAAAATCCTTTTCATATTAATCATGATTTTAAAAAATTTCTGGTTTGATAATTCCAACACTCCTGCTATATCTCACTCTAGTTCTGATGCTTGTTCAGTCTCTTCAAACTGTGTTTTTTGCCTTTTAATATACATTGCAAGTTATTGTTGACAGGTGGACATGATGTACTAGGTAAGAGGAATTGAAGTATAAAGGCCTTTAGTAATGTGGTAGTAATGTCGGAGAGGGAGAAGTGTTCTATAGTCTATGGTTACGTTTCAGTCTTGTAGTGAGTCTATGCCAGTGAACTGTGAACTTCACAGCTATTTCTCAGTTGCCAGATCCCCCATCCGCTACCTCTGCCCTCAGGTGGGACAGGATTTTAGAATGGGCTAGGGCTGAGTTTTTCCTTTTGCCAGATTCAGTTAGGCTCTGGTAATATCCCTGCAGATTAAGTTCTGGTAAAAAATAGTTTCTCCTGAGGGCAGGCCTTGTTAAACATAATAGAAAGCTCTGGCATATTTAAAAATATTTGCTTTTCTCCTCCCTCGACAGAAGCACAAGTAGATTTTTCTTGGATATTAGAAAATTTCACTCATAAATTTACTCTCTTCACTGCTTTAGTTGTGCTGCACATATTCTGATATGTTGTATTTTCATTTTCATTCAGTTCTCTGTGTGTGTGTGTGTGTGTACATATATCTTAAAATTTCCTTCGAGACTTTTTCTTTGACATATGGATTATTTAGAAGTATCCTATTTAGTTTCCAAGTGTTTATAGACTTTCCTGTCATCTTTCTGTTACTTTCCTAGTTTGATTGCATTATGGTCAGAGAACATACTCTGTATGATTTCAACTTTTAAAAGTTTGTTGAAATTTGTTTTATGGCCAAAGATATGTGCTACCTTGGTGACTGTTCCATGGATGCTTGAAAAAATATGTTTATACTGCTGTTGTTGGGTGGTTTCCTAGATGTGGCAATTAAAACCTGGTAGTTGATGGTTTTGAGTTCTTTCATTTCCTTGCTGATTTTCTGTCAAGTGATTCTGTCAGTTGTTAAGTGGAGTGTTGGAAGTTACCAGCTCTAATTATGGATTTGTCTATTTCTCTTTGAGTTCTGTAATTTTTGCTTTACGTATTTGTAGCTCTGTTGTTTGCAGTAAACACACTTAGGATTGTTATGTTTTCCTGGTGGATTGATTCTTTCATCATTATGTAATATCCTTTTTTGTCTCTAGTAATTTTCTTTGCTCTGAAGTCTACTTTCTCTGATATTATTATGGCCACTACTACTTTTTAAAAACATAAAACTGTTTACATGATATTTTTTCCATTCCTTTATTCTCAACATATCTTTGTCACTGAATTTGAAGTGAGTTTTATAGATAGCATATTGCTGAATTATTTTTTTTATCCACTCTGTCTCTTTTAATTGGTGTATTTAGATCATTTACATTTAGGTAATTATTGATATGTTAAGGTTTATGTATGCCATTTTATTTCTGTTCAGTTTGTTTCCTCTGGTTCTGTTACTTCTGTTTCTCTTTCTTACCTTCCTGTTGGTTTCTTGAACATTTTTAGGATTATATCTTGACTTATTTATAGTGTTTTAAGTATGTTGTTTTGTATGGGCTTCATAGTCATTGCTCTAGTTAATTCAGTATAGATTCATAATTTATCACAGTCTATCATTTAATTATGACATGCCTCAACATGGATTTCTTTGGGTTTATTCTATTTGGATAGATAGTATCTTTCCTACAGCTTATTAAATCTATGTTTATATCTCTTAACATAGTTATAAGTTTTCAGCCATTATTTCTTTGAATATTATTTAATCCTACTTCCTCCTTCTCCTCATGTCCTCAGACTCTGATCATATGAATGTTAGCTCTTTTGTTATTGTCACACAGGTCTCTGAGACTCTGTTAATTATTTTTTCTGTCTATTTTCTCCCTTGTTCGGGTTGAGTGAATTCTGTTGATATATTCTAATGTTCACTGATGCCATCCTATGTCATTATACTTTGCTATTCAGCCCATCCAGTGGCTCAATTTTCAGTTCTGTCATTTCTGTTTTTTGGTAACTTCTATTTCTTTGTGGAGATTTTCTATTTTTTGTTTGTTTCAAGAGAATTTTTACTTAAAAAGTTTTTATGATAGCTGCTTTATAAGCCTTGTCAAATAATTCCACTATCTGATTCATCTCAGTGTTGGGTCTGTTGATTATCTTTTCTCATTAATGTTATGATTTTCCTGGTTCTGGCATGTTGAGTGATTTTCCATTGAAACCTGATGGTTTTGGAAATTATGTCGTTGAGACTCTGGATCCTACTTTATCTTTTATTTAGCAGGCCCTCTCCCTGTTAAGGTATAGCCTGAAAGCCAGCTGGGTGTTGTTCAGCTTTCTGCTGGGCCCACTGACACTACTTTAGCAAATGTGGGGTTTTGACTCACACTGTCTTGTTTCAGACTGGTGGAGTGGAAGTTAGCATGTCCCCCTTGGCCCCATTCACACCTTTCTGGCAAAAGTGGGTCACCAACTTACACCGCCTTGTGTCTCTGCATGGTGATATAAGATCAGTTCCCCGCTGCTGAATTCACTGTCACCAGGGAGAGGGAACCAGAGGGCTGACTCATACTGTTTTTTTGCAGCAGGGTGGGGACAGAAGCCTGCTTTCTCTCTGTGCCCACTGACATCAAAGGATGGGAGAAGTAGGGTGCCAACCAGCCCTGCTGCCTGCCACTTGATTCTGCCTTGTTGATGCTAGCTGGGATTAGAGGTTCAGCATGTTCCATTGACATAACAGGGAGGGAAGCAGAGTGTGGACTACTCTGTCTCACACCATCTTTTTCTACCTCACTGATGCTGGCTGGCGTCTGTCTGAGACCCTCTGACACAGGATATGGGTGGGGAGACAGAATAGGAGTACCACTAGTCCTTTTTTTCACTGCTTCATTTGATCTTTGCTGCCAGTTGGGTATGGCAGTTTAGTTCTCCACTGAGCCTCACCTGTCCTCTTTGTTCAGATTCATTGGTGCAGGGTCGGGGTGGATCCTTAGCTCCCCGCTGAACCCACTGACACTACTCTGGTGTGAGAGTTGGTGCATATGTTGCGTCTACAGAGGGGAATGGAAGATCAGCTCCCAGCTTTCACCAGCAATACTACACCAGCCAGGTGAATTGGACTGCATCACCTGCCTCTGTGGGGCAGGGATGTGGTGTGTGGAAAATCAACCCTCTGCTTGCTTGTGGCTGCCCTGAAACTGTGAGGTGGGTCGGTACACGTTTACAGTTGATATTTGGCTGGAGAGGGCAGATATTACCAAGATTGTTTTCTGTTATTTAGTCATGCTTTCCCTGATCAGCTAAGTAGATGAGACTTTTCTTGGAGCTTTTTTTTTTTGGCCTGTGGCTGCTGTTGGTTCTGGCTTGGAGACTTCTGCAGCGCCCTGTGTGGGCTATATGGAAGAAAATAAGGATACTCGGAGATCTCATCACCTCGGTGTTTCTCAAGTCCCAAAGTCAGTAGGCCATCTGCCTTCTTCCCACCTTTCAGAGTCTTCCTGTGCTTATGTTGTGCTGTGATCTGGGCTTTTTAGTTGTAAGAGGGAGGACCTGGGAGTAACAGGGCTACTTGAACTTGGTTGTGACCTTGGTTTGATTTTTTTAGTCAAATTAGAAATTGCTTTGAATAACTAAGAACATTTTTTTAAAGTAATGCCTTAAATTCTCACAAATGTTAATAGTTAGCTCACATAAGTCAGTCGTTGTCTATGCGTACTCCACGTGCCTGCTAAAGATTTTGTTTTTGATTTCTCTTCTGCTTATGCCAAATTGAGACAGTGCATAGGAATTTAAGCAGAGGTAGGATAGGCCTGTCCATGAGGAGCCAGACTTAACAGTTCTGTTGATCATAGTTGGCCATTCTCACAAGTCAGTTGAGCCACAGAAGTCAAGTCTAGACCAGTCAGCCCAAAGAAGGGGTGTAGGTACATACTAAGAATTCAGACAGCCAGATTGAGTCTACAGTTTGGGATCAAATTAATGGAGTCTTTCTGAGTTTATAAATGAAGAGAGTTGGAGGAAATGGAAGTACCTGGCTTGAGTAGAGGATAATGGGGTAAACAAGGCACATTTTGTTAGTTGTTATCTTCCCCTGCCAAACCTACCTCCCACATAGACCAGTCATGTCAGTTAGGAGTGCATTCTGCAGCAAGTGGCTTAAATGGACAACAGTTTATTTGTTTCTTGAATCAGGAAGAAGGGGAAGGGGTATAGGCAGCTCAGAATGCACCAGGGACCCAGCCCCTTGCCATCTCTCACTCCGTCTTTGTCAGTGAGTAGGCCTTCAGCCTGATGCTGGTCTCCTCATGATCTCAAGGTGCCAAAGGTAGGCAGAAGGAAGACTCTTAGGAGAATCTAGGCAGAAATACAAAGAGGGAAGCAGTCATGGGAAATGCCTGTACTTGGAGGTCAAAAGCTTTCCCACAACTGCAGGGGAGTCCTGGGAACTGACTTCAGGGAGTTGGCTCATTGCTTCCTGAAGTAAAGTCAGGTTCTGTTATAAGGAGAAGACACCAACAGGGCCCACTTCTCTGGACATTACATTTCCTTCCAGGAAGTAGCAGGTGCATGCTTACTTTAGTTTCCTGAGAGGAAAACAAAAAGCTATCTCAAGAAAAGAAATATATCAAGGACTTCTTTTTTTGAAGGTCTTGTGTTCTGTACGTGCCTTATGCAGGCTCAGCTTTTTCTACTTGTGCAGTACTCTGTTATTGATGGAAGTAGTGTGGGAGGCATATATGTTAAGAATGTTTGGGTCAACTGAATTTTGAATAATCAAGATTTTATAGAACAAAGAACTGATGCAGAACTATAGCTCTCATGGATTGGGCATACTTCCTAGGCAGTCATTTCAGATCTCTGGGGGCCTTCTCAAATCCTCAGCTCTCTCCTAAGATTCTTCCTTCTGAGGCTGAGTGGGAATCTCTTCAGTGAAATGAAAGCTGTTACTGATCAGAGTGTGATTGGGCATATGAACATGGGGAAGGCAGGAAAAGAAAGGTTGAGTACCATTTGAAAACGTATATGTTCTTTTTCAAGCCACTGAAAAATGGCTCCAATAGACACAGGGTCATTAACAGATCATTTAAACCTAGATGTTTATATCGTATTTCTCTTAGTCTAGATGTATATATATGAATTTATTATATTGGTATTTGTATTATGCATTACTTAAACTTTGAGAAATCTAAAAAAGTTTTAATCACACCATGTAGTTCTAAGACCAGATCATCCTTTTACTATCTTTTCATTGTTCTCCTATACCAGCACTAGATTGTGCTCCAGACCAAAGTCCTTAGGTATAGAGCATACTGTTTTCCATTATTCCTTTAGTCTGTGGACACATAAAAACAGTAAATACTAGAAGTTAAGAGGGGTTTTTACAATTGGTATAAATGATGTTTATGTGGGTTTCCTTGTTACTACATCTGGCAAGGTTATGAAAGTTGAAATTTATTCAACAACGTTGATAGATCTATGTATACATGTGTATCTTTTATTACCAGTGTAACTTTGAAAGCTCCTTTGTGTATCAATATGTTGTTGCTATAGCAACATGGTTACTAAAATAAGGTATTTTTTTATGCTTTTCTTCTTTTAAAGGAGGTCTTTTTTCCCCCAAGCTCTTTAATCAGCACTGTAGAGTTTCTGTCCCATTCAGTATTTTTTCTGTTTATCTTCTCCCTTGAATTTCCCTTGTTTAAAATCAGTTATTTATCACTATAACATAAAATATGATTTTTATTGGACTAAATCCTGGTAAGAACTATAAGAATAAATGAAAGCAGTGTATGATCTGGTACAAACAGTAGCGGCTCTGCTTACTTAGCACTATGACCTTGCCTTATAATCTTTTTACTTTTGATTCTTCATCTATAAAATGGTCAGAGAAACAATTACTTCACAGGGATGATCTATGCATTACTCTGTGCCTGGTAGGAATTCAGTTCTGTTTCATTTCCCTCACTTTCCTTTTTTTTTCCCTTTCTGTGTTTGTTAACTAAAGTTAATAGCATACAGTCCCCCCTCCCACCCCTGTACAGATAATATCTTTCCCACCTACCTTGGATATCTAAACGTTGCCTAATATCTCACAAGGGATGTTCCTGGGACTAGGAAATATCCTGATCTCAGCTCTATTATGACTATTAACTTCAGTTTAATTGGGGGTTTTAAAACGCCTAGCCCAATTTTGATTAGGTCCACACCCGGTGTTTTCTGCTCAGTGGAGTAGAGACTTTGAAGAAAGCATAACTTTAGAACTTGTTACCTTTTATTTATTACACCCCACTTCTTTTCAAAAAGGATATGAGGTGTTTTAAAAGGACATAATAAAATTAACAACACAGGGGAAAAAACGGAGGGGGTATTGGATGAAAACCAAGAGACCAAATACGTCAACCCTGAGGGTCAACAGCTAAGTGCAGCTTTTCCATAAATCCTCTCACCTGAGCTTCAGGGATTTCTATACTCAAAGCCTTTTTGTAGGAGTAGGATTGGAAGAAGTGTTTGGGGAAATGGGTTTTATTTATTTATTTTTTAAAATATATTTATTTAAAGGTGGCTGAATTAGCACTAGAAGAAATCCACAAGAGGTCTACAGGAGGTAATTCGGGAGGCAGTGAGGCCCTACTGAGAACCGGCACTGTCTGCCTGTCTAAAGGCAATCCTAATAGGCACTAGGTGGCTGCCCCTCTAATGCTGGAGGCAGCAAAACTGTTCTAAGGAATGTAGTCCTGCTTAACTTTCGGATCATTTTCTCTCAATCATTGATCATCTCTCCACCCACCTCCTTACTGCTTCACTTACCAACAGGCCTGAACAAACAACTCAGGTCATGTTATTTTAGCTTAGGAATAGGATGATATTTATTTGTTGTGTGTTTGAATTAATGCATCTTCAAAAAAAGTGTGCACTTCAGTTTCTTCCTAGATTCTGTGTATACTATTTACATTCTAAATGGGAATGAATACTTTCAAATTGGAGAAAAATGAATTAACTCATTGAATGAGGTATGATCAACAATTCCTATTATATCCATTTTATGGATGGATAAGCAAATAAAAAGATTAAATAGCAGTGCTCACACAGTTGATTAAATTATTTGTCTTTTCTGTACTATCATTATCTGGGTTAGCTGAAGAAACCAAACAGGTATGGCTATGGCAAGCAGCAGCATGAAGACACTGCCATTGGAGACCTGCTCTGAAGGGACAGGGCACACCGGATCATGAGTCTTGTCTTGCTGGACTGAAAAAACTCAACTGTATAAAAAACCATCCAGTATTACCAAATATTGGTTGAGTTCTTAGAACTGTTAGGGAAGTTGTCCCTGGAAACAGTGTGATGAATTGAGCAAGAAATGTTCATGTATTACTGGCCTTATTTTAAAGTAAACTAAAGATGTGGTAAAAATAAAAAAAATTTTCATCAGCCAAAATGGCTCCACATCTGAAATTATTAATTCAGACACCCATTGTCTGTTTATAGTCTCCTCATCTTCCAACTTGATCAATTTCTTTGAGGCCTGAAGTCTGTTGATGCCTCTGCGTGCTCTCTGTCTCTTTCTGTTACCGCTTTTTTCCTGTCCAGTTTAGCTTCCAGTCTGTGATGTTAACCATTCCCTTGACAGTACCTTAAAGTTTCTTGTCCCAGTATCCTTCTGTCATATCAACCTAGAAAACCCCTAATGTGAATGACTTCAGCTCACCACACTCTTTAAACTGGTACCCTAGTGCCAGGAACCTGATACTACCTATTATTTCCTCTTTCTATCATATTTTTACCTTCTCTTTCTCTACAAACTCCGTCCTTTCTAGCAACATTTCCTTAGGACTCTCCAAACAAACAAATGAAGCCTTCACTCAATCTGAGTCTTCTTCCAGCTACTACCTTAGCTTCCCCTCCCTTTTCTTGCTACTCTTATCAAATAAATTATCTGGACTTACTGTCTCTATTTTCTCACTTCCATACATACCTCAGCTCACTGTAATCTGGCTTCTTTTAGCATCATTTCAAAGAAAATGTTCTAATTCAGATCACCAGTTACTGGCATGTTACTAAACCTAAAAAATGCTAGTTATTTATTTTTCTTGACTTCTTAGAAGCATTGACATAGTATTTTATCCCTTCTACCCAAAATACTCTTCTTTTACTTCTATGATATCATATTCTTCTGGGTTTTGTGTGGCCTCTCATGATCTTTGCCATTCCCCATTATCCTTTCCTGGCCTCTCCACTTCTTCCTTCTCTGTAAATACTGGACCCTTTCAGGGCTCTGTCTATAGCTCTTTTCTGTTTTCATTCTACATCCTCTCTTCTGTTTCCAGTTGCTCTTACCCATTCCCAAGGCTTTAGTTACCCTCTTTGTGTTGTGGGCTTATGAATCTCCACTTATGCTTCTAACTTATCCTCTGAGCTGCAGACTAATCTATTCAACTCTCCAATCAGTATCTCCACCTGGCTGCATCACTGGCTTCAACAGTGCCACATGTGAACTGGTCGTCTTCTGTCCACATCTGCTACTCTTGTGTACTTAATGCCAGGAAATGTTACCCCCATCATTGCTACACTGGATTTAAGGTAGTGTTGAGAATCTGGGTTCTGTAATCAGACTGACTGAGTTTGAATCCTGTCTCCACAGTTGCTAGTGGTGTGGACTTGCCTCAGTTTCCTAGTTTGTAAAATGGGAGTAATAATACTACATATATCACAAGGTTATTCTGAGTATTAAAATAGGGTTGTTGTGAGGTGTTTATATATATATGTACATTTAATAAAATGTATGAACTACTTATGTACCAAATTATAATTATGATTATTATCAATCCTGGTCATCATTCTTGATTTTTCCTATTTTACCACCTTCTTTCTAAATATCTCTTAAATCTGTCCATTTGCTTCTCAATCCATACAGCCACCATCCTGGTCCATTGTCTGTTGGGACATCTACAGCTGTCTTCCTTCATGACCTGTTGCCCATTTCTAATCTATTCTTTAGTCTGTACCTGAGATGATTGTGTCAAAATACATCTCTGATCATTACACTCTACCACTTTATCTGCCACAGGTTCGCATTTACCTTAGAACAAAGTTCAAAATCCTCTTTATGGTTTGAGACTCCATGTGGTTTGTAGCCCATGGTTATCCCTCAACCTCACTCTCTTTGTTCCAGTCATCCTTGACTTTTTTTTTTTCTCCCAGTTTCTGAAATGTACCATACTCTCAACTCTGTCCCTTTGAATGTACTGTAGTTTCTGATGGGGACTCTTCCCCTTCCAGAGTCTTCTATTCCCTTTTACAGGTCTCAGCTAAAATGCCAGATCCTTAGCAGCAAGAGAAGAGCTAGTTACCTGCAAGGGAACTTCCATAAGACCCCAGCTGACTTCTCAGCAGAAACTTTGAAGGTCAGAAGGGAGTGGCACCATGCATTCAGAGTTCTGAAAGGAAAAAACCTATAACCAAGAATACCCAGAAAGTTTATCATTCAGAATTGAAGTAGAGGTAAAGAATTTTACAGGCAAGCAGAAGTTAAAGAGTTCAGCACCACTAAACTGGCCTTAAAAGAAACTTTAAGGGGACGTTTTTAAGTGGAAAAGAAAAGTCTACAACAAGAGATAAGAAAATTACAAGAGGAAAAATCTCATTGGTAAAGGCAAACATACAGTAAAGTTAGTGGATCAACCATTATAAAGCTATTAGGAAGGTTAAAAGACAGAAGTAGTAAAATCATCTGTATCTACAATAAGTATTTAAGAAATACACAAAATAAAAAAGATGTAAAATATGACATCAAAAACACATCAGTGTCTCTGAAAGAACCCAGAGGGAAAGAACCAGAAGTTTTGTGTTTAATGCATCCTGCCTTATCTTTTTTATTACTATGTACAAAATTTTTTTTACACAAAGAAACTTAATGCTGTATTAATAAATTCACTGTGTATCTTCAAAAAAGGAAGTAGAAGAGGGAGGCTTATTAGAATGTGTTGAAACTTCAGAGATTATCAACTTAAATATAAATATAGTCACCTATAAATATAGATGGTTATATATGAACCTTACTGTAACCATAAACCAAAAATTTATAATGGATGCACACACACAAAAGAAACAAATACAAACTTAACACTAAAGATAGTCGTCAAATGAAAGGGGAAGACAGCATAAGAAGAAACAAACAAAAAGAACTATAGAAGCAACCAGAAAACAAGTAACAAAATGGTAGTAAGTACATATCTAGCAATAATTACTTTAAATATAAATGGACTAAATACTCCAATAAAAAGCCGTAGAGTTGCTGAAGGGAAAAAGATATTCCATTCAAATGGAAATGAAAAGAATGGTGGGGTAATAATGATTATGTCAGACAAAAGAGACTTTAAAACAAAGACTATAACAAGAGACCAAGAAGGATATTACATAATGATCAAGGAATCCAGCTATAAAGATATAACAGCTGTAAATATATATATGTACACAACACAGGAGCACCTAAATACATAAAGCAAATATTAGCAAACATAAAGGGAGAAATAGATGGTAATACAATAATAGTAGAGGACTTTAACACCTCACTTACATAATGAACAGATCATCCAGACAGAAAATTAATAAGGAAACACTGGCCTTAAATGACATATCAGGTAGATTTAATAGACCTATACACAACATTCCATCTAAAAACAACTGCACATGTAACACTCTCCAGGATAAATTATATGCTAGTCCAGAAAACAAGTCTCAATACATTTAAGAAGATTGAAATCATATAAAGCATCTTTTCTGACTAAAAAAGGTATGAGACTAAAATTAAATACAAGAAAAAAATGCAAAAAACACAAATGCTTGAATGCTAAAAAATATGCTACTGAATAACCAATGAGTCATTGAAAAAATCAAAGAGGTAATCAGGAAATACCTGAACACAAATGAAAATCAGAACAGTCCAAAATTTATCAAATGCAGTAAAGCACTTCTTAGAAAGAAGTTTATAGCATTACAGGCCTCCCTCAAGAAACAAGAGAATTCTCGAACAATCTAATCTTATACCTAAAGGAACTAGAAAAAGAAGGAAAAACAAAACTCAAATTTAGTAGAAGGAAAGAAATAATAAGGTTAGAGTAAAAATAAGTGAAATATAAACTGAAAATAACAATAGAAAAGATTAATGACAGTAAGAGTCAGTTCCTTAAAAAGATAAGCAAGATTGACAAACCTTTATAGCCAGACTCATCATGAAAAAAAGAGAAAGTCCAACCACTAAAATCAGAAATGAAAGAGAAATTACAAGAGATACCACAGAAAAAGAAAGGATTGTAAGAGATTACTATGAAAAATTATACACCAATAAACTGGACAACCTAGAAGAAATGGGTAAATTTATAGAAATATATATATATAATATCCCAAGACTAAACCAGAAAGATATATAAAATAAGAACATATCAATTTCTAGTAATGAAATTGAATCAGTAATAAAAACAGTCCCCCAAAACAAAAGTCTAGGACCAGATATCTTCATAGATGAATGCTAACAAACATTTAAAGAAGAATTGACACCTATCCCTCTCAAATTATTTCCAAAAACTGAAGAAGAAGGAATGCTTCTGAATTCATTCTTTGAGGCCAGCCTGATCCCAAAACCAAAGATCACATACAAAAAGAAATTACAGGCCAGTATCACTGATGAACATAGATGCAAAAATCCTCAACAAAATATTAGCAAACCAAATTTAACAATACATTAAAAGGATCATACACCATGATCAAGTGGGATTTATCCCAGAGATGTGAGGATTGTTCAGTATTCTCAAATCAATCAATGTGATATACCATATTAACAAATTGTACAGTAAAAATCATATGATTATTTCAATAGATGCAGGAAAAGCTTTTGACAGAACTTAACATCCATTTATGATAAAAACTCTCTAGAAAGTGGGATAAAAACCTCAACATAATAAAGGTCATATATGACAGACTTACAGTCCACATCATACTTAATGCTGAAAAGCTGAAAACTTTTCCTCTAAGATCAGGGACAGGACAAGGATGCCCACCCTCACCACTTTTATTCAACACAATATTGGAAGTCCTAGCCAAAGCAATCAGACAAGAAAATGAAACAAAAAGAATCCTAACTGGAAAGGAAGAAGTAAAACTGTCACTGTTTGCAGATGATGTGATGCTATATATAGAAAATCCTAAAGATGCCATCAAAAAACTGTTAGAACTGCTTAATGAATTCAGTAAATTTGCAGGACACAAAATTAACATGAAATTTTCTGCATTTCTATGTACTAACAATGAACTATCAGAAGGAGAAATTAAGAAATATTTCAGTATGTGTGTGTGTGTGTGTGTGTGTGTGTGTATTTGTGTTGATGTGTGTCTCGTTTCTTCTGTATTCACTTATCTATTGATGGGTACTTACATTGCTTCCATACCTTGGCAATTGTAAATAATGCTGCTATGAACATTGGAGTGCATGTATTTTTGAATTAATGTTTTTGTTTTCTTCAGATATATTCCCAGGAGTGGAATTGCTGGATCTACTTTTAATTTTTTGAGGAAATTCTATACTGTTTTCCATAGTGGCTACACCAATTGACATTCCTACCAACAGTGTGCAGATGTTTACTTTTCTCCACAACCTTGCCAGTATTTGTTATTTGTTATCTTTTTGATAATAGTTGTTCTGACAGGTATGAGGTGATATCTCATTGTGGTTTTGATTTGCATTTCCCTGATGATTAGTTATGTTGAGCACCTTTGCATGTGTCTTTTGGCCATCTGTATATCTTCTTTGGAAAAATATCTTTTTGGATACTCTGCCCATTTTTTAACTGGGTTGTTTGTTCTTTGTGTATTTTGGATATTAATCCTTAACTAGATATATCATTTGCAAATATCTTCTCCCATTAAGTAAATGGTCTTTTTGTTTTGTTGATCATTTGCTTCATTGTGTAAAAGCTTTTAAGTTTCATGTTGTGCTATTTGTTTGTTTTTAATCTTTTAATCTGTGTGTGTCTTTATATTTAAAGAAGGTTTGTAACAGACTATGTAGTTTATTTGTTTTTATTTTTTGTGGGTTTTTTTTTTGGATTCACTGTGATAATCTCTGTCTTTTAATTGGTGTACTTAGACCTTTGCCACTCACAGTGATTATTGATATAGTTGAATTAATTTCTACCATATTTGTATTGCTCTTTACTTATTGCCCTTGTTCTTTGTTCTTTTTTTCTTTTACTTTTTCCCTGTCTTTTCTGTTTTTAATTCAACATTTTATATGATTCACTTTTCTTTTTTTGGCATATACATTATACTTTTTTTTCTTTTTTGCTTTTTCAGTGGTTGCTCTAGCATTTGCAGTATACGTTTACAACTAATCCAAATTCACTTTCAAATAACACTATACCACTACATTAATAGTGAGCCTCTGTACTGTGAACCTCACAAGGTTTCTCACCTCCACCCATGTCCACCCCCAACGCCCAGCCCTTATTTGGGACAGGATGGCTAGAGTGACCTGGAGTTGGGTATTCCCCTTTGCAAGGCCTGTTAGGCTCTGATAATACCTCAGTAGGTTAGGTTCTGGTTAACTAGTTCCCCATGGGTGCAGATATTGTTAAGAAGAACAGAGTGCTCTGGCATATTCATTTTCTCCCCCCTCTGCTAGAATCAGAAGGGGATTTTTATTTAATATCTACTATGGGAACCTGGTTGAGTTCCCAGAGGTAAATCGCAAGTATTATGGAGGCAGCACTATGACTAGGTTCCTCTCAGAGTTGTCCACAGTGAGCCTTCAGCAATTTGTCATTTACAGGTCAGGTTTTCTTATCCTCAGTAATTGTTCTTGAATAATATTAAACTGGAACTATCCTAGGACTTATGATTAATCTTGGGAAAGTAACTTATCTATATATGTTAAAAAGTTTATAATTTTGATATAGATTTAAATTAGTATGAAACTTTCTGAAGCCATTCTCATTTTTGTGTGTTTGCACATGTTTTTTTTTTCCTAGCCAAAATAAACTACCCATTTCATTTCTTTTTTGTGATTAGATTATTTTGATTCTTCAAGGTCCTTCGTTTTTATTATGTTACCTGCATTTGCTCCAGCCCATAATAATCTCTTTTTGATATCATGTAGCACTTATATTTTCTAACAGTTTAGCAGTTGAGTAGGTACTGTCTTATTTTGTACTTTTGTTTGTTCTTAAGTCTTTCCTTTTTGATATGTCAAAATCCTTGAGGGCAGTAATTATCTTTATCTTTCCCTGTATCACCCAGAAGACCCAGCACCTAGTGGTGGGCACATGGAAGGTGTGTGCTAATTTGCTGAGTGATTGAAACATGTGATTATTAATCATGAAGCAAACATTTTCATATTACATTTCATTTTAGTTTTACCACAGTATCTAACATAGAAGTGTTTACACACCTCCTGGAAGGTGCTCAGGCTTATGGGTTGTTGTGTATTAAAAATGATATTCATGTCAAGAATGGAGAAATGGAACAGTGTTTCTCTTACTGCCACCTCTGTTTTCTATTAACAATAAATGCATGTAGGCCTCTAAATGACTGTCTGCCATGAATTGCATCATTTACACTGGCTTTTAATATGCCTCCTGGCATTTCAGTTTCTGTTCTCAGCAGGCAACCTCACTCATGCTGAATCCTCTAATATTTGTACCCAGATAAATGCTTATATTGCTGTGAAAGATATTCTCACCTTGCCTCTACATGGTTTCAGATGAATGTCAATGACACATTGGAAAGTGCATCATTCAAATATAATTTAAAATACTGAATCATAACAATTTCCTAGAATTTATATTCCATTTTCTGTTAATGAACATGAGTTTTTATATTGAGTTTTGTCACTTGTATATGATTAGTCCTGGGTTTTGTCATCGTCTGCTCTTGGAAGAAGAGGGATGTGTTTTACCTGCTGCAAGCCAGCAGGTACACTGTGGAATGCCTGTGCCTGAGCTCAGAAAAAGGGGCAGAGAAACAGGAAAAGCTGAAAATGATTTATAACATTTGCTTTGCCCAAGTTGGGGATGAAGTGTAGCAGGGAGGCTGGGGATGGAAAATGCATATTTAAATGTATTAGCTTTTAATCAAAGCTCAGAGGAGAAAAAATTTTCACTTTGTAATAATAAATTTTTTGTATGTCAATAATTATGTTGATGAACTTAACAAATTTCTTTTTAAAGCTTTTTTTTTTGTCTTCAGGACCCTTTTTGTTCAAAGACTTATACTGTACATGAGATAAAGGTAAAAGAAAATCACATTTATATTCATGTGGAACATTCTTTTCCAAATTGTATATTAGTAAAATAATAGATTGGTTCTTTTTTTTCAGGGAATAAGGCTTCATATTTAGAAACATGTATTTATAAATATTGTGAATTTTTTTAGATGTTTTGTGTGGTCAACAGAATCGTAGCTTTGAATTTGTAATTCTCTATCTAAAAACATGGGAATGATTACTTTATACATTTTGCTTTATTGGTATATTAATGAAAGTCCCTGATTATTGCTCAGGAGAGAGGACTCACACAGCAACTCATATAATTATGTAAGTTTTAATCCTAATGTTGATCTAATTTAGAATCATTTTTTATCTATTAGAGTTTTTTTTAAATTAATGGAACATAATTATTGTGGTGAGGTTCTGGGATCAGGGTAATCCTTCTGCCCCTCTTCTTGCCATTTGAAAAAATCTATAGACAAAGATGTAGGTTAACTCATTCATTTATTCATGAATGACTCATCATTTTCTAATTTTTTCCAGGTGGTATATCTTGAGAAAGATATTTGAATATTCATTCATGTGTATTTTGCATCATTCTATTATTATTTTGACAAACTCAAGAGAGTTTTTCAGTCTGTATCCTGTCATTAACATGCAAATATTGTTCTGATAACAGTGGGCATAATGATACAATCAAGGAATAAAAAGAGTCTTCATTTTCAATATGTTATTCTGTCCAATAGGCGGTCTAAGTTTATGTAGCTTTTCACTATGACTAATGAAACTATCCAACTGAATGTAATTGCATCAGAGATGGTCAAATAAGGTGGTAGAGTTACGAGTGGGGAGGGGATTAGGATAGGGAAGGGACAGAAGAGTAAAACAAAGCAGTTGGTCAACACTTAGGTTAAAAAGCAAATGTACAGTTGGAAGGTAGTATTTGTGGCCAGTCTTAACACCAGAATATATCTCAGACTCAAGCTTAGACTGGAAGTACACCATTGCCAAGTAGAATAACTAGTGCCAGATCTACAACACTCACTAAGCCATACATAGATAGGTGTGTGATTGAAGTTTTCCTTATTCTTTTGTTAATAACTTCGGTTTTGTAAAATAAATAATTTTGTGAAATGAAGTTAATAGCTTTCTTCTGATATTAAGCCAGAAGATTTTGAAGAGGCACAGGAGAGAAACAAAAATAAAAGGACTGAAAATGCCTAGTTAGAGTGTCCAGCAGATCTGGGGGGCTGCTAATCTGAGGAAGAAGATAGCTAATAAATGTGCTGTGTTCTATTGTTCCTTTCCTTTTGCTTAGATTTATTTGTTTTCTCTTTCTCTAATTCTTTGCTTTTAGCCCGTGTTTATTTTTTTAAGTTGTGTCTGTTAAAAGCAGCATTTTCTTGGAGTATTTTCCAACATTGTTCTTCTGTGTCAGACTTTATCTAATGTTTTTGGGTCTTTCTCGCCAACATCACATTTCAAACAAGCCTATCTTTTTTTTTTTTAACTTAATGAAAAACTAATTAGAATATGAGCTGAAAACATGTTATGTGTATGCCTTTGACAAAAGAAACATTAGTATAACCTGTTTTATAGCTCTTACTTTCTAAAATGGAAAGTTTATTTTCTTGTGAATGTTAAATCCTAGATTTTCTTTATTAATCTTGTTTTCTTTGGCTAGATATATTATTCCTCGTATCTTAATATCTAGAAGAATAGATTATAATATTCTCTATTTCCTATCATTTTTAGAGGAAAAAAACTTGGCTATTAAAGTAAAACAAAATTGTCAATCAGTTAGAAGCCAGTCATCTAGTACCTCACTTACACTATATTATTGGCCTGGGATTTTATGCTGTTGTGTGAGGAAGCCACAACTAGAGAGCTTTCTAGGGTTGATAGCAAGAATTACACTAAAAAAAAATTTGTGTCACATAGTTATTAGTATTTTTTTTGTTGTTGCAGTAGAAAAAATAGCAACACCAACAACTATCCTTGTGCCTCTTTCCTTCAGTGCCTTTCTTTCTTTTGCCCAAATCTGAGGCCAATTTGGAGGGAGTTAGAAGGAGATGAAAGAGATTTGCAGTGGAAGCTAGAATATTAAGTGCTTTGGCAAGCATTTTGATTTCTCTCTCAGGAGGAAAGGAGCAGCATGCCAAATTCTTACTACGCAGAAAGACACTGACTAACGGGCTAATTCTGAAAATATTTTATGTGCATGAAAACAAAGGTTTATGAGAATTACCACTAAACTCTTTCCCTCTGTGAACCCCTGGGTTTTGTGAGGGGATTAAAAAAACATTTATTCGGGAGTATGTGTAAAGTTAATCTTCTGCCTAACTTTCCTTCATGTGCATAACATTTGTGGATTTCAGCTGCTGCTCAGTTCTCTTTGTTGTAAGGCCATTTCCAACTCCTCAGTTGCTGTCAATCGCCATTAAGTATCAATTTAATCAAGGCAGAAATCAAAGTACAACAAGCATATAAAACTCATCTTCTAAAGTGATATGCAAATAAATAATCAAAAGTGCAAAATTAAAGTATGGTCTACTCCACATTGGTACCAGAATGAGAGACAAGCTGCATGGGTTCAAATTCCGGCTCGGTCCTTGCTGGTTATGTGGCCTTGTTCAGTTTGCTTACCTCTTTGCCTCGCCATTTCCTTAACTGTCAGATGGGGCTGATAATGGATCAACCTCGTAGGAATATTGTGATGTTTCATGTAAATTATTAAGCACAGTGTCTGGCACTTGGTAAATGCTCAGTAGAGTTCTTTATTATTTTTGTTGTTATTGTTGTTGTTGTTATAAAAGTTTTCTGAACTGTAGGAAAATATGATTTTGAAAAACATTTTAACATCAATAAAATAGCAACATATAAGGTAGCATGCTGAATTCATTTATTTACATGCCAAAATGAGGAGAAGTAAAATCTGAGAAGTTATATTGCAATGTAATTGACCCAGTATATATTGTATGACCTAAAAATTCAGCATTGTTTGGCAAGAGTGATCTAAATTACTAAATATTGAGATGAGAGAATGTCTAATAAATGCTCAGTTTTAATTCACTGAAGTATATATAAGTAATAAAATCAGGACGACAATGCATTGTATGATTTAATACTTCACCAATTTGATTTAATAAACTCTCAAATCTAATGTTTTACTTTTTAATTATTTCCAAATGTAACAATTCACACTTAAGTACTTTTCTGAAGTTTGTTACTGGTTATTACATTAATATTTCCATCATAAATAATGCAGACAAACTTCAGCCCAGTCTTTTGTTCCACCTATTAGAAATTCTCTGTTAGTATATTTGGAATCAGTTACATTGTGATATTGCAGTATGTTTACCAGGCAACTCAGATGTCTTTATGCTGTTAGTTGAGATTAGCATTATCAGCTTACCCTAAGAAAATGAGCAGTTATTTTCTAAAAGCCGTGCTTCTTTTTAACAAAGAAGACTTCAGTATTTATGGGAAGCTAGATAAGCATCTTTATATTTATTTACACTCTGACACTCCTGGAGAATTTTTTTTTAATTATACAAGATTCAGGAATACAGCATTACATTTCAACATCTGTATATACTACACAGTGATTATCACCACAAATCTGGTGACCATCAGTCACCATACAGTTGACCCCCTTCACTTATTTTGCCCACTGCACAACCTCTTTCCCCTCTGGTCACCACTAATCTGTTTTCTGTACCTATGAGGTATTTTTTGTTTTATTTTGTGTTTTGTTTTGTTTTATATTCCACATCTGAGTGAAATTATAAGTATTTGTCTTTGTCTAACTTTTTTCACTTAGCATAATGCCCTCAAGATCTATTCATATTGTCACAAATGGCAGGATTTCACTCTTTTTAATGGCTAAGTAGTACTCCATGTGTCTATATACCATAATTTCTTTATCCATTCATCAGTGGACACTTTGGTTGTTTCCATATCTTGGCTGTTGTAAATAATGCTGTAGTGAACATAGCGGTGTGTATATCTTTTTGAATGAGTGTTTTTGTTATCCTTTGGATAAATACCCAAAAATGGAATAGCTGGGTCTTATGGTGGTTCTGCTCTTAATTTTTTGAGGACTCTCTATACTGTTTTCCATAGTGGATGCACCAATTTATAGTCTCATCAAAAGAGTACGAGGGTTTCCTTTTCTCTGCATCCTCTCCAACATTTGTTATCCCTTGTCTTTTTGATAATAGCCATTCTGACTGGTGTGAAGTGATGTCTTATGGTTTTGATTTGCATTTCCCTGATGATTAGTGATGTTGATCACCTACTTTTCCATATACCTACTGGTAATTTGTATGTCTCTTTTGGAAAAATGTCTGTTCAAGTCACTTGTGTATTTATAAGTCAGGTTATTTGTTTTTTTGATGTTAAGCTGTATGATTTGTTTTTTTGATGTTAAGCTGTATGAGTACCTTATATATTTTGGATATTAACCTCTTATTGGATATATGGTTTGCAAATATTTTCTCTCAGTCCATAGGTTGGTTTTTCATTTTGATGATGGTTTCCTTGACTGTGCAGAAGCTTTTTTAGTTTAAGGTAGTCCCATTTGTTTATTTTTGCTTTTGTTTCCCTTGCCTTTGGAGTCAGATCCACGAAAACTTGGCTACCACCAATGCAGTGAGGTTACCACCTATGTTTTCTTCTAGGAATTTTATGATTTCAGGTTTTACATTCAAATTTTTAATTCATTTTTATTTAAATTTTATGTATGGTGTAAGATAGTAATCCAGTTTCATTCTTTTGCATGTGGCTCTCCAGTTTTCCCAACACCATTTATTGCAGAGACTGTCCTTTCTCTATTGCATGTTCTTTGTTCCCTTGTTGTGAACTAATTGTCCATATATGTATGGGTTTATTTCTGAGCTCTTAATTCTGTTCCATTGATCTATGTTTCTGTTTTTGTGCCAGTATCATACTATTTTGATTACTTTAGCTTTGTCGTATAGTTTGAAATCAGGGAGCATGATACCTCCAGCTTCATTCAGGAGAATTTTAATTTTGAGAAATAAATCCAAGATTACCAAAGGATAAGAAAAAAGTATATACTTTTGCCTTTGGGGTTATATGATTCCATATTCAATAAATTATAAATACTACAAGACAGGCCCAATACTACTTAGTTTCTAAGAATGGAAGAATTGAAGGGTTTATGAATCTTTTTAATCTGGATAAGGGAAGGAAGGACTTAAAGGGCTAACAAGGGAGAAACATAACATTATCATTTCATGACATGTGACATAAGATTAAGTCTCAGTGAGGGTCAATCTGATGAGCCAGGTTGTCATCTGAGAGACCAATAAGAATAAATTGCACTTATCACCTTCCAGAACTCAACTGAGCATGGCTCGATTTCTTACGATAAGTACATAGATTATTAGAAGAGACTGGACGTGGGATTACACCCATCGATTGGGTAGAGCAGGTGCTAAGGAAAACAGCCTCAGCCTTATGTACCGTATAGATGTTGTCTTTTACTACCTACTTTCCTTCCATACTCAGCCTTGACTTTCTAAAAGCATTGATGTGTTGGACAAGAAGTTAACAAGAGAAGTTCAATACGAAGTACTGGTAACTAATAAGTTGCCCCATCTGATAGTAGGACTTATGTTGGGGAATCCAAAAGTTGATTTAATCACTCAGAGGCAGAGAAAGTGAATTGTAAGACTGTGATCCTGGCCTGGAAAGAGAATAAGGATCTAGTGTTAGATGAGATTACCAATAGAAGACAAGATTATAAGAAACCAAGATAGAAGTTTGTTTATTAACAGAGCATAAAAAAATTCAGCAACAAGAATGAATTGATGCAGAAAGTTGGATAAGGCTGTTGAACTCAGGCCTGGAGACAGAATTGGTGTCCTAAGATGCAGGAGAGAGGAGAAAGGAGAAAGGCATAAGGGCAGGAGGTCGAGTCTCTAAGTGGGGAAATCATATGGCAGTTGTTGTGAGGTAGAATATGCACGGATTGATGCTGTCAATCAATGAGAGCATCTATAAGTTGAGTTTTATAGGATAAACAAGATTTAAAGGAGAGGACTCAATGGGAGGACAGACTGACAGACAGACAAAATATTCCTGGGCCTGAGTCTCTATGGAAGTTTCTTAGGTGACTTCTGGTAGAGCGATCTTTCAAAAATGCCAATCTGATTCCTGCCTCAGATCCTCCAGGGGCGCCGTAGCACTGAGGGAATGTGCACTTTCCATAACCTGGCTCATGTGATCTTCAGTTGGCCCTCAATCATAGTTACTCCACAGGAAGCACTAAGAATTAACCAGAATATGCCATCTTCTCTCAAGCTTCTCTGCTTTGGCTAATGCCCTTCTGAAATTCCTTGCTGAAATTCCTCTGCCCCACGTTGACCCTAACTCATCCTTTACCGTTCTAACTTCCTTGACTGAATTCTCCTCTGTGCTCTCATAAAATTCTATGCATGCCTGCAGTTAGAGTATTTACCTTAAGTGCCGGTTGACCAATCAACCAGTCTTCCGAATTAGCTGAAGTTCTTTGATGAATGAATAAATGAATAGATGAGACTCTGAGTGGAGAGAATTATTGCTAAGATTTCGTCTGGTTTGATGGTCAGCTTGTTTGAAGCGCCTCAGGCCTACTAATGCTAGCTTCCTGTTTGCAGTGAAGGAACTATCCAAAAACTTTCAAGAGGTCTTCCTTAGCTGGCTTCTGTTTCTCAATAGAGCCCTTTGTGGGGATACTGGAGCCTTGTAAGGTCAGGTTATATAGGGGAATCTCTGTTACTGAGGGGCTCTGGAATTCTAACTATGCCTTTGCTGTCAGGGGAGGTTTCAGGTTCTATATTTTGGGGAGTGGAGAAGTCTAAAAGGAATAATGTAGTTTCTGTCTTCAAGACACTGATGGAGGAATGGCACTGGAAAAACCTACCCTGGCTGTAATTTTTAATCCATGGATCTTGAAGTCCATGGTGTGGGCTACTTGGGAAATATGTGAAGATCAGATAGGTCAGACTTTGTGAATCTGACAATGTGACAAATTGTGAGTATGAGAATATACTGTTCATTAGCTCCTTTCATGTGTCTTTTGGATTGGCCTTACTGATCTTTAAACAAGAAAAATACTAATATTCAGCTTCACCAAGATAATAAGAATACCGTCTTTAGGTGTGGTACCATCAATCTCTCATAGTCAAAGAAATTGTCTGGGTCTGGGGTAGAAAATTGGTTTTGGGGTAGTGAAAGTGCCCCAGTTGCCCTCTCCAGGTTAGGGAAAGGATGGGGCACATTAGCCTGCCCAAGGAGTCTACCAAGTTGAAAGCAGTGGGCCAAGGTGAATTTAAAGGTGAAGTAAAGAGCCTGGAGCCAGAAACCAGTTTGATTTTCCAGAAAATGTGTAGGACAGAGCCTGAGACAACCACTGAAATGGTATGTAGGAGAGGGAAGTCTTTAATTGGCCAGACTCCATTGTGGGCAGGGGACCCTCCGCAGCGGGCAGCTTATGGACCAGATGTGAGTCCTCTTCAGGACTCACTAGGAAAGGAGGAGTCCCTATTCTTGTTGGGAGTATCTGCTATCCGCTTGACTTTCTGCTTTTTGTTTATACATTCTGATACCCTATTGAAATGAATACCACTTTAAATAAAGGTAATCACATAGAATGGTTATTAAATTAATACTGAAAATAGAGCATTATTCCTTAAAGTGTGTTCCAAGGTATTCCTGTGAAATGTTATCAAAAAAGTATACTATGGTCAAATTTTAAGTTTGGAATAGATAAACAAATTTATACTGTATAGGGGAAATATATTCAAGATCTTGTAGTAGCTCACAGTGAAAAAGAATATGGAAATGAATATATGTATATTCATGTGTGACTGAAAAATTGTGCTGTACACCAGAAATTGACACAACATTGTAAATTGACTATAACTCAATAAAAAATAAAAACAAAAACAAACAAAATTTTAAGTTTGGAATATGCTCTATGTCAATCTTTTCTTGGTGATTCACTTTACACATTAGCATAGTAAAAGCTCTGAGAAGTCATACAGTAAAGAAACCTGTTATTTCCAATCTTAGCTTATTGCAAAACCATTTTTGGAACGTGTGGTGGGGGCTTACTGTGGAATACACCTTGACAACACTAAAGTAGGGGTTAATAAAACATTTGATATGGCAAAGAAATTGCTAAAAATCAGGTAAAAATCCCTGGAGCTAGGATACCTCAAAAGGTTTAAATCAGAACATCTATGAAGCATGTTGCTTTGGGCCTTTTGCATAGGTGGTACTGGGTCATTTCTTTCTGCTGTTCTTATTGTTTTTTGTTAATAGGAAAAGAGCCGAAAAAGGCCTGTTCCTGCCAGCTTTGTGAGAGCCAAGTTGCTGTCAGTAGGATAGATATCAGCTAATCTTTCAACTAAGGAATCACTGCAGTTTCTGGAGGAGTCATGGTTTTTCCTTGCCTTGAAGGAATATAATTTTATATATTATATTCTGGGGTAGAAATATAAATTTAGATTTTTCTCTATGGTTTTATCATTCTCACTCTCTCTCTTTCCATAGATAGAGATATATTTTTTTATTTTTCAAAATTAAAATAGAATTCATTCTACAGAATTCCTGAAGTGAATGGCAGACAACCACTTTTCATAATTTTCAGAGAAAAAATATTTGAGGTAGCCAAAGGCTCATTCAGTTCGGCATTAAATGGCTTCTAAAGGCATCTAAAATCCAGCTAGTAAATTTTAGAATTAGGCAGAATGGCAAATCAAATGATTATGGAGCAAGACAGGTATACAGAATAAGTGAGTGAAACAGGCTGGATGTGAGCTATAGTGAATGGAAATGTGCATGCTCATTAAATGAAGCAGCAGCTCCAGAAGATTGTTTTCTGGGGGAATGTGGGCTTGTTTTTTCTGTATTACTTGATTTTTACAGAAGGGCAGAGTATCTGAATCTCTAAGTAAAATCTCTCAAATTTTAAGTTGGTGCTCATAAAAAAAAATTCACTTTGCAAGTCAAATAATACATGTTCAGGGACTAGTTCAACTTCTAAAATAGGCAAATATCAGAATGTACACAGCAGAATTCAGAAAGTCTTCATCCCAGCCTAGTTCCAGATTCTGTCTATCATTGAACGTTTTACAGAGACACGAGTGTAACTATGTTCCTAGCCAACCCCATAACTGACATGTCTTTTGTGAACCTTATAAGCATCTGCTTAAAATTAATTTGAGACCACATTGCCGTTATTTGATGATCTTAAAAAGTCACATTACGTTTCCTCATGGCATTGCATTAGGAAACTTTCAGTTTAAGGTTATAGGATTTCAGTTAGAAAACATTTAGTAAAACACTGACAGCAAAAAAATTGGCCTAAAGTAAAATAGTTTTCTTAACTGCAAGAATATTTTGACTATTATATTTTTATGTGATTGAATAATTTTTAGTTGGAGATTCATTTTATAACTTTATTGACAGGCATTAATTTCAATTTTGAATCAATACTACTTAAATTTTTTTTTCTTATTTTCTTATTCTCTTTGAATGGTGAAATGAAGAGCATATGTAATATGTTGAAAAGTTTTGGGGGGCATTTAAAATGTCACTTCAGTATTAATGAAATTCTTTGAGTGACCTTTGATGTGGAAGTAATCACAATAACTCACTTTTTTCCCCTTGATTATTAAATATTTTGAGAAGGAAATGGAAGTCTTTCTAACAAATTTTACTGTGTTCCCTCCATTACACTTGGCCTACCTCCTCCCTCTTTTCTTCTCCTTGCCTGTTTGTAACAGCATTTATGGTGCAATTAGAGACTTTTCTAATCATAAAGTTCTTCACGCTTTCCAGGACACAAAAAGCAGCTGATTACTTGACTCTCTCTGCCCTTTCTCATCTGCCTTCTTCCTTTACCATTTTTATTACACTGGAATGTAACTGTCTTCCTTTTTTACTGTCTTCCAAATGTAACTATGAGTCACTTGAGGACAGGGTACCATTCCATTATTTCCAAATTAATGAATGTCTGATGTGGTATCACACACATAGTGGGCATGTAATGCACATTTTTAAGTGAATGCCTTTCATCTTTCTTTTTTCTCCTTAGTGTAATTACAGTCTTATCAGAAAATATAAATAGTGACCTGAAGCTGTCGCATATTCTCTTTTCCTTTTATTGAAGCAAAGTTACTATTGTTTCAAACCTAAAAATGGGAAGAAAAGGAAACTTTAAACTTTAAAGATTCTTTGAACATCTTAAAGTTGTGTGTGTTGTTTCTAGCAGCTCACGTATAGTGCTCCTGAATCTCTTCAAAGAAAAATAGGTATATATATAGGCTGGTGTTTAAAAACAACTAATGTAATCTAATGATACTTTGTGGTGCATTAGCAAATGTGTTATAGTGTTTCATTTGTACTAATTTTTTTCATTGATTCAAACATTAACTTATGAATAATTTGCTGATCTATTATGTATAAGAAAAACTAACTCTCTTATTTTTGCTATACACATTACGGAATGTTTGGAAAGTAATGAAAAAGATTGCCTTTGAAATTACTTCCTATGATAACTGCTACTAACTTTTTGGAGTCAGTTTCTTCTTTTAAAATGTGTTCATTATATTATTCCCCAAAACTTTAAAAATCACATTTAAAAAAAAGTATATTTTAAGGAGAAAAAGGGATTGAGAAACTGAGATTTCACCATCATAATGTTATTTTTCTGTAAGAATTTTAATAAAAGTTTTTAATAATCTTTTATAGCTGTTCTACTATTGCAAGGTAAACATAACAAATAAATGTAGTTTAGCTAAGGAACACATACTTAAATATCACTGACGAGGACATCTTGAACAGCATGTAAGACTGTACTGAAACTGGGTTTCTAGGAATTGTTATACATGTCATAACCACTAACAGTAAAGAAAAAAGGCGGCCAACTGAGCAGCCAGCCCCTTACACAGAGACGCTGTGTGTTCCTGTATTTGGAGAACAACATACTTTATCCCTTTGCACAAGGTGCTAATACCTCTGGAGATCAGCTTTTCACTAATAAGCAGTCTTCAGAATGCGAATCATGTTCCCTGTTAACCTATTGAGTGATATCCAGTTTATGTTGTAAAATCTTTTATAGTCAAAGACATGTCTGAATTATTTTGATTGTGTATATATATATATATAGTTTAAAAAACATTTAACTATGCAATCTGATATTCTGATTTTTAAAAATCCAACACTATAATGTAAGCATTTTCCATGTTGTTATACACACCCACTATAAAATTATTTTTAATAACTAATATTGCATTGAGTAAATTAATTAATCATTTCCTTAATAAACGTTTGTATTACTTCTCAAAATTTTGCTACTGCAAATTACTGTGGTGATTGGCTTTCTTCAAAGCCAAAGCAAACAAAGTTTCCTATATTAAGACTTGTTTCCTAAGGCTTGATCCCAGCAGTGGAATTCCTCGACCAAAGGATATGGATATTTTAACGCGTAGTTTCAAAAATGCATTACGAAAACATTTTATAGAAATTTATACTTCCACAAACGATGTAAGAGAATGCTGTGTCATTGTAATTTGCCAGGATCAGATACACTCGTTTTTGTTAAATCTTTGTTACATTAAAATTTATTAGATTGAAATATTGTTTTAATTTACATTTCTCTAAATTTTAGTGATGTACGTTTTTTAGTTTTTTACTCAGAATATTTTTCTCTGAATTGCCTATTTATTGTCATTTGCTTATTTAACTACATTTTTTATTCTTAAGGATTGGTGGAAAGCATTCAGTCTTCAAACACCTGTTATTTAGGACTCGAACTAGTGTGAACAAAAAGTGTTTCATAGATCACAGATTTCAAGGAAAATTTGAAGAGTCAGAAGACCTGTGAAGCTAGGCATCAGGAATAACCTGACCAGAGGACATGACCACCCCTAAGATTTTCATTTTTGCCTTTCATTCTGCTTTTCTTTGCATGTTGGCTTAATTCTCCTAAACTGCTGATTAGCTTTCTTAACTTAAAGGGAAAGCTGTTGCCTACAATGCCTAAGTTTTACTTCTTACATCTACTGCCGCCTGAGAGGGAGTGCCTGTTGTTTTCTCAGGTCCCAAGAAAATAATCCTAGGAAAGACCTCCGACACAGTTTGAGGAAGGTGGTTCATCCACTTAGCCACTGGGGTTGGGTCATAGAACATGGAAACTTCTGTGGCAGTTATATGAATGATTGGATCTGCAAGAGTGGGGTAGAAAGAACCAATTCTTTGCATAAAGGGTTGATGATTCGTAAAAGAAAGGGAATTATATTAGGTGGACAAAACAGTAGATAACTACTACATGAAAAAGAGAAAATATCCAAGGATTTTGTATTCTTTTTCATCCTTTAATCAACAGAAAAATATTTATCAATGCCTACTATGCTGCCAGAACTGGGAGAGGACAATTAGGGAAGTAAGAAACATAAGTTCTTGCATTAAACAATAAATAATGTAATTTTTATTAAGAGTATCTTAAAATGACATAGCAATATTTAAAAGTGTGATTTTATTAAGAGCACTTTAAAACAATGGAGATTTCAGTTTTTCTCTAAATTGTCTTCTTTCCCTTTGCCTTCAAAAAAATACAGTAAAATTATTTGCCTCCATTTTATGAAGTATATACATCAACCCTAAAATACAGAATTGTGTGTTTGGTTTTTTATTGTTAGGATTAAGATTTTTCACTTCTGCTTCTGCTCTAGTAAAGCTTAAGATTATCATATTTAGTCAAAGGAAGCTCTATTACTTTAATAGACTGTCTACATATTAAAGAGAGCAGGAGGGAAATTAGTGAATAATCAAAGACTGAGTAATGCTCAAATGAGGTTAATTACATGAGGTTAATTTAACACGCAATGTTGATGCCGTCCAGTGCAAGGTACCATTCTCTCATCTTGTTGGAAGAAGGTGGGGAGAGACAGAGACAGAGGGGAGAAGAGAGAGGAGGGAATGAATATGAATGTGTGGTATCACAGTCAAGCAATGGCTTATTATTATTAGATCAGGTAATACTCCATATCCTTAATCCAACAAGGCAGGCACCTTTTAGAAGGAGTCAAACTATTGAGTACATTGATGACATACAGGGTAAGGATGCTTCAGGATAAAATTAAAACTACCTTAGTGAAAGGATATATTTTAGTAACTAAGGTAGAACTTCTGTAGGATGATATAAATATCATGCTAATTTTTTAAAAAAGCAATAGAATACCACTCAAGAGGAAATTGTTTGTATTCACAAATAATTTTGTTTTAAATATTGCTACTGTTCTATACACTTGTATGTTAGTGACATTTCTAGTCCTGTGCGTTCTTCTGTTCATATTTTTGAAGTTGCCGTAAGTCCTGATAATAGGCAAAGAAGTTTGGTTTCTGCCTTTAGGGTTTCACAAAGTGCTAATGACTTTTCTCTGCAAAATAAGATTTTTTTTCTAGTTTTATTGGACTACCAATACCATGCTGTCTTGAATACTGCAGCTCTTTAGTATTGTCTGAAGTCTGGGAGAGTTATTCCTCCAGCCTCTTTCTTCAGTAATGCTTTGGAAATTCTAGGCCTTTTGTGGTTCCATATAAATTTTATTATGATTTGTTCTAGTTCTGTGAAATATGTCCTGGGTAATTTGATAGAGATTGCATTAAATCTGTAGCTTGCCTTGGGCAGTATGACCATTTTAACAATATTGATTCTTCCAATCCAGGAGCATGGAATATCTTTCCATTTTTTTGAAGTCTTCTTTAATTTCTTTCATCAATAGTTTATAGTTTTCCATGTGTAAGTCTTTCACCTCCTTGGTTAGATTTATTCCTACATATTTTATTACTTTGGGTGCTATTTTAAAGGGGATTGTTTCTTTGCTTTCTTTTTCTGTTGATTTAAAGTATTTTCCTTTAGAATCTTTTTATTATGAATATTAATAGATGATCTAAATGAAAATAACTAAGAAGAGACAATAATACCTTTCCCATTTTTTTTACAACTCTGTATTCTTACCACAATCCACTTTAATCAAGTTGGCTAAGAGAAAAACTAGAAAATAGATAAGGGTAATAAATGTGTTGTCATCATGATTGCGTTTGGCAAGAGGGTTATAGCACAAGTCGTCTAACTCCTCGTACCGGACTCTGTCCGCTAGAACATGCTGTTAGTCCCACTGTTTTCAGGAACACCCTCTGACTAGACAACAGCATGTCCTCACATCAATCAGCATAGAGCTCAAAGTCTGTGCAGAATTATGACTCTTAGAGAAAGCTGTGTGCTTGCACAGTACATACTGTATTATAATATTTTGTGAATTATCTAATTTCATAAAGTTGATATAATACATACAGTAAAAGTGAACATTAGTGCCTTTCAGGCATGTCATTTTTAACCATATCAGTTTGATTTGAAAGACATGAAGCAGAGTTAGCAAAGCCAAAACAGAATGGACTAATGTGACCTAACTTCTCAGGGGTATTGTCAGAGGGTTTGAGATGCTATTTATATGTAACATTCATTTGGGGATTATAGCAAAATAAGTGATATTGGAAAGTGTTTTAATGTGTATTTTTTAATTATGAAAAGGAAGCTTTTGTAAAAAATAGGCTTAGAATTCTTTTCTAGGTAAATCTTAATTGTTGGAGTGGGCTTTTTTATTTATTTTATTTTTTATACATTTTTAAAGGTTACGTTCCACTTAGTTATTATAAGATATTGGCTATATTCCTTGTGTTTCATTAAGGAATGTTTAATACAAATTTAATTTAATCTAACAATATACTATATAAGCTTAAATTTCCTTCTAATATTTCTGGATTTTTTTCCCCATATTTATCAACCTTAGATGTACTTAAACACACATAATGAGATTGAGTAGGTATTTTTAAAATTCTAATTTTATTTTTTATAAATTGTTACTGAAGTGTAAACATATATAAGAGAAAAATGCACAAGTAATACATGTACAGATAAATTAAATTTCACAAAGTGAACTTCCCATGTAATCAGCACCCTGATCATGAACCTGAACATTAACATCCTCTCAAGAGCTCTCTTGTACTTCTCTTACTATCACCCACCCAAAGGAATCTACTAATCTTGACTTACACCACCATCGATTAATCTTGCCTATTTTTGAACTTTATATAAATGGAATCATATGGTGTGTGTTCTTTTATCTGGTTTCCTTCACTCACCATTATATTTGTGAGATGCATCCATCTTGTCGTGTGTAGCTGCTGTTCATTCTTATTGCTGTTTGGCTTTCCATGGGATGAACATACCACAATGGATTTATCTGTTCTACTGTGGATGGGCATTGGGTTATTTCCAAACTGCCATGAATAATAGTGTGCATGCCTTGGTTAATATATGAGCACATTTTTCTGTTGGGTATGTACCAGGTGTGGAAATTCTGGGGCATAATATTATGCATATGGCCAGGTTTAGTAGATCATACTATTTATTCAAAATAGTTATGTTAACTTATATTCCCACTAGGAGTGTTTGAAAACTCTTGTAAATTACAACTTGCTTTTCTTTTTCCTTCTTATTAAGTCTTGGTATTCTTTCCATGCTAGGACATAGATATCTATTTCATTAAAAAATTTTTTTGTATAATATTCCATAGGAACACAAGTTACTTAATGTTCTTCTAATATTGACCATGAAGGTGTTTCTTTTTATTTTTGCTATATAAAAATTGCATAACTTCCAAAATCTAATATGCACCCACCTTTTTACACCGTAATTTATAATACAGATGTATTTGACATGTACACATTATTCATTGTATATGTACAAGTGATTCTTTTTTTAAACTTTTTATTTTGAAATAATTTTAGACTCACTGAAAGTTCCAAAAGTAGTACAGAGAGTTCCCATATACCCAGCTTCCCCTAATGTTAACACCTTTCACAACTATAGTACAATTATAAAAACTAAAAAATTGACATTGGTATAATACTATTAACTAACCTACAGAATTTATTTGATTTGATCAGTTTTGCCACTAACGCCTTCTTTTCCAGTCCAGGACTCAATCTGGAATCACAGAGTGCATTTAGAGCATTTATCTTTTTAGTCTTCCTTGATCTGTGACAGTTCCTCAGTCTTTGTCTTTCATGACCTGTGGTTTTTGAAGAGTACTGGTCAGTTATTTTGTAGAATCCCTTCAGTTTGGGTTTGTCTTATGTTTATTTGTAACCATATAGAGATTATTCATTTTTGGCAAGAATACCACAGAAGTAACGTGCCCTTCTCTGTGTATCATGTCAGAGTATATATGATGCCAATATGTCTTATTATGGATGATGTTCACCTTAACTGCTTGGCTAAGGTGGTGTTTGGCAGGTTCCTCCATCATAAAATTATTATTTTTTTCCTTTGAAATGAATAAATATCTTAGGGTAGAAACTTTGAAAATATTTAAATATTCTGTTTCTTCTCAAACTTTCACCTACTTTTTTAGCAGCTATCAATAGATTTTGCTTACAACAGTTAATTACTATGCTCTTACTAATGCTGTTTTCTTTTCTTCATTCCTTCCACATTTGTTAATTGGAATTTCTCTGTACAGAAGAGCTGTTCCTTCTCTTTCATTTATTTAACTATTTAATTATTTATTAATATCAATATGGACTCATTCACTTTTCTTTTGTGGGTCATGATCCAATATAGTTTTTTATTTTGTTGCTCAGTTGTTCCAGTTTTGCCTGATTGGTGCTCCTTCAGGTGGCACCTGTGCTCTTTCAACGTGCCTCCATCTTCTTTTGAGCTTTTCCTTACTTTCTGGCACCACAAAATGTCCTAGGCTCACCTTAAATTTTCCCTATGCCACCCCTGGAATCAACCAGTTCTCTAAGATGCCCTGATTTCTTTTGTTGGGGAATAGTGCTTAGACACCAAGATATGGGCTTTGGGTGTGCTCATTGCTCCTGGGGTTGCCTTGCTCCAGAACATTCATTGTTTTTTGTCATTTGTGCCTTTCTTTCTCTTGGATCATGACATTCAGAATACCCATTTACTGTTTTCTAAAATTGAGTATTTAAAGCTATAAATTTTCTTCTAAATGCTTTGATAGATAGTGTTTCCATTATCATTTATTTCTAAATAATTTTTAGTTCAACTTTTATTTCCTCTTTGGCCCAAAGTTTATTAGATGTATGTTGAAGTTTCCACATCTGCAGTTCATTTTCATGTAATTTTATTGTGGGCAATGAATGTGGGTAGAAGATTTTTTTCTTTTTAAGACTATATTAAAATTTCAATTGTGGCTGATTACATGGTCAATTTTTATGGTTATACCATATGTTTGGAAGACCTTATTATTAGATATAAGTTCCAATTATGGTCATACATAAGCTTGTTAATAATGTTATTCAAATCCTCAATATTTTTGACTATTTTTCATGTCATTGTAACCATTCCATTTCTGTGAGAAATGTGTTAATTAATACCTCTCACTATGATTATTAATTTGTTCTCATTAGATTTTTAACAGATTTTTTAAAATATAATTTGAAGCTATGTTTTGGGTATACAAAGGTTCATGATTAGTATTTTTTCTTGGTGGATTGGGCTTTTTATCAAAATAAAAGTGTTGTTCCATTTAATATCTTGCTAGTTATTAATATTACTGTATATATTTTATCATTTTTAAAGCATCTATTCAGGTATATATTTTCTTAAATTTTTTTCCCCTACATTCCTCTGTTGATTTTTTTTTGGAGGGGGGAGTAATGAGGTTTATTTATTTATTATTATTTTTTAATGGAGGTACTGGTGATTGAACCCAGGACCTTGTGCATGCTAAGCAGGTGCTCTACCACTGAGCTGTACCCTCCCCTTGATTTTTTTTTTTTAAAGATGTGACTCCTGAAAACATTTGGTTGATTTGTTTCTCTTAGTATGCTTAAGGAAATACTTGTCAGTGTACATAGTGGGGCTAAAAATAGTAGGATTCATTAAAAATGTTTTAAAGTTGCATTAGGCTTTCAGAACTTCACTCCCACTCTGCCATCCCAGAGTCTTCTACTTACCTTTCCCTGACTCTGGCAGTTGGCATAGGTGCTATCAAAACAGCTAGTTCCCCACCTGATTTCCCCACAGTGAAGCCCATCATTTAACAACTTCTGTACACCCACCCAGAAGCTTAGAGACAGTATTTCGGTACCTTATCCACTTACTTTTCTAAAGAGAAAATAGTGTAATAAATAACCCTTTAACACAGATTCAAAAATTACCAAGATTTTGTCGTATGTTTCATCTGTTCCTGTTGTTTTTTTTCTGAATTAATTCAACACAGCTCCAAGACAGCATGCTGTTTTCATCCCTATTTACTTCAGTGTGATGTACCATTTTCTTATATAACAACAATATTAGTATCCCAAAATTAATAGCAGTTCCTCAGTATTATCTAATTCCCAGTCCATATTCAAATTTCCTCAATTCTTAAAAAAGAAAAAAATGTTTGCAGTTTATTCATCTGACTCTTGCTCTATACAAGTCAGTATGTCGCATTTGATTGTCACTTTTCTTACTTCTTTTATCTAGAAAAGCCTCTCCCTGCTTTTCTCCCTGTGTCATCATGAACCTGTAAAAAATGGACCAGATATCCTTTAAATGCCCCATTCTTAAATATGAATGGATAATAAAGGATCTCCTGACTTTTGAGAGAAGCCTCAAATGTGAAAGACAAAAAGCAAAAAAGAGAAAAAAAAAATAAACCCAAAGGAAACAGAAGCAATGCAGTAAGCTGAAGAAAATTAAAAAAACATTATAATTGATATCCTCAAAACAATAATGAAGAAATTGTATCAATGAAACAAGAACAAGGGATAGTAAAAGAGGACCTTTTGGAGAATAAGTGAGAATTCTTGGTAGTTAAAATATAATAGCAGAAATGAACAATTTCACAGGCAGGATGGAAGATAATGAAAGTAGAACAAAATGTTAAAAGTGGTAAGATGGCAAAGAAAGGATAAGAAAATAAGATCTCTCTGGGAGTTCCCACATTCAAAATTATAGAAAGATGTTCCAGAAAGAAAACGGAAAAGATGGAGGGGAAGGAATCTTTATCCCTAGGGGGAAATTCTTGGAACTAAAAAACATGGGATTGGCTGATACAAACTACTATGTACAGAATAGATAAACAACAGGGTCTTACTATATAGCACAGAGAACTTGTAGTAGCCTGTAATGAAAAAGAATATATATATGTGTGTATATGTATGTGTATATATATATACATATATATACACACACACACACATATGTATAACTGAATCACTATGCTGTATACCGGAAACTAATACATTATAAATTAAAAAAAAATTTTAAACATCCATTTCCAAAGGAAATGCCATGTGCCCAGCATAGAGAATGACAAAAGACTGAAATAATGATGTATTGTGATATAAGAATACAAATTTAGGAATACAAAGTAAAAAGAGAACATTTTAAAACTTCTGAACTGTGATAGGGATGGGGTGGGGAGGACCAACATGTATACCATACAAAGAAGTAGGAATTAGAGTATCATTGGACTTCTCAGAAGCAGCAGTGGAAGTTAGGAAACAGTGGAGCAGAGACTGATTTTCTGGTGAAGAATACTTTCCTCATCTGTGATTATATATCCAGCCAGACTGTTCAGTCTGAAATAGAATAAAGATGCTTCTAGATATTCAAGGTCTCAGATTTACCTCCCATGCACAAAAAGCTCCTGGAGGATTTATTCCACCAAAAGGAATAAACCAAGGAGGAGGAAGACTTTAGCACCAGGATGCAGGAGATCCGACATGAGAGAAAGCTGAGGACAATTTCTGAATTGATAGGGAAAGGAAGTCCCAAGATGACAGTTGTGCAGTCAAACCAGAGCATAACCAGACAGGAGCTGGGGAACAGAGAGTTCTAGGAAGGCTGCCTCCTGGAAAAGAAATGGTATGGAAGGATTATCTGCTGTGTCTGAAGGTATTGAGAGAGGAGAATTACACTTCTGTCAGATTTGAAAGAAGTGATAGGTACACAGAAAACTAAGAAGGAAGAAAAGGAGATGGCCTTTAACCCAGGAATGGCAAAAAATTTGTACAAGAAAAGAAAGTGATCATGACATAATATATAGCCTACTAGTGAGGAACACTGGATAAAAAGATTGATTTAATTATATTGGGAGGATGAGGGAAGGAAGGCTCTGTGTGTGTGTGGATGTATAGGTGTATAGGTGTGTATAGGAGGTTTAATTCTTATTAGGACTGTGTTAGGAACTGCAGGTTACCTACCCCAACATACATTCTTCCTTCCACCTTAGTAAAAGAATTATGGACACATCTGGGGCTGATCTTTCCAGTTAAAAGACTACGTTTCTTAGCTTCACTTGCAGCTGTATACTGCCATGTGTCCTAGTTCAGCAGAAGTGTACAGTGGCACTTTCAGGAAGTCTCCTTGAAAGGGACAGAGGAGCCGCCTTCTCTGCTGCTGGTCTGGAGTGGGAAAGTAGTGGAATTTCTACCATTATCATGCATTGATCATGAGAATAACAGACACACACCAAAGATGGTAGACCAGAGAGTTGTAAGGATCCTGGGGCCCTGATGACACTCTAAAGCAATCATATCAGTATTGAACTGACTACCAATACTTTTGTTTTATGCAAGATAATATACCTTTGTATATTTAAGCCATCATAGTCAGGTCTCAGTTGTATGTAGCAGAACCAGATCTTACCTGATTTGTGATTCACTAGATAGTATCTAAAATAAAATTTAAGAAGTAACAGTATAAGCATGTTATTTAATAATATACAGATAAATACTAGAAGAAAAAAGTTGAAAGTAGTTGTTTTTGACAGTGAGAATTGGGGTAAAGTTAAATGATTGCTATTTTTTCTTTTAACTCTTTTAGTAATATTTGACAGTTAAAGTTATGTATCTATATTACTTTAATAAAAGTTAAAAGTTGGTATTTGTTCAGTTACTTTTTAATTAGTATTTCAAGTAAAAATACATGTTCACTGCAAAAATTTGAACGATACAAAGAATATAGAGTGAAAGTTATGCTTTCCTTCAATATTTGCTGCCTTTCTCCTGCCTGTTGATTCCACTTTCCTCCCCAGGGAGTGGCTCTTTGGTATGTATCTCTCCATACTTTTTCTGTACATTCATTTAGCATATGTAAAGATGCATAGTTTTCTTCTTTTATTTATTTTTATTAAAAGTATATTTAAATTTTAATTTATTAAAGTACTCATGATGGAATATTTAGACTTGTAATGGATGTTATTTGCTTATATTTTTAGAATTCGAGATGCAAGCATGCAATTAAAAAGTCACCAAAATGAATTGCAGAGAGTACAGAAAGAATTGAGTCATTTGCAACAAGAGTTAAAAATTAAACAGAGACAATCACAAATCTTCAGGTAAGATTATCTTTAAAGAATTAAAAATTACAAGATTGAAAAGATTGCTCATTTAATACTAACGGTATAGACATTCAAATACATTTTAGTGATATAATAATATAATATTAATCTTTATAAACATTCAAGGACATTTTAGTAATATAATTTCTATATTTATATAGTTTAGTATTATAGTATGGTTGAAAAAAATGGAAACACTTCACTTTTAAATAAAACTATTATCTCAACTGAATAGTTTTGCCAATAAAATTTAAATCAGGCAAACACCTTGTTCTTATTTTGCAGTGACATTTAGAATGACAGCACAGTAACTAATTCATTTTCCTCTTGACCAGTATTTCTCGGTGTATTTGATCTTCTGACTGATAGTCCAGTGACATGAAAAAAATAGAATAGGGAAACTTTTCTATCTGGATAGTACTAGACCTCCTAAATTTAGTAATTTTTAACATAAATGGTGTTAATTCTGCTTTTATATATCTTTGGAGGGCTCAAAATACCTGGAGGTAAAACCCAATGTTCTAAAGAAAATAGTACTTTTTAAAAATGGAATTGAATATTTTTTTTTTGGAATTGAATATATTGAGAATATCAGACAGAATGACTGTCTCTTTTTTTAAAATTTTTTTTTATTGAAGAATAGTCAGTTACAATGTGTCAATTTCTGGTGTACAGCATAATGTTTCAGTCATACATGAACATACATATATTCTTCTTCATATTCTTTTTCACTGTAAGTTACTACAAGATATTGAATATAGTTCCCTCTGCTATACAGTAGGAACTTGTTGTTTATCTATTTTATAGTAGTTAGTATCTACAAATCTTGAACTCCCAGTTTATCTCTTCCCACCCCTTACCCCTCTGGTAACCATAAGTTTGTTTTCTATGTCTGTGAGTCTGTTTCTGTTTCGTAAATAAGTTTGTTTGTCTTAGAATGATTAATTTTCCAGTTGAGTAACTTTTAGCTCCTAGAAAAGGGAAATAGGTTAAATGAAAATAGACATAGGTTCTGGGTGACTAAAAAAAAATATACCAGGTGAGTATTATGAATGTTAGGTTCTTATTTTTCCCAATCTACTAGTTATTATCAGGGATATTGTTCTATTAAAAAATTAAATGGGCTAATAATCTTTATACAATATCTGGTGATAACCTGTTGGCCATCTACCTTTCTTTAATGTCCTGCACATAACTGATGCTGAATAAATAATTTTTGAATGAATGAATGAATCTACTCATAAAAAACATGACAATTTTTTATCATTATAAAGATTCCCTGCCCTTTCCTAGAACCCCTCTAGTATTGAACCAGCAGGATACCACCCAGATGACCCCAACTCTCCATTTCAGTCAAGACCATCAGTGTTCAATCTTGGCTCCAACAACAGCTTTGGCCCAGGTCTGCTAAGGAAGTCCCATTTGTTTTACCCACAGATGCCATTATGGATGGCAGAACTGACTAAATTTTAAAGCTTAGGCCAGGACTAGATTAAATAATCAGTGCTGCTTCAGGATATTATGGACTGATACAATCAGTTTTTATTATTCGTATTTTACATTTGATTTATAGTATTTCAAATTCTTGAAGAAACTTAGATATATTTAAATGTTATTTTATTCTATGTTCTAATTTTGTCATCATTTTGCATTATACTTTTACTGCTAATTTTTTTCAAATGTTTTCACTAGATCTGTGGTTTCTATTTTTAGCTAAAAAATCACAAATTGGGAGTTCAGGGTCTGATTTATATAAAAAACTAGCACTTACTAAAAACAATTTTGTAAATAATCATCTAACTAGACACTTAGTATAAATAAAAGTTTTTGATAGATGAATAAAAATAATTCCTGGTTTTATTCATACTCTCACTAGTAGGTACATAGCGTAGGAAAAGGCAATATGATGAAAATAAAATCAAACTCAAAGTTGTAGAATTCAGTAATTTTGCTGCAATAGTAAATTTTAAACTAGTTTACTGGTTATTTTTAAAAAATATCTAGTAGAACATAAAACTTCAAGTTTACTATGGGTAAAGAAAAGGAGCTTATAATCTCACAGTGGTAATAAAAAAGAAGCATGAGCTTTACCTACTCAGATGTAATCATCTTTATTTATGGAGCCCAAAAGGAACTTTCAAGAGATCAATGAACTATGTCTTTGAGTCACATTGCCCTTTTTAAATTATTCTCTCATTTGTTTAATTGCAATTGGGCTTAATCACCTACCCTCCAGCGAAGTGTTCTTCATGCTCTGTGTTTTCCCTGACATCATTTCCAGCCTGTCGCTTGTAAGGGAGTGGTGAGGAGTAGCTGTGATATGCCTCAGTTGGCTCGGCATATCTGCTATTCCAAGTAAAGTGTCTTTTGAGAATGGAAATTAACTTTTGAAGACCTGTAAAATAGATACTAAAAACAGTATGGAGTATAGATATGCTTTATGTAATGTTGCATATAAATCCAATATTCCAAATCAATCCATGTTTGAAACATTTTAGTAGTGCTTGCTTTTACAGAATTCCTACTGTGAATCTTTCATGAATTGTTTGAATTATACTTATCCTTTAGTTTTTCTTATTTGTAAATCCAGACTCTATCATCTCTGAAATTTTCAATGCCAACTCCTTAAATCTCTCCTTCTAGCTCTGTCACTTTTCACTTCAGCTCTTCAGCCGCATTAAGGCTTCTGGTATTCTAATTTTCCCAACAATTTCCTGACTTTACTTTGTTTCTAGCCTTGATCCCATAGTTAATAACCTCATATCTTTTTTCAAATAGCTGTATTGAAATATAAATTACATCTTACAAAATCCACCCAGTTTAAGTGGACAGTGTAATGGTTTTTAGTAAACATACTGAGTTGTGCAACCTTTATCACATCCAATGTTAGGACATTTGAATCATCCCCAAAAGATCCTCATGCTATTTGCAATCAATCTCTATTTTTACCACCAGTATTCCTAGGCAGCCACTGATCTTTGTTTCTATAGGTTTGTATTTTTCTGGACGGTTTAGATATATGGAATCATACGATATGTGGTCTTTTATATCTGGCTTCTTTTACTGATGTTTTTGAGGTTCATTCATGTTGTATCATGCATCAGTACTTTGTTCCTTTTTATTTCTAAATAGTATTCCATTGTATGGATATACTACATTTTATTTATGTATTTACCAATTGATGGACTTTTGGATTGTTTCCACTTGTTGGCACTTATAAATAATAGTGCTATAAATATTCACATACAAGTCTTTGTGTGCATGTATGTTTCATTTCTTTTGGGTAGATACCTAAGTGTAGAATTACTGAATCATATGGTAAATTCATATTTAACTTTTAAGAAACTGCCAAACTATTTTCCAAAGTGCTTGCACCATTTTGCTTTCTTACCAGGAATGAGGATTCTAGTTTCAACTGTGTTCTTGCTAACAGTTCTTATTGTCTGTCTTTAATTTTAGCCATTCTAGAGGCTGTGAAATCCTACCTCATTGTGCTTTGATTTGTGTTTCCCAAAGGACTAATGGTGTTAAGTGTCTTTTCATGTGCTTATTAACCATTTGTATGGTTATTTGGTGAAATATCTATTAAAATATTTTGTCTGTTTTTCAATTTGTTTTTATGTTATTAGATTTTAAGAGTTATTCGTATGTTCTAGGTACAAGTCCTTTATTTGAAATATGATTTGCAAATATTTTCTCCCAGTCTGTGGAATTTCTTTTCATTTTCTTAATGGTGTATTTTAAAGAACAAAAGTTGTTATTTTTAGTGAAATACAATTTAATCAATGTTTTCTTTTATGGATTGTGCTTTTGGAAATGTATCTAAGAACTCTGCCTAACCAAAAATCACATAGAGTTTTTTCAGTGGCTTCTTCTAAAGATTTTATAGTTTTAGCTCTTACATTTAAGTCTATGATCCATTTTGAGTTAACTTTTGTGAATGATGTTAGGTAAGGATCTAAATTCATCTTTTTCATATGAATATTCCATTGTTCTAGAACCATTTGTTAAAAAGACAGTTTTTCCCTATTTAATTGCCTTGGCCCCTTTACCTATAATCAGTTCGCCATGAATGTAAGGGATTATTTCTGGACTCTCTATACTAGTCTATTCTATTTATCTACATATCTATTCTTACTGTCATTAGCATATACTCTTAAATAGTGTAATTTTTAGGAAATTTTGAAATCAAGAAATGTAAGCCCTCTAAATTTCTTTGTTTTCAAATTTGTTTTGGCTATTCTGGCTCCTTTGTATTTTCAAATGGATTTTAGGATCCGTTTGTCAATTTCTGACAAATAGCCTACTGGGATTTTGGTAGGTATAGCATTAAATCTATAGATCAATTTGGGGAGAATTGCCATCTTAAAATGTTGAATTTTTACATCCATGAACATGAGATGTTTTTCCATTGAGATCTTTAGTTCTCTTCGAAATGTTTTGTTTTTAGTATATAAGTCTTACACTCCTTTTATTAAGTTTATTTCTAAATATTTTATTCTTTTTGATGTTATTATGAGTGGATTTTTTCTTAATTTTATTTTTGGGATTGGTCATTGCTAGTATACAGACATAATATTGATTTTTGCTATGGTTTATTTTTCTGTTACCTTGGTGAACTCAATTTATTAGTTCTAGTATTTGTGTGTGTGTGTGTGTGTGTGTGTGTGTGTGTTATTCTTTAGGATTTTCTACATAGAGGATGTTTCTGCATAGACTACCAATATTCCAGCTACTTTTACCTCTGCTCATTTAATTATATTACCCTTAAAACCCTCAATCGTCATACCTACTTACAGGTTGTTACACACCAGGTCCTCAGTTCCTCCAATACTATTCTAAATCCTCATTATTTTGCTTAGAATCCCCTGTGCTACTCATCTCTCAGCAGCTGTGTTATATTTGCCTTATATTTCACAGAGTTAAAGTTATCAACACAGGCATATTTACTGTAAATTAAGTGATACTTGAGTTTTAGAACCCCTCACTCAGGACCCCCTTCCAAGATTCTAGGAAGGCCCCTGGCAAAAGTAAGATGGTTTAATTGTAACTGTAAAAATTTTGTAACTTTTTTCAGATTTCATTATATGAGATACATTCTCAATAAAATCTCTTGGATTATTTTGTAATCCATTCAATGAAGTGGAGTTGATTATTTGAATATACTGGAGAAAGGTTTAAGTTTCTTGCTGATTTGACAAAACTACTAACATTACTGAATATGACATAAAAATCATAGTATAACACTTCAAGGACATCTGAGTGTTCATCTGGTTCATGAATTTCATCATTTCAAAGACACTTTAGGATGTCATTTTCCAAGAAAACTTGAAATGCCAAAAATCTTATAGTTGTATATTAAAATTTTTTCATAAGGAGTTTTCCAAATTTGACAATTTTTAATATCTGTATGATATTACCAATAATGGGCTATGAAGTTGAAAGAATCTTTCTAAATATCACGGATAATAAAACTAATGGCCATGCTAGATAAAAACTGCATAATTTTTATATTCTCTCCACATAAAGTATTTTTATAAAATGGTTCTCATATGAAAAGGTGCTTGTAGAGCACATAGCTAAAAATTGTAGACAAAAAAGTAATGCAGAGCTGTTATTTATTAATAGTTATATTGTTTTTCTGTATTTTGTGATATTGATGGGATTTATTAACTTTCACAATTTTATTTGTAGTGATTTTTTTCATTCTATAAATAATTGCACACTTTTAAACCTGGTTTTGTAGTTACAACTTTTGTATTCTTTTTTACAAGAAAGCCACCTGTCTATCCACACCTATCATATGAGATCTAGGCCGCACAAAATGTGGTGGATCTGCTTTTAGCTAACAAGCTTGGATTTTCTGTTTCCTGCCTTTTTCCCTACAGAAGCACATGCATCCATATCCAGTCTTTCTTCTATTAAATATACCTCCAAGCCTTGACCCCCATGTACATGGCTTGCTCCAAGCAGCTACCTTACGTTGGGCCCATTAGCCCTTTAACCTTGACTTAGTTCATGGTTCTTGTCTCTCTGTCTTACCAGTTCCTGGCTTCACATTCTGACTTCCCATCCTCATGGTTGGTCCCCTTGCTTTAGTGATCTGTTTTGCTCTCTTTGATTTCTGAAATCAACATCTCTCTTAGCTTCCAGGTCTGCATGCTGATTGAGGATCCCCTGTGGCTTCTGGTCACTCAGGTAGACCTTATTAATGACGACACAGAATGACACCACCATTCTTCTTCCTGGCAAAGGCTAATTTTTTCAGCCTTTGCTTTACATCTGCCTTTTCTAGGTCTTTGCACAAGAAATGGTCCCATCTCTTGTCTATTTTTAGGCTCTGTCACTGCACTCAGACTGTCTTCTCAGCTGTGTGTCTCACCCAGGTGTCTCCATTCCTAACAAACCATTCTACTATGCATCTTCCTCTTTCTCTCCTTGCCACCTCAGATTTCTTGAATGCTTCTACCACATAACTATTTTCTCACTTCTGCTTTACTGCTCAGTCTTTTCCTGCCCAATGCCTCTCTTTAAGATCACCAAAGGCCTCCTTAATACCATATACTATGGACTCTGTTCAGCCTTTATCGGAGGTCTTAAACACAGACCATTACTTTCTTCTTTAAATTCTCTTATCCCCTGGCTTTTCAGAAGTTATTCTTTTGGCTTTTATTCTGACTTACTGATTGCTCCTCCTTGGCCTTTTGAGGGATTCTCTTCTGTTTTAGTCTCATAAACATTAGTATTGTCCAGTATTTTATCCTTAGTACTTCTTACTTCATACCAATGAGTGATCTGTTTTTTCACTCATTCATTCATTTGTCAGTATTTGCTGAGTACATATTATGTGGTGGATACTGTGCTAGGTCTTGGGAGACCGTGATGAACAAGACAGATATAGTCTCTGCATCATAGATCTTAGTCTACTCAGGGAGATAAATATTAACCAAACAAATTATCTCCCATGGCCTCAGTCATTATCTTTTTGTTGATAATGCTCAGATCTATGTCTGCATCTTGCTTGGTTACTAAGTAAATTATAGCCAGAACATCTGAAGTAATAAAAATCATTGAGGTGGCAAAAAAAAAATATGTGGTTACTTTAAGCTGTGACATTTGAAGTGAAAGCACTGGATCAGTCATTTTAAAAGGTTTTATTTACTGTTACCGCAGGCTTTACACTGCCTGTTGAGCCATGGTACAGGAAGATGCTGTCTGAGAATCTGAGATTCTCTTTTAGGCTCTGTGACTAAGTAACTTTTGACCAAATTTTCTTCACTAAATGCTTGCTGTTAAATTAATTTTAAAAGATCAAAAGAAAAAATGTGTATGAAAATAGTTAGCTATCTTTATAGTAAAAACTTTATAGTAAAAACAATAACACAATGGAATGAATTGGGGTGACCTCAGTCTTCCTGGGGTATCCCCAGTTTATATCTATCATCTCAGCATAATACAGATTGCAACTCCTTTCACTTTCAAAACTTCTCCATTTAAACAGTAGATTAGGTGGTTACTCTAAAAGCATTTTTCAAAAAAAACCTTTTTTTCAAATAAATATGTGTTACTATGGCTGCTATTTTTTAAAATCCTAATTTTTCTCTACTACTTTACAGTCAGAGACTGACGGAGTACAAACATTTCTGGAATAAGACTCTTTCATTATTTACTTTTACTAAAAGAGAGCTAACCAGTATTAAAAATGAAGTATATGATAATTTTCAAAACTGGACTTCACTGAAAGGAGAAGTTCTTCTACAAATTAAATCCATAAGTGAAACGGCTTTGACAGGTTTGTTACATATATTTAGAACATAATTGTCCTTTTTGGGAAATGGTGCACCATAAATAATGAAATAATAATATTTTGTTTTATGTAATGGGAATTATGATTAATTTTTAAAGCTGTTATTGGTTGGTAGACTAGATGACCATTAAGATCTGTTTCAACCCTGAAATTCAATAATCATAGGCCTGATCTAAGATAAGCTCTGAAACATCTATCTTGAACTGTGGTCAGAAGTCTGGTTATTCCTGTTAAATGTACAGATTTTTGTATTTTAAAACTTTTTCTTCTGTTAATGGCTGAGTAGCTCTATTTAAATAAGATTTCCCAGATTACAGATAACAACTATAAATTCTGGACAAAATAACTACCTAAAAACACTGGAGAGTGACCAAAACCAAGTACATAATAGAGGGAACGTCAAAAATCAAAAGAAGGCATATTACTAATTTTAAAAAAGCCAATTGGAAAAGTCTATTTACTGGACCATTCCAACTATATGACATTCTGGAAAAGTGAAACTATGGAAACAGTAAGAGATCAGTGGTTGTCAGGGTAGGCAAAAAGGATGAATAGTTAGAGCATGGAGGATTTCAGGGCAGTGAAACTACTTTTGTATGATACTGTAATAGTGGGTACGTGTGTTTATACGTTTGTGAAAACCTATCGAATATAGGGGTGACAATGCATCAATGTAGGTTTATTTATTATAACAAACTTACAACTCTGGTGCGGAATGTTGGTGGTTGGGGAAACTATGCATGTATGGCGGGCAGGGATTACCTGAGAGTTCTCTGTACTTTCTGCTTAATTTTACTGTGAACCTAAAACTGATCTAAAAATAGTCTACTAGTTTTTTTTAATTGAAGGAAGGGAATAGTGCTGGGTGAATTCCTTGGGTTATTTTTGTTGTTGTTGTTTGTTTGGTTTTGGGGTTTTTTTTAAGGCTGTTAGATTGAGGGCAGGATATAGTCTATTCCATGCAGGGAAGCTAAAACTTTGCTAGAAATCTGTAGTCTTTTTGGCTTGAAGACTGGAGGACAGAGGTCAAAGCAGCCCCATCTTTGAGAAGAGAGAGCATATCCTAGAAAAGAGATAATAATAAAGGGAGAGCTCAAATTTTGCATATAAAGTCTTCCTGAATCTCTGGCTTGTCCCTGAAATACATGTGTACAGGGAACACTCTAAGCAGCCCATCTATGGCTAAAGTGCGTGATATTACCTACCACCTACCCTAGGGGAAACAGTCTTTAGTATTTAGGTTCAGCCAAGCTAACTACTTGTTAAAACCAAACAATACCCCCCCCAAAAAAAACAATCAGTAGGGTAGAGGAACATAACAGAGTCCAGTGTCTCCATAACATAACAGCCACAGTGTTCAGGATACAGTCCAAAACTACTTGATTTAGGAAGAAACAGGAAAATGACTCATACTCAAAAGAGTAGGCAGTCAATAGAGACCAACCCTGAATTGGACCAGATGATATAATTAGCTGGCTAGGATTTCTAATCAGCTGTTAAATATGTTCAGTGACATAGAGGAAAATAAGCTAGTAAGGAATGATAGAAAATCTCAGCAAGACACAATTAAAAATTATAAATTCAAGAATTTAAAAATACAATATCTGAAATAAAAATTTAATGGATAGTCTTTTATAGCATATTGCAATTATAAAAGAATCAATGAACTTTAAGTTAAATCAATAGATATTATTCAATTTGAAGAAAAGAGATAAACATCAAAAAAAATGAACAGAGCCCCAGGAAAGGATTAAAATGTACCGTAGGTGATAAATATCAGTAAATATGAAAGACTCTTTTTTTCATTTGAATTAGAAACATTTCTATGCTCATTTAAATTAAGAATTATGATATTTTGGGTGTTACGAACTATGTTGATTTAACATATGACAACTAGAGCATAAAGGACAGAGGGAAGGGGTAATAGACCCATACGGTTGCACAATTTCTGTATTTTATGTGACATGGTGCAATATTCATTCTATGTAGACTAAGAAGTTAAGGATGTATAATTCCTAGAGCAAGCGCTAAGAAATAAATTTAAAAAGCTATATAAAAATCTAATAATAATGGAGAATTAGCATCACCTGACTCTGAGATTTATTAGTAAGTCACAGTAATCAAATCAATGTAATAGTGGCTTATAGAGCAACAATAGATCAAGGGAACGAAATAGACCCCTGTTGTTATGATCATTTCACTTTTGACAAAGCACCAAAAAAAATTCAATGGGAAAAAGGAAGTCTTTCAACAAATTGATCTGGAACAACTGGATACCCATATAGGAAAACATACTTCAACTCCTATATTACACTGTACATAAAAATTAATTCAAGATAAATCAGAGCTAAATATATAAGCTGAAATAATAAAAGAATAAACAGGAAGATATCTTCATGAACTGATAGTAAATGAAGGTTTCTCGAATAGAAGAAGTTTTCTCTTACAGAAGTAAGAACTACAAAAGAACAAAAATTGATGCTTTAGACTTCATCAAAATTAAAAACTTCTGCTCATCTAAAGATGTTATTAAGAAAATGAATAGGTAAGCCACAGGCAGAAAATACTAAAAAAATCTGTGACACAAGGACTGCTGTCCAAGCTATGTAAAGAAGACCTCTAAGTCAATAGTAGAAGGACAAACAATCTAATCAAAAACGGCCAAAAGGTTTGAACAGACACTTTACAAGGAAAGATACACAAATGGCCAATAAGGAGATGAGAAAGTGCTCAACATTATGAGTCATAAGAGAAATGCAAATCAGAACCACAGTGAGATACCGGTACACTAGATTAGCTCAAATGAAAAAGACTGATGACATCAAATCTTGGTGAGAAAGGAAGGCAACTGGAACCTCATGTAAACTAATGAGAGCTTAAAATGCTACAGCCACTTCAAAAAAACATCTGATAGTTTTTTTAAATAAAACTAAAGATACATCTATCTGATGAGTCTGAAATTCTTCTCTTTGAATTCACCATCTCCTTCAAATGAAAACATATGCCCACAAAAATACTTGTATAAGAATATTCACCAACTTTATTCAAGCTTTAGTCAAAGTCGCCTTTAATTGATAAAAGCCCAGAAGTACATCGCTAGAAAGGAGTGTCAAAAAAAACCACAAAACTGAATGAAGAATGGAATATAGAATGAACTACAGTAATGCAGTAACTTGGATAAACCTCAAAAAATATTACACTGTCTGAAAGTAACCTTACACAAATAAAATATTTTGTAAGATTCCATTTATATGATGTTCTAGAATAGGCAAAACTGATCTACCATGGAAAAAAAGCAGAACTGTACTTACCTCAGAGGAGGAAGGATTGACTGGAAAAGAGGCACAAGGGTACTTTCTGTGGTGATGGTAGTGCTCCCTATTTTAATATTTTGATAGGGATCTGGGTTACATAGTGGATGTATTTTTCAAAATCATCTAATTGTACATTTGAGATTTGTGCTTTTCTTTGTAGGTAAATTTCACTCAAAAATTAGAAATATATATTGAACACTAATTAACAATGTACATGCTAAAATGTTTAGGGAGTCAAGTATATTGATTTATCCTGAAATGCATAAAAATGTAAGATGGGTAGATGAATGGCTATGTGATAAAGCAAATACAGTAAAATGCCAATTGAAGGATCTAGCTGGTATATATGAGTTCATAGTACAAATCTTCCAACTTTTCTATATATTAAAAAATGTTTATAGTTAGATGTTAGAAAAAAGAAATCACTCTAACCATACAACTTCAGCTTCCTAATTTTGTTACATAATATGTGCCTTCAGAAGTGCATTTATATGTAACAATATCATTTTAAAATTTTAGTTAATTTTAAGAATTAAATTTAGACAATTATAAATGATTATAACAACCATATTTTCAACTGCAAAATTGACAATTTTTAAAACTTTACCTTTTAAAAAAGAAAAAATCGTATTTCAAATATATTATTTATACTGTAATGTTATGCATATATGAATTATATTTATTATTTTTACATTAATTTTAAATTTTACATAGATGACACCGTATCATACATTGAACTTGCTTTTTCATTCAGTGGTATTTTTGAGATCAACATTAATATAAATAAAATATCACATGTATGTTAGTGTCTTAGTTCTCACAGAAGCAGGCATTGAATCAAAGATACTAGTGCAGGTAGTTTATTTGGGAAGTGGAAGCAGCCCAGATATAGGGAGACAAAGGCAGCCAATAACAGTTGTACCATTACAGTGGGCAACTGGAGCGTAGTCCCATGAAGGAACTCTGAGAAATGGTTTAAAATGCATGCCTCAGAATTCTTCACTCAAGGAGTGAGGGAGCTGGGCATCAACTCCCAAGAGTCATTGACTAAGTGCTGCTCCCAGACAGTGTAAATTCCTTGGCACTTCTAGCCTGCCATGTGGTAGGGATTGCTGCTGTCTGCAGTTCCAGGGAAAAGATTCCTCTAGCACAGAGATGCAAATAGTAGGAGGTAGAAGTCAGTAGAAGAGCACTGAAAGGTTCAAGAGATATGGGCAGGGCACTGACAGTGTCCACTGCAGTTAATAATATAGATATACTTCATGGAATTTAATTTCATATAAATATACTCTTCTTTTTTGCATCATTTTCATTATTTGGACATTTACATGCACCTTTTTATGAATATATGTTTTTGTTTCTTTCTGGTAAATACCTAGGAGTAGAATGGCTGGGTCATATGGTAGGATATATTTAACTTTTTAAGAAGCTGTATATATATGTATAACTGAATCACTTTGCTGTACACCTGAAACTAACACCATAAATCAACTACACTTCAATAAAAACAAAAACAAAAAAACTACCCAATAGTTTTCCAAAGTGGTTGATCCTTTCAAATTCCTACCCGCAATGTATGAGAGTTCTGGTTGCTCCATATCCTTGTTAACACCTAGTATTGTCAGTCTTTTAAATTTTAGCCATTTTAATGGGCCATGTATAGAGGATATTAATCCACATTTCAAATCATCTCGTCGATAATTTTTTTATTTTTGAGTGTCTTATCACATCTTATTATAGAATATTTACCTTATGTCAGTAATGAACTCAGTCATATCAGAATAGGAGAAGCATCAGCTCTACCAGTTTTTGTTTTCATTTGTGTTGCATTATTAGTATCTTCTCTAATCCATGATTTCTTTGGGGGAATCTTTTAAACTAATTGTCCACTTTATGACTTTTAGTTTAGGTTAACTACATAGGGAACACATAGACTACAATATGTCGCAATCACAGAAAGAGACAGAAAGGCAAAGAGGCACTAACAATCTCTCTGCATGGAGGAGTATTATTCCTCCCTCAGAAAACTTTACTCACTTTACTCTCACTGAATGTGTCCAGTGGCCATGACTATATGATATAGGGACAGAGGAAAGCACTTCTGGTTCATGAAGGGGAGACTAGCAAAGAGGCTCTCAGAACAAGTAGCTGCTCTTTCTTATGACTTAGATCTTAGTTCAGATGTCAACAGAGAGATCTTTCCTGGCCACCCTAGTTAAAGTAGTCTTCCCTTACACTTCTGTATCCTATTTTTGTTTCATTTTTAATAACATTTATCACTGCCAGAAATATTCTTACCCATTTACTGATTTACAGACTTCTCTTATTAGGCTATAATCTCCAGGAGGACAGGAATTTTGACAGCTTTGCTGAATGCTATATTTCTAGTGTTTTAAGAAAATTGTGCCTGTCACATAGTAGGTGCTCAGTGAACGTTGTGGAATTTAAACTGAAATAAAAGTACATGCAAATTTTAACCTAGATTACTGGTAGTCCGTCTGTGCCTTTCAAAACCTCTGAGTATTTTCTAAATGTCTTTGGTAATACTCACATATACTTCTGTATCTGGAGAAAGGGAGTAAGGAGAGAGGAGTGGCCTTGTTTATGAGTTACACCTTCCTGAAGTTGTGGGTTACTATCAGTTGTAAAATTCTCAGTCTAATTTTTAAAGCCAGTTTGAGACTTGTTTCTTGAACTTTAAGGAGGCAAATACAAAACTTGATAATCCTTTTTTTTCCCCTCAAATTCAAATGCTTTTAAGGATTTTTCTGACCATAAACATAAAATAGCTTCAATGTTAAAACAGAAAGTACAGAAAAAGAGCAAGGGAGGAAGTGAACACCATCTGCAGTCTCATTACACAGAGATGTCTGCTGTTAACATTTTGATGTAGAGCTTTCTAAACTTTATTTTCTGTATAATATGCCATGGAAATACACAGTCATGCCAAATAACAATGTAAACTGTGTTGATGTAGTATCTCATTATAGGAATGTAGCTTAACTTAGTTAACTGATTTTCTGTTCATGGACATTTTGATCATAGTTTTTTGCTTTTATAAGTAAGGCTTCAGTGAACTTCTTTACTCATGAATCTCTATGATCTTGTCCCATTTTTTCTTTAGCATAGTTAATTCCTAAAAGCAGAATTGAAGCATCAAAGTGTATGCCCATTTTGCTTTTTATTTACAAGTAATACTACATTTTATATTTTATCTAACATGAGAAAATGGGAGTAGTTTTCAACCCTTAACTTTAACATTTACCATTATAGTAAATCATATCACTTTTACATCAGAAGTGGGAGGGCTTAGAAGTTACACAGTGATCACTGCAGAAGCTCAGAGATGGAAATACATACACGAAAACAGTATATTCAGTTTCCAAGCAAGAGCTTAGTGAACCTAACAGATGGGGCGTGTGAAACTGAAGCCATATTATTGTAAGGGCTTTTCCCTCCTTTAAAAAAACTTTCTCCTTACTCAGTATTATCGGTGCAGCCAAAGCCTTAGGGCATAGACATACAAACATGTACAAGTATATACAAAACTGCAAATATGCTGATGCTTTCCTTTTTATATTCTCTTTGATCAAGAACACACTTTAAATTTAGCAGCAGTTCTCGTAAATATATAAACATGCCAATTTCACAATATAGAATTTTAAGTGAATAATCTTTATCCTAAATTTAGATTCAGAGAAAATAGGGTGTAATGGAATGCTGTTGAAGGTTAATTTTTGTAAAGCTTGAGCAACTATCACACCTACACAAAAAGATGACCAAGAGCCTAGGAAGTGTGTAGACCCACATTGTCCAGTATTGTAGCCACCAACCATACATAGCTATTGAGCACTTTGAATGTGGCTGTAGCCTTTTGTTGAAATGACAGTAATTTTGGCTATGTAGAGTTAAATAAAATACAATGTGAAAATTAATTTAACATGCTTTTTTTTTTACATTTTTAACATGGCTACTAAAATTTTTTAATGTATGTATGTGGCTTGCATTATATTTCTGTTAGACAATGCTGGTATAAATAGTGAATAGAACTTTTTATACTTTTAAAAGCTTAAAATGTTATAATTTTATTTTGATTTATTTTCTATTTATAAAAATTATAAGGGCTTGTTGTCAATTATACATGAAAAACAATTTCAGCAGTCACCCTTTAAATTTTGTTACTGTTATTTCTAGTTTGTTGTCTTAACCATTTAATTAAGCTTTTACTTAAGTTTATTAAACCAACTGTAGTCAAATGTAATAATTAGAACTTGTGGAAGAAATCAGGAAGAATCAGGAGGGAATGCAGGATCCTTGGTGTCTTTGCCCTTTTACAGGCCTGACCACCAGGCCTGGAAGAGGGCCACGTAGCCAGTATGTCAGTGCCAGCCTATACTGGCCTTTTTTGTGTTGTGGATTTTAATTCTTAAATATTTAAAGGTACATTGGAATCCTAAGAACAAGGCTCCTGAGCCAGAGAACCAAAGTTTACATAATGACTCTACAGAATCTCTGTGCTTCAGTGTCCTTATCTGTAAAATGCGTGCCCACGCACACATATACATACACACTCCACAATGTGCCTATCACAGTAAGGAACCAAAGTATGTTAACTGATATTATTTTATTCTTTTTTAATTTTTTAAATTTTTAAAACATCTTTTTATTGAGTTATAATCATTTTACAATGCTGTGTCAAATTCCAATGTACAGCACAATTTTTCAGTCATACATGAACATATATATATATTCATTGTCACATTTTCTTCTCCGTGAGCTACCATAAGATCTTGTATATAGTTCGCTGTGCTATACAGTATGATCCCGTGCATCTATTCTACATTTTGAAATCCCAGTCTGTCCCCTCCCACCCCCGCCCCCTTGGCAACCACAAGTTTGTATTCTATGTCCATGAGTCTGTTTCTGTTTTGTATTTATGTTTTGTTTTGTTTGTTTTTTTAGATTCCACATATGAGCGATCTCTTATGGTGTTTTTCTTTGTCTTTCTGGCTTACTTCACTTATAATGACATTCTCCAGGAATATCCATGTTGCTGCAAATGGCGTTATGTTGTTGGTTTTATGGCTGAATAGTATTCCATTGTATAAATATACCACATCTTCTTTACCAAATTTATTTTTACTATGGATGTTGCTATAGCAAAATATAAAACTTAAATGATAAAAGTTTATTCTAAGGGTACAATTTAACTTCATCTTAAAGAAGTTCATCTATTTTTTAAAAATATACATACCCACGTAAAAAAAGGCTCTTTGACTTAAACTTATGACTTCAGAATTAAACTCTAGAAATAAATGCTATGGCCATCTAAAAGTTTATACTGACAAATTGCATACATTTTCAAGTTATAATGCAATATTAGTATACAGAATAACTATATATATACTTCACTTACATTGCTGATATATGATAATTACCCAAACTGTCTTGAGAAATGAGGCTATTATATAGATTCAAACTAAGTAGAAGATCAGTCTCAATTATCTATTTCTTTCACAACTAATAAGAGATATTCCAAACATTTGCTGAATATAGAAAAAGTCCCATGCTTCGTGGTGTGTTCTGGGAATTCCAATATATTTTAGATGAGAGATGTTGACCATGAAGGAATTCACTGCTGTGCTCACTTGTAAAGTTGGAGGAACTCTGGGCAAAGGAGGGGACTGACCTCCATCCACTGGCCTCAGTGCAGCTCAGATGAAGATCTGACTAAATGAGTGAATGTAGCCTGGCTGTTTGCGAGGCCTGGGTGGAGGGGAGAGAACATCACAGCTTTAATATGAGGGCCCACTCCTAGGAAACGGACCATCAGGACTTGGTGCTTGGCCTCCTGGCTGGGTTGTAAAAGCCCCTTGTGGAGTCCTGATTCTCATGACCTCTTCCAGGATCTTGAGCACTTTTAGCATCTCCGCCATCTCTTCTTACATAGACTGCAGGGATCTCTCTTTCTTCAGTTCTTGGATGAGAAAATTTATTTCCTTCCTCGAGCTCAGGTTAACTGTCATCAACTTTCTGTAACTATCAGGGAGGCTGGGTATTTGTACTGGCTTCTTCTCTAGCATTCTTTAAAGTTGTCTCCATCCTGACATACTCCTTTTTAGCTACACAAAGCTTGTCGATGAAGTGACATTTCTCCTCAATCTGCGCAGTGAGTGTTTCTGCCATCTGCTTTTCATGTCTTCCATTCAGTTGACTTCTAACAGACTGAATAAGTCTGAAGGCAAATAAGACACCCACCAATAAGCTGAGGACAGGCAGACTCAACACTGTCTCCCACTGGAGGCTCTGGAACATGAACTGAGAACACAGGCTATTGGACAGCAGCAAAACCAGGACCGCACTCGGCTTCCTAAGGATCAGTCGAAAGCCAGGCTCCACAGAGGACAGCAGCCCCTCCATGGCACTGATCTACCACAGGGCTCTGCCCAGTTACTGTGGATCCACCAGCCACAACAAGCCCCAGGGAACACCCCAACATTCCACCTGGAACCCAACCAGCAACTGACATCCTGGATTGGTCAGTTATCTCGTCAGTGTTGGTGGGGAGGAGGAGGAGTTGTCAGAAGAGAGGGTTGTAACTAAAATTATTCTTTTTTTATTCTGAAGTCCACATTCCTTCTGTTGTATTAGATTTTCATTTATCCTGCAGAAGTGTTCATTTGGTGGACTTGTAGCTCTTCTCCTAAATAAGGGAACAAAATTAATGCTCTTCACTAATAGTTTAAAAAATTATATATTCTCCAAAGGAAATGAAAACACTAGCTCAAAACTAACTATGTCTGCACCTCCATGTTCACAGTGGCATGATTTACAATAGCCAAGATATGGAAACAACCTAAGTGTCCACTGACGGATGAATTGGATAAAGAAATTGTGATGTATATATAAAATGGAATATTATTTAGCTACAAAAACTGAAATCCTATAATTTGGGACAACATGAATTGACCTTGAAGGCATTATGCTAAGTGAAAGAAGTCAAAGAAAGACAAATATCATATGATCTCACTTATATGTGAAACCTAGAAAAACAAAAAACAAACAAACAAAGAAAAAACTATACATCAAACTCATAAAGAGATTGGATTTGTGGTTATCAGAGGTGGGGAGGTGGGGAGGGGAGAATTGGAGGGAGGTCGTCAAAATGTTCAAACTTCCAATTTTAAGATAAATAAGAACTAGGTATATAACCTGATAACCATAGTTAACATTGCTGTATGATATAAGGGAATGTTGTTACGAGCATAGATCCTAAGAGTTCTCAGCATATGTAGAAAATTTTTTTCTTTTTATTGTGTATATAAGATGATGAATGTTACCTAAACCTTGTGTGGAAAATTAATTTCACAATATATGTAAATTAAACCATCATGTTGTACACCTTAAACTTATGCAGTGATGTATGTCTTATTTCTCAATTAAATTTTAAAAATTAAAAAATATATACATTTATTTAGACCTACACAAATATGCCCAACTGTTTTTTTTTAATTGAGGTATAGCTTATGTACAATGTTATATAAGTTTCAGGTGTACAACATAGTGATTCACAATATTTAAAGGTTATATTTCATTTATAGTTATTATAAAATATTGGGTATATTCCCTGTTTGTACAACATATCCTTGTAGCTTGTTTGTTTTATACAGCCCAATTGGTTTTTGACAAGTGTGCACAAGCAATTCAATAGAGGAAGAATAGCCTCGCCTTTTCAACAAGTGGTGCTGGAAATCTAAAACTTTGATCCAAACCTCATACCTCACACAAAAATTACCTCAAAATGGATCATAAACTTAAATGTAAAACACAAAATTGTTAAACTTATAGAGAAAAAGAAAATCTTTGTAACCTAGGTTCTTAGACTTGAACTCATAAAAGAAAAAATTAATAAGTTGGATCTCAGCAAATTTTGCTCTGTGAAAGACCCTGTTAAGAGGATGGAAAGGCAAGTATTTGCAAAGCACAAATCTGAGAAAAGTCTAGTGTCTAGAATCCACTTTTTAAAAACTCTCAGAGCTCTACATCAAAAAAAAAAGTCCAATAAGAAAATGAGTAAAATATTGGAGTAGAAACTTCATCAGAGCAGATACACAGATGTCAAATAAGCACAAGAAAAAAATGTTCAGTGTCATTAGCCATTAGGGAAATGCAAATTAAAACCACGAGATACTACTATACTTCTACTGCAATGTCTAAAATTTTAACTGAGTATACCAAGTGTTGACAAAGATCAGAGAAACCAAATCAGTCAACTTTGCTGATGGGAATGTTAACACGGTGCAGCTGTTCTAGAAGATAATTTTGCAGTTTTCTCTAAAACTAAAAATGCACTTACCACATGACCCAGCAATTGTACTTTTAGGCATTTGTCTCAGAGAAATGAAAACCTATGTTCATGCAAAAACTTACACCTCAATGTACATAGCAGCTTTATTCATAATAGCCCAAACTGGGAACAACCCAAATGTCCTTCAATGAATGAAGAGCAAACTATGCTACATCCATGCAATGGAACACTACTCAGCAATTAAAGAGGTACAGATTATTAATACATGGTCAAGGGACTATGCTGAATGAAAAAAATCCAGCCTCAACAAGGTTACATATTCTATGAGTCTATTTATAAGCATTCTTGAAATAAAATTATAGAGAAGGAGAACGGGTTAGTTGTTGCCAGGGATTAGGGATGGTGGGGATAGGAGTAGGTGCAGCTCTAAAGGGGTAGAAGATGGCAGCTTTGTGGTGATAGAACAATCCTGTATTTTTATTTTATTGATAGTTATACAAAGCTACATGTGTGCTAAAATTGCACAGGGCTATGTGCGCACGCACGCACACACACACACACACATGAGTGTGTATCACTGGTGAAATCTGAATTAGCTCCATGGACTGTACCAGGATATAGTTTCTTAGTTTGATAGTGTACTATACTTATACAAAATGTCAGCATGGAGAGAGGAGGAGGAAAAATGGCACAGGATCTCCCTAATTACTTCTTTACAACTTTCTGTAAATCTAAGTATTTCAAAATAAAAAAAAATTTTTTTAATCTATCTATATAGTATTTTATGATCCCTTCATTAAATAATAAATCTAGTCTCTGAGGTTTTTTAAATGCTAGTTTATATTACATCAGTATGCCTTGGTAATAAGGTTATAGAGCCTTCCTAAAAACATAATGACCTAACATAATTTTAAGTGCATTTAACTAAGCTAATAGGACTAAGAACAACAGAAAAATCTTATCAAGGCAAATAAATTGATTGTCTCAGATCAATAATATTAACTAAACTTGCGTCAGCTAGCAAATTATATAACACTTATTTTAAAAGCTAAAAACATGTTTTGGCTACAAATTTTGACAACATTACACACATTTTAAATAACAAATACTTTTTTTTTTTAAATACCAGCTTTTATTTTTGATCTCCATGGATATAGCCTTATGGTGTGAGTTGATTCTGCATGGTATAGTTCTTCATTTGAAAAGCTGACATAAAACGAAGTTCGAAACATTTTTGTAAGAAGCAAAATAAACTACTAATTCCTCTAACTCAATTGTTTTCATTTTTCCATTTTATCTTCTATACCTCCACATGCTCATCCATTTTTCCATACTTATAATCACAATATAAATGCCAATAACTATTCTAAAATATAGTGTTATTGGCTGAAATGTGTCTCCCAAATTCATATGTTAAAGATCTAACTCCCCAGTACCTCAGAATATAACTGTATTTGGAATTTGAGTTCTTAAAGAAATAATTAAATTTAAGTTGGTGGCTCTAATCCAGTTTGACTGGTGTCCTTATAAGAAGAGGAAATTTGGAAACAGACACACAAAGAAGGAAGACAGTGCGAAGACACAAGGAGAAGACCGCATCTGTAAGCCAAGGAGAGAGGCCCGGAACCGATCTATGTCTCATGACTCTCAAAAGAAACCAACCCAGCTGATGCCTTAATCTCAGACTTCTAGCCTACAGAACTGTGAGAAAGTCAATCTCTACTTTGTGATGGCAGCCCCAGCAAACTAATGTAGTAACCCCATATACACTGCACACATTATTCAGACACTTTAGAAGATTTGCACATTAAAATTAATTTACATTTAAAATCAAATTCTAAAACAGGAGCAAAGTTTCTAGGAAAAGGCATTGTTTAATATTTTCTTGCTGACAAAATATGCTGAATATTAAATAGCAGACACAAATGAAGTATTTCCTACTCTTTACTAATGAGTGATTATCACTTTATATAACAATATTTTTAAGTTTACTTGTTCATAGATTAGTTTTTCCTCAAACCAAAATATAGCTATTTTAGTGGAAGAAATTTTAGAAAAAAAGTAGTATTTTTACCAAGACAGAATACTTAGCAAGTTTAGAATCAATTTGCTTCCACTCTCAAAATAACTATTGAACTGAATAACTCTTAAACTTTTAAAATTCAAGTTCTGAATTAGGCTTGGAAATGTAGTCCACGTTTTTCATAAAATTGATGAAATTAGGGCTAGAATAGGTCTATTTGCTTATCCTGTTAAAAATGTTTCCTTCTTTTAGATGTGTGTTTATTGCCTTACCGAGTCTGACATTAAATAATTTGGGGCTCAAAATACTTGCCTCTGAAATGAAGGGTGAGGTAAGACAAACACATATTTAGGACTGTCAACTAGTCGTATAGTGGAAACCTCATTTAGTAGGTATTTATTGAGCTTCTGTTAATTCGAGGATGTTGTGGTAGAAATTATTGGACTAAAAAATGAATGAGATATTACCTTTGGCCTAAGATAACAGACCAGTAGTAGATCACATGTATGCATGTGATCAGTGCCATAGAAATGGTGTAACTGATGTGAGTTTCAGATTGAGTCAGAGGCAGAGGTAGCATAAGAGCTGTGGTAGGTCTAATGTATGAGGCTAGGAGGACCTTCCTCATGGGGTCATGCAAAGACAGGGAAAGTGTAAGATAGGTCCAATTTCCGAAATAGATTGATCATAATTTCAGAACCCCAAACTGAGACACATGACTGACAATTAGGAAGTTGTATTAATGACAAATGAAGGACTGAATGTTTGACATTAGGATTGCCATAGCTACAGGGGATGTATAGTTTGCCAAGGGTAAATTAATTGACCCCTGTTGAATTTACTCTCCTAATTCCATGTTAGAAACATTGTACCTCCTGTTAGTTTTGAAATCTTGCTGTACTTTTTTCCATGTATTAGAATATATTTCACAAATGAATTTGTATTGCAGATTCTTATTCTTTTAATGTTAGGTAGAAAGTCACATTGACATGAGTAGTTATTTTAGAGACAGATAGTAGTGTGCACTAACAGTCAGCCTGCAAACCCAAGCAGTATCCTTCTGGCAGACGATAAATAGGTGACAGCATGTGCATGCTCCTCTGCAGTGTCACTCTGACTCAATCACAGACAGATACGGTTAGGTACAGTACAGTTTATTCAGCCATGAGAAGCCATCTTTCTGGCTACAAAAATACCCTGGAGTTTTTAGATCTGAAGAAAAATTGCAACCTCCTTATTTTCTTTAACTACAGTCTTCTAAAAATTCTATGTACTACTGTGCTAGTAGTTTTCATCACACAAATGGGAACACATCCATAAGTTTTTAGAAGCATATAGCTATACCTAGGGGAAAAATTTCCATATAAAGGAATCATTGGTATATAGAAGACCCACTTATTTGGTCCCTGCCAGTTTATTTCTCTAGGTTTTCCGTTTTGAGTAGAAATTAAAGATGAAGAAGATGCCAGACCCCTTGTGTTCATGCCCTAGATCTACCTTAAATGCCACTTCTTCTTCCAGGCAGACTTTCTTCCCACAGAAAGATGTCTTGCCTTTCTCTTCTTGGACCACATTCCTTATCCTACTCATCCGTCTTCTTAAGGCATGCTCTCTTCTCAGTGCTCTGTTCAGCATATTGTGTTACTTCTGTAACCATTTACTGGCCATATTGCCTCTGCAGCTATGTGCCGTGTCTGCCCCATGGCTGTCTACTTCTGGTCTTCACTGGCCCATGTGGTTGCTATTTCTGCTGTGGTGGCTTCAAGACCAATAAACCAAGCAGACCTTCTTTGATACCTAATCACATGCTAAACCCATCACATGATCCAGGATAACTAAGCAAGGAAGGGAATGCCAAGTGAACTCTCTGGAAAAGCAGACTGTCCAGATTTTCGTGTAGATCACAGCTTCATTGATTCAGTTAATTGTGGTTGTACAAATTTTATAGTATTTTTATTATTATTTCGTGTGCGTTTGTGTACTTTAATGGCTTAAGACTGCAGTGCTAAAAAGACTGATGAAGGGAGAGCTTGATAATTACCATTCTGAGGATAATACGTTCCATGCATTTCTCACAAAATTATATGAAATTAGCACATTTAAATCTACATAATGCTGTGAAGGCATATTTTTATTAAACTTAATCTAAGCAGACAGAATAATGAGAAGTGATTGCTATCATGAAATTCTTGTCTCATTTTGAGGGGACAGAGTGTTATTAGTCTCATTAAGGTATATTAACTAATACTTTCTGCCCATAAAATTATTGATTTTAGACACTGTATCCTTTTATTTCTCTCCACCCCTCCCACCTTTCTTCATAATTCGTATAGAATGTATCCTGGTTATCTTCTAGAAATGCCTCCCAACCAGCTCATGCTAGCATATTTAAATTTGCTTTTCTGAATCATGTTGCCAAGAAAACAATTTAATTTCAATAAAACCCAGAATATTACACAGGTATTGTGTTATTCATTCATGTGAGTATTTAAAAAGCAGACAGGATTGCCATTTAATACAATTTAAGGGTTTCATGCCTCATTTAGCAATACAATCCTTTTTCTCATTTCTTTTTCAGAATAACTACTCAATTAAAATTTAATCTTTTGGTTAGGTAGCACTATACTTAGAAAAGTCATCTTGACTTTTAACTATTAATTTTCTAAAAGAAAATAGTCATTTTCTTGGAGAGCCATTTTATGATTCAGTGTTACCTATTGGTAAACTTTGAATTTTCTTTACAGAAATAAAGATACTAAATAAAAGTTTGACAGTGTCCCAGAGAAATAATGTATGCCTTGAAGAGGAAATGAAAAATCTGAAATTGTTGTCAGATGCAGCCATATTGAGGTCTCAGCAGATTCAGACATCCAAACAACAGGAAGTAAACTTGCAAACCAGATGCCATGACTTGCAAAAAGAAGTACTAGGTAAAAGAGTTATTTTTTGCCATTTTTAGCTGATAGCCAAAGTAAAGAAATGTCTAAATTTTTATTTTTCTTATAATTCTAACAAAATCTTGTTTTAATCAGTTTGTGTTGAAAATATGCCTAATTATTAGTAATGATGCCAATAACAGTTTCTGTGATAAATGTTTGTTATCATCCATGCCTATTCTGCCATTTAGAGTGGCAAGACTTAAGTGGAAATATACTAAACACATTTCAAGTACAAAATGGTATTTCAGGAAAACAGTGGAATTTACTTTCCTATATCATTATCCTCAGTAGATGGTGGTTTAGAATATCGAGGTGAAATACAGAATGTGCTGTTATATAAGGTGATTCCAAATTTTTAGGCATTCCTTCCTTTTTCCAGATGAAAAGATTAAAAAATATGTTTTGGGAACCTTGGGCAAAGATTTTAAAAGTTTACCTTAAAGCAATGATGATCTTGGAAGTAAGGCTATGGTATGGCGTTTATACTTTTTCCTAAAGGCAGTAAGGAATCATTGAAAACTGAAAATCAGGAGAATGATATAACACAAGCAGTGTTTTAGCAAAATTAAGCTGTTAGCAATGTATGGAGGTGTTCTGAACGTCAAAGAATTGAAGTCAGTTAGCCAATCAGAAAACATCTTTGCTAGTAACCCAGTCCCTAGATTAGCCATAAGAACCTGAAGTAGGGAAGGGAACTGACATTTTTAAGGTCCTAATGTGTATTAGACACCATGTTAGCACTGTATATAAATTACTCCAGTTAATTCTCACAGTGACCGTGGAAAACAGGTATAATTATCCCATCTTAGAGGAGAGAATCAAGGCACAGAAAGGTAACATGCCTGTTCCCACATAGCTGGTCAATGGCAGAGAATGAAAGCAAACCTAGTTGAACTCCGAGGCTTATGCTCATCCCACTGTATCTCTGTGGCCCTCTCCATGGCCACAGTGGAAAGGCTCAAATAGAATCAAGGTTGAAAAGACTTCCAGGACCGGAGGTGAATACCTAGCTGCGTAGACAAGCAAGAGAAGGAAGTCACAGGGGGCTCTTAACCTCTTTGCTTGAGGGTCTTTAATGGAGGGATCACATCACAGATTAGGGAAATCTGGAGAGAAACTAGTTATGGAAGAGAATATAAGTGGTCATATGAATTTGGAAGCATTATGAAACCAAATGTAAATTTGAAAATCAGATATTTTAATTTTTTCTTTTGTGAATTACCTATTCATAGATTTTGCCAATTTTCTATTGCATTACTAGAATTTTCCTTAATAAATTTTAAGAGCAGTTTGTATAGTATTTATTAATCTTCTATATTCAGTGTATTTCTAATGTGTAATTTGTCTGTTGATTTTTTTACAGTAAATCGTACCATATCAAAGTTTTTCATTTTGGTATGATCAAATTACTACCTATTATAATTTCTAGTTAGTCTTGGTTAAAACAGTCTGTTCCATTTCTAGGTTATACATATGGTCTCATGTTTTCTTTCATTTGTGTCATTAATATGTATGGAATTTTTCATATGACATGAGATTTGGGCATCCAGCTTTATTCTTTCCAAGTGCATAGCCAGTTGCATCAGTATTACATGTTAAATTATCCATCCTTTTCCCACTAAATAAAGTTACTATCTATCATATGTCAAAATTTCATATATATATCAGCATCTATTATTATGTTCTCTTTTTTGTTCCACTAATTTATTAGATGTAGCATTAATATCATATTCATTTGACTTAATAGCATATTCTCATAGCTGATAAGTCTCTTCCTCTGTCCTTACTTTTTAAATATGTATTTGGTGGCAGTTATTTTTTGATTTGAACTTTAAGATCCTTTATTTACCTCTAATTCAAAGACTCTGATAGAGATCCAGTAAAGATTTTCTCTTCAAATCTGTATACTTTTCTTTCATATTTATTCACAGGCAGTTATTCTTCTACATAAACTTTTAGATAATTTCATTCAATTCTAATCCCAGCAGGGATTCTACTTGAGATTGCACTAATTTTTTTAATACTAATTTTTAGAGACTTGACAGTTTTAGTGATATTAAGTCTTCTTAATATTATAAAAGTTTATCTTATAATATTTATACTAATTTTTAGAGACTTAGTTTTAGTGATTTTAAGTCTTAATATTATAAAAGTTTTCTCAATCAAGAATATGGTATGTCTTTTCATTTCTTTGAATGTTTTATGTTCTTTAATATGATTTTATAGTTTTATTTGACTATGTTTTTTTGCCATTCTTTTAAAATTTATGACTATCATTTTTGAATCAACTGTGAATGAACTATTTTCTCTATCTCAGTGTCTTGGTATTAATAGAAGAAAGAAAGGCTATTGATTTTTCTGTTTGTCTTATATCCATTAAATTTGCAAAATTCTCATTTTAATTCTAGTAGTTTTTTATTAATGTGTCTTAGGTTTTCTAGTTATACAATTATATCACTAGCCCCAACATCCCTCCAAAGGAGTTTATCTATTCTTTTCCAGTGTTTATATCTTTTATTTTTATTTTCTTATCTTGTTGATATCTTATTAAATCCATTTGAACTGTTAAAACTGTGTTAAACACTGATGGTGACAGTGATCATCCATGTCTACTTCCTGATTTTAATTGAAATCATTTGGCGTTTTGCCACTTGGAATTATATCTGATGTTTGGTTTTTGGTAAATATTGTTTATTTTTAATCAAATATTTTCCTTCTATTCCAACTTTACTTAGATATTTTATTAGAAATGCTTTTGTATTTTGTTAAATGCCTTTTCAGCATCTATTGATATAATAGCTTGTTTTTTCTCCTTTAACCAACTGGTAAAATGGATTAGTATTACTAAATTTCCTGATATTGAAGCATCTTTGTTTTTGTGGAGTAAATCCTACATAACTTACTTTTTATATATCATTTTCTACATGGTTATATTTTATTTATCAGTTCAGTACCTATATTTATAAACGAGAATGGCCTATAATTTTTATTTATTAGAGGGCACCAATTCTTTCAGAATTTTGTGTTAAAATTAAGTGACGTTAATAAATGAATTGGTTTAATAACATTTGATTATCAGTTTTTTTAAAGTTACGTAAAACTTGATTATGAGCCCAGTGATCATTAAGATTCAATTATGAACTCATCTGATTCTGAAGCCTCTTTCAGTGGTAGTTATGTAATATTTCCAGAGTTTTCTGTAGTAATTTAGCTATTTAAATCTTCAGTTCTTCTCAGTTCAGCTTTGATTATTTATATTTTGACAAGAAATCATTCTTTTTATCTAGATTTCAGATTTGTACTCATAATATGGCATGTAATACTCTTATTTTTAAAATATCTGCTCTGTCTGTGGTTATACCTCATTTCTGATTTTGAACATTGTCTATTTTTATTTATCTCTTATTATTTATCAGACACCCAAAGAACTAGCTTTTGAATGCTTTCTACTACTTTTATTTTCCATGACATTACTTTTCACTTCTATGTTTATTACTCTTTTCTTCCTGGCTTCTGTTTTGTTTTTATTCTTATTTTTCAGACTTCTGAAGGGACTTCTAAATTACGTTATTCCTCATCTTTTTGGTTTAATAATAGAGGCATTTCAAAGTATAAAATTTTTTTACATAAACTTTGTGTCTCATAGTTTTTAATATGAATTATTTTCTTTTTCAATGCTATCTAAATACTCTGTAATTTCTCATTTTTTCCGTAAGTCGAAAGGTTATCTAGGAATATATTTCTTAATTTCTAAGTACTTAATTTCTTTGGAAGAGAGTTACTTTTTTATTTTTTTTTTAACTTCAGGATGTTCTGATTAAATAATGTAACATAACCTCTTTGAATTTTTTAAGCTTTTCTTTATGTTGAGTGCATGATCAAGTTTTGTAAATGTTCCTTATAAGTTCAAAATAAAACATATTTCTCAACTTGATGGATGTAATGGTAACTTAGCTAGGGGTAGGATACTTGAGTTCTTTTTTCTCAGTAGATTGTATATGCTAATGGTTTGACTTCTAGCTTTCAGTGTTGCAAATGAGAAGTCTGCTGCTGCTCTGATTCTTTTTCCTTTAAAGATAACTCATTCATTTATCTGGAAGCTTGTTAAGTTTCTCTACCTCTTGTTTTTTCTTTTTTTTCTTTTTCCCTATAGGACCTCAGGAACATTCAGTTGAATCACTCATAATCCTTGGTTCATGACATATTATATACTGGCCAGGACTACATATAGTGTTGAATAGAATAGGGTTGGTGGGCATCCTTGTCTTATTCACAATTTTACAAAAATATGAAGCTAAATAACTTTGAGATTTAAGCAGAAATTATGATGAATGTAAAATAAAATATCTGGAATTTAGTAATATGGAAAAGCACTAAGTATCAAAAACTTGTGGGATGCAGTCAAAGCGGTGCTTTGCGAGAGATGTAAAGCTTTAAATACGTAAGAACAAACTCAGAGAACATAGAAGAAAAAATACAGTAAAAATAAGAGCAGCAGTCAGTGAAATAGAGAACAAAGATACAGTAAAGAAGATCAATAAAAGAAAACATTGATCAAAGGAAATAACAAAATAGTCAAACCTCTGGCAAGTTTGATCAGAAGAGAGAAGATACAAATGAAAAATATAAGGAATGAAACAGGAGCAATGACTACAGATAAAGAGTAAAAACTGACTCCAATTTAATCATCAAAGGCATTTATTGAAAGGATATTATTTAGATGTTCAGAATCTCTGAGAAGGTGAAAAGGAGAATGGGGCCTAGAGATGCTTAGAAAACCATGAAGCTAGAACTGCCATAAGAATCACTGGGTGAGGATGCAGCTGTTGTGTTCTTAAAACACCGGACACTTGGTCCCCTCGCCCCTCCTCTGGTCCTGCACCAGCTGATCTCAAGATGAATTCTCTACTGCTTCTGCTGCTTAGTGTCAATTGTACTTATGTCAGATCTTGGGGAAAATATTTAAAAAATTAGCCTGGGAAGAAAGAACCATGTTTGGCCACCTAGCTCTAGCATAGTTAGAATGTGTTGTTATAGGAGTGTGTAGCAGCTGTAAAAATGCCAATGTATATTTTTAGAACAGAATAGCAAATCCAGAAGTAGAATCAGATTTTAATATAAGGATCACTAACAGATGGAAAAAAGCCAAATTTTGTAATAAGTGGCATAGGGATAACTAAAACAAAATAAACCAAATACACCAAGATAAACTTCAAATTATATAGGTTCAAAAATAACAGAAAAAAACCAGCACCAAAAAAAAAAAAAAAGATATAGAACTTATCCTAATCACAGAGGGATAAAGCAGCACTTTGAAAATAGCAAAGAGTAAGATTAACAGATCTTGTCTATAAAAATGTAGAATCTCTGACTTCAAAAGTGCCAACCAACCTAAAATTAGAAGATGGGCAAAAAAAATTTGTATCATATATGGTATGCAAAGGTTAGTAGCCATACCATATAAAGAATGTATTCAATTGTTAAAGAAAACTCCAAGACCCCAAGCAGGCAAATGGTTGAAAGACAGAAACAGACAGTTAACACAGGAAATATGATAAACAAGAAGGAAACATTCAATTACTAATAACTAAACAAAAATAAAACATTTACCTCCTTTTAAACTAGTACAGACTTTAAGTGATAGTTTCTCTTCCTTTGGTGATAAAAATTACTGTGTTTTTCTAACCCATAATGCTTGTGATGAAGTAATCTCCTTCTTATGAATTTATGTTTAGAAAACTGCAGAAAAAAATATTTATATGCAAAGATCATATTTTTAATAGTGAGTGATTAGAAATAATTTATCCTTAACTCTAGTGAAATGGGTAATAAATTACCATATACCATAACTTGAAACATTATTTAGACTTATGACAAATGCTATAATTATTACATAGTAATAAAATGCACAAAATTCTGTGTAGATTATAATACAGTTATGTCAAAATAGGTGTATTTGTCAATAGAAACCAGAAGAGAACATGAAGATATGAAAATTAAATTTAGTGTGATGGAAATATGAGTGATTTTTCCCGTTATTTTTTTTTCTGATTTTAACAATAAATAAACTTTCTTCAAAAAATAAGAAATCTCTACACATATTTCAAGACTTAGCTCAGATTCTATGTCCTACAAAAACAACAACAACAACAAAAAAAAAAACACCTCACCAAAACAGTATAATACTGGTTAGCTACGGTTTTTATACTCATTAAGTCCTCACCTTTATTAAGTGCAGTCTATATTTAAATCAAAAGTACAGGTCATTTATTCAGTTCTTCATTTAGAGGTCATATAGTTATAGATGTAATACAGGCTCATCTAAAGGACGGTGTAATTACAGAGCAAAATGGCACATAATTTCAAGACTAAATTAGGGTTTCATTTTTGCTGCTGCTGTTGAATAGATTCACTGCATGGGTAACACCCAAACTGTGTTAGCAGGGAAAGAAACCACCTTAAAAGGCTGTTACTTCTCTCTTGGTTGAAACCATTGAAAATTTGTAGGTCAGAGTGGACAGGATCATTAAAGCTTCTCTTAACTAGAGATGACAAGTTTCTATGAACCTATTCATGAAGGGCACCAAGTTGTTTTTTGTTTGTTTTTGACTCCACAACAATCTTATTCCCATGTCAAGTTCTTGTAGAAACTGTCAGAATATTTAGAAAAATGTTTATTAATGTACCTTTTGCTTTATCCACAAATACCCTTCTGGTGAATTGATTGCACTGATATTTTGTTTCTTTCCAATTCATGTTGCCAAAGTGGTTACAGTGGTTTAGGAAAGCTATAGAACTGAAAGTGCAGGAAAGACAGCAAATTCTCCATCTCAGATCTTGGTAGTGTTCTAGTCCCATACTTGATACACTTTCTTCTCCCCTCTAGGGTCCTGGGACTTTCACAGGTGCTCCCACCTCCAGTGGTCCAAGCTAGCCTCTCCGCTCCCCTCCCCTTACTACCTATTTTCTGTTTTGTATAGTCTGCTTTTACCTCTGCCCACTATCCATTGACCTGTTCACTGGCCTCTTACCACAACTCATCTATTCCCATTTGTTGGCATTGGGCTGATCATAGCCTGGGAATAACTTCATTTTTTTCAGCAAATAGTTATTTGGCATTTACCATATGCCAGCCAACTGGCCTTGTCTTCACTTTGATTCTCGGTGACTAGGTGTTCTCCAGGTCTTCATGAATCTTCACTGGATGTCTGACCTCCTAGCCCCATGCTGGTTATATATACCAGCACTCTTATTTTTAGCCATTCTTGGCAGCTTCTCTTTGTCCTCTATATTGAAAATATGTTATAAATTTCTCTAGCTCCAAGTTTGTTGGCATTCAAATTACTTTGTTTACTTTTACTTTCTCTACCATCTTACAACTTCACTGTCATAACTTTCAGGAACTTCAACTATCTTATTTCTTAGTTGGCTTTCTTTTAAATGCATGCCTAATATTTCTATTACTAACCAATTAATATGCTTTAGATTTTATATTATCTTGATAATATCTGTAGATTTTCCAGTTTATTAGTATATTTTCAGAAATCGTATCAATTATTTGAGAAGAGAAAAAGCCACAGGGCATATATTCTCCCTAGATAAATCATTGGACTAACATAATAGGCATAGCATTTTAGATTGTCTTTGGGTAAATTAAAATAAAGGCAGACTGATAAACTACTCATCTCTTGAGTCTCCCTGTGTCTTACTTTTAAGAAATATAATTGTTTGTTCAAAGTATACAATAAAAAGTATTTAAATTCCCTTTTTGATGTGGCTTTTTATTATTAATGATCTTAAATCCAATTCTAAGTATTTGCATTGTTTATATTTCTTTCAAGTCATTTTACTGGCTTCGCCACAGTTGCAGAACCAGCTGTAAGTGATAAACATCACAATAAGTTTTCCTTTCTAATACTAGTTGAACATCTTCCCTTCTATTTTCCTAGCCTAATTCTCTGCCCCACCTACTATCCCCTATTTTCTCCTTCAGAGCATTCAAACACTTCACTATTTCCCCTGTATCCTGCCATCTGTTAATTCATTTCACTTGAACTTCTATACTGTGGCTGGTTATTATTTATGCTCTTAGTTGTTCCTTATTCTCTCTTAAGTTCTCTCTTTTAATAAATGAATTAACACATTATACTTTTTGATTAACATGAAGCATATTTTTTATATTCTGAATTTTTAAACCTGTACTGAATACCATGTCATTATTGTTTCCTTATAAATAAAATTTATAAATTGTTCTAATATTTTATATTTCCATATCTCTTACTTTTAGAATAAATTTCTCTTTCTCCATTTTGAACTGTGTAACTATCTCTCTGTTGTGTCTTCCAGCCTCTACCCCTGACCCACATTTCCCACCAGTGTGGTACTAACTGAAAGCATGCTAGGCCAAGAATCAGAAGATGGTGACCCTCCAAATATTAGCCAGGTGACTCTGATATGCCATTTAGCCCTGATGAGTGTTTTTCCACACCTGGGTAACTAATGGTTAAGCTAAGGCTTCAGAGGCCATTTCGGGTTCTAATAGGCTGTAATTCTTATCCTAATTCTGATGCCTTTCCCTTGTTTCGAAAGTTACATACATATTTGTATTTTTACGTTGAAACATTTTTTTCTTTTAAATCACCTTGAACAATTTCAACTTTGATTCAAGTATATAGTCTTTATGATCATTACTTTCCTACATGAAAACTTTTAACTGTTTTGCCAACATTTTCCCTTTGTTTGTCTTTTGAAACACAGATGCTTGAAAATTTGAATACATATGATAATTCTAGTTCATATATTTAATAGTGGTTTAAAAGTAAATCATAGGCTCTAATTAACAGCCTAACTCTTAATGCCAAAATGTCATCTTTTTCATAGGAAAGTAAACATACAAAATAAAATTTTGGAGACTAAATTCTTGGTTCCCTTTTAAAGATTTATTTACATAAGTTTTTTAATTTTATGCTTAGCTCACACTAATATAACTTCCAAAATGCATAATTTATCTCAATTGCTAATACTCCTCTCAGAGGTCACTGTGACCCACAAACCCGTCCACTTAAATGATTTTCCTTCCACCTGGTAGAATACAGTATCCTTTACTTTTGTCAGCAGTTACAAATATTGGAAGACAGAGTTCAGCTAAATCACTTTAGCATGAATATTCTTCCTAAAATTTATTTGACCAACTTTCAGATTTATTCCTAGTACAAACACTTTTGGATTTTTTTCTTTCAGAAGACTCTCTGGTATAATATATAATACATAAATATTTTAATGAAATTACTTTGCACATAATATTTTAACATCCTAGTTGAATTTTTAAAGAACAGTCTTATTGAAAATATTTTAAATATCAAAATTCACATATTTTAAGTGTACAAGTCAGTGGTTTTTAGGATATTTATAGACTTGTATAACTATCACCATGATCTAATTGTAGAGCATTTATGTCACCTCAAAAAGAAACCTCATGGTCATTAACAATCATTTCCCTTACCCTTCTGCCCATCCCCCACCAATCATTAATTTACTTTCTTTCTCTACAGCTTTGCCTGTTCTTGACATGTCATATAAATAGAATCATATAACACGATCTTTCCTGTCTGGCTTCTTTGACTTGATATAATGGTATAATGTTTTTTGACTTTCACTCATGTTGTGGCATGTATTAAGTATTGTATTCCTTAATTAGTAGCTCCTCTGTTAAAGTGAAAAAAAATCAAAATGAGTGATAGGGTTCAATTAAAAAAAATACTGATCCAGGAGTCAAACACTTCAATTTTCTGGCAAGTTTATGTTTTTTTTATGGGACTTCTAGATAAGTTATTACTCTCTTTGACTCAGTTGCTTCACCTGTAAAATGGGAATATGATAGTCTTCCTTAAATACTGTGGAGTATTAGGAGAATCAACAGTATGAACTGTAGGAACACAAAAGAACTAGACAAATAGAGAATATTAAACTGCATTTTAAAGTGGTTTTCCTGGAGTGATACCACACCAAATGATTATACTTAGGGTAAAAGTATTAGAATTTCCTTAAATACACCTTCAATAACCAAGGAAAACTGTACATATTAATTTCTGTTTGCCCAAAGGTTCATTCCACTGATTTATTTTCCAGTCAACACTGATTAGTTCTAACAGCAGTTTGCCTGCTCTTAGAACAAGTTGCTGAAGAAGGGAGTGGCTATGATTAATTCAGGAGTCATCTGTTGCATAGCAGATGGAAGAGTCTCTGAACAGAGTTACACTGTGACCTTACCTGTAAGCCATAATTTTCACAGGGAGTTCACTGTGATGAATTGACCAGCCTTTATGATTCCTTTTGAAGCTTTGAACTCCAGGAGGAATAATACAACTTTAGCTTCCAAAAAAGGAGAAGTGCTGATTTTATAAACAGAAAACCAAGAAGGTTTGCTGTGATCCTTAGTTTTACTAAATCCAACAGCTCTTAAAAGAGGCTAACTTGATAAAGGGACACTGTGGGATGCTTCTGTTTCCAAAAGCAGGGAACTGCAAAAAAATACAGTTCCTAGGGACTGTAGACAAGTTGCAAACCAGATGGTCTTAACTAGAACCCAGAGAGTCCTTTTTTAGAACCAGGTCACCATTAGAATATGGAATCTAATGAAAGGGTCTCCTTTAGAAGCCATTTGGTCTTTGATTACTTGAGACATGTAAGATTATATCTGTTTCCTTTATTTTTCATTTGCTTCTAACTTTGAGCTTTCCTATAAAGATTATCTCTATTTACATATTATCTCCATTTTACAAATGCTTAAATCTTGGAATTTTCCGCAGTGAACTTAGGCATACACTCCTTAAGATGGATATCTCTTCTCTGAGACTCCTTTCTCAAGCTTTGAGATAGCTGTAGTTCTGGTTTATTCTCTAGTCGTACTTCACCTCTGCCCTTGCAGCCTTCTTCCTCTCTTCATTCTTCCACTCCAGCGTGGTTTTCCTCTTTTAAGGCTAGATCTTAGCCTTTCTGGCTTTTCTTTAACTGCACCATCTCCCTCAGGACCTTGTGATAAATTTTAGACATTTTGTTTCAATCCTATGTAATCTGTCCTGTGCCTCAATTCCTAAATCCACCTCTCTCAGAAAGATTAGCACCATTCATTCTTTTTGTCATTATTGAAAGATGGTTGCTGTAGAATATTATGTTAGTTGCAGGGGTACGACATAATGATTTGATACTGCTACATTATGAAATGATAACCATGATGTCCAATAACCATCTGTCCCCATACAGAGTTATTAAAATATTTTGGACCATCTTTCTTATGCTGTATATTACATCCTTGTGACTTATTTATTATATAAGTGGAGTTGTGCCTTTTAATCCCCTTCACCTATTTTACCACTCACCCCTTCTCTCTGGCAACCACCCATTTGTTCTCTTATGAGTCTGTTTTCATTTGGTTTTGTTTGTTCATTTTTTTACATTACATATATCAGTGCAATCATGTAGTATTTGTCTTTCTCTGTCTGACTGATTTCACTTAGTATAATACCTTCTAAATCCATCCTTGTTGTCACAAATGGCAAGATTTCATACTTTTGTGACTGAATAATATTCTATTATATATACTATATATATATATATATATACACACCATACTTCTTTATCCATTTGTCTATCAAAGGGCACTTAGGTTGCTTCCATAATTTGGCTATTGTAAATAATGCTGCAGTCAACATTGCAGTTCATGTATCTTTTTGAGTAAATAAAATTGCTAGATCATATGGCAGTTTTTAACTTTTTGAGGAATCTCCATACTGTTTTCCCTAGTAGTTGTACCAATTTACTTTCCCCCAATACTACGCAAGTGTTCCCTTTTCTCCACAAGCTTACCAATACTTGTTATTTGTTGTCTTTTTGATAACAGTCATTCTCACAGGTGTCATGTGATATCTCACTGTGGTTTTGTATTTATATAATTCCCTGATTACTAGTGTTGTTGAGCATCTTTTCATGTGTATGTTGGCTGTCTGTATGTCTTCTTTGGAAAAATTGTCTATTCAGGTCCTCTGCCCATTTTTAATTGTGTTGTTTGTGTTTGATGTTGAGTTTAATGAATTCTCTGTATGTTTTGGATATTAAACCCTTTCACATATATGATTTGCAAACATCTTCCATCGAGTAAGTTGCCTTTTTGTTTTGTTGCCAGTTTCTTTCACTGTACAAAAACTTTTGAATTTGATGCAGTCCCATTTATGTATTTTTGCTTTTGGTTCCATTGCCTGAGGAGACAGATTCAGAAAAATACTACTAAAACCACTATCAGAGAGTATACTGCCTATGTCTTCTTAGAGTTTTATGCTTTCAGGCCTCACATTTAAATCTTTAATCCATTTTGAATTTATTTCTTAATATGGTGTGAGAAAGTGGTCCAGTTTCATTTTTTTTTTGCATGTAGCTGTTCAGTTTTCTCATCACCATTTATTGAAGAGCCTGTCTTTTCCTCACTGTATATTCTTGCCTCCTTTGTCATAGATTAATTGACCATATAAGCATAAGGTTATTTCTTAGCTTTCTATTCTCTTCCATTGATCTACCTTCTTGTGCCAGTACCATACTATTTTTATTATTGTAGCTTTGTAGTGTAGTTTGAAATCAGGAAGCATAATACTTCCAGCTTTGTTCTTATTTCTCAAGATTACCTTGACTATTTGAGGTCTTTTTTGTTTCCATACAATTATTTTTTCTAATTCTATTAAAAATGCCAGTGGTGTTTAGAGATTGGATTGAATTTGTATATTGTCTTGGAGAACATGGTCATTTTAACAGTATTAATTTTTTCAGTCCATGAGTATGGTATATCTTTCCATTTGTTTGTATCATCTTCAATTTCTTTCATTGATATTGTACAGCTTTCTAACCACAAGTCTTTTACCTCCTTGGTTAGATTTATTCCTGGGTTATTTTATTCTTTTTGATGCAATTACAAATTATAAATTGTTTTCTTAAATTCTCTTTCTGATAGCTCATTGGTAGTATATAGAAAGGCAACAGATTTCTGTATGTTGATTTTATATCCTGTAAATTTACTGAATAAATTTATTAGTCTAGTAGTTTTTCGTGAAATCTTTAGAATTTTCTATGTATAGTATCATGTCATCTGCAAATAGTCACAGTTTTACTTCTTCCTTTCCAATTCCAATTTCTTTTACTTTTTTCATTGTCTGATTGCTGTGGCTAGAACTCCCAATACTATGTTGAATAAAAGTAAATAGAATGTGCATCCTTGTCTTGTTCCTGATCTTAGAGAAAATGCTTTCATCTTCTCACCATTGAGTATGAAGTAAGCTATGGATTTGTCATATACGGTCTTTATTATGTTAAGGTATCTTCCCTCTGTAGCCACTTGGTTGAGAGCTTTTTTTTTTATTATAAATGGATGTTAAATTCTGTCAATAGCTTTTTCTGCATCTCTTAAGATGATCATATGATTTTTATTCTTAAATTGTTATTCTTAAATTCTTAATGTGGTATATAATATTGATTAATTTGCAGATATTGAACCATGCTTGCATCCCTAGGATAAATCCCACTTGATCATAATGTATGATCCCCTTAATGTATTGTTGAATTTTAGTTTGCTAATATTTTGTTGAGGATTTTTGCTTCTATGTTTATCAGTAATAGCCTGTAATTTTCTTTTTTTTTTTTTTTCTCCTCTCTCTCTCTCTTTTTTTTCTTTTTTTTTTTTTTTTGGTAGGTGTCTTTCTCTAGTTTTGGTATCATGGTGATGCTGGCCCCCTAAAATGAGTTTTGAAACATTCTTTCTTCAATATTTGGAATAGTTTGAGAAGGATAGGTGTTAACACTAAACATTTTGTAGATTTTACCTGTGAAGCCATTGGGTCCTGGACTTTTGTTTCTTGGGAGGTTTTTGTTTGTTTGTCTTTTGTTTTTGTCTTTTGTTTTGTTTTGTTTTTACTGATTCAATTTCATTACTGATAATCAATCTGTTTATATTTTCTATTTCTTCCTGATTCAGTCTTGGGAGATTGTATGTTTCTAGGAATTTACTTATTTCTTCTACATTGTCCATTTTATTGGTATATTAATTGTTTGTAGAAATACCTTTTAATCCTTTGTATTTCTGTGGTCTCATTTGTAAGTTTCACTTCTAATTTTATTTATTTGGGCCCTCCTTTTTCCTTGATGAGTCTTGCTAAAGGTTTATCAATTTTGTTTATATTTTCAAAGAACCAGCTGTTAGTTTCATTGATCTTTTAAACTGTTTTTTCAGTCTCTTTCTTTTATTTCCCTCTGATCTTTATTATTTATTTCTGGTAACTATGGGTTTTGAATTTCTTCTTTTTCTAGTTTTTTTTTAGGTATAAGTTTAGGTTATTCATTTGAGAGTTTCCTTGTTTTCAAATCCTCTTTAATTTCTTTAGTAATGCATTGGTTGTTTAGTAGCATATTGGTTAGCCTCCACGTATTTGTATTTTGGAATTTTTTTTACTGTACTTGATTTCTAGTCTCATACGGCTGTGGTCAGAAAAAATGCTTTATGTAATTTCAGTTTTCTTAAATTTATTGAGACTTTTTGTGTGGCCTAGCATATGATCAGTCCTGGAGAACATTCCACGTGCACTTGAAAAGAATGTGCTGTTTTCAAATGTATATGTATCTATTGTTCATTTGGTTTAATGTGCTGTTTAAAGCCAGTGTTTCCTTACTGATTTTTCTGTCTGGATGATCTGTCCATTGTTTAAGTGATGTTTTAAGTCCCCTACTATTATTGTATTACTGTCTATTTCTCCCTTTATGTTTGTTAATATTTGCTTTATGTATTTAGGTGCTCCTTTGTTGAGTGCATATATATTTACAATTGTTTTATCTTCTTGTTGGATTGGTCCCTTGATCATTATATAATGTCCTTCTTTGTGTCTTGTTAAAATCTTTTGTTTTAAAGTCTATTTTGTGTGATATGAGCATTGCCTCCCCACCTTTCTTTCCGTTTTCATTTGCATAGAGTACCTTTTTTCATCCCTTCACTTTCAGTCTTTGTATGTCTTTAATATCTAAAGTGAATCTTTTTTAGACAGTGTACATATATAGGTCATTTTTAAAACATATTCAGACTTTGATTGGAGCGTTTAATCCATTTACATTTAAAGTAATTATTGATAGATATGTACTTATTGTCATATTGTAATTATTTCCTCGTTGTTTTTGTAGTTCTTTTTGTTATTTTCTACTCCTTTTGTTCTCTTCCCTTCTTATTTAATGACTATATTTAGTGTATTGTTTGAGTTCCTTTCTCTTTGCTTTTGTGTATCTATTATAGATTTTTGGTTTGTGGTTACCATGAGGTTTATATATATATTATTTATATATATATAAATAAAATATGATTATTTTAAGTTGATTATCTCTTAAGTTCAGATGCATTCTAATGACTCTGTATTTTAACTCCCCCACAATGTTCAATGTTTTTGACACCATGTTTAACATCTTTTTGTTTTATGTATCCCTTAACTACTTATTGAGGATATAGATGATTTAACTACTTTTAATCTTCTTACAAGCTTTATTAGTGGTGGATCTACTCCCTTTTCTATATGTTTGTCTTTACCTGTGAGATTTTTTTTCTTTCATAATTTTATTATGTTTAGTTGTGGTCTTTTCTACTTAGAGAAATCCCTTTAACATTTCTTGTAAATCTGGTTTAGTGGTGCTGACTTCTTATAGCTCTTCCTTGCTGAGATTAAAAGAAAACTCTCTCTCCTTCATATCTGAATGATAGCCTTGCTGGGCAGAATATTCTTGAGTGTAGGTTTTTTCCTTACAACACTTTGAATATAATGTGCCATTTCTTTCTGGCCTGCAAAGTTTCTGCTTGAGAAGTTAGCTGATGGTCTTGTGGGAGTTCCCTTGTATGTAACTAGTTGCTTTTCTCCTGCTGCTTTTAAGATTCTCTCTTTGTCTTAATTTCTGCCATTTTAATTATAATGTGTGGTATAGACTTCTTTTCATTTATCTTGTTTTGCCTGTCTATGCTTCCTGGACCTAGATATCTTTTTTCTTTTCTTTTTTTTTTTTAGGTTGGGTGAGGTAATTATGTTTATTTATTTTTAGAGGAGGTACTGGGGATTGAACTCAGTACCTTGTGTATGCTAAGCATGCGCTCTACCACTGAGCTATACCCTCCCCCCCAGACCTAGATATCTTTTTCCTTTCCCAGGTTATGGAAATTTTCAGCTGAAATTTTCTTCAAATAAGTTTTCTGCCCCTTACTCTCTCTTCTCCTTCTGGGACCAGTGTAATGAAAACGTTAGAACATTTGCTGTTGTTGCAGAAATCTCTTACATTATCCTAATTTAAAAAATTTTTCTTGTTTCTGTTTAGCTTGGGTGATTTCCACTTCTCTTATGTCCAAATCGCTGATCTGTTCTTCTGTATCATCTAATCTATTTTTGATTCCTTCTAGTATTTTTTTAAATTTTAATTATATTATGCTTCAGCTCTGTTTGGTTCTTCTTTATATTTTCTAACTCTGTTAAACTTGTTTTCTAACTCTGTTAAACTTGTTATGTGTTTATCCATTCTTCTCCTGAGTTCTTTGAGCAGATTTATGATCATTACTTTGAATTCTTTATTGGGTAGATTGCTTATTTCCATTTCATTTAGTTCTTTTTCTGAATTTTTGTTGTTGTTCTTCTGTTTGAAACAAATTCCTCTGTCTTCTTATTTTGTCTAATTCTCTGTGTTTATTTCTATGTATTAGGAAGGTTGATTGCATCTTCTGATCATGAAGAAGTAGCCTTATGTAGGAGACGTCCTATGCAGACCAGCAAGCACACTCCACTCTGGCCATGAGAGCTCTGTTCTCTAGGGATGCTCCCATGTGGTCTGTGTGGGCCTTCTGTTGTGACAGAGCTTACTACTGTAGGTGCACTGGTAGGCAGGGCTGGCCACTGACATAGTTGTGTGCCAGACTTTGCCTCACCATTCTGTGGCTGCCAGCTTACTGGTGGACAGGGATGGGTCCCACAGCAGCTGGTTGCCAGGCACAAGGAGCCCAGGTGGTGTCATATTGCTGGTAGACAGATTAGCCCCTCAGTACTAACAGGCTAGAGGGAGAATTCCAAATGGTGTTTGCCAGTGTCCTTGTGGTAGAACAAGCTCCCCAAAATGGCTACCTCCAGTGTCTCCATCTTCAGGGAAGCCCCAGTTGCCTCCTGTCTCCCCAAGAGCACAAGTATGTATGACTCAGGCTCCTTTCAAACTATTGGCTCTATACTAGGACTCAGTGCAGTTGTTAATATCCCCCCATTTATGGGTTGCCTACCAGATAGTGTGGGCCTTGAGTTTATTATATCTCTGCCCCTCCTACCTGTCTCATTGTAGTTCCTTCTTTTTATATTTAGGTATGGAAAATCTTTTCTGTTAGTTTTCAGTTCATTTTTATAGCTAATTCTCTGTAAATAGGTGTACTTTTGGTGTGCCCATGAGAGGAGGTGAGCTTAGTGTCTTCCTATTCCACCATCCTGGTCACTCCTTGCCCCATTTTTCTTCCATTCTGTACTTGTGGTCTAATGTGATGCAATTCTCTTTCCTCTTCGCCTTAACCTAGATCATCTTCTGCCCATTCAGTCACCAATCATCAAAAAATTTGGTCATTCAGCGTTATTAATTAGGCACCTACACAATGCAGTCTACGCTTTAACAGGAAAAGTTGTGTCGTACATGGCTTCTACACTAAGCATTCTGCATCCTCAGGAAAGCTCCAGCTGAGCAGTGAAAGGAAGGAGCTTTCCTCTGCCCTGTCCCTAAACACCCACATGAACACTCTCTTGACGACACTCACAGCCAGTCACTCTTTCACACATGGACTCACCCAGGCACACAGCACACCTGCTGCTCATAGACTCTTACAAATCATCCACATTTATGGACCAGTAGCATGAATAATAGCAATGCTATCTGAATGAGAAATAAATGACCCATTTCCCCTTTCCCACCCCATGTCCAATGTCTCTCACTTCTTACCAGCATCTCTTTCCCACTAGCTAATCACTAATACTCTCCTTATATCATTTAAAAAAAAAAGTCATTCCTGTGAATTTAAGTAGCTTACCTACTACAGTCTAAATAATAGCTAACATTCACAAAGCACTAACACATGTCAAACAGTGCAGCCACAGTGTACTCCCTTATTATCATCGTCCTGGGTTAGGCATTTTTATTATCTCCAGTTTACGAATGAGATTACTGGGGTTTAGAGGAGTTAAGTCATTTGCCCAAGGCAACACAGCCTCTAATCAGCAGAATTAGAGACTGAGTCCAGAACTGTGCTGCCAAAACTTGGACCCTTAACCCTTGAACTCCACTGCTTATAAACATCAAAGCATACTCATTGTTATCATCAGTATATATTTCAGAGAAAGCCTCTATACAGGCCACTTCCAGCTCTGGTAAATAAAACAAATTTCTGTAAGGGAAAGGCAGAAGAGGTCCTGAGAACAGTAGACACAAGCCACCCATAGGTTATGAAATGGTTATAAGATGGGTATAGGTTCAGTGTTCAGCTACTTTAATATGAATCTTTTGTTCCCTATTACCAAAATAAGCCATATTCACTATTGATTAGGAAATTCCAGCATTCACATAGCATTATATGATGTGATCCTGTGAGACTTTCTGTTTTGAATATATATATTTTTATAAGTGGAATAATAGTTTCATAATCTCCAACCCCTTCATTTCTTCCATTGTGAAATCTTTCCATGTCAAAAATACTCATAATATTCTAATTTTGGATGAATCATAATTTTAAATCATATCTTATTTTGAATAATTGTTTTCACTTTTTTTCTATTAAAGTAATATTCTGATAAATATCCCCATAGCTAAATCTTTTCACATATATGTGAATGCTGTCTGCAGATCTCTTCATTCTTATAATTACAAAGTGTTTTTGGTTTTATGCTTGTTACTTTTAAACTATGTAATGATGTAGAATTTTTAACTGCAATTAGCATGAACTGGTTTTGTAGTATAAAAGCAGTCTTTTGAAGGAATTCTTGCCCTTTGCCTATTCTACTGCCCTCCCAGCACAAGGAGAAAGGGGGCAAAAGATAGAATCAGTACTCTATATGGCTGTAAATGCACTCTACCTCCTTCCCAGTTTGCATAGAATTAGTCCTGCATACAAGAATTTCTGTAAGCATTCTGATGGTAGAGCACATGGATTAATTAAAGAAAGTTGATGTTTATATGGCTATATGAATCTATTTGAAAATTTATTAAATATTTTTAGATTGAAACTCCCCTATATTCCGTTTATTCATTTGCCTTATTATTAACCCTAGGTCTTTTTCTTTTTTATCCCATAAATGTTTTCAGCTAATGTGCTATTCAGTATAGCTCCCTGTCCCTTCCTGCTTACTTCACTCTAGGCTGTCCATATCTATTATTAATATTTTTCAGTCTTGAAAAATCTCATTATTTTGGTATACACACACATACACATTCAAAATAATAAGATATATGTAATTGTGTGAATTTATTTATTTATATAAATTTATCAGAAAACAGAGTAGTTTCTAATGTATTCACAAGCTTCTAAATCATCAGGATTGCCAGTTGAGAAAGAGTGGTTAAATGATTTAACCAGGGTTTAAAAAAGATGGAATTTAAGGCTCCTCCTATCTTACCCATGCATGATTTCTAATGTTTTAAAAGCCCCTATTCGTTACAATTATTATTATGTTATATTTGGCTAGTTTAATCTTCAGAACAAAAAAAATGCAGTGGGATTTTAGAAGCTTTTGTTTTTGTTTTTGTTTTTGTTTTTGTTTTTTGCATTCTGAGGTAAATTCTTGATCCTTAGTATTAGAATATAATTTATTTCCAAATTTTAAATATCTGATTATCTCCTTAGCTTGATTTAAATACACTCTCCCCTCCCCCCACACACCTAGATAAATAAATGTCTGGTTCTAATCTAACTATATCTGGACCAAACTGCAACTTTTTAACTGTAAATCCACACCTGATGGAGCATCTGATTTATAATCTCCAAATGTTATTTCAGTCCCTTCTGGCATTATGCAGAAAATGTTAATGTACTTCAAGTATTCCTATTTTGATATAGATGTGAATCAAACCTCTAAAATATAAACCCTAAAATGAAATGAACTTTCCAAGTGGCTGTATTCACCATCTGAGCTTTATAAATGTTTGCTTAAGTTAAAAATGTTAATTTGCAATTGATATAGTTGAATACTCATTAAAGAACTTTTTTCTATTATTGATATCTATTCTTACATTTGTAAAGCCTTTCTCTGTTAATGCTCATTAAAAAATTAAGTGAGATATTACTTTGTGAAAGGCTGAGTTCATCAAACCATGGTACAATAGTATATATATATATAAGTAATATCTAAATGCAGCATACTGATTGTGTTCATTCATATTGGTTATATCTGATAAGAAATCCCACAATTTTAGCCACATAGTTAACTAACAGTTTAACTAAATGAAATCATTTAAAATGGTAGAAAAATAAAACAGGTTTAATTTTAAAGGAGTTATTGATTTGTTCTTTAAAACATAATTTATCATTCATGAAGGAAAAATGAGGCACTTGACTTTAATTTCTCTAAGGACAGGGAAGTATATCTTACTGATGTTTATATACTGAATGTAGCCATCATGGAGCCTACCTATAACAGAGTAGGTACTCAGTAAAAATCTACTGAAATAAAAGAACATATTTATAAGAAAGTTGCATTTTAATGCCAAGATACATATTAGATTTTACCATTGAAAACTGTGCAACTCTTTCAGTTCCACTCATTTTAATCTTAGGTACATAACTTTAAATGTGTCTTTGCTGGAATTCTTATTTCTGGTAGCCACAAAATTTCATTCATTCTTTCAATAGTTATTTTTTGAGCACCTTTCTTGTCTCAGACACTATGAATATAAAAGATAAGATTCTTGTTCTCATGGAATTTCCATTCTAGTTAGTTTACATTAAATGAGTATAATGCACTTAGAATATAGTGCCTGGCACATAGTAAATACTCAACACTTACCTGTGATGATGATGATGTGAGACATGTATATAAATACTACTCAAAGCTATGAGACTAAGTGAGATACTAGGGAGAAGATGCAGGTAGAGAAAAGGGCTAAGGGCTGAACCTCTGGTGCTTCCTAATATTTACAGTATATATAAGAATGAGAATCATCAATAGAGACCGAGAAATATCAATAGAGACCGAGAAACAATAACCAATGCAATAGTGAATGAGGAAGGAGGAAACAAGATACTACAGTGTAAAGGAAACAATAGGAGTGTTTCAAAGAAAAAGTAAACAATGTGTCAGATGCTACTGAAAATCTGCATTAGATAAGAACTGAGAATTAAATTTTGGAATTGTTAATATAGAAAGTCATTCATAATCTTGAAAAGTGTTATTTCTGTGGAGAATGAAGAAGAAGGCTCCACTGAAGTGGATAGAAAAGATATTGGGGGAAAGGTAAATCATAAAAAGAGAACTATGAATGACTGAGAAGTATAAAATGAGATGATTATCTTCAGTAGTGAGCAGAGAACTACAATCTAAACCAACAATGAAACACTACCTTTGCACCCTGTGGATTGATTAAAAAAAAAAAAACTTAAATGGCCTCTTCTAGTGAGTATTGGGAAAGCAAGAACCTTCATCTAGTGAGCTGGGAGTGTAAGCTGGTGCCTCCATCCCAGTAATCATTTGGCATTTTTAAAGTATGTGTATGCCTGTGACCTCGTGAGTTTGCTCCAGGAACACACTGAAAAAAAAACTCCCCTATAAGCAGACAAGAAGATGGATAAGAAGCTTTATAAATTTTATTTATTTATTTATTTTTAATTTAAGTGTAGTTGACTTAGCATATTATATCAGCTTTAGGTGTACAACATAATGATTCAATATTTTTATAGAATATACTCCATTTAAAGTTATAAAATATTGACTGTGTTCCCTGTGGTGTATCTTATTTCCATCCTTGTATCCTGTTTATTTTGTACTAGTAGTTTGTACCTTTCGATCCCCTTCTCCCATCTTGCCCCTCCCCACACACTTCTCCCAACTGGTAACCACCAGTTTGTTCTCTGTATCTGAGTCTGTTTCTGTTTTGTTACATTTGTTCATTTGTTTTATTTTTTTAGAGTCTACATGTAAGTAAACACAGTATTTGTCTTTCTCTGTCTGACTTATTTCACTGAGCATAATACCCTCCAGATCCATCCATGCTGATGCAAATGGCAAAATTTCATTCTTTTTATGGCTGAGTACTATTCCACTATATATATTTTATTATATATAATTTTATATATATATATACATATATATATATATGTATATATATATATATATATATATATATACACACACACACACACACCCCACTTCTTTATACATTCATCTGTTGATGGGCACTTAGGATTGCTTCTATATCTTAGCTATTGTAAGTAATGCTACTATGAACATTAGAGTATATAATTTTTCAAATTACTGTTTTGTTTTCTTTGGATTTATTCCAGGAGTGAAATTGCTGGATCATATGGTAGTTATATTTTTCATTCAAGGAACCTCATACTGTTTTCCATAGTGGCTGCACCAGTTTACATTTCCACCAGCAGTGCACAAGGGTTCCCTTCTCTCCACATCCTCCTCAATACTTAATATGTGTTGTCTTTTTACAACAGCCATGCTGACAGGTGTGAGGTGATATCTCATTTGTTTTAATTTGCATTTCCCTGATAACTAGTAATGTTGAACATCTTTTCATATGACTTTTAGCTATCTATATGTCTTCTTTAGAAAAATGCCTATTCAGGCCTTCTGCCCATTTTTTAATCAGGTTGTTTCTTTGACATTATGTTGTGTGAACTTTTTGTATGTTTTAGAAATTAACCCCTTATCAGTTATATTATTTGCAAATGTCTTCTCTCATTCAGTAGGTAGGTCAGCTTTTCATTTTGTTGATTATTTCCTTTGCTGTACAAAAGCTTTTAAGTTTGATTATGTTCCATTTGTTTATTTTTGCTTTTGTTTCCTTTGCCTGAGGAGACAAAAAATCTGTAAGACCTATATCAAAGAGTATACTGCATATGTTTTCTTCTAGGAGTTATATGGTTTCTGGTATTACATTTAGGTCTTTAGTCCATTTTTTAGTTTATTTTTGTATATGGTGTTAGAGAATGTTCTACTTTCATTATTTTACCTATAGCTGTCCAGTTTTCCCAATACTACTGACTGAAGAGACTGTCTTTTCCCCATTGTATATTTTTTCCTCCTTTGTCACACAGTAATTTTTCCATATATGCATGGGTTTATTTCTGGGCTCTCTATTCAGTTCCATTGTCTATCGGTCTTGTTTTTGTGCCAGTACCATACTGTTTTGATTACTGTAGCTTCATAGTATATTCTGAGCTCAAGGATCATGGTATCTCCAGCTTTGTTCTTTTTTCTCAATACTTCTTTGGCTATTACATACAAATTTTAGGATTATTTGTTTCAGTTCTGTGAAAAATGTGGGTATTTTTATAGGGATTACATTAAATCTGTAGATTTCTTTGAGTAGTATGGACATTTTAGCAATATTAATTCTTCCAATCCATGAACACAGGATAGTAGTCCAATTATTTTATCATCTTTAGTATCCATCAACTGTGTCTTATAGTTTGCAGAGTATTGGTATTTCATCTCCTTGGTTAAATTTATTCCTCGGTATTTCATTCTTTTTGAGGCAATTGTAAATGGGATTCTTAAAATTTTTCTCTTTCTGCTAGTTCATTATTAGTCTATAGAAAAGCAACAAATTACTGTATATTAATCTTGTATTCTGCAACTTTACTGATTTCATTTATTAGTTCTTATAGTTTTTTGGTAGCTACTTTAGGGTTTTCTGTGTATAGTATCATGTCATCTGCAAATAGTGACAATTTTACTTCTTTTCCAATTTGGATTCCTTTTATTTATGTTTTTATTGTGTGATTGCTGCGGCTAGAACTTCCAATACCGTGTTAATTAGGAATGGTGAGAGTGAACATCTTTGTTCCTTATCTTAGAGGAAAAGCTTTCAGCTTTTCACCATTATGCATGATATTAGCTTGAGTTTTTCATAAATGGCCTTTATTTTGTTGAGATATGTCCCCTCTATACCAACTGTAATGAGAATTTTATCATGAATTAATGTTGTATTTTGTCAGATGATTTTTCTGCATCTATTGAGATGATCATGTCACTTTTGTCCTTTATGTTGATGTGGTATATCACATTGATTAGTTTGTGGATATTGAATCATGCTTGCAACCCTGGGTTAAATCCCACTTGATCATGGTATGTAATCCTTTTTATGTACTGTTGAATTCAGTTAGCTAATACTTTTTTGAGGACTTTTACATCTATAGTCGTTGGAAATATTGGCCTATAATTTTCTTTCTTTCTTTCTTTCTTTCTTTCTTTCTTTCTTTCTTTCTTTCTTTCCTTTTTTTTTTGTGTGTGTGTTTTTTTGTCTGGTTTTGGTATCAGGGTAATGGTGGCCTTATAGAATGAGTCTGGGAGATTTCCCTCCTCCTCAATCTTTTGGAATAGTTTGAGAAGGACAGATTTTTTTAACATTTTTTATTGATTTATAATCATTTTACAATGTTGTGTCAAATTCCAGTGTTCAGCACAATTTTTCAGTCGTACATGGACATATACACACTCATTGTCACATTTTTTTCTCTGTGAGCTACCATAACATTTCGTGTATATTTCCCTGTGCTATACGGTATAATCTTGTTTATCCATTCTACAATTCTGAAATCCCAGTATATCCCTTCCCACTCTCCATCCCCCTGGCAACCACAAGTCTGTATTCTTTGTCTATGAGTCTATTTCTGTCCTGTATTTATGCTTTGTTTTTGTCTGTTTGTTTTGTTTTTATTTTTTAGATTCCACACATGAGCGACCTCATATGGTATTTTTCTTTCTCTTTCTGGCTTACTTCACTTAGAATGACATTCTCCAGGAGCATCCATGTTGCTGCAAATGGCATTATGTAGTCGGTTTTTCTGGCTGAGTAGTATTCCATTGTATAAACATACCACTTCTTCTTTATCCAGTCACCTGTTGATGGACATTTAGGCTGTTTCCATGTCTTGGCTATTGTAAATAGTGCTGCTATGAACACTGGGGTGCAGGTGTCATCCTGAAGTAGGGTTCCTTCTGGATACAAGCCCAGGAGTGGGATTCCTGGGTCATATGATAAGTCTATTCCTAGTCCTTTGAGGAATCTCCACACTGTTTTCCATAGTGGCTGTACCAAACTGCATTCCCACCAGCAGTGTAGGAGGGTTCCCTTTCTCCACAGCCTCTCCAGCATTTGTCATTTGTGGATTTTTGAATGACAGCCATTCTAACTGGTGTGAGGTGATACCTCATTGTAGTTTTGATTTTCATTTCTCTGATAATTAGTGATACTGAGCATTTTTTCATGTGCCTTTTGATCATTTGTATGTCTTACTTGGAGAATTGCTTGTTTAGGTCTTCTGCCTGTTTTTGGATTGGGTTGTTTGTATTTTTCTTATTGAGTCGTATGAGCTGCTTATATATTCTGGAGATCAAGCCTTTGTTGGTTTCATTTGCAAAAATTTTCTCCCATTCCGTATGTTGTCTTCTTGTTTTACTTATGGTTTCCTTTGCTGTGCAGAATGCTTGTAAGTTTCATTAGGTCCCATTTGTTTATTCTTACTTTTATTTCTTCTAGGAGAAAATTTTTGAAATGTATGTCAGATAATGTTTTGCCTATGTTTTCCTCTAGGAGGTTTATTGTATCTTGTCTTATGTTTAAGTCTTTAATCCATTTTGAGTTGATTTTTGTATATGGTGTAAGGGAGTGTTCTAGCTTCATTGTTTTACATGCTGCTGCCCAGTTTTCCCAACACCATTTGCTGAAGAGACTGTCTTTATTCCATTGTATATTCTTGCCTCCTTTGTCGAAGATGAGTTGACCAAAAGTTTGTGGGTTCATTTCTGGGCTCTCTATTCTGTTCCATTGGTCTATATGTCTGTTTTTGTACCAATACTATGCTATCTTGATGACTGTAGCTCTATAGTATTGTCTGAAGTCTGGGAAAGTTGTTCCTCCAGGCTTTCTTTCTCTTCAGTAATGCTTTGGCAATTCTAGGTCTTTGATGGTTCCATATAAATTTTATTATGATTTGTTCTAGTTCTATGAAATATGTCCTGGGTAATTTGATAGGGATTGCATTAAATCTGTAGATTGTCTTGGGCAGTGTGACCATTTTAACAATATTGATTCTTCCAATCCAAGAGCATGAGATCTCTTTCCATTTTTTAAATGCTTCTTTAATTTCCTTCATCAATGGTTTATAGTTTTCTGTGTATAATTCTTTCACCTCCTTGGTTAGATTTATTCCCAGGTATTTTATTACTTTGGGTGCTATTTTAAAGGGGATTGTTTCTTTACTTTCTTTTTCTGTTGATTCATCGTTAGTGTAAAGAAATGCAACTGATTTTTGAACGTTAATCTTGTAACCTGCTACCTTGCTGAATTCTTCGATCAGCTCTAGTAGTTTTTGTGTGGACCTTTTAGGGTTTTCTATATATAGTAACATGTCGTTGATATATAGTGACACTTTTACCTCTTCTTTTCCAATTTGGATCCCTTTTATTTCTCTCTCTTGCCTGATTGCTGTGGCTAGGACTTCCAGGACTATGTTGAATAGGAGTGGTGATGGTGGGCATCCTTGTCTTGTCCCACATTTTAGTGGGAAACTTTTGAGTTTTTCACTGTTGAGTACTATGCTGGCTGTAGGTTTGTCATATATAGCTTTTATTATGTTGGGATATGTTCCCTCTATACTCACTTTGGTGAGAGTTTTTATCATAAATGGGTGTTGAATTTTATCAAATGTTTTTTCTTCATCGATTGAGATGATCATGTGGTTTTTGTCCTTTCTCTTGTTGATATGATGTATTACATTGATTGATTTGCGTATGTTGAACCACCCTTGTGTCCCTGGGATGAACCCCACTTGGTCATGATGTATAATCTTTTTTATGTGTTGTTGGATTCTATTTGCTAAAATTTTGGTGAGGATTTTGGTGTCTATGTTCATCAGTGATATTGGCCTATAATTCTCTTTTTTTGTAGTGTCTTTGCCTGGTTTTGGTATCAGGGTGATGGTGGCTTCATAGAATGCGTTTGGGAGTATTCCCTCCTTTTCAATCGTCTGGAAGAGTTTGAGAAGGACTGGTATGAGTTCTTCTTTGTATGTTTGGTAGAATTCCCCAGTGAAGCCGTCTGGTCCTGGACTTTTATTTGTAGGGAGGTTTTTAATTGCTATTTCTATTTCCTTTCTAGTGATCAGATTGTTCAAGTGGTCAGTTTCTTCTTGATTCAGTCTTAGTGGACAGTATGTTTCCAGAAACTTATCTATCTCCTCTAGGTTATCCAGTTTGGTTCCATATAGTTTTTCTTAAGAGAAGGACAGATATTAACTCCTCTTTATATATTTAGTAGAATTCCCTTATGAAGCTGTCTGGTCATGGAGTTGTTTCCTGGAAGCTTTTTGATTACTTATTAAGTTTCAATACCAGTAATAGGTCTGTTCAGATTATTTCTTCCTGATTCAGTCTTGGAAGATTGTATGTTTCTGGGAATTTATCCATTTCTTCCAGTTTGCCCAATTTGTTGGATATAACTTTGTAGTTTTCTCTTTTGATTGTAATTCTGCAATATAGGTTGTAACTACTCTTTCATTTCTAATTTTACTTGGGTCATCTCTCTTTTTTTTCTCAATGAACTTGGCTAAAGGCTTATCAGTTTTGTTTATCTTTCAAAAAACAGATCTTGTGTTCATTGATCTTCTATTTTTGTCTCTTTCATTTATTTCCATTCTGATCATTATTTCCTTTTTTCTGCTGACTGTGGGTTTTAATTGTTCTTCTTTTCTAATTCCTTTAAATGGTGGATTAGGCTGCTTATTTGAGATTTGCCTTGTGTCTTGAAATAGGCCTGTGTTGCTGTAAACTTTTCTCTTAGAACTGATTTTGCTACATCACCTAAGTTTTGGAAAGTTTTGTCTTTATTTTCATTTGTCTTAGGTATTTTCTGATTTCCTCTTTGATTTCTTTGTTGACTTTAGTTTTTTAGTAGCATGTTGTTTAGTCTCCACTTGTTTATGTTTTTTCCATTTTTCTTCCTGTTCCTTATTTCTAGTTTCATCCTGTTGTGGTCAAATGCTTGATGTAATTTCTGTCTCCTCAAATTTATTTAGATTTGTTTTGTGTTCTAACATGTGATCTATCCTGGAGATGTCTTATATACACTTGAAAAAATGTGCAGTCTGCTGGTTTTGGATGGAATGTCCTATTGATGTCTATTAAGTCCAACTGGCCTAATGTGCCATTTAAGGGCAGTGTTTCCTTATTGATTTTCTGGCTGGATGATCTGTTCATTGATGTAAGTGGGGTGTTAAAGTCCTGTAGTATTATTGTTTTGCAGTCAATTTCTCCTTTTATGTCTGTTAAAATTTGCTTTATATATATTTAGGTGTTTCTATGTTAGGTGTGTATATGTTTACAAATGTTGCATTCTCTTCTTATATTGTCCTTTTATCATTATATAATACTCTTTTTTGTCTTTTATTGTAGACTTTGTTTTAAAGTCTACTTTATTTGTTATGAGTATTGCTACCCAGCTGCCTTGAGGTTTCCATTTGCATGGAAGTATTTTTCTCTGTTTCATTAGGGTTTTTTCCAGGAGTTTTATCTTGTTCTTTCATTTGAAACATATTCCTCTGTCTTCTCATTCTGTTTCACTTTCTCTGTTTTTCTCTATGAAATTAGATGAACTTGTTACCTACCCTGGTCTCGAATATGTGTCCTTATTTGGGAGTTTCCCTATGCAGTATGCATGTACTGAGTGGCTTTGCTAGGAGAGATGGATCTGAAGTGAGCACAGGCCAGATCTTCTCCCAGAGTACACTGGCAGCTGCCACCTTGGTGGAAGGTAGGGCTGGACTTGGAGGGGTTAGAACCAGAACCAGGTGTGAGCCAGGGCTCCTCCTAGGCTCAATGGCAGGCAGTGCCCTATCAGGGGCAGAGCCAGGGCACAACGGGCTGGAGCAGGATCCCTGAAGGAGCAAGGCTTCTCCTTCATGTGATGGCAGTCTCTGCTTTGGTTGTGGGCATGGCTGTGGCTCGAGGGATTCAGGCTGGACTTCTGAGCTTGTTCTACTTTTCCCTTGTGTGCATGCCTTTGTTAGAGGCTGGGACAGGGCTGAAGGGGCTGAAGCCACATTACTAAGCTGCTTCCACTTCTTCCCAAGTATGTGCACTTGTGTGCATGCTGGCAATGATAGTATCCACCTTGGGACTGGTTCTGCTCCTGCCCAAGTGCTCAGGGTGCTTCTACTCTGCCATCTTGATCCCACCTCAGGTAAAAAAAAAAAAAAACTTTTATTGCAGGATAATTTGTGGTGACACTAAGTTGTAAGCAACCTACATTTTATCACTATTGGACTAGATCAGGGAAATCTGATATGTGCATATAATTAAATATTATATATCAATCAGAAAGGAATGAATCACATCTATATACTCCTACATGGGTAAGTCTCAAAAACAATGTAGTAAAAAAAGTAAGAATTAAAATGAGATGTATAACTTCATACCATTTATGTAGTTTTTAAAAACATCTGCAAAAAGTACTGTTTTTTCACACATAAGTACAAGTTAGAAGGTATACATTAAATGACAAATGTGGATACCCTCTAATCAGATATAAATAAATATGTCCCAATATCTTAAAGCAAAAACAAAATCAACAATCCTCCTTGTTACCATATCCCCCTCCCACTGCAATTGAATTTCTCTTCTCCATAGTCACAAGATCAAATAGCTTATTTTTACAGTTTCAACGTCACCCCCTACCCCCACCAAGTTCTACTCCCCTTGTGTTCTTTTGCACCTTGGGCACAGAGAACTGAGTTGCTTAGACTCCTTAGTATAGAACATGCTATCCTTGATCTGTGCAAGCAAGACCCCTCCCTAAACAATATATCTATAAAGTATATCAAACACTGAAAAATACAGAAGATAATACAACAAATGTATGTGAATCCATCACCCATATTTTATAAGTTTTAACATCTTGCCATAGTTTTTCTATAGATTATTTTTTTAAAAAACACACAGTTAAAAACCTTCATTTTTACTCTTCTCCATACAAAAATAACCACTGATAGCACCAGGCCCACCTGCAAGAACAAGGTCTTAGCTGAGAAGTGATAAGATTCAGGGCAGAAGTCACGGCGGAGGGAGTAGAGTGGCCTAACTACCACCACCAGTGGTGAAGCCAATGGTTATGTATTGCTCACTATGTGCCTGGTGCTGTTCTTGTCTTTACATACATTGTCATTTAATTTCTAGAACAATCCTATGCTGTAGTAACCATTTTGTAGGTAAGGAAACTAAAATGCCTAAAGTCATTTAGCTAGTAGGAAGCAGAGCCAGGATTTGAAATTAGACAGTCCGGCTTTAGAGTTCATGCATTCCACCTCTGTGTTATCCTGTCTTAGGAGTATATTAAAAGAATGATTAGCTTTTGTTTTTTCTTTTCTTCAATTATTTCTACCATTTAAATATATATATATTTATATATATATATAATATATATATATAAAATATTCTCCTAAATCTGGATCTTTGGGTGCCATTTCTCCTGCCTGCTTGTTCCTCTGTTCTGCTGCTTGAACTTGGAATCATTTTCCTTCATATTGCACTTTAAATCAGATTTAAAATTTTTTTCTGGTGTTTTCTTTATCCAGAAGTTTGAAGCTTGAAATATCTTTGCACTATAAAAGTTTCACTTATTGTTTTCTTAAACATTATACTAACTTAATGTACCCTCCGAGTGACTGTAAAGTTTTATATCCTGCTATAAAATAGCTCACTATGAATACCTTTTGTATTTGTATTTTCTAGAAACCTTTTGAAATAACAGCATTTTCTTAAATGACTAATTACCCCAAATTTGATGCCTGCGTAATGCTATCCAGCAAGCAGCTGGCTTCATATGAAGAGAAGCTAAGAGCTCCTTTTTGTCTTGTTCATTTAAAATCATTTCTTCTTATTTAATATCTGCAAAGAATGCAGTCACATTATAGTAGAATTTGCTGTTGTAAATTCTGGATTGTTTCCACGGGTTCCGCCTTACATCTGCATGGTGTTTAAAGCCAATGCTTCCTTTCTTTTTGTAGGCATTCAGGGCCTTTTGCCTCATAATCCAATGTCATGCTGAATGACAGAAAATTGAAGTTGAATTTATTTAACTATAGAGAAGGACTGCACAGAACAATATACTTATTTAAGAACTCCTTGCCTCAGGAACTGAAGGAGCTGTCTTGTGCAGGTGGCTTAATCTCTCTGCTGCTTATCCTAACTATGTGCCTTTATTTATTAAGGACAGGAACTGGCCACTCCGCTTCAAGAAACAAAAGGACCCTACTTGTCCTTCAGAACCAATAGTAAACCAATAGGATGCTTATGCCTCATTCAGAACAGCAAAGATATGTCCTGTATATATTCAAAATAATTCTTAGCACTTCTTGATTAGAGAAAATACAACTAAAAGTTTTTAAAAAGCTATGAAAATATATTAGCCAACTCCTAATTATACAATGGTGGACTGTTTACATTATGGTTTATTCACAATGAATCTTTTTTTCTCGATTCTATGTGGTATCTTCTCTCCTTAAGTAAAATGATTTATTTGTTGACATTACTTATATTTTCTGTTTCTGTTTACTTCACATGACAGCCTCTAGGGGTTTCTGTGTTTTAAAGTAAAACATTTATTTGCTTTCCCTATTTTTACTCAGAGATGCTGTAAATACATAGTGAATAATCTGAAGGAAGTGGCTTCCCTACTCATTGGATGCTGTGATTTAAAGACTATAGTATCCATGTTTATCTTCAAATAGGGTGAAGGGAAGTTTAGGTGGGTAGGTAGGGAGAATAATACCGAAAGTATAATAGCTTTTCCTTTCTTGAGTTGGATCATAATTGTGTAGTTTATTTTCCTTTAAATCTAATAAGTCCTGTGACTGTGATGCACAAGTATATTCAGATATGATCCTAAGACTACTTCACAATGCTGTAAAAATGGGTTTGAATTAGCTGCCATTTTACTGTATACTGTTCTACCAATGATCAGGTAATTGAGAATTAATTGCATAAAATTCACATGTCAATTACCAATTTTTGGAGTTTTTTTTTAAGATAATCAGTTTTTCCTCTTAACAATAGCTGTATTTAGAAGTTATTACATAGACTTTATCACATGGGCTCAGATCTATGCTTTGTCTAGTTTAAGATTATATCCTGACGAAAGCACCAAGGGATATTTAATAGGAAGGCATAATTGTTCTCTCTGATGTCCGTGTTATAAAGTCAGTCACAGTGATACCCATACTTGTCTTAATATCTTTCATTAATTATAATATATTAATTTTAAAATTTTCAAAAATTAAAATCTAAACCATCTCTTGGAGTTAGACATTACACTAATTTACTACATATTTTATGTAGTAGTAAATAATACTTTTCATTTGTTGTAAATATACATCTTTAAAGATTCTGGGATATGCTAGTCACATATATAGCTGCACTAACCACACTTCCATGGACAAATATCATATCTCCTTGTAGCTTTCATATTTTAACAGTCAGTGTAAGAAAGTTAGAAAGGTGAAGACTTTGGGGTAAGGCCAGCTTGAGTTTGAATCGCGAGATCACTTTTAACTAGCTTTGTGATCTTTGACAAGTTAGTTAATTACTCTAATCCTTAGAGCCATCTGGTAAAAATAAAATATATACCTGTTTTTCATGATAGCTGTGACTATAAATTAAACAATATAGGAGAAAGCACTCTGCAGTTTCTGGAATAGTACACCATCAACAAACAACTTCTTTCCCTCCTTATTCATCAGAGAATAGGTAGAAATGTTTTAGCTGTGCCTGTGTGATTAGAACTGCCTGCAAGCCCACATGTACTTAATAACAAAGCAACACATTCATTAGAGCCTGTCTTGTGTCAGAAGGTTACACTCAAAACTAAATTCTCCGTGTGTATGTCATTTTGTCTTTTCTCTCATATAATGATATCACTTGATAAGTGGAAAAGATATACTGCACATATATTACCTATAAGGTAAGTCTATATTGAATTACATATTTATTTAAGGGGTCATTTTCTCAGTTTGATCCCCTCACCAGAGTTTAAAATCTTGTCAGCTTGGCTGCTGACTAATGCATTTACTAACTGTAAGATATTAGGCAAGAGAATCAGAGAATATCTCATTTTTACTCATCTGAAAAACAGGGCTATTCACACTTACATGGCAGTTTGAGGGACAACATTAAATAGTATATGTGGATGTGCTATATTTATACCAATATTTAGTAAAGTCTAGTTAAAACATTTGCTTAGAGGGAATTTATTTTCTGATTTAAGGAACTGCCTCATCATCATAAAACAAAGGAGAAAAGTTAAGAGGACAGATAGAAGATACATATAAAAAGTCTATATGTTCATACAGATGCATAAAGATTTTGAAGTTTCCTGTTAAAATGTTATTAAAACAGCTGAACAGATGTAGCATGGAAATTTTTTAAATTGCAGTGTTTTAAATTGTTTTTTTCATAGAAATCAGTTAGTCCACCTGTGTCAGTTTGTTTTCCACCTTATTCCCAAAAAGAGTACCAACAGGGCTGTTACTGGGGCTGGGGTTTGGATGCTAGTCCACACAGACAGACTAGTGATGGGACTCGGGTCGTTCAAGCAATTTGTTCTTTTTGCTCTAGTTTCAGTTCTGCCTCCACACACATTAGACATGGCTACTTGAATAGTCTTCCTCAAACACTACTTGAATTCCCCAGTTCAAGACTCTAGGAAGCCAATTTCCTGCTTATATTTTCTTGGCTTTGAAAGTCATTAAAATGCCTGTTAGGTACTACCCAGAGTTAGCAGATTCCGTAACAGAAGCCTTGCACATGGTCTGTCTATTTCAGTTCTATACCAGAAGCCTCAGCAGTACTTCTCAGTTCCAGGCCACAAGAACCAGCTCAGGCAGTCAAGTGTTTCAGAAGTGAGCCACGTGATCAAAAAATCCATGTGTGTGCCAGCAACATAAATTTCCTTCAAAAAAATTAGTAAAATTTAACCCATTAGCTGTTTGAAAATTAGCATGATGTTGGGGGCAGAAAGAGGCCAATAAATTGAGTCTGTCAAAACCTGTTAATTCTGTGGAGTTTCAGAGTAAGGATGAGTTGCATATGGTCATCCAAGCAAAGTGGAATAAACAGCTGTATTATTCTCCAGGAGCTGAGTGGCAGCTCTAAAAGAATTCTGTTTACTCTATGAAAATATCTGGACACCTAAAATGTACTAATCAGATGAATACATTATGTCATTCCAGATTTACAGTGTCAAGTAGAAGCACTTGGGCTAAAACTTCAGAAGGCAGTGACTGAGATGGACAACTACAAAGAAAAGCTCATGTAAGATGGTGAATATTAAACAACCCGTAAGAGTTTAGAAAGACCCCGACGTGTTCTCTGTGACTCTACTGCTGTTTTTCTCAGCTATTTTTCTGGCCTAGATTGTATATTGAAGGACCTGTAAAAATTTTTAAATATGTGAAATTTTTAAAATTTTTCTTTATCTCAGTAAGAAATGTTTCTTTATCTCAGTAAGAAACTTAACCTATTCAGAGACCAGAATTTTCCCTGGTTGTTGAAATATAGTAATTTCATATTCTCTGAACTTGTTCTCTTATCGGCTCTTTATTATCTGTCCAGAAGAAATAATATTGAAGTTATTTCTTAAAATTGTCAATTTTAGGTTCAAAAGGACAGTTGAGTATCTTTGAAATGCTTGAGTATTTATTCTTCATATAAATGAGAAAGAAGATATTGAAAAACAAATGATAAGAAAATGCCCTTGTAAAATATCCAGAACACTATTTTAAGAATGATTTTATTTCAGAAATTTCAAAAATTGTAGTATAAATATAGTACATCTGTACTTATAATACTAAAATAGAATTTGTGTAATCTTTGAAAAGTAAATTCTTTTCCTTTGTGGTATATAATCCGGTAGCTTTGATTTTCAGTTCCTATATTTTAGAAGGATGAACCACATAAGAAATATAAATATTTAGAATGCTTAGCAACCAAATGTTGTGTTGACCATGGACTACTCCTAAGAACAATATGTTCAACAAAATTTTTAACTACACAAGAAAGAACAAATTCCAAAAATATTCTGTCAAATTAATGTATGCTTTGATTTGTAGCAAAATAAATTATTTTTGAAAGCCAAGAAAAACCAAATGTTAATTCTTTATAACACTGTGGTCCATAGTACAGTAAATAATAGTTCAACTGTGTATGATGGTTGGGGTTGAAGGAATGAGTGGACAAGGGGTCCTAGGATGACTCATAGGCCCAGCAAGCAGCTTTCTTGATGAGAAGAAACATGAAAAAGAAAAGCAAGATGGGGATTGCCAGAAAATAAGCATTAGGCTCCACCCTCTAGTTACATCAGGGAGGTCTTTGGCCACATGGATATCTCATGTGGAGGGCCGCCTGGGCAGGGCACAGTTACTGTGTGACTTTGGCTTCATGGAGCTCAAGAAGTGAAGAGGACACAGCCCAAGCATAGGGAGGTAGGGCTGGTACCCAGCTAAGCTAAAAGGGAGTTTGTAGACATGCTAAGACTCAGCATATAGAGTGGAGTCCTGGCATATTAGGAGAGATGCTAACCACAGAAATAAACATACTGAGGAAAAGGAGTAAAGCTCATTGGGTGTGATGTAAATTGAGTATTACTGAATAAATTTGCACAGAATTCTCATACCAGGAGCCTGCTCATTTCATATTAACACATGCTTTGTGGTATTTTTTGTTGATTATATTTTTAACATAATTTATGAGTGCTGAGAAATGGTAAGAGTCAGAGTAGATTGGAGTTTGAGGGAGAAATATACCACCTCACTGAAGTCCATCAAATGAATTACCTGGGGAAAATCACTCTACAGTTGCAGAAATGCTGATGCTGTTGTTTCAGTTTATAAAATTGGTGCTTCCTACCTGTATGAGAACTTCTTAAAATTAGAAAATGGACAGAGTATCCACTTTTACAAAATTTGAGTTATGAAAGAAAGAGCCACTTAAATGGTTCCCACTGCTTGAGGCCTTTCTCTGTGCTACCTGTACCTGTCTCTTCCATCTCTACTCCGTCTACCTTCCTTCACTGCTAACATGAAGTTAAGTAGGGTAGGCATTTATGGTCAGAGCCTGAGTGGGATTATTCAGGGTATTCAGAGCTCAGGAGGTCCCCAGTAGTATACACCTACTATTTTATTATAGGTTAAAACCAGATTCTTAAGTGGGCCATTTTGAAGTCAAAATAACTCACTGAAAAAATTTTTGACATACAATTTCTTAGTAAATTAGAGATTTATTATACATACCCAAACCTTTTTGAACTTCCAGAAATTGGAAGGTGCTATGAAACCAAGTTTCTTTAAATTTTTAATCCTCATCCTTGTTGGGGTTGGGGGTAGAAATGAGTTTTGCCTATCCAACTTAAGATAATTGTTTTGTTTAAAGATTTTTAAATGTCTAGATATAAATTTTGTGGGTTTTTACTTAAGGGAAAGAGGCAATTTTTAAATGGATGAACTTGAGGTTCTTTTTTTCCCAATATTTTTAAGAAAATATTTTCCAAGATTTATAAGAAATTTGCTATGTATTTGAGAGTAGACATTTTATCAGTTAGGATGTTTTAAGCTATAAGTAACAGAAGTTGAGTGGTTTCAGGTTTAGTCAATCCAGCAAGTCAATAACGTTACCAAGGATCTTGATGTTCCTTCTGTCTCCATTCTGCTGCCCTCAGCACTGGCTTCACCCCAAGGCTAAGTCCCTTGTGATCTTGAGGTGGCTGCAGTTCCAGGTACTACATCTGTATGTAACCATCCCAGAGGCAGGAAGTGCCTGTTCTTCTGGTGTCTCTTTAGAAGTGAGATAAAATTTCCCAGAAGCCACGAAACAGCCCCCTCCTTACATCTCTTTGGCTAGAATCTTTACACACCTCTCCTAAATGAATCACTGGCCAGGGGGACAAGACTACCACATTTAGCTCACACCAAGCAGGATTTATTCTGAGAAAGACGATAATGAGGGCTAGGAGGAAAGCTATAGTGCATGTCTGGAAGGTAACCAGTCATGTTTGCTAAAGAGGTAGTATGTAAATGATGCCCTGAAAAGTGATGACATTTTCTACAAATTGTATTTGTGTCATAATATGGATGCTGTAAGTAATGAAAAATATGGATGCTGTGAAATGCAGCTTTATTACTTTTAAGTGTGTCTGTGTGTGTGTGTGTAGGTTAGGAAATATACTTTTATAACATATATATATATATATATAGATATAGATAGATGACATAGTAAATAAGACTAACAAGAGAGATTGCTATAGAAGGTGAAAAACTTTTAGAAATTCCTGAGAGAGAATACATAGTCAACTCTACAAAGGAATAAACCAGTTTCAATTATGTGGTGGGCATGTGACAGGCAGGACCTCTCTTGGAATCGTTAACAGAGAGAAGGGAGTGGGATCTGGCAAACCTTCAAAACAGTGGTTCTCAAACTCCAATCTGCAGAGGAATCTTGAGGAGCTTATTGAAACTTATATTATGCTATGACCTCCCCCACAGACCCAATCCCAGGATCAGTTTCTGGGCTCCATTCCCACAGATATTGTGATTTTACATTTGGGTTGTGGTGGGTCCGAGTAATCTGCATTTTTAATGCACTCCTCACGTGATTCTGATTCAAGTGGTCCAGTGCAGTCCACTGTGAGGAATTATATTTGCAACATTTAAGCCACTGGCCCCTCACCACCCCCTGCCCCACCAATCAACAGGTCTTTTCTAAAGCAGCATTCGCAAGGCATCTGCAGAATAAAGCAGTGCATGTGGGGACTGGAGCTAGGGAGCCTGTCAGCTACTGAACCCCAGGAGAGGCCAGGGTCCCTACATCCCAAGACAAACCTCCAGTGTCCCCACCATACCCTGCCCCTTCATCACAACCTTCAGAAACAGTCTAGAGCAACAATAAACGGAAAAGCAGACAAGTTAACAGAGAATCTTAGGCTGAGGATGAACACCCAACCAAAGATTACCAGGTATGTGAGAAAAACCTTCCCCCAACCTTATTTACTCCAGGTGGCTTGGAACTCACACAGGGAAACACCCAAGAAAATTAAAAATAGCAAATCAAGATAAATTTTGAAAGTTAATATATCCTTCAAAGTATGTCTAGGATTGTAACCTTAAAGAACAGGCTGTTACAAAAAAAACTATTAGGAATTTGAGAGACTAAAAATATGATTAGAAAAATGATTCCATTCATGTCAAAAATGTATCTGAATGTATACCCAGGTATATATAGATTCAAATTCATTGAATAAATGATTGGTAGGATTACACCAGTTTCCTCTGGACATGAGAGTCGTGGGGGTGGGTGTGGAGACTCTTATTTCACTCTGTATACCTATATATTGCTTAACTAGCTTACAGTGTGAGTGTATTCATTTTCACATATGTAATGACAAGAACAAAATTCACTGAAAGTAATTTATAATTTATCAGTTACCAGTGAATACATCTGAAGTGGCTATATAAAATATACTTTCTAATTTGGGGACCTTTGTAACCTACTTACACTTTAGTTTTATTAGCAGCCACCTCTTCCTCATTTAACTAATAATTGTAAGCAATAATCAGCTATGACCATCATAGACTTCTAATTTATAAAGCTCTTACTTGACCTTTCAGGAGCATTTTACACAGTTGAGATGTCCTTGGAACATTATTATTGCCTTCTGAGATACAATGTTCTGATTTTCCTCTTTCCTCTGGTCATTCATGAGAATTTTTTGCCTAGCAAGCAGGTGGCCTAGTGGCAATCCAGTGTCAGAGTACAGATCCACTTTTTATGTGATCCTAGATTTAACAGGCTAAGTTTCCTTCAGTCACTCATTTAATACAAAATGCTCATTGAGAGGCAATCTATGTGCCATGACTGTTGTGTACAGGCACTAGATATTGCAGTAACAAGATTGACAAGCTACAGTAGAGCTGTTTAGGTAATTTCAGGTAATATTAAGTGCTGCAAAAATATAAAACAGGCATAAAAGAATGTGAATGATAGGCAGGAGTGGTATATTTTTGATAGAGTGGCAGCCCTGAGCAAATGGCCTTAGAGTTAAGATCCAAGTAACAGAAAGGCGCTAACAGTGTTAATAAGCTAACATCTGGAAGCAGAGGGATCAAGGATAGGCCCTAAATTCTTGAGAGTGAGTTTTACAAGTTAAAGAAACATGAAGGCCAGTTGTGGTAGACAGAATAATGACTCCCAAAGATTTTTATGTCCTGATCCCTGAAATCTGTGTGTACATTGCCCCATTTGGCAAAAGGGACTTTGCACATGTGATTAAATTAAGGATTTAGAGGTGGGGAGATTATCCTGGATTATTCAGGCAGGCCCAGTATAATTGCAAAGGTTCTTGTAAAGTGAAAGCACAAGGGTCAGAGTCACAAAAGTAGGTGTGAGGAGGGAAACGGGGGTTGAAGTGATGTGATTTGAAGATGGAGGAAGGGACCACAATCCAAGAAATGCAGGTGGTCTCTAGAAGCTGGAAAAGGCAAGGAAACAGCTTCTCTGGAGCTGCCAGGAGGAATACAGCCCTAGTGACATCAGAGTTTTGGGCAGGAGAGTGAACTGATCTGGTCTGTTTAAAAAGGTCAGTATGGTTACTACATGGAGAATGCAATGAAATGGGAGTAGAGAGTGATCAGGGAGGCTCAGTGGGAGACTGCATTCATCCAAGTGAAAACTGACTGATTTAGTGTAAGGCTACAGTGTGGAGATGGAAAGGAATATATGCTGGGGGTCAATCTGACAGGATTTACTGATGGAGTGGATGTGGCTGGAGAGGAGGAAGACTGGAAAAGAAAGAAAATAATAAAGGATGGGGTTTGGGACTTTTCTACACCAATGTAGATGGTTGAGAGGCAGTAGTGTATGGTGACTAACAGCCTAGAAGCCAGATCCAGACGGCCAGGGTTCAAATTTTTGCAGTACTACTTAGCGTGTTACTTATCTCTCTGTTCTCAGCTTCCTCAACTGTAACAAAGGCTGAATAAGGGCTGTTTTGAGGGCAGAGTGAGATGTACAAGGTGTTACCTATTAGTATCATTATGTGTTGGTGCCATTTACTGAAGTGGAAATTCTGTAAAAGAAACAGATATGAGGGAAATAAAAAACAACGCTTTTGATCTGTTAGATTTGGGATGCCTTTTGGACAGCAAAGAAGGCAGTTTGAGAATGGCTATTTCATACAAAGGAGTGGAATGGTACAACCCTTGCCTTTCAAATTAGAAGAAAATGTCCAATTACTTTATCTTATTTCCTTTGCTTTGATTGGCAGAAGCAGCAGGGGCCTTTCTGAAGGCTTATTGAAAGCAGTTCAAGAGAAAGGATTAACACTGTTTGCTGAGAGTAAAAGAAGGAATGCAGTGTTTAAAGAGATGTAGGCATTCTTTCTGTTCCTTCCAATTCACCCCATCCTAATGAAAGTGAAGATCACAACTGGTCAGTGAAGGGCAGATCATAGAAAGGGTGCTTAACGGGCATGGGGGTGAGAGCTGACCATGGTGAGGGGAGCTCTCGGGGTGGTAGACTCTAGGGCTTTTTTTTTTTCTTTAATTGCAGCCAAAATTACTTGTCCACATGGTCAAATAGCCACTTAAAGGAGTTCTCCTGTCCCTGCCTCTAGATTTGGAAAAGTGTGTTAGAGTCTGAGCATAGAGTGAAAGTTGTGGTTGGGGCTGCTGAATCTCAAAGCATTTCTAAAAGGAACATTTTTGTTTGATTTCAATGCAAATGTATAAAACCTGGGAACTACAGGAATACACAAAACAGAACATCATATTTATATTTCAGTATATCCTTATACTCCCTTTTTCTGAGTAATGCATATTTTAAATATTTTCACTTAGTAACATATCCTGGAAATTTTCCCATGCCGTCACATGATATATTTATAGTTATTAAATGACTATGTAGTAGTCAAATCTGTGAATGAACCATAACGTATTGACTAACCCCTTGTATTTTAAAATGTCCAAATTTTTCTCTTTTATAAGTAAGGTACTCTGAAAATTCATATAGATAAATCTTTCTCTTTTTTTCCCATTTATTTATGTATTTATTTTAGTTTTATTTTATTGATTTATAGTCAGTTTACAATGTTGTGTCAATTTCCAGTGTAAAGCACAATTTTTCAGTCATACATGAATAGATAAATCCTTCTATTGTCACACATTTATTTCCTTAGGATAGTTTTTGCTAGAATGAAACTTGTGTAAAGGCTTTTAAAGGTAATGATTCATTACCCTCCAATAAGATTATACTGATTTATAATCTTAGCAGCGTTTGTAAATACCCATTTCTCCACTTTCTAACTTATACTGGGTATTATAAAAAAAATTGTTCCTTTAATTAATGAAAAATCGTACCCCTGCATATTTGGCTCTTTCCTTTGTGACTCACCTGAGCACAACCTTTGCCCACTTTTCTAACGGCGTATTACTCTTTTCCTTATTCTTTCTTTTCTAATATTTTATTTGGAAATAATTTCAAACTTACAAAAAGTTGTAAACATCATGATAGCACAAAGAGCACCCTAGTAGTCTCTACCCACACTCACCTATTATTAACATTTAACCCATTTGTTTTCTCTTCACCCCTACTGCTGTCCCTCCATCCCTTTTTCTCTCTCTTCCCCCAAAACCCACACACAATTTTTTTCCTGTACCATTTGAGGATAAGTTACCAACAACATGATCTTTTACTTCTAAATACTTCAGCCTGTCTTTCCTCAGGACAGTGATACTTTGCATAACCAGCAGAGTAATCAATGTCATTGACTTTAATCTACCACTCGTATTCTGACTTTGTCAATGGGCCTTTATAGCACTTTCTTCTCTAGCACACAATCCAGGTAGTGTCAGCCTTCTTGGTATGTCTCTTTAGCCTCCTTAAACCTGAAATATTTCTAGCCTGTCTTTGTCTTTTTAAGACATGGACATTTTTGAAGAATGCAGAATCCTGCATACTTTTTTAAAATTAAAACCAATTTTTATTTTGTATTTTTCTGATGTTTCCTCTTGATTGGATTAAGGATATGTACTCTCAGCCAGACAACCACATAGGTGAGGATGTGCACGTCTCAGAGCATCACACCTGGAGGCACACGACCATTTGCCCCATTGGTGATGTTAATTTTAGTCACTTGATCAAGATATTGCTTAATTTTTCCACTGTATTATTATGAGGCTTTTTGCTCCCTTTCAACTAGTAAACAGTCTATAAGAGACATTTTAAATACATGCAAATGCTCTACTTTTCATCAATATTTACCCCTAGATGTAACATCCATTAATGATTTTTGCCTTATCCAGTCTTTATCACAGTCATCACTAGATAATGATTTTTCCAACTCCCTCCCCATGTATCAGTGAGCCCTCAGCATTCTACTTTGAGTAAGGGCTTCCCTTCTTCCGTTATTGATTTATTTATTATTCGTATGGACTCATGAACCCCTATTTTCAATAGTTTACAATTTATCACTGTACTTATTATTTAGGTGCACAGACTGTCCTAAGGTTAGCCAGTGGGGGCCCCTTCAGGCTGGCTCTTGTGACATCTGACCAAGATCCCATTGTCTTTTATAAGCACTTTCCTACTTTCTGGTATAACGAGGTGTTTCAGATATGCCTACTCAGCCCCAACCTTGGAATCAGCTATTTCTCTGAGCAGTCCTGGTTCCTCTGAGTGGGAATGGTATTAAAGACCAATATCTAGGCCCTAAATATTAATTCATGTGCTACTTGATTCTGGTAATGGTTTCATGGGCTTATATACATGTCAAATTTGTCAAACTGTATGTAATTTATTGTATGTCAGTACAATACCTAAATGAAGCTATTTTACAAAAAGTGGCTAATAAAGGAAAAAATTTTTTACAAAAGAAAAAGTAAAACTAAAATACAGTGTTAAAGGATAAAACTTGGGCAATAAAACTCCAAAGAAAAAGTGATTACCATAAAATTCATGAGAATGGTCATTTTAGGGAGGGCTATGACTAGGACCAGGGGCATGAAGCTCCTAGGCTAGCTGGTGGATACAAGGGTTTTCTCCTTAAAATAATTCATTATGTAATTGTTTATGCAATTTTTTGTAGCTTACAGTTTTATATTTCACAATAAAAAGGTTTAAAAATAAATGAATGTTGTTCATGTTCATGATATAAATAAATTTTTGTCTATTAGGAATTAAAGTCATTCTGCAGGTAGGGCAACCCTATTAATAATCTAACGTATCTTCGTACATTTATAAACTTGTTATTAAAATAGCTTATAAAGCTATTTTAAGGTACATTCAGATAATGAACTATTAATGAGCAGTCTATACAAACTGAAACTGGAATATTAATCTTTTTTGATATCTTACCTTTTTGAATATTGTTATGACCCAATCATATAAGATCAAAATAAATGTTTATTTCAGTTTTAGAATTTCCATTTTGTTCTTTTTAATGGATTCTATTTCTCTGCTGAGATTCATTATCCTTTCACTAATTAGAGTAGATTTTCCTGTATGTTTTTGAGCAAAGTTATAATTGTGCCTTCAAAAATCCTTGTCTGCTAATTTCAATCTGGGGCATCTCAGAGTCAGTCCCTATTAATTGTCTTTTCTCTTGAGAATAAGCCATGCTTTTCTGTGTCTTCCATGTGGAATAATTTTTATCATATTCTGGACATTGTGAATGTTATGTTATGGAAATTCTGGATTCTATTTCTCCAAATACTATAGTTGGTGGTAGGAGTGGTGTTACTTTAATAATAAACAGGCAATAAATTTGGTCAGCCTCAAACTGCAAACTGTCTCTAGGGCAAATCTCAGTTCAGTTCTTTTATTCTTAACTGGGCTGCTTGGAGTCTGCCTGGGACACATGTAGTTCAGGGCTCAGCCAGACATGTGGACAGAGTTTATATGCAGTATTTGGGACTCCTTCTCTCTGGCTTGCTCCTGTTCAGGATTCACTCTTCACTTTCCAGCAGCAGTGATTGTCCGTAAACACTGTCCTGTAGTTCTTCAAGCCAGAACAACCGTGAGTTTTCTATCAGTTTTCTATCAGGATTTTGGTTTTCCTGCATGGAAATTGCAGACTGGGGCCTGCCTTCAAGTTTGAACATCATTAAAACAAAAAGAAAAACAAAAACAAAACACCTGACCCCATGGCTGCCACTTTTAAGTGTCAGCTTCCCTCCAGAATCTTCCTGCTTTTGGTCACTTTCACATAGGTGTTTTTCTTTTCTTTTCTTTCCTTTTTTAATGTTATCTAAAGCTTACATCGGTCTGATAGAAGGTTACTTGTCCATTATGGAAGTGAACTAAATATTGATTTCTTTAAAGAGTTAATAATATGAAGATGCTAAGAAATTTTTTTATGGCTGAATAAAATGATGATATAGAAAAACACATAGAGTTGGACAAACAGTTTAGGTTATTTTTTGGCAAACAAAAACCCTTTGACTATATATGTCTAATTTCATGGAAATCTGTGTATGTAACCACAAATAGAATATGAAGATAAGAAAAATAATAAAGGAAAAACATGTTTTTAAAAAAGAAAGAAGATTCATTCTATAACTATTTTGAATCATTTGAACCTCTTTTGTATTATTTTAGGAATAAATCTAATGAAGCTGATGAGTGTCAAAGAGAACTTAGAAAACTGAAGTTTGAATCCATTATTTCTGAGTCACGGTATACACTGCAAATTTTTTATTTAATATTTTTAGTAATTGAATTTGAAACCATATTTTAAATAACATTTTATTTAAAATGTACTTATCTTTTCTTATTGTATTCTTTATATATACAATACCTAATTTGAGATTGTAATATATTGAAGCTGTTCATTGATTTTGCCTCTGCCTAGATATGAAAACTTTATAACCACAGAACTGTCTATTTACTTTGCATTCTTAATTTTTTTAAGTTAGAGTTAAAGTCTTTAGTTTTAAGTGAAATGTTTACATATCTTTAATAAAGATGAAAATATAGTGTTCAGTGCATATTGGTGGTTTTTTTCCTTATTCCATTTTAGGCACACCAGATTGCTTAAAGAAAAAGAGGACTCTTCAATGACTTGTCAACAAATATATAAAACTTTACAAGAAGAACTGACTGCAAAAGAAAGACGAGAAGAAGACTTAAAAAGAAGAATTAATTTTGCAGAAAATGAACTAGAGATAACCAAAACTCTTCTGAATCAGACAAAGGAAGAGGTTGTAACACTGAAAAACGAAAGGTACAGTCAAGAATAATTTCTTCCAAATATGCTTTGTGTTTAAGTCAGTATTCTCTATATATATTTGAAACAACAAGATCCTACATATTTTGATAACAGTGAACTCACAGGATTAAAGATTTTTTTATTTTTTAAATTTTATTTTATTGAGTTATAGTCAGTTTTCAATGTTGTATCAATTTCCAGTGTAGAGCACAATTTTTCAGTTATACATGAACATACATATATTCATTGTCACATTCGGATTAAAGTTATATTTCACCTGAAAAGTCATTGCATCCCACCACCTTATTCCATGAATGATTAAATTGAAGCCCAAATTAGTTAAATGACTTGCTTAACATCACACAGTTAGTTATTGGAAGTAAAGATGGAACCCACGTTGCATTTGATGTTAGATTTTTATTGAAAAGGATCAAAAAAACCATGTGTGGTACTTAAAACTACTGAATTTCACCATGGCCAATAATTGGTAGATTCTATCATTTTCCAACAGAAAAAATCTTTTATATTATTTTCTTTTTATTAGCTCCTGCTTTTCTTCTCTCTTTATTTATCAACACCTCTTATTGAGGGCTCTCCACAGGCAAAGGTACCTCTGGTACTTAGTAATGTCAGGGATACTAAGAAGCATATTCCTCCACCCACCCTGATATTTTTGCTTACTTAATTTGTCTTTAAATTAACCTTATCTGTACTTAATATCTCAACCCTGCTTTCTTTCTTTTTGTTTTCATTTGCCTGATATGTCTTTCATTCTTTCTGAGTCCTTTTGTTTTGAATTCATATCTGATAAATGTACAAATTTGGGGAATTTGTTGTATTGGTTTTTGTAAAATCTGGCAGTCTTTAATAGAAGATGTTATGCGATTTACATTTATTGATATAACTATTATATTCCATAAGAACACAAGTTCCATAAGAGCAAGAATTTCTGTCTTGTGTTATTCTCTGTGCACAGAAGGTGTGATTGGCTATTTGGTTTTCATTCTTACTATCATTTTAAATTTTATTTATTTTATGAGTATTTGGATGCTTTATAATTTAGATTTATAATCTTGTTTTCGTTCTTTTTAAGGGTAGCTATTTGCTCCCAGAGGAAGAGTCTGAGAGTAGGGCCCTGGGAGTGGGTAGCAGGCAGCTTAGAATTAGGTTCATTGTCTCAAAACTTTCTCACCAGCACTGTGCCCCGGGTCATATCTGTCTCTACTCCAGACTAGACAGAGTTCTGTCTAGTTCACAGAGAAACAAGGCTTGTCTTTGGTCCCTCCTGGGATGATACACATTTACTTCTCTTTGATTGAATAGGATGAACAACCACAGAGCTGATTGCCACCTACTATTGCTTCCTCACCCTGCCACACCAATAACCTGCTTCTTGCAAAGATAATGTGCCTTGTAGTTATGTGACTTTTCATTCCACTCTTACCTCTGCCATTTCACAATTGTGTCACTGTTAAGCCCATAGCATATTAGAAGCAGCAATTTTATAAGCAGGACATTTGCGAGAGCCAGGCTGACTAATAAGAAGGAATGGTAACTGAAAGATTGACCATGCATAAGAAGAAAGAAAAACTATAAGCTCAAACAAAAAACTTTAAAAGCATTGCAGTTTAGCCCAATGTAGATAGAGACAAACAGCCCTGTACACATCAGTCACCTTCAGTGTCCCTTTATTTATAACATGGGTTAATAACTGATGGCCATAATGATGATCCTGAGTCAGAAAGATTAAAATCAGCTATATACTCTAAGTATATAGAAGGAAAAGAATACCCCATTTCCAGTGATGTCAGGTTAATTAGACTTAACTGTTTATCCAGATGAATTCTGTCTCCTTCATAGTGGTCATTGTGAAGATTCTATCTCTGTTCAAGCATTTCTGGAACTCTTTTCTGAGGATTGGCTTAAGTGTACATGTTTTAGAATATACTCAGTATGATGAATCTTTGATCTTTAGGAATGAATTTGATTTTGAAAACAATCTCAATAGATCCAGTGAAAGCAAGTTCAGGGAAAATGATGGGAAATCAGTCTGGGAACTATCATTGGGGATTAAAAATAAGTAAAATATTTTCTTTTTTTCTACACTTAATAAATTATCTCTGGCAGCAATTTAAAGATGGCAGTTTCATGAATGTTTTAAGGATTAATAATATCATTGGAATAAATATAGAACTTTCTTGGGAGATTGATTGCTTTGAAATAGCACACTATGTTTTGCCATGTTTTTAAAAAATTTAGTATGATCCTAGTCTTACCTTCTATTATAAGTGTTAAAGATAATTTGTTTAAATTTTCAGAGAACAGAGATATTACTGGACTGCTTCCTCCTCTTCTCCCTTCTACCCCAGCTTTTTTTTTCTCTCTCATACTCTTGCCCTTTTTCCTTCTTTTCTCTCTATACTTTAGTCTATCCAAAAGCAGACATGGTATTACCTAGTCATTTGGTGGCACCAAGTTTACTGACATGCTGTCTGTCACATTATAAAAATTAAAATGTGCTTGTGGATCAATAAGTTATCAGACTATCATAGGAGTACTCCTAGACATAAGCATTGCCTTTTTTCTTTGTGCTAGGCCACTTTCAGACTTTTGTCTGCCTTGTCTTCTGTTGTATCCTTGGAGTCTGGCACATGTATCCCCTCAATAAATATTTGTTGAGTGAATGAAGTACTTGCTTTGGGTAATTCAGTCAACAATTATTTGTTGAGCATTTACTAAATGCCAGGTACTATGTACCTTGGGGATACAACAGTGAATCTGAAATTTCCCTGTCCTCGTGAAGCTTACATTCTAATGGGAGAGACAAACTATTAAAAAGATAAAAACTAGAGAACTAACAAGAATAATTATAGATTGTGATAGTGAATTTAAAGTAAAGGGTATTGTAGTAGAGACTGATAGAAGGGGTACCTGCTTTGGAAAGGGTAGTTGTAAAAATAACTTCCAAAATGATACATGAAGAAGACAAGCAGAGAGAGGTTCCCATACAAAGGACCAGGGAAGAGTTTTACAAGCAGAGAATGAGCTTAGTGAGTTCTCAGAAGTGCTAGTGGAGTCCTAGCAAGTGTGAGGGAGGGAGGTGAGGGCCAGTCATGCAGGGCCTCATGGGCCCATAGGAGTTTGGGTATTATTTTCAGTGCAATGAAAAGAAACCATTGAAGGGATTTAAGCTGAGGAGTGACACTGGTGAACGATGGTTTTGGCTGCTGAGTGGAGAAGATATTGGAAGTGGGGGCAAGTCAGGTCATTTACTGTTTTGATATTAATCAAAGGATTTTGTGTATAGTTAAGCCTAAGAGACCTGAGAAAAATGAAAGTCTTCAGCTCTCACCCTCTGCACATTTCTACTGGATCTGAATGTCTGCACCAAGTGGATGGGAGCAAATAGCCAGGGCTTACATCATGTTGAGCCAGAGGGATATATGAAAGCCAGGGTAAAAAGACATCCTAAAGAACAAGTGACCTTTCGGAGGCCTTGACCTTACTATCTAAGCCTTCCTTAAAACTTCGTTTTCCTTTGGCTTCAGGGGCAACATGCTATCCTGCCCCCTTCCTGTCTCTGCTTTGGTTCTTTTCCCTTCCCTCCTTCGATCACCTGACAACAGACGTTCCTTGAAGTTCAAGCCTGAACTTGGCTTTCCTCTCTCCACTTTCTTTCCTTCAGTGAACTGTCTCTCAGCTGAGCAAATTTGCTTTTGAATCTTTGATTTGAAGCACCAATGGGATCTCTAAATAGAGGTGTCCTTAAGCAGTTGGAGATGTGAAAGTCCTTCCAAAAAAAGAAGCTGGGCTCAGGAAAAGCTTAAAATAGAGATGCTTGATGACTCCAGCAGAGATTCTGGTTCAGTAGGACTGGGCGGTGCCTGGGAATCTGCTACACAGCAAGGTCCCAAACCACTGCCATGGAAGGACAGCAACCAGCCAGGCTGGCAGATGTGCTCCCCAAAGGCCAAAGCCCAACTCGCCCACAGTACCAGTGTGTTCTGCAAACTCAGGCAGTTTCTTCCACTCACCACCCCTCCTCCTCCACCCCTCCCGACAGCAGAGCCCCTGCCAGTGATGCCACTGGGACCATTATGGAAAATGTGAGCCCTAGAAGCTATGTAGCTTCAGAAGAGGAGAAAAAGAAGATGTGAAAAGCCAGAACTGGCCCTAGAAAACAACTGGCAGAACTTCTGAGTTTGGGGTAGGAAAAGAATTAGTGACAAGGAAATAATTCATACATTAGGACAAATCTAATTGATTAGGCATTGCTTCCTCCCCCACACTCAGCTGAGAAGCTCTAGTAGGAGAAGAGGCTCCACTGTAAAGAAAAGAAGTGATCCTTCGCGATCCCAGGGGCTGAGGGTAGAGAAGGCCTGGCCAGCTTGGTCACAGGCACACTGGGCCTGGAGAGGGGGTCTCCTTGGTGGGTGGGGAGGGATACAGCAAGGTACAGGGACAGTGCCAGAGAAAAGTGTAGCTATGTTTAAAATTCTGTGTAAAGAGAGTGAGCCCTCAGCTCTCATGCTTCCAGGCTACAAGGTGTCTTCGGCCAGGGCCAGAACTCTGCCCAGGACCATGAATTTGTGATACCACTTCAGAAGTATTATGAATTAAATAGGGTTTTGTGGGCTGGCCTGCAGGCCTAATTCCTTTTATATGGAAAGTTATTTCTATGGTAAAATGTTTTCGGGAATTTCTATAATCAACCTACAAATACGTTTTAGAAAGACATATGTGTTTAAGCTTGGAGACTGCCCACATCTAACACTTAGAGAAATTCATTTATGTGGTAACGTGTGGCCTACAACCGCACTGCCGAAACACACAGCTGTTTGTAAGAGCCCACACCCGGTTCATTCATTCCCAAGAGCTGTGTTAGACCTATCTTGGTAAGTTCCAAGAAAAAAATATAGAAGAGTACTTATTGTGATGTACTTGCCAATAACATGACAGGTTTAGTGGAGAACGTTTTTGGACAAAAAGCTTCATTGTGTCCAAAGTTAGGTGCAAGTTGCTTATTATTCTGTGAAATAAATAATCTCCGTGTGTGTCCCTAGCTAGCCAGCTATTTATCTGTCTTAAATGAAATTTACTTAATTGCTCCCTGTCCCCTCGATGCATATCTTTTAGGCCACAAGCAAGGTTATTCCCTCTCTCACATACACATTAACTTCTTTTTCAGTTTCCTCATCCTCTTCTCTTTCTCTATCTTTTCTTTTCTTTTTTCTTTTTCTTTCTTTTTTTTTATTTGATTAACAGCTATAAACCCTCACCTCAGAGGAATATACATAAAATCTAACAAATTATTTCAGGAGATTGATTCAGTGTCCTGTTTTCCTGTGTGTGACACAGCCCCATGATTAAACATACCTGCTTCTTCAGGCTTTCTTCCACTCCTCCCTCCTTCCTTTCTTCTCTCCTCCCTGCTTTCTCCCTCTCAAGCTCTTTCACACACCACCCACAGGGGTCGCAGTTGTGGGAAGCCCTCTGAGTGCTTCCGTGGACATGACCTTGTCTTCACACTGCCCTGAGTGGGATGCATCATTGCGGGGCAGTCAGCAGAATGGGTCAGGACCCGAAAACCGGCCTGAACTCTGCCCTCCTTGCCACCTGCCACAGAGGAAGGGGCTTATTTTTCTTGCATAAGTGTGCTATTCCCCTCTTACCAAACTCTGTCTTCTTAGGTCTGCCCCTACCCAGAGGGAGCACTTTTTCTAATGCATCAACCCAGAGGGAAAGCCATTTTCAAATTTGCACAAAGGCTCAGGCTGGCAGAGCTGTGACCCTCTCTTGTGAAGCAGGTATCATCTTCCACATTTTACACTAGAGGAAACTGAGGTTAAGCAAGGCTAACTGTCTTGCTCAGGACTACAGAATTGACAAAGATGGAACTCAAGCTCCATGTATCTAACTATAACCCATGTTCCCTCCACTACAGTTTGCACCGTTCCCTCAGCATTTGTCTTGAAGGGCTCAGTTGTGTCAGCTTCTCTCAGTGTGACTTCTCTTTCTTATCATGCAATAACATGAAGTGTTCAGGGGACTCCCAGCCCTGCAGAAAGCAGAAAAACCCGGGGAGCCCCTTTTGTGTTCCTTCTTCCCCTCCCCTCGCTTACCCCACTTCTCTACTCTTTCAGGACTCTTCCAGGCATTCAATAAATACAAGATGGTGACCTTTGTCTTCCCTTCTCTAGTGCCTTGGCCAAATCAGAAGTGGAGCTATATCTTCAGAACAAAAGTAGAATAATAACATTTCACAGTACATTCTAGAAGAAAAACTTGGTGTTTGATGAAGCTTGTCATACTTTCCTGAAGGCTAGCAGCAATAAGAAATGTAGAATTTAAAAAGGAATGAAGAAGCAAGGTTTCAAGGGTTCTGTTACTTCATGTTAGTGTCGCTTAGTACTAAAAGAATGAGCTTTAAAGTTAGGCAAACATAGGTTTAAAATTCCAACTTGACCATGTCAAGTTTGGACAACTAGCTTAACCACTTTAAGGCGCATTTTCCTTATCTGTAAATGGGCATATTAATAAGAGCTATTTTCCTGTGAAGATTAAATCATCTAGTATTGTGCCTGTTAGGTTGTAGGTTCCCAAAAAGTATTAGTTCTCTCTTATCTTCCTGTAAGTCACTAACCTGTTAAAGCATCATATTTTATTAATTTTTATACCCTGCACTGCTGATACAGATATTTAGTAAATGTCTGTTGAATTCAGTATTACCCACTTTACTCTTAGAGTTGTAAAGATTAGTCCATGGGATGATTCGTTTGGATGGAATCCTGTTGGTTTAAAGCATTATGTAATGAAGTGTTCTAAGTAATACCATTCTAAAATAACTTTATCAGATATTTTCCCCAAAACTTACCTCTTTCTCTGATTTTCTGTCTATCAACAGCTCTCAGAACAAGACTTGTCTAACTTCTTATAATATCACAAACACTGCTTTTAACAGAGGCAGGAGTTGGGGCAAAATAAAAATTATCTCTTTGACTGACAGTGTGAAGACATCACTAAAAGAACCTGTGAAACAGAATTTAAAGCTGTCATTTGGCATTATGGTTTGACATTTGTTTGCAGTTATGTTTTAACTACAATTATGGGAATTTAGGTTTTTGTATATGTGTAAGAAATTAGATTCTCATTTTCCTTTGGTCTAAGAATTTAAAGTTTTTAAAATAAATACTCCTAATTGTGAGTAGATTCTAATTTGCCTGTTGTGCCAACTTCAAAATGTTATTTTAAAAAACTATCTAATGATATTGTAGGATAGAGAGCCCTCGGCTGGTATAAGCTTAAACCAGCTTTGCCTCTTGTGAATCATATCACTTTAGATAGTCATTTACCATCAGGATCTTCGTTTCTTCTAAAAGTGGGGAATTGCTCTAATGTATTTCCAATGAACAGCAAGAAAAAACCACTGTATCCCCAGAGACTAAAACAGTGCCTGACACATAGAGGTACTCTATAAATATTTGCTGGATGGATGGATGAATGGATGGGAATGATTTTAATCCCAATCAAAGCACTGATCACAGGATTCAAAACTCAGGAGCTCCCACTATTTGGTAGCAGGTCAGCTTCTGACTTGCCAAAAATCAGTTCAAACTTCTGGATTCTAGTGATGACCTTTTTAATGAATTCTTAGTAAAATCCAAATGTAGGACCTGAATCTGTGTTGTTTCCTATAATTCTAAGGCATCAGTAGCTCTGGAATTGATTCTGAAGAGGAAATTGGATGTCCGCATGATATTCAAAAACAACTGTACATTTTCAGCTTTTTATAACATGGAAAAATATGGAATGTGCTTCTAATAATATTTTATTTTCTTATAATTTCTCTAGATTTCTAGCAAAAAGTCTCACTAGAGTCAAATTTGATCCTTTATAGTTTCTTTCAAGATAAGACTGCTTTTTTTTTATCGATGTTTTTAGATGGTTTTGTAGTCCTGAATAATATGCAAGCTTTTTCTTGAGTGTACTACACAAGTGTGATTTTTATTTCTGGAATTAGGATTATCTTTTTCACACATATAATCATCTCTACATACATTACTCAGGGCCCATTCTGTGTTAACCAAGAATACTGTGTTTGTAACATCATGTATAATCATTCTTTCTGCCTTGTCTCATTAAAGAATCACACTGAGTCAAGAATAGAAGCCCAGCAGGAATAAAAAAGATATGAGAATCCTCATTTCTGTAGCTATAATAGCAAGCAAAATTATCATCACACATACAAGTTCATAACTTTTATAACAGTTCACTTAAAATGCTTTGTACTTCGTGGAAATGTCATAAGGAACTTCATAACTTTGTCAATTCAGTGAAAGATTATCACTTCACTAGCATTGTTTGAACCTTTGCTTACTGTATTTTAGCTTCTATAATCTACTAGACTTTCAGTTTTTGTTCTAAAGGGATACATATAACAGCAGTGTTTTTTACTGGGTCCATCGGAGGAATGTATATTGAATGGATTCTACTTTTGGTTTTTTTTGTTTTTTAATTTTTTTGTTTTTTGTTTTTTGGAGGAGGTACTGGGGATTGAGCCCAGGACCTTGTGTTTGCTGAGCATGCACTCTGCCACTTTATAACTATCTCCAGAGAGACTGAAATTCAAGCATCTCAAATATTCAGTACTATCCATTTTATAGTAAAGGTGACTTCTAATTTACTCAAGGCACCCACCTGGAAATGCTCATTGGAATTTTCTAATCAGTAAGACCCCTTTTCAAATAGGAAACCTGAATTAAGACATAAAGTGGATCAAATTGCCAGAACTCTGCTGCCTAGCCACTTCTAGCAAGCACGTGGCCAGCCACATCCATTCTATGGTACTAGTATTTTGAAAACCAGGTGAAGTGCTACTTTATTTCCATTGACTGCTGCTCCTTATTTTATCACGGTTACCATTATAAGATTCTAATCTTATACCTGAAGTTGTGTAATATCACTTGAAGGTAGACCAGCATGGTTTTCTATTGCTGACCTAATAAATTACCACAAACTTAGTGGATTATACCAATACAGATTTATTCAGTTCTGGGGGTCAGAAGCCCAAATGAGTGTTAAGGGGCTAAAATCAATAGGGCTGGTTCTTTCTGGAAGCTCCAGAGGAGAATACATTGCTTGCTTCTTCTAGCATTTAGAACCTGCTGGCATTCCTTGGATCCTAGCCCCGTGAATCTAATCTAATCTCTGTTTCCATTATCATGTCACCACCCTCTCCCACATTAACCTTCTTGTCTCTCTCTTATAAAGTCTTGATAATTATAATTAGGGCATAATCAGATGAACCAGGATAATCTCCTCATCTCAAGAAACTTAATGTAATCATATCTGCAAAGCCCTTTGGCCATATTTAGGAGACTCTGGGGATTAGGACATGGATATCTTGGAAGACAATTATTTAGCCTACAAGTCAAAGATGGCTATTATCAACCCTATAGCAACCATTAAATAAAACTAAACAAAGAGTTATAGCTAATATGCCAACAAAGCAGATAAAAGTGAATCATAAGCCATATGCAAAATCCAAAACAAGGCAGATAAAGAAGGCAAAGGAAGCAACAGATGGGACAAATAGGAAACAAATATGCAAGCTGATGGATTTAACCCTAACCATATCACAATTCAATAAAGGTAAATTTCTAACATTTTAATTAAAAAGGCAGAAATTATCATGTTGTATAAAAAAGTAAGATTCAGTCATATATTGCCTATAGGAAATGTATTTTAAATGTAAAGACACAAAAGGTTAAAAGTAAAAGAATGGGAAAAGATATACCATGCTGACACTAATCAAAAGAAAGCTAGAATGTGTGTTTATTAATATCAAGCAATGTAGATTTTAGAACAAAGAGTATTACCAGGAATAAATAAATTCATTTCATAGTGATAAATGGATCAATTCATCAGGAGGACATAAGAATCGTAAACGTTTGTGTATCTAATAACAGAGCTTGAAAATACATGTAGCACAAAGTGATAATACTGTGAGAAGTAGACAAATTCACAGTTATTGTTAGAGATTTTAATAGCTCTCTCTTAACGATCGATAAAACAAGCAGACCAGAAAATGAGTAAGGCTACAGAAGACTTGAACTTTACAATCAACTTAGCCTAATTGACATTTATACAACATTCCATCCAACAACAGCAGAGTACACTTTTTTTTTCTCCAAGAGCAAGAGCATACACACAAAATATTTACCAAGATAGACAACATAATTGGGCTATAAAACAAAACCAAAGAAATTTAAAAGTACTCAAATCATGCAAAGTGTATTCTCTGATCACAATCTAATTAACTTAGTAATAAATAACAGAAAAGTATTTGGAAAATCCCCCAAATATTTATAAACTCTATAACACAATTCTAAGTGAGATATGGGTCAAAGAAGATATCAAAAGGGAAATTACAAAGTTTTTTGAACTAAATGGAAATAAAAACATTGGAAGGTGATGGCACATCACTAAAGCAAAACTTCAGGGGGCAAACTTATAGCAATAAATGACTGTGTGAAAATAAAAGAAAGTCAGCCTCCACCTTAAGAAGTTAGAAAAAGAAGAGGAAATGGATCCCAAGATAAGTAGAAGAAAGTAAATAGAGATCAGAGCAGAAACCAATGACATAGAAAACAGAGAAACAATATAGAATATCAATTAAACAATCAATTTCTTCAAGGAGATCAATAATATTAATAAACCTTAAGTCAGATTCATCAGGAAAAAAGAGAGAAGACAAAATTCACCAATATCAGAAATGAGAGTGGTGACAGTACATTCTTTGGATATTAATACATTAATAGAGGAATATTATGAACAACTTTATGCCATTAATTTTGACAACTCTGATAAAATGGACACATTTTTTGAAATATAAAATACTTAGTTTCATTAAAAAGAAATAGATAACCTGAATTTATAGTTCACATTTTTCCCACGAAGAGAATTTCAGGCCCAGAAGGTTTCATTGAGAAATTTTATGAAGCATTTAAGGAAGAACTAGTACTAATTCTACCCAAACTCTCCCAGAAAATTAAAGAAGAAGGAATAGTTTTTAATTTATTTCATGAGACCGGTATTACCCTGATACCAAAATCTGACAAAAGCATTACAAGCAAATTAACAAACATCCCTCAGAAGCATAAGTGCAAAAATTCTGAGCAAAATTGTAGCAAATTGAATCCAGCAACATAAAAAAAACAAGGAAATAAATCATGCATATGTGAGGTTTATCCCCAGATCGCAAGATTAGTTTAATATTCAAAAATAAATTATTGTTATTTAAAACTTTTAAAACTCTATGATTGTGTCAATAGAAGCAAAAAAGCTGTTGACAAAGTACAACATTCATTCCTAATAAAAAAAAATCTCAGCAAAGTGGGAATAGAGAACTTTTTCAAATTGATGCAAGGCATCAGCAAAAACCTACAGAAACATCATACTTAGTAGTGAGACTAAATACTCTCTTTCTAAGATCAGGAACAAGAGAAAAATATCTACTGTCAACAGTTCTACTCAGCGTTGTGCTGAAAGTTCTAGTCAATACAGTCAGAAAAAGAAAGGCCATCAGACTGGAAAGGAAGAAATAAAACTGCTTTATTCACAGATGATATGCTTACTACCATACAAAACACTATGGAATCTATAAGAGAAGTTTCTAGAACTAATAAGTGAGTTTAACAAAAGGTGGCAGGAAAAAAAAATCAATATCCAAAAGCCAAGCTAATTTCTATATATTTGCAAAGAACAATAGAAATTAAAAAGTAATATTTATAAAAATATTTCAAAACACATGAAATACTTAGAGATGAATCTGACAAATAATGTGCCAGACCTGTACATTGAAAATTACACAACACTGCTGAGATAAATTAAAGAAGATCTAAATAAATGGAGAGATATGCAATGTTCATGGAATAGAAGTCTCAAGGTTGTTAAGATAACAGTTATCCCCAAATTGATTTACAAATCCAATGCAATCACAGTCAAAATTCCAGAAGACTTTTTTGTAGAAATTAACAAGCCAATTCTAAAATGCATATGGAAATACAAAGGACCTAGACTAACCAAAACAACTTTAAAAAAACTTTGAGTAGCCCAAAGATCCAAAGTCACTACCTGAATTATTGTGAAGCTACAAATAATCAAGACAGCATGGTATTAGTCTCAAGAAAGACAAACAGATCAACAGAACAGAATTAAGATTCCAGAGATAGACACACATATATGGTTAATTGATTTTCTACATGGGTGCCAAAGCAATTCATTGGAGAATGTATAGTTTTTGTAACTATCGGTGCTGGAACAATTTTATATCCATATGCAAAAAAAAAAGAACTTTGATTCATCTATGAAATATACATAAATTAATTCACAATAGACTGTATATCTAAATATAGAACCTAAAATTATAAAACTTCTAGAAGAAAACAGGGGAAAAATCTTTGTGACCTTGTATTAGGCAAAGATTTTTTAGATTCGACACCAAAAGCATAATCCATAAAAGAAAAAAAAATCTGATAAATTAGACTTCATCAAAATTAAAGCTTCTGTTCTTTAAAAGACACTATTTAGAGAATGAAAAGACAAGGCATTGTCATAAATTTGCACAATCTTTATCTCATAGAGGGCTTGTTCTCAGAATATATAAAGAACTGAGAAACTCAGTTAGATGAGCATGAACAACACAATAAAAATGCGCTAAAGATTTGAACAGACACTTCAGCAAAGATACATAGATGGCCAATAAGCACATTAAAAAGATGCTCAATATCATTAGTCATTAGGGAAATGCAAATTAAAATCGTAATGAAATAGGACCACACACTTTCAGAATGGCTAAAAATTAAAAGCCTGAACATACATACCAATTGTTGGCAAGACGTGAAGAAACTGAAACTCTCATACTCTGCTGATTGGAATATAAAACAGTACAACCTCTTTGGGAAACAATATGGAAATTTCTTAAAAAGTTAAACATACACTTACCTTGTTACTCAGCCATTTCACTCCTAGATATTTACCCAAGAGAAATGAAGGGAAATATCCATACAAATACTTCTACAACTGATATTAATAGCTATATTTATAAAAGCCAAAACCTGTGAAACAACCTCAATGTCCATCAACAGGTGAATGGATCAACAAATTGTGGTATATCCATATGATGAAATACTACTCAGCAATGAAAAGAATGAACTATTGATTAATGGTACAACATGGACAAATCTAAAAGGAATTATGCTGAATGAAAGATGCCAGACACAAAAAAAGAACATACCATATGGCATATAGAGAATTTTTATGTAATTCTGAAAGTGCAAACTAATGTACAATGACAGAAAGCAAACTCTTGATTGCTAAGAGTGAGAGACCAGGAGTGAGGGATTTAGAAAGGGCATGGGGAAACTGGGGATGATGGATATAGTCATTATTTTTATTGCAGTGGTTTCACACACATATGTTTATACAGATGTCAAAACTCATCCAAGTATATGCTTTAAACATGTAGTTTATTGTTTTTCAATTATATCTCAATAAATCTGTTTTTTAAAAAATCCTCTTGAAACCATCTCCCCCCACCAAATCTTCTACGGATAGGAAGGAAGTTGAGAAAGCTGTTTGTCTCTCAACAGGGCAAAATCTCTAATGCCTTCTTCTGATGTGGCAAAGCTGTATAATGAAAAAAATAGTACATCTCAGAAAGGAAAGCCAGGAGCTATGGAGAAAAATGGATGGAGAAATTACTCCCAGGTGAAAGAACCACAGTCTAAGCATGGAATGTTCCCCATCTCCAGGGTAGAAATCCTCACAGTTGCTTCCAGTAGGCTTTCAGAGTTATGATGGACTTACCTGCTGCCAGGTGACTTACTGTGCACCTTCCAGTGAGAGGACTATACTATCCACACCTGATTGACATCAGAACTGGCCATTTGATTTGTTCTTGTCACTGAAATGTGAGAGAAGTGACACGCAGTTCTGAGCAGCTTTAACAGATCCTCTGTTTTGGCAATTTTTCTTTTCTGTCTGCCTCAAAAACAGCATTCTCAGGTAAGAGTTGCTTCTTGGACTACATCCTGGGAACAAAGCATGCAGAGCAGAGCAGCTGGTGACACATAACATGAGCAAAAAATAAACTTTGACATTGTAAAGCCTCTGAGATCACAGACATTTTGAGTTTTGGATGACTCTGTGAAATATAAAAGTAGAGCAGTCAGATGGAGAGTTGGACACATGAGTCAGATGCCCAGAGAACAGATGTGAGCTGGAGATAAAATCTGGGAGTTGTCAACATCTATATTGCATTTTAACCACAGGAGTGGATAAGATTACTTAGAAAAAAGAGTAGAGAGAGAGAGAAAGAGGCCCCAGAACAAAGTGCTGAGGAACATGAACATTTAATCGACAAGAAGAGAAAGATGAGTCTGCAAAGGAGACAGGAATGGCCAAATAGTTGGAAGAAAGCCACAGATGAGGTTTTTAGTGTAATCCCCCTTTTGCTGTCCTCATTCTTTGTTCCTTCTGTTTGACTTCCTTTTCTCCAGGCTAGAGACTGCTGAGCAAGCACCAGAACCTGCTGGGTCCGCCTCACACTTTAAAAGATTAATCTTCCTTTTACATTGCTGGATTTTGAGCACCATTTGGACAGGGACCCTGCCCTCCATTCACCTCTGCCTCTCCTGGGCTTGCTGACACTGACTTTTCCATAGTGTGCATAGCGGGTGATAAACCTCTCCCTGCTTCTCACCTACCCATTCCCTCTTCTTGGTCTTTCCCTTTAATTCTCTCCTCCAGATATCCATTTTACTCTGTGCTCAGGCTTTATCATTGATGTTTTTATAAATATTGAATAGATACATAGAAGTTTAGATAGGTATAAGGTATGAAGAACAATACAATGAACACTCAGTTTATGGGGTGGGGAAAAACTTTACCATTAGCATTGAAGTCCCTTGGTGTTCTCCCTAATTCCACATTCTTGCTCAGAGGTAACCACCAACCTGCCTTTTGCAGCAAACTAGAAAAAGGAGGGACTTCCTCAAACTGATAAAGAGCATCTACAAAGACCTACAGAAAACACTTGTTTTGCTTCACTCTACAATTCTACCAAGTATGTTTGTATTCCTTAAAAAAATGTAGGGGTTTGCATATATTTTATCTTCATGGAAAAAAATTAAACTATATGTATTATTCAATGATTTGTTTTTTGTGCTCAAGATTATGTCCCTGGAATTTTCAATTGTGCTGTTTGTTACACATAGCTGAGAATCATTCATTTCTTTATCTCTATTATACTCTGAAGTATACCACAATTTATTTATCCTTTCTGCTTTAGCTGTATTCCATAACTTTTGATATCTAGAAATTTCATTATTGTTCAATTATAAGTTAAAATATCAATTGTGACTTTAAAATATCAATTATGATTTTTATTTGATCCATGAATTATTCAGAAACACATTTTTTTAATTTCCAAATTCATGGAGATATTTACATTTTTTTGTTTGCAGAGAATATGGACAATAATGGTGGTGTTCAGTAGAAGTATAATGTGAGCGACATTTGTAATTTTAAAATTTTTAATTGCCATATTAAAAGAGTAAAAATAAATAGGTAAAATTTATCTTAATGTATTTTACTTAACCCAATATTTCCAAATTATCATATAAATATATAATCATCTTTTAAAAATTATCATAGACATTTTAGGGTTTTTTGTACTAAGTTTTCAAATCTGATGTGTATTTTACATTTGCAGCACATCCTAATTTGGGCTAGTTACACTTTAAGTGCTCAGTAGCTACATGTGGCTAGTAGCTACTATATTGGACTATACAGGTTTATAGTATAATAATTATTTTAAATTTGTGAAATTTCCTTTCTGGCCTAATATGTGATGAATTCCATGTGAGCTGAAAAATAATTACGTATTTTCTTACTAAGTGAGTACCTTAAATCATTCTTATTATTTGCATTGTTTAAGTCCTCTATATTTTTAATTAGTTTTTTGTTTGCTTGATTCTAGGTTGCTACATTACACATTACAGGAGGGCCATTCACATAACAGCCTGGAATTGGGCAGTGTACACTTCCATGACTTATATGGTGGTCCCAGATTGATTTAGTATAACTGAGGGAGCTGTGTTTAATTCTACCACTATGGTGTGGGTTTGACAATTTCTCCTTAAAGTTCTATAAAGTTTTACTTTATATATTTTAAGGCTATTTTAAAAGGTGCTTATAAGTTTAGAATATACATGGTGTATTAATCTGTTAGCATTATCAGCCCTGAGTAATGACTTTTGTCTTAAAATCTACTTTGTCTGATATTAATATAGTTGAGTACTTCCTTTTATTTAATATTTCTCTGTTAAATCTTCTCCAAAAAAGGAAATATTTTCATATCTTTATGCTTTAGGAATATCTCTTATACAGAACATATATAGCCAAAGTTTGTTTTTATCAAGCCTCTTTCTCTTTGAACTCATGAGTCTAGTTTATTTACCATTATTATGATTGTTACTTTAAGCTTTCTATTTCTCTCTCTTTTTCTTCACTTTTTCTCCTTTTGAGCCTTTGGGGGCAGGTAGTATTGTTGGAGTTTCTTTTATTTTCTTAGTGCAGTTTCCTCTAATGGCATATTCTACTTCTATCCATTTGGTGGTTTTTTTGAAATTTTACCATGCATGCTTAATGAAGTCTAAAATTAATATTTTAAACTCCTCTTGAATAGTACAAGGACCAAAAAACACTTGAGTTCTGATAGTTGCCATCCTGACACATATTCTACATTTTTGTCTAGTGTTCTAGTTCTGTCTTTTTGTTAGCCCAACTAATTACACACAGTCAAAACTAACATGTTATACATATGATATTTATTTACAAGTACTTACATGCAAGCCTGGCTACGTAATTTTCAAGGCCTAGAGCAAAATGAAAATGTGGGGCCCCTTTTTCAGAAAACTAAAAAGCAGCTTTTTCTTTTCCTTCACTGTCTCTCAGTCTATCATGGTATTTTTGTTTGTTTGCTGTTGAATCTTGTGCTTCCTTGGGCACAGAGAAATCATAGAATGGGTGCGGGTTCTCACAGGTACCAAGGCCCTGCCCCAGACTCAGCAAAGGGAGCACACATGGGATTCCCAGCCCTCCCTATGCCCATGCCCAGGTCTGCATCCCCACTGGAAGTGGAGGATCGCAGCAAATGCTGGGCAAGGGTCAGGGAGCAGAGGTTTGAGAACCATCCTGGGGATGCAGGGAGGTGGTGGGAGGTAGGACTGTGTGAGCCAAGGCTCCAAACCCCTGGCACATGCTTGATTGTCCCAGCAGACCTCACTTACAAAACACAGATTCAAAGATAAAATGATTAAGAATTCTCAGTGGTGGCCACAGAGCATTAAGCCTGAGGTGCAGGGACCCCTTTGGAACATGAGCCCTGTACACTGTCCTGATCACATGCCCAAGATGCCCTCCCTGCCTGTGTGCTTGCCAGTTTCTTTGCTTACCATTTTTTCTTGCATGCCTGGCCTTCCTTCTGAGATCATATTCCTTCCTGCAAAGCATGTTTTTTAGAAGTCCTTTAGCTAGTAGTAAACACTCAGATTTTATTATTCTGAGCATATTTGATTTCAGCCTCATTCTGAAAGATGGTTTTGCTGGGTACCCAACTTCAGATTGACAGTTATTTTCTCACAGGACTTTGAATGTATTATTTTGCTGTCTTTGGCCTCCTTTGTTTCTTTTGGCGAATAAGTTTTCAGTATGTTTGGGTTCCTGAAGATAATCTGGGTTTTTTTCTTTCCAGCTTCTTTTAAGGTCTCTTTAACTTTGATATTCTTCATTTCCACTACCAAGTGCTGAGTTATGAGATTTATTTTTACTTATCTTGCTTGGAATCCTTTGGGCTTCCTAGATTTGCGGGTTGGTGTTTTTCATTTGTAATATCCTTCCTCTCCTTTCTCTCTCCTTTGCTTCTGAAATGATAAATAGATAAATATTAGATCTTTTCCCTTTACCCTCCATGTATCAACTTCTTTTTTATATTTTCCATATTTTTGACTTTACGTAGTGCAGCCTGTATAATCTCTTTGAATCTCCCTTTCAGTTTACTTCATTTTTTAGCTGTGAATAATATGCTATAGGACCATCTACTGAGCTTTTCATTTCAATTATTATATTTTTATTTCTACAAGTTCAATTGATCTTTTCAGATTTCATTAGTCATTTAAATTAATATTTTATTTCTTCCAACATGTTGAACATTCTTATTTCATATTCTATATCTGAAAATTCAATACTTTAGAATTTGTGAGTTTGATTATACTATCATTTGTGTCTGCTCATTCTTCTTCTTACTGACTTTTTTAAAAAATAATTTTGTGGTTTTAAAACTTATGATGTCATAGGTCTTGAATCCTTATCTGTAGGAATTCTTTAAGTCTCAGGTTGAAGATAGATTTCTCCCCCAAAATACTGGTGTTTTTCCTACCAGGCATCTGGAGGCAAGGTTAACCTAACACAATGTTAAGGTATCTTCTTAATATGAAGCTTTTTGGGCCACTCAGGTAGTGTGAATTCAGGATACAAACCTGCTTTAGGATTGGCTTGTGTTTACAAATTCTCGTGGGAGATTTGTATTTCCCCCTCTACCTAGCACCAGAATTCAAAGCCAGTAATCTCCTTTTTGTTCCTTGAGTGGAGGTGTTATTTGTATTTCATACGCACTAGGTGGGAATTTCATATTCTGACATATAGTATGACAAAAATGACTTACTGCATGTATCACTCTTTGAGATGCAGTTTTATGCAGGTGAGTTTCCTCTTAGATTCTTCCTTCTCTCCTGACTCCAGTGCCCTTCATGGCTGTGAAATTTAAAGCTCAAATTCATCAAATTTGGAAAGTACCTTCACGGTGATATTTGGCTTCAGTGCTCTGCTTACTGTTGGTATTCTTCTTTCCACTTCATTTTTAAAAAACTTTAGCTTAGAATAATTTTACATTAACAGAAAATTTACCAAGACAGTACAGAGAGTTTATGTTTCCCTTTGGCCCATTTTTCATAACCATGGCACATCTGTAAAAGCTAAGAAATTAACATGGTATAATATAATTAACTAACCTATACACTTTTTTCAGACTTCACTAGTTTTCCACTGATAATATTTTTCCGTTTTCACTTGATTTTTGTTCCCTGAGTCTTTTTCACTTTTTTGTCCAGATCACTGATGAATTTTAAGATTTTTTTTAATAAGAAAAAAATACTTATTTTCAGTAGGAAAGTTGTCAAGGTAACTAGTCCGACACACTTCTGGGGAGAAAAAGTCTGGGAAGTTTTGTTCTTTTCAATCATTTTCCCTCAAATGCTATTCATAATCCTGGTTACCAAGTCAAATGTGTCTTATATCTGGGTCCTTAAAATTTTCTAATGTAGAAATGTAGACACTATTTTTATTATGGTAAGAAAATGTTTAATAATATTGCAGAAGTGAGACTAGGATAGAGATCAATAAGTAGATTGAGAGTCTATTACAATACTCTAGGTGGGAAATAAAGTCAAGAACCTTAACTGTTAGTAGTGGGAAAGGAAGGGAGGAAATAGTTTGAGGTGCACCAAGGAGCAAAATATTTAGAACTTGTTATTGAATGGATGTAGTAAAACAAGAAGGAAGAGTCAGAGATGACTCAGGGATTTTAAGCTAAAGACTCTGACTTTTGAAGGTTTCAGAAGTCAAAAGGAAAGGCAAACTGCAGAAGATGATGATGAGTTTGTGTTCTGACATGTGGAATCTTTACTGTTGATGAGTCATTAGAGTGGAGATGTCTAACAGGCAGTTATAAATAAAAGTCACAAGTTTCAGAAAAGGGGTCAGAGCTAAAGGGAAGAGGGTGATGATGGAAAACAAAGGGTTTAGAAAGAGGAATAAGCAATAGGGAGGAATCACCTACATAGAAAATGAGAAGGGTCATGGTGATTATAAGTAGGGGGCGGGGGGGGAAGTCCTGATCAACAGGCATGCTTTTGCCACGATTTGTAATATTTAAAGGCTCAATTCCAATGCCCCTGTGAAATGTTCTCATGAGTCTATCACTCTTACTTCCACCTGGAGGATCACAAACTAAGCTTTAAGATCCAATTACGTGGATTAAATTGTTCTTTGTGTTTTCTATTTTCTAGTACGTTTTGTACCATATAGCATCTCAGGCTTTACCCTCTACTTAATTCAGTTTTTTTCCTATCAGCATTTGAGATAAATAAAAGAAAAATAAATCTAGCAGGAACCACAAACGTGCTGATTTTGTGGCATATCCCAACATATTTTCCTTTTTTAAAGAAACAAAATATTGTCTAGTGCTAGAATTTAGTCATAAACTTTGGAACCACAGTGTATGATATTTTACTATTTTTGTGACTCCACATATGTTGTTACTATTTCAAGCAAAAATAATAGTATTACTTATTAAGCAAAAATTAAACCTAAGAAAATACTTACCTTGTTGGCAGTGTTTTTAAATAGCTGTTAACAACAGTTAAAAGGATATATAATAGCAGCATATATTTATTGCTGAAGAGAATAAACAGACTGAGTTGTGAAATAATATTCTCTGACGCAGGAACTACAACTTCAGAAGAGTGTTAGCGGTGACTCTTGACTCATCTGTTGTGTTTATGGTTTTCAGGGAATCGATGCTAATTTCACATCAGAAAAGCATCGAGCAGCTACAGGAAACCCTTAGACAGAAGCTGTTGAATGATAACTGGAGGGAGAAGGTAACAATAATGTGGCTTTCAGTAGAATGTGTCTTACTTTTTAAAAATTCTGTCCATTTATCAGACTACTTCAGATAGATTTATTTGCTTCTAGGCACACTTTTTTAAAAACTGTTTGTGGGGGGGTGTTGTAACCAGGTTTACTTATTTTTTTTACTATTCTAATGGAGGTACTGGGATTGAACCCAGGACCTCATGCATGCTAAGCAGGTACTGTACTGCTGAGTTACACCCTCCCTGCTTCTATGCACTTTTTTGATTCTTTCTGGAATTTCCTAGACCAAACATGCTTATGATATATGTGTTTTCAAAAATATTAGACAACAAATGGGAAATAAAAAGATAAAAATATAATTTGAAATTATGTAAGATGAAGATACCTCTTGATTCTCATGTAAAAGTGTAATTTTTACTTTTAAATATTTACATTTTTTTCCCATAAAGTGACAGAATCTGCATTTGACCACATCCTAAAAGCAGGGGAATATTAATTCATTCTTACAATTTCTCTGCTTTTAAGAAGATAATATAACAGGATGAAAAATGACTTAAAATTATTCAGGTATGAACTTTTGGCAAATAAAATGAATAAATATTTAGCTCACTGCTTACAAAGAAAATGTTTGTTCTTAGAGTATGAAAAAATTACATTGATTTTTGCCTTTGGGCTTTTCTATATTTTTCAAATTTTCAACAATGAATGTGTGTTGCTTTCATCATTTTAAAGAATACAAATCGTATTTTTTAAATTGTTAGCCCCTGCCTTCTCAGGCCATGCACACAGCTCTAGTTGTGGAGGTAGAGACATCATCTCCCTGTCATCAACTTCTGATACTTCCTGATTGATCTCTAGGCCTCATGGTGCACACTGAGTCAAAACCTCCCCGCTGTTTTCTCGTCCCCTCCCAGCACCTATCCCTAGCTCTAGCCTCCTGTCTTGGTTTTCTGATTATGCCTTAACTTGCATCTAGAACTAGAGCTGGCTTCTGAAATTCAGATTGTTTGACGGAAGCCCTGACAACTTATTTGGTTATCGGATTCTTCTCCTTGGTGACTAGACCCTATAACTTGTAACCTCAAGCAACCAGTGGTAGCTACCTTCAAACTAACATCTTCACCTGGAATCCCCCACTCTGCTATCTACAGATTGAAATCCTTTAGGTATTGTTGCTGTATCAGGTCAATTCTAAATTTATCACTTTCACTTCCGGTCTTCACACAGTTGGTCATACTCAGCCAGTACTGAGAATAAATCAGTCTTCCTTCCCTTGTCCTTTGGGGACAGCACATTCAGGCTATAACAAAAATGATCACTATAGTGACAGTTCCATATAGGCAACAATTAAAATTTGAGAGTATGGACTGAAGTTGCTCTAAGTGTCTCATTACTATTTTGTTTTATTTTGTAGCATAGGCTTTTTCTTTTCCTTCTTCTCTAAAGCCCACACTTCTTTATTTCTTTTTAATTTTTTTTAGCCTCAGTGTACTCATTTGGCTAGTCTGTTCTTATTCACTTCCCCGATACTTACCAATCCATGTTTAAAAATATGAAAAGATGATCCACCTAACTAGCAATCAAAAAAATTCAAATTAAAGCAATCAGAGATTATTTTTTACTACTTCAGTTTTATGTTGTAGTGAACGTCTAATGAGTTAGTCTTTCATTCTTAACTGTTTAAGGGACTGAAAATTACAGCAATCTTTTGGAGGGAAGCTTGGCAATATATATAGATATTGTAAATGTCCCATATTTTGACTCAGAAATTTCACTGATGGAATTAATGTGGATGGAGATTCACAGATCTTTCCTTTCCCTCAAGCTCCTGAGCTCCTCTTAGATTGACAGAGTGAACTTTTTTGCGTTTGCTTATGTAAGAAGTTCCTCATCTCCATGGTCACACCCACCAAGAACCTTCAGATATAATCTACATGTGGAATCTCTGCATTCATGACCCACTCTAGTACTGCTGCTCACTGTGCCCATCCCTGAAGTGCTAATGCAGCAAGTTAGTGTTAGCATCTGACCATCTAAAAGTTTTAGGTTCTTGCTTTATGCTAAGTTGATTTGTTAATGAAAATAAACTTATGTAAGATTCTCTAAGCTCTTATTAAAACCACGAAGTAAGGAGGATATAGCTTAAGTGCTAGAGCACATGCTTAGTATGCACAAGGTCCTGGGTTCAATCCCCAGTACCTCCTCCAAATATAAATAAATAAATAAACCTAATTACCTCCTCCCTCAAAAAGAAATTAATGAAATAAAATGCTAAAAAAAAGGCCATGATATCTTTCTAATAGATTAATTATATCATAGATGTATTTTGGCCTGTATAATTCTCTGTAATAAAAATGGACATTTCATTTTGTTGAAAGGGCATGACTTCTTGTTAATAGATCTTATCATTTAGCTTAGCAGTAAATCAAGATCCAGAGCAATAAAGTCAACAAATGCCAGTTATGCTTGGTTGTTAGTTACTGAGACTATGAATAAAAAGTTCCCTGAAAGTCCTCTCATGAGAAAGAAGAATCGCTAATATAACATTGTCGTCTCTTTCTTGGGTCACTGTGCCTCTGCGTAGGAATGAAATGTTCCCTTTACAAATATATAATACACATATTAAAATAAACTTCGTAACTTAAATGCTTTTAACATTCAAAAAAAAGTAGATAGCAATTTGTGCCTGTGCTTAATTATTTTAGAGTATATAAAAAGAACATAATAGAATCAATAGTTGCTATGCAACAAGGATGGCACATTTTAAAATAACTGCATATTTACTAATTGTCATGGATTTTTGTTTTTTTCAAGTATTGTTCTGATGTGAGGAAAGCAAGTTAACGTGCATGCTGAACATTTAAAACTGGCTCCAAATGAAGTGTTGTTACTTTTCAGCTAAAATGTTGTGATTAAAAAATCTATAGCCAGAGTGCTTACAATAAATGGTAGTCTCTTACTATCACTTTGCAGTGCCATAAACAAATTCCAACCAAATATTTTCATAGATTATTACTAAGGTATTACATCATGGAACACTTTAAAATTATACTATTGCCCCCATTGTAAAAGTACATAGAGTTTTTAGAAACCAATAGTTAAACAAAACTTACTTCCTGGCTAAGCAAATGGATTGATAGTGAAAATACAGGGAGAAAAAGTTTACTTTAAGAAACAATTCTAGCACTGAGGGGGGGAGGCAAAAAAAAAATCTTAAATTCTTCTTCAAAATGGAAAAACCAAATGGCCTAATAATTCGTAGTGTATTTCAGTGAAATTTAAAAGGACAACTTGTGAAATAAAATTTGACAGGGATAAAGTTGTCATTTACAAATTTCAATTTTCATTTATGTATAATAAATACACAGCTAAAATGAATATTGTGGGCACACTTTAGTTTTTTAAATTATGCAATGTAATTTTCAAAACTGAATTAATAAAATCATAAAAATTTAGGTCTGGAATAGCCTGCAGATGTCATCTGATTTAAACCCTTAATCTGGATAATAAAAATAGTCTCCATTATTAGAGTTTTTACCATATGCCAAGCCTTGTGCTGAATGCCTTTCATCAATGTAATTTTAATCATTGTAACACTATTATTCCTATTTGCACATGGAAAAATATAAAGATCAGAGAAGTTAGGTAATTTACCAAAGTTATACAGCTAGGAAATGAGAACTGATGCCACTCCCCTCTTTAAAAAATGAGAGCTAAATACAAAGTCCAAAATGTCTGTATTCAGCTTAGATGGACTAAGAGGAACCAGATTTACTCTCCTTTCTAAAACAACTGAAATACTGGAGAAAAGATAGAAAGCAATGTTTTTAAGATACTGGACATCAGTCAGTGAAGGACAGTGATTCTTGGAGGTAGAAAATAAACAAGGTAACCAATGATTGCCCTGACTTAGTGCCTTGAAAAAAAAATTAAGGCCATGATGCAGGGAGTGGGAATCCAGGTGGAATTTGGCAGGTTCTCTGTTGAGGAGACATTACTAAGAGTCCAGAGAGATCAAAGTGGCTAAAATTCACAGAATAGTGTTCTCAGGAGAGAGCTGCACAAAGAATGCTGGATATTTACAAAGATCTCCCTTAAGTATATGTATGATCAGTGCATATATATGCGGAAACTACTCAAAGCCAGAGAGATCCATCTGAAAGGATGAGAGAGAAGAGTACCAGATGCTTCCACAAGGCAGATAATAATGCCTGCTGTCACCAGCCAGACCAGAAAACCTATAATTCCCAGGGCACTAGGGAGACTTCTCAGAAGGGTCCTGAATCAGTATTCGGGAATAATTAGCCCTGAACTAAATGCTGAGCTGGTCCTGCCTAACAAATTTTAAAAGGAAGACATTAAAAAATCAAGCTGATTCTGTGAAACTTAACTACATCCCAGAACAGAGTTCAAGAATATTTATACAAATCAAAAATATCCAGCATTTAACAAGGTAAAATTTGCAATGTCTGGCATCCAATCAAAAATTGCCATGCATGGAAACAGTAAAATAGGACTCATAATGAGTAGAAAATCAACAAATAAAAATTGACTCAGAAAGACACGTATTAGAATTAGCAGACAAGGACATTAAGATAATTACAATAACTGTATTCCATATGTCCAAAAGCTACAGGAAAAATTGATCATGTAAAGTAGAGATGTGGAATATATTAATAAGATCTAAACTGAGTTTTTAGAGATTAAAACTACAGTGTCTGAGATTGAAAAGTACACTGGATGGAATTAATGGAAGATTAAACATCCCAGAAGAAAAGTTTAGTGAACATGAAGACACAGCAATAGATACTATGCAACAAAATAAGATAGAAAAGAGAATCAAACAAAGAGGATCAGTGAGCTGTGAAACAAATTCATGTGGCCTAATTACAATTCTCAAAGGACAGGAGAAGGAAGAAAAAATATTTTAAGAAATAATGACTAAAAAAACTTAAAATTTAATGAAAACCGTAAACCCACAGATTCAGGAAGCTCAACAAACCTCAAGCACACCAAGAGACATAATCTAACTGCTACAAAATAGTGATAAAAAGAAAATCTTAAAAGCAACCAGAGACTAAAAGACATATATAGAGGAACAAAGATAGGGATGGCAGCAGATTTTTTTTTTCATCGTAAACAATGTAAGCAAGAAGACAGTGGGACTGAAAGAAGAAGGGTGGGATGGGGATGGGAGGGTGGCAGTGAGAGCTGCCAACTTAGAGTTCTATACAAAATGAAAATATTTTTCAAACAGAGTGAAATAAAGATCTTTTCAGAATGAAAAAGCTGGAAAAAATGTATCACCAGCACACCTACACGATAAGAAATGTTAAAAGAAGTCCTTTATTTAGAAGGAAGATTGTACCAGACAGAAATATGGATCTGTACAAAGAAATGTAGAACACCAGAAATGGTAACATGTGGATAAATATATTTTTTTATCATTTAAATTTCTTTAAATTATAATACACTAAACAAAAATATTAAAATCTGAGATTTATAACATGTAGAAGCCAAATATATGACAACAATATCACAATATCTGGGAAGGAAGAGATGGAACTATACTATTGTAAGATTTTTTTTTTTGAATTGAAAATGTAATTTATTGGCTTTCTTAACTGCAAAGTTCAATGGCGAGCTCCCTTCAGGCCGAGCTAGAGTCAGGGCTCTCAGGCTGGTTTTCTGCCAGTTTGATTTCGTCTTCAGACTCAAGGTTGTCTCTCCTGATGGCAAGAAGGGAGCAGCAGTTCCTCCCATCTCTTTCCCATATTCTTAGCAAAAGATTCACTGTGGCTGTTCGATTCTAATTGAACCATGTGCTCAATTTTGGACCAATTACCACAGTTAGCAAGACTGGGCATGTTGATTCACTCAGGACTGGGTCACATGCTCACCCTTGCAGGCCAGAATCCCACTCAACTCAGAGACTGACAGTAGGGGAAGAATAAATCCTTGAGGGAAAAAAAAAAAAAAAGGCAGGTATTACTGCTAGAAAAAAGGACAATGGAGGCTAGAAGGGAAAATAACAAATCGCCTTTGAAGTTTCCAGTTAAAAAATGGGCCAAGAGATAGGGCAGTGGGCTGACAAACTGACAGTGAGCTGGGAAGTACAGTGGACCCTCCTGGGGGTATCTGCCTGGTAGATTACCCTTCTCTGAGAATTTCTCCATTTACCTCATGGGTTAAGCCAGACTCCTTTCATTTGCCCCACTAAGGCCACTCTGCACCCTTGAAATCCTGCTTTCTACCCCAAAAGCCTGAATTGAATGGATGAGAGCAATAGTTCCTAGACCCTCTGACTTTGGTTGGGATTGGTGAGTGGGGAACACTGGCAGGGAATCTAAGGGAAGGAGGAAGGGATCCTTTCAGTCTAGTTATACCTCTCAACCAACCATCACAGCCCCCTCTTTTCCCCAGCTTTATGGAAGTATAATTGACATGTGACACTGTGTAGATTTAAGATGTACAACATGATGATCTGACACACACTTATATTGCAGAATAATTACTACAGTATGGTTAGGTAACGTATCCTTCCCCTCATGTAACTACTTTTGTTGTTTTGGTAGTGGTGGTGAGAACACTTAGATTCTTATACAATACATGAAGTGATGTATCGCTAGAAGATAGACTGCATTAAGTTAAAAATATATTCCATAAACTCTAAACCACAAAATAGAAAAACACAACCACAAAAATAGAAAAACAGAGTTACAGCTAGTAAGCCAGCAAAGAAGATAAAATTGAATTAAAAAAAATAATCGAAAAGAAGACAAAAAAAGAGGAAAAAGGAAAGAAAAGATGAGGTAGGTCAAATGTAAAACACAAGATAGATTTAAAGCTAATCATATCAATAATCAAATGTAAATGGTCTAAACCAGGGGTTTGCAAACTTTTTTTGTAAAAGACAGTTAATAAATATTTTTGCTTTGTGGGACATACAGTCTCTGTTGCAACCTTTCAGCTCTGCCATTTTAACTTAAAAACAGTCATAGACCGTGTGTAAATGAAGTCTATCTGTGGGCCATAGTATGCCACGCTCTGGTCTAAATACCCCCATTAAAAGAGAGAGATTGTCATGTTGGACAAAAATGAAAGACTCCACTATACATTGCCAACAAGAAATGTACTTTTATATAAAGAAATATTTTAACAAATAGGTTAAAAGTAATGGAAAAAAGATAGGCTCGAACAAATCAAAAGAAACTGGAGTAGCTATATTACTATCAAACAAAGCAGATTTCAGAGAAAGAAATCAGAATTTTTTAACATTTTTTATTGAGTTACAATCATTTTACAATATTGTGTCAAATTCTAGTGAAGAGCACAATTTTTCAGTTATACATGAACATATATATATTCATTGTCACATTTTTTTCTCTGTGAGCTACCATAAGATCTTGTATATATTTCACTGTGCTATACATTATAATCTTGTTTATCTATTCTACATTTTGAAATCCCATTCTGTCCCTTCCCACCCCCCATCCCCTTGGCAACCACAAGTTTGTATTCTATGTCTATGCATCTGTTTCTGATTTGTATTTATGTTTTGTTTTGTTTTGTTTTAGATTCCACATAAGAGTAATCTCATATGGTATTTTTCTTTATCTTTCTGGCTTACTTCACTTAGAAGACATTCTCCAGAAACATCCATGTTGCTGCAAATGGTGTTATGTTGTCAGTTTTTATGGCTGAATAGTATTTCATTGTATAAATATACCACATCTTCTTTATCCAGTCATCTGTTGATGGACATTTAGACTGTTTCCATGTCTTAGCTATTGTAAATTGTGCTGCTGTGAACATTGGATATTTAAATATTACCAAAGATAAAGAAGGTGATTTCATAGTGATTAAGTATCCTAATTCATTTATTTTGTATAAACAGAAGTCCTGCCATCTAAGATATTTTGAACAAACAGCTCCTATCAACATGTGAAAGACATAAACATGACAACTGGACATGAATTCATCTTCTCAATGACAAATAATATACAAGCTTAAGCAAATCATTGTGGTTGTGGGCTCATCATTTTGTTCAAACTCTTCAGATCATGAAGGAACTGGTAGTGTCATCTCTGTACTACAGAGTCAATATGTTCAGTTGTTTTTTGGCTTCCCATTATAGCTGTCTTAAATGTTTAGAAATCTTACCTGAAGCTCATCACTTTGCTTCTCTTTCTCAGGTTGTGCAAATTAAAAACCAAATCAGAAATAGTAAATCACTCTTCTATCTACAGTGCTTTTTCTTTTCCACCTTCCATCTATTCCTTCCCTTTTTTCCTCCCTTTACCTACACTAGCTCATTCAAAGAGTAGTTCAGGGACGAGAAGATTTCCTTTCTTCCTGACTCAGGTAGAACAGAACATTCTACTCATTCAACCCAGCCAGCCACCACTTTCCTTCCCTGAATGCTTCTTTTGTTTCATCTTCATCGGGGACTCGGCTGATTTCCTAAATGGCCTCTTCTCCATAAGAAATTTAAAGACCTTCTGTTTTTAAAAGTCCTTCTGTCATCTAGTTTACAGTCTGTCCTGTTCTGCCTAGTTTGTGTGCATTCTTGTTCTCTTAATTTGAGCCATCGGTCCATATTTTGAAAGATGTCTTTTTATCCTAAAATAACTATTTGGCTGTACCAATTAACCACACAAGGAATCTTTCAGACACTTGATATTTTAGTACCTCAGCACAAATTTTTCTTGAGCTTCTCAAAAAGTGTTTATTTAGGGTTTTTTTTAATAGTATCAAGGTATCTTGTGGTTTATTAACTCTTAAAGTTATACCTTGCAATTTTTCCAAATGTTCTGCATTTGGCTTCCCCTTTTTGTGTATTCTTGATTTACCTGCTCCAGTGTGGCTGGAGCACAGTGATCAAAGGGGGTAAGTGGTGAAAGTCAGGTAGGAGAAGTCCCGGGCTGCCGTATTTGGTGTTGGGGTGAATAACTGCACAGGCCAGGCGAGAGGAGGGAGCTGAATCCAGCCTGGGCTCTGTTCACCAAGTCCTGTGCCAGCACTAGGCTGTGTTCATCTAAGGAAGGTGTTTTTAAATGTGTCATATGGGCTGCTGGTGGTCCAGTAGCAGATCATGTCTGGAAGTTTTGATTTTATACTAATGCACCACAAAGAAGGAATGAAAAAATCCAGTTTATATTTTGTGAAGAACACTCTGCTGTGTCTATCATGGACTGGAGAGAGACAGGAGTAGAAGTAAGGAGGCCAGTCAGGAGGTGATGATGGCCACAACTAAGGTGGTAGAAGTAGAGATGTAGAGAAATGGATGGATTCAAGGCATCTTTTGGAGGCAAAATGAACAGGACTTGGTGGTGGATTTGTGTGGAATGTAAGGGAGAGAGAAGTGTGAACGATGATGCCCCAGTTACTGACTTGAATAACCAGGTAGGTGGTGGCACTGTGTCCTGAGATGGGGAGCATTGAGGAGGGAACAGGTGGGGAGGGGGTTGTTTCAAGAACTCTGGTTCAGACAATTTATTTGAGACACCTGTGACGTATCTAAATGGCTACCAAGAGGCAGGTTAATATAAGTACCTGGGATTCAGAAGAACATCTGCTCTTTTCTGAGTACCCTGAGGCTTTCCTCATCTTTTGTAGTCAGATAGCAATACATCTGAACAATTCTATCATGTCCTAAATGATTTTCAGTATCCCTTCCCCCAAACAATCCAGAAATTTATTTTTGAGAGAGGCAAAATAACTCTGTGCATTGAGTATAAAAGTTAATTGTTTTGCCTTGAGGCAAATGCTTAGTCCTACACCCAGTGCAGTAAACCCCATTGACCCCACACTGGGGCTAGTCTCCTATCTGCATTTTATGTAATTTAAAGGGCTTTCTGAAAACTTAGCAAACTTTCTGTTTCCTGGTACCGTGGTTTCAGTGTTCCCTTGAGAAATTTAAGTTGATCTCTCTCCTTCTCCTCTTAGTGGCGTGAGAGTCACAGTCACAGTAAGTCAGGTTTAACATTTTTTCTCCCAAGTTGTCTGGCATTTACTCTCTCTTAGAATTCATAATCAAGGCACAACATAAATTTAGAGCCAGCCTGTCACTGGAATCGCTTCTCTAATCTCACTAGTTGAACTCCTAGACCTGAATGACTCCAGTACTCAGATTTGTTCTCTGTCTTGCTCTAGTAGGCTGAGCCAAAACCAATGGTTAAAAAGCACAGGGAAAGACATGTTGGCTTAACTAAAGGAAAAACTTCCTAATGCTTAGCACTGTCTGAAAATGAAAACGCCTGCTGGGGAAGGAGTGAGTTATGGTTCCTAGTGGTGTTCAGGCACAGGACAGACAATCATTTGATGCAGATTCCATGGTAGAGACTTAAGTCGCGGTGTAGAAGTAATCTCCACTGACTATTGTATTCCTGCTCATGCTCAAGCTTCACACAGATGTTTCGTCTCATTTAATCCTCATAATGACCCCCAAGGGAACTAGTTTTAACCCCACCAGGAGAGATTATAGTCACAACTTAAGATCACACAGCTAGAGTGGCAGAGCCAGGATTTAGAGCCAGGATTTAAACTCTGAATCCAAAGCCTTTGTTTATTCTTTCCACAATTCATGGAAGCTTGTGAAAATGAACTAGGGGATTCCTAAGGTCTTTTCCAGCACTGTGATTCTGAGTCAAAATCTAGATATAGGCGCCACTGACTGTGTTTTCCTTAAATCATCCTTCTGGCCTCAGTCACATTAAAATGATAATCTATGGCTCCAAAACTGTCTCTGGTCTCCATCAAGAAAGGACTATTTTTAAAAAATCAACATTGGTATCTTGTATCCAACTCTGAGTTTCCAGCGGAACTTGGTATATGAGCCTCAAAATCAATGTTTTGTTCCTCATAGGGTCCCTGCCAAGGACTAAGTTTACACTATAAATGTACAGAAGACTAAGCTTTTTTTTAATCTCTGAAAACTGTTATAATATAGTGTCCTACCTTCTCTACTCATTCTGCAGGTCTTGAAGATCTTAGAAAATCTAAGAATATTTGTCCCAAGGTCAACTTTTCTGGACCAAGTTCTAAGTCAGGTTTTTTTAAATATTAGAATTTTAAAAATAATATTAGAATTTTTAATAATTATTAGATCCTAAAAGATCTTGTCACAAGAAAAAAATCTATTTCTCTAATTTTGTATTTATATGAGATGAGGATATTCACTAAATTTACTGTGATAATCATTTCAGGATATATATAAATCAAATCTTTATGCTGTACACCGTAAACTTATACAGTGCTGCATGTCAATTATATCTAGTAGAAACTGGAAGAAAAAATATTAGAGTTGAAAATAAGTTTAGTTTACTTATCTTAAGGTAAAATGGCTCTATATGTGTGTTAAATGCTGTTTTCTAGATTGAAGCTGAACTCGCCAAGGAAAGGGCTCAACATTTAGTTGAATTTCAGGAGCAAGCTCTTCTCTTTAAGGAAGAAGCTAAACTGGAACTTGATATTGAAAGGGAAAAACATCAAGAAATAATCCAAAAGTATAAGAAAGAACAAGAGGAGCTACAAATGAAGGTCTGTCATTATGATGTTTATCATTATTTAAGGGGTTTAAAACTATAGATGTTGGTTATCTCCTCCTAGGAGTACTAGTGTAGTTATAACTCCAGAAGCTTACCTCGTAGTCATTGTGCCTTAGTTTTAGGGAGGTAGGATGGTTTGCCTATTCTCCAGAATGAATAACTGAGAAAAATTATATAAGCATACAATCCAGCTGTGTATGGAATTTTTTCCTATTAAAATAAACTTATTTTTAAAACAGCATAAATTATATAACTAATAATTAGCATGGTTAGATACTCCAATTCCTCAAATATCTAACATCAAAAGATAATGAGGTGTTTTACATAATTAAAAGTTTATCAACCACTAAAGCCTATCCCCTTTAATTACAAATATTTTCAGTTCTAAATATTTTTGAATGAAGGGTAATATTTTTAAATGTAGTCACACTTCCATAATTTCTTAAATTTAGGACACATTTGTCCTAAACTTAAAATTAAGTATTGGTCAAGTTTCCCCTATTTTTATCAGACTTGAGCATAGAATGTGTGTGTGTGTGTGTGTGTGTTAACCAAGACCCGGTGGTGAAGCCATATTTTGAATAAACTCATTAAGAGTCTGTGTAAATTAAACACCAAATGAGACTTAACTAGCCCCTACTTTGGTGTCCAGAGGTTGTGGTACAGCCTTTTCAGTAGCTGACTGTGAACAAGAGGCAGGACCAGCTGCCTGAGTATGTGACAAGTGCACCGTCACAGGGCCCCACTCAGAAAGGCCTCGTGCTTCAGGTTTAATGCTCTGCAAATGCTGTCTTGAAATTCTCAATAATTTTATCTTCAGATTTGTGTTTTGTAAGTGAAGTCCTACTGGGACAATGGAGCATGTGCTGGGAGCTGGTAACCTGGGCTCAGGCAAGGCCCCACCTCTTCTGGACAGGCTCTGTCCTAGACAGGCCTCTTGCTTCCTGGCTCCTGCCCCTGCCCCCTCCTCCCCTCACATTGTGACCTCTGTTGCAGTCCTGGGTGGCTCAGGACCGTCAGCAGCAGAGTGCTGAAAGGCAGGCCCCAACTTGCCAGGGGCTGCAATTTTTTCACAAGAAGTCATAAATTCACTCAGTGAGTGAATTCCCTTGATTTTTTCAATGTTGACTGCCTTTTTAAAAACATGAAAACATGTTTGTGGCTATGTGAGCCTCCTCTCCCAAGGGTAACCTGCTCTGTTCCAGTGTCAGCCCTCTGGATTATCGCAACTACTGTTCAGACCTAGCAGTGACCCTCTTCGTTCCTGGATTAATGGAAGAAAGAGAAATCTTAATTTAATTTATACAATTACTAAGTATGGTGAATAGATTTCTTGTAGAAGTTATTGTTAATGTAAATTTAACATTTGAAACAGATTTTGGATACACAACTCTTAAGCAGTAGTCACAAAATCCTTGAAACTTTGGTCTATGAATGTTTTCCAGATTCTTCATGGGCTGCTTTTCTTGTTGTACTAATATTTATAATATGACAATATCCATAGCGTGAATAATAAGAATATGTTTCATCAGAAGCAGCTTTGCTCTTCCTGGCCTGTCTGTTTTTTGTTCTTTGTTTTGTTTTTTAAGGAGAAAGAAAACAAGCAGTCTTTTCCCTTCTAAAGACTTTCATGACTTTGAGGAGAAGCGTCTCCAAGTTATTCTCTTATCTCTTTGTCTAGAGGTACCATCTTGAGAAGAAGTCTATTTTCAAGTGATTCTGGTATCCTCTAGAACTGCATGGTCTAATATGGGAGCCACATGTGTCTCCTTAAGTTTCAGCTAATTAAAATTAATTAAAATGAAAAATTCAGTTCCTCAGTCACTTTAGCCACATTTTGAGTGCTCAACAGCCAGTACTAGGAAGCAAGAGTCTATTGTGTGCATTTCTTTCCAACTCAGTGATCAGTGATGTCACCTTCATAGCTTGGAACTGGCTTTAGTGACAGTATTTACACCATGGAAACTGGATAATATAAATCTGGCTTGTGTGTGTGTGTGAGTCCATTGTTAAACATCTACCAGCACACCACCACCAATAGTCTCACATGGCTAGTGGCTACCATACAGAACAGCACAGAATATTTCTATCATCACAGAAAGTTCTGCTGGTCAGTGCTGCTCTAGAAGATATACTATCTAGGGTGTCTCCAGTCATCACATTCAAGAAAGAAAAGAAATACATCAGAGGAAAACTCATCGGTATGGTTTGAGTAGACTGTAACTGTGATGCTCTCCTACATGCATCCCCAAATATTAGGCATTTCTAGGTCCCAAAGCTACTCTAGAGTGGTCCAGACAGACATTTTTTATTAAGGCTTGAGTTGTCCTTGGTAGCCCAGTTCAGCCACAGAGATTTATATATTTCCAAGTATGCCCAAGTGACTAATGCAATGCCATTTTAGGTGAAAAAAAAATAAAATTTTAGTCTTAACTTTTGAAAAGAAAATCTTGTTTTTACTCCATGGTAGGCAGGGCCAATGCCCCTACTCAGCTCTAAAACAGTGATGGAAGATGGCCCTCCACCCCTCTGCAGCCCTATAAGCATATAGGAGTTAAAGCTCTGAGGGGAGAATGAGACAGGAAAGAAGGGGGCAGGGCACAGCCAAAAAAGGAATGACACAGCAGTTAGCACCAAGATGGCGGAAAAGTAAACCCCCAATAGACCTTGAGGCCCAAGATGGTTGGAGATCTGACTTCTAGTAGACCTTGAGCTTTGTTATACGCTCACTGTATTATATTAGCATGGGAAGTGACACAACCACAGGTGCCATGACAGTTCTGAGGGCTGACCGTAAAAGGTCAAAAAGTGGGTGATGGCCCAGTGCCTGGGAATCCCTGCCCCTTCCCCAAAGTAGTTGGAATAATCCTTCCACTTGTTAGCTTATGAAGTTACCAAGCCCATAAACAAGCCCCACACCTCGTGGCCGCTTTCCTTTCGAAGTGAGACAGACCGCACTCTATGGAGTGTGTATCCCCTCTTACTTTAAACTAAGCACCCAACCCTGCACCTCATGGCCTCTCTGGCCTTCTGAGATGGCCTATACTCTGTCTATGGAGTATGTATCTCTCTGAAAAAATCTACTTTTACTCAATAAATAAATACATACATACATAAAAAGAAAATCTTGAAGGCCTACATGTCATAGAATTTGCTTTCATCTTATTAGAAGAGAACACCAATTATTTAGAATAAGCCTCTTCAAACCACGAGAACTCTGTGGTTACCTAGAGAATATTGCCTACAAACTAATGCAAGATTTATCTTACAGGTATCTGACTTAATCGAAGGTACCACTAGAGACCTAAGGCTGAAAGTGGCCACTCTTGAAGAAAAACTCCATGAATCTCATATTCGATATACTGAAGAATCCGAGTCAAAGGAGAAAGAAATTGAAAACCTTAAAAATTTGCTTGCAGAGTTTGAATCACGCTTGAAGAAGGAAATTGACAGTAATGATTCAGTTTCAGAGGACTTGAGGAAGGAAATGAAACAGAAGTCAGATGAACTGGAAAGAGTGATGCTGGCACAAACACAACTGATACAAAAATTCAACCAGTCCCAGGAAGAGGTAGGAAGCAGATGATAGAACCATTACAATCAGTGAATGAGTGTATATTCTTTCAAAAAACAAATGAACAAGCAAAAACATGAAAGGCAGCTTGTCATGCAAAGGCTCCTAGACTGTTAGTCAGAGACCTGGGGTCATATCCTGGCTCTGTCCTTAACTAGGCAGGCACTTAACCTCTCTAGACCTGGCTTCCTTTTCTGTAAAATGAATAAGACATTGAACTACATAATCTCTAAGGTTTCCTCAGCCAGTTCTACTGTTTCAAATGATGATTTAAAACCTCTAAGATTAGAAATCTTTATATATTTATGTCTTATTTGTTTTGACATTAAATGTTTTCCAAGGAAACTTTTAGAGCACTTGCTGCTTAAGTTAATATTTTGGACATATATTTTAAATGTAACTATTCCTTGGGGTTTTATTTTTCTGTCAACTTAAACTTACAACTTACACGTATTGGTCTTCTTTCCTATGTATGCATGATTATTTCAGCAATGTTTTTATTTAAACTGGAGTAGACTTATTTTGATTTGAAAATTTTTTTCCCTAACAAAGTCTTATTTCTGAACTGCTGAGCAGCTTAGGAATGGTGGATGCTATGGATTGAATGTTGGTGTGTCCCCCCAGATTTATATGTTGAACTCTAATCCACGATGTGATGATATGTAGAGGTGGGACTTTGGAAGGTGATTCTGTCATGAGAGAGGAGTGGGCTTGGTGCCCTTATGAAAGAGCTTCCTCGCCCCTTCTACCATGTGAGGACACAGCGAGAGGATGGCTGTCTATGAATCAGGAAGCAGGCCCCTAACCTTGATCTTGGACTTCCCAGCCTCCAAAACTGTGCTGTCTGAGCCACCTAGTCTCTGGAATTTTGTTATATCAGCCCAAACTGATTAGTAAGACAGTGGAGCAATTCTCCAATAACCTAGAATTAGAATATTGTCACATTAGAATCTTTGGTTCCATCTATGACAGTATAGCAAATAAAGGCAAGTGAAAGAAGATTCTGAATGTTAGTGACAAGTAATATTCTTGTTTGTTTTTTTGGCATCTTAATAAAAGGAAAGTGCTAGTAGTAACATAGATTATTAAAAATATACCATGTTCTTGCTATATTTAAATTATAAGCCAAAATAAAAAGTTTGTGCCGTAATTATAATTATGAAATGAATTGCATCAATATGCAATTATGAATAAGACTGACAACTGCCATTCCTTTCTCTCAAAGAGAAATTTAAAGGAAGTATTATGTGAGTGATTAAATTGACATCAGAAGAAAGATTAACTTAAAAAGAAACTTATATAAAAAGCATAGACTAAAAGCTAAAAAAATTAGACTTAAGGGCTTGCCTTAGTTGTCTATTGTTGCATAACAAATTATCATCAAATTCAGTGGCTTTAAACAACAACTATCTATTATCTCATAGTTTCTAAGGGTCAGGGATCTGAATGTGGGACTTAGCTGTGTGCCTCTTGCTCAAGGCCTCTCATGAAGTTGGTGTTAGGGTATTGGGGCTACAGTATCATTTAAAGGCTCAACTGGGGGAGGGTTGGCTTCCAAGCTCAGTGATGTGGTTGTTAGCAGAATCTATTTCCTCACAGATACTGGGCTGAGAGCCTCAGTTCAGTGCTGGCTATTGGTTAGAGGCCCCCCCTCAGTTTATTCCAACATGAACCTCTCCACAGAAGAGCTGGCAGTGTGGCAGCTGGCTTCCCTCAGAGCAAGCAAGTCAGAATGAGAGAGTACAAGAGAAGGCACCCAGGATAGAAGCTACAGTCTTCTTGTAACCTAACCTCATCCCGTTGCTTTTGCTACTTTCTACTCATTAGAAATGAATCAACAAGTCTCACCCACACTCAACGCAAAAGGGTTACACGAGGGTGTAAACAGCAAGCGGGTGGGGGTAACTGGGGGCCATTTTAGAGGCTACCAGTCTCAGGGCCCCTGAAGGTAATTTTGGCAAGAAAAACTAGACTGGCACACTAAAGAAGTACACTGGGGTTCTTCCTGCTTCTTAGTTGTAAAAGGAAGCCACTTAGAGATGCAAAAAATAATTTTTGAATGTGGACTCTTGAACGATACAAAACACTGAGTTGGTATATAAATGATCATGGATCATTACTGGGGAATAGCAAAGAATCATCCCAAAAGTAAAGTTACCTAAGGACATGCCAGGGGGTAGACTTTCCATTAGAAGTTAAATAATTACAACTGAACTGTGAGAGTAAATAATTAAGGCTGCTTCTCTGGTGAAGAATGTGAAGTCCAGAATATTCTTATAAAAATAGGAAATGAGCTAATACAAGTCACAGGAGCTATGAGCCAGAAAGAATAGAGGTTGTTAGCATGTAAAGTGAAAAGCACTGCTTTTTTTGTGATGGTGCATTCTGGACACTTGAAATTTCTCAGGTTCTGGAGGAGAAAAGCCTCATTTAAGTGGAGAACAAATTCCCATTAGAAAGAAGATAAATTAATGGTCTAAGAAGGAAGCTAATTAAGGGGAAGAAAGCCCTGCTCTCATTCAAGAGGCCAGAGAATAGGTAGAACTTTGTTTTTAACTGTATAAAGAAAGTTCTCAAGAATAGAAGGAAAGCCATAGCCTCTGAAGGGCAGAATGGACATTCCTGCATGGAGCAGGGATTAGTGGAGGCTGCCACAGAAACAAGGATTGAGAAGGTGCAGCAACAAAAGATGCAGGTCAGTAAGAGGAGAGAAAATGGAAAAGAAAACTGTATGGGAAATGGAAATGTGGGAAGGAGCCTCCTGAAAATTCTTCATAGGGAGAAGACACAGACATAAAAAATTAGCACATTTAAAAAAAAAAAGAAGTCAGAAAAGAAACATAGTATGTTAAAGAACAGGGCATTGTCATTTAAAATCAGGTTAAAATAGATCACGTGCTTCTTGCTGCAGTTTTGCTTCCTGCCAGCTCCATGCGAGTCCTGTCAAGACAGCATGGCCCACTGTTAGGGGCCTTGTGATCCAGAGGAAGAATGTGATAAATTCAAAACACAGTTTGTGTACAACTATCAAAGGAAAGCCAGTACAGAGAGTTCAGTATTTTTGTTGTCTTAAGACTATAGATAAGGAAAACATAAGGGGCAGAAGTTTTCAGTTCTACCAGTTCCTGTAGCTAGCTAGCTAATGAAGATGAAAGATATTCAAAACTAGAAGGGAATGCTCTTAGTTAAACATGCAGAATTGAATGCATATGTTTCTCTCTCCTTCTGTCCCAAAACACCACTAAAATGACAGTAAATTAATAAAAAAAGGAGTAAATCCATAAGGAAGAGAACAAGAAAAGAGGTGACACTAGATGAAAAAGATGTGTTGACCAAATTTTGGAAAATGGAAAGCAAGGTATGGATAATAGGTAATTAGCAGACTGTAGGATATGGAAACCTAATGCCTGTGAGGAGTGTAGGAGTGGCTGGAACCCTAAAAGGAGCAAACTCAATCACGTGACATGACACTGGGCAGACTCAGGAACTGGGGACACCAGATACCTCTGAAAGAGAGAGGAAAGAGTGGATCCGAAAACAGGACTGTTTGAATGATTGTAGAAGGAGCAAATAAGTGCTTGGATGCCCTCTCTAACCCCTCAAGCAGCCTCCACCCACCATCCTGGCAGGATACCAAAGGTCTACATTCTAGAAAAACTGAATACCAGGGTCTCTGGACCTAAGTAATATACAGCAGCAGCGTATGGGATAAGGCAAGAGCTGGAGTAAAGTCTGTATATTACAGAGTGAGACCTCCCAGTCCAAGTCACCTGCTCACTTCCCAGAACATGGACAACCAGGCTTACGTGTCAGTAGCCAGAAAACTATGGACACTGACAATTGGGGTCTCTTAATGAAGTGTTATATCCATGTCCCATCTACCCACTGAGACATATCCCAGTCAATAAGCTCTCCTACCTAGGCACACAGAGGTTCCAGGAACATTTTGGAGGCTCATTTTTAAACATGAAAAGCCAAGGATCCCCAGTCATTTGAAGAACACCTCTGCTATCAAAGACAGAAATCAGGATCAAACAAATAAGCAAAAAATAACTCATAAGAAACAAATATAAAACAACACGGGAAGCAAAAGTGAGCTTCAAAAAAGAGCATAATTAATATCCTTAGAGAGAAAAGAGATGTTGTATCCATGAAATAAACAGGAGGCTATAAAAAAAGAAAAGGAATGAGTATTAAAATACAAGAATTGAAATTTAAAAATTTAATGTTTGGCTTTGATGATAAAGCTGAAGAAATCTTCCCAGAAAGTAGAAGGGAAAGGCAAAGAGATGGAGAGAAGAAAAGAAGATTAGAGGATCAAGCCAGGGTGCCTAATACCTCACCAATAGGAATTCCAGAAAGAGAGGACAGAGAAAATGGAAGGGAGAAAACTATCCAGGAACTAATTCAAGAATTTTTCCAGGCACTGAAGGGCATGTATTTTCTATGTTGAAAGAGTCCACCCAGCATCATGAGCCATCATTACCTTAAGGATAAACATAAGTACTTGTAAGCTTCCAAGAAAAAAAAAAGAGAGATCACTTAAAGAGGGTTGGGTATCAAAATGACCTCAGAATTCTTTACAGCAGCAGTAGAAACTGGAAGACAATGGCTTCCAAATTCTGAAGGAAAATTATTTCCAACCTAGGTTTCTATATCCTGCAAATGATCAATCAAATCCAAGTGTCAAATAATATTTGCAGCTATTAGAGTTCTCAAAAATAATACTTCCTTTTCAGCCTTCCTCAGGAAGCTGTTAGAGGATGCATGACACCACAATGAGGGAGTAAACTAAGAAAGGAGAAGACATAGGAATAAGGAAATGAGTGTTCTGACACAAGAGAGAGGTAGAGGGAGTCCCCAGGACCATGGTGGGCAGAAATCCAAGAATTACAGCAGTGCAGATTTAGAAAACTATCAGGCTGGGTTTAGCAGAAGAACAGAGGGATTTTAGAAGTGTGTATCTGAAAAATAAGAAGCTGATGGATTACACGGAGTGCTTGACCATGTTGAGAGTATATTTGCACTTCTGTAAGTGGGTTTGGTGAAACAGATAACCATTAGTTATCAACACCTAGACAACGAAGTAGAAAAAGACTGGGATAATAATAAACTCTAGAAGGAAACTGTGCAAGAAAGGAAAGGTAATCACAGTGCACTGCATGGCTAAGATGTGAATAATATTTACATGCTATAATCATATAAGGTGAAATACAGTTTTGACTAAAGTTTGTGATATAAATTGGGAAGATTTCCCAATAAAATTGAGATAGGAATTTCCCCTAGGGGAGCAGAGATGTCTCCTAATAGGGCAGGAGAAACATCTGTTAAGAGTTGGAATAAGAAGCTAACTCCTCATCTTTCATTCTATGAAATCAGTAGAAAACAACGTCAAAATTGAAAGCCATGAGATACTGTGTAATGATATTATTTAGGAACATAGAGATAAATATCACAAGGGACACCTTAAAAACCTGAAAATGGTTGTTCCTGTGAGGCAGGACTGGGAAGTGTGAAGGAGTGATTTTTTTTCATTATAATTGTATAGTATTATTTAAATTTTTAACTGTATGTAATATATTACTTTAATTTTAAAAAATAATTTAAATTAATGGAAAGGAGTAAATTATAAAGAGGACCTGATAGGGTGGCAGAGGAAAGGATAAAGGACAAACCAGGAAAGTTATAGATAAAGCAAATAACAGAATATGAGCCTTTAAGGAGATATTTTTTTAAAAAATCAAGAAAAAGTAGATTCTAGCTTAAACTTTAGTGACAGGTGCCTGACATACTTCTATTTATTCCAAGTCTGAATAAAAGGAGAGCTCCTCCATGAACCCAGAGAATCCCAGAGGCAAGCTTAGGTATACATCTGTGTGCCTAAAACAGTTGTTCATGCATTCGTCTAAAATTTAAGTAGTTGTTTTTAAATAGATGCTAAGAAGAAATAGTAATTCAGGTAAAGGGATGAAGGAGAGGTGCTCTATTAAATGGGGTGGTCAGAGGACTCAATATTCAAGCAGACCTAAAGTGAGGAACAGAACATTCCAGGCAGAGCCAATAGGAAGTGTGAAGGCCCTGTGGCAAGGAGCATCCTGGGAGAAACCACAAGGAAGTCAGCGAGCACTACTGGAGCTTAGCGAGCAAGGAGGGTGGATAGAAAGCAAGATTGGAGGGGCCAGTTCATGTGGCGTGTTTGTGGGCTGCAGTAGGACTTTGGATTATTTTCTAAATGTGATGAAAAGCTACTTGGAATTTTGAACAAGGGAGCAATATGATCTGACTTATTTTTAGGGGATAAACTCTGACTGCTGTGTGAAAAATAGGTTGAAGGAGGGGGGCAAAAATGAAAGCAGAGAGACCTATTACAAGGCTCTTGGAAAGGTCTAGAAAAGCATTGATGGTCACCGTGGTAAAAGAGGTGAGACGGGGCCAGATATTTTCAAGGTAGATGTAACAGAAGTTGCTGATGGGTTGGATGATGTGATCAAGGATAACTCCAAAATTTGGAATCTCAACAACTGAGTGGGTGAAAGTGACATTTACTGAGACAGGAAACACTAATAAAGAATACAATTGGGGAGGAATATCAAGAATTTGATTTGGGACATAGTAATCTCAATATGCATATCAGATATTGAAGTGGAAGTGTTGAATGGGCAGTGTGTTCAGGGGAAGGCTGACTAGAGATACTGATTTGGAGATATCTACAAACAGCTGATACTTAAATGAGATCACCCAGGGAATGAGGTAATAGAGGAGAGGGCTGAGAACACTCCATCTTTCAGAGGCTGGAAGGAGGAGGAGAATCCCGCAAGGGTGGCAGAGGAGGAACATCTAGTGAGGTAGGAGGGAAACTGGAGAGGACTACCAAAGACTCTGAGGAAAAAAAGTGTCCAAAGAGGAGAGCATGCAACTTAGACAAGATGCCCACAACCCCTTGTACAGAAACTTTGGTTTCAGATAGCTTTTGGAATTCAAATTATTTTGAATTTTAGAAAGTTAGTAAAATACATATGTTCCTGGAGATTTAGGGCAGTCCCTCCCATACAGTGACATTAATATTTATGCAGTGGAACATAGGAATGGCCCCACGGAGTGAAATAAATAAAGATAATCAGTCCAGTCAGATTTTATTACCAATGCTATGAGTTACACATATTTTTCTTTTCTGAGCTTTTTGAATGTCAAAGTTGTGGCTAATGGATTATAGATGTGTATTTGCTTTCTTTCTTTATAACAGCAGTTTTCTCGGCATCTTGGATCTGTCTTTGTTTAAAAAACAAAAAAGGAGAGTATATATGTTTCTCTATAGGATACAGACAGAGAGAAATGACAAGAAAAAGTGAAGGAAGAATTTTCCCCAAACTATTTACAGTGGTTACCATTGAGGGAGTCAGAAGATGGGCAGGGGTTTCACTTCTTACAGCTTTTTAAAATAGGGGGGATTGTGGATGACTTTTAAATTTTTTGGTGTTTTGAATATTTTTCGAATATGAAGTCTATTTAAAGAAAAGAAAACCTATTTGTTTAGGAAAGTTTATTAATAAATGTGGCAAGGATGGATTTATGTAAACTCTAAGCTTAAATTTTAGGGTTACATGCATTTACAAATACAAATCACTTTTTTTACAAGGATTTACTTAATTTTAGGATATACACTTAACTGCATTTGTATATTTATTTGATATAGAGAAAATGGCACACATTTCTCTGGTAGCTCTATTTATGAGAAACCAAAGTTAGTAAGTTAAAAAATGAGTGGTTCTCTGGGGGAAGGAATTCTCAGTGGTAGACTGCTTGCACAAGGTCCTGGGTTCAATCCCCAGTAAGCCCCTTAAAAAATAAATACATAAATAAAATAAATAATTAAACCTAAATTGCCTCTGCCCCCCAGAAAAGCTTAAAAAATAATAAATTATTTTTTAAAATGAGTAGCTCTCAATTTGGAACTGAATAAAGAGAACATCTGAATCTCTTCTGAAGAGTAAAGGGGTAAGTGGAAGTTCTCTAACCTCCAGCTGCACGGGGAGCAGGGGAGGACGGGGTGGTGCATGCGGAGGGGCTGTTCCCAGGGTTGTTCGGCAGGGCTAGGGGGCTCAGACTGAGATCAGGGCAAGACTGTCTTTCACATGTTGGAGAGTCAGCCCTGAATAGATGCTAGATAACTGACAGAATGAGAAAAAATACAGAGAAATTGTTTTTGTTGTATATAATCAATACCAATTAAGTCTTCATTAAAGTTAGCTCACTGACTTGGAAAAGTAGATCCTGAACACTATGTCTTCCTCAGCTCTTCCTCTCCATCCTGAAAATCCACTCTTGAGGCGTATCAGTCCAAGGGATTATTCCCCTCCATTTCCACTTCTGTTTTGATATGTCTGCCTTAGTTTTCGCAGGGTCCATCATGTTCACGAGCATAGAAATAACAATGTTAAGAACAACCTTCCTGCCATCCATTTCACTTCTTTCCTGGAAATGTATTCACATTCTCCTTCCTGCTTTACCAAAGGATCATTTCCATCCACTGTTTTTCTGCAGTGTTTTGGGCTGATCAGATTACTTGAACAGAAGCCTTAAATGGAGGTTTGGGCACATCCTTTGCTAACTCCTACTCATCTTTTTGGTTTCCACACCTTTTCCACAGACTTTCCTTTCACCTCAGCTCCCCACCCAGTTGGCCAACCACTCACTCACCCTGGGATATATCTAGTTTGGGTCAGTGGAAACTGTAATCTGATCATTCCACAAGTGGTTCTGACCTCTCTGGGTAGAAGGCATGAGCAAAGACACCCATCTGTGCTTCTTCACTGAGGACTTGCTTTCCTGGCATGTTCACCCCAAATTCTGCCAGATACAGTGATTGCCATCACAAGTGGAATTCTCACCTTCAGAATGATCAAGTTACCCAGCAAAGTCTTCTCTTGCTTCTTCCACTGTTTTTGGAATTGAAAGCAATCCAGCTGTCTCTAAGGATAAAAGTGAAAACAAACATAAAAATAAACCAGTCTTACATTGCAGAGAGTGAGGGGAATTGGCCATTTTTTTAATATTAGAAATTTCAAACAGATGGTGAGCTAATTTATATTTTCGTTTTGACATTTGCTTACCCAGTGGGAGTGCACTTAAGCCGTATTTTAAGTCCATTCAAAGTGGCCTTCATCAGAAAATGTTGTAGACGTACCTATAGATGATGCTCTCCACCAACTGGCAGAGCTTATGGACCCAGGGATGCTAGCTCACCTCCTGCTAGACCATGCTAGCCAAGGCCCACTAGGGATAGGAACCTCTGCCCTGGAAACTTTGGCCTCCTATCCTCCCTGCCTCTATCTCATCCTGCTCAGGGCCATTTTCCACAGAATTGGCAAAGGGATCTTCCTTTCTTGCAGATTTGACCTTCCAGCCCCTGATCAAAATAAACCTTTCAATGACTCCAGATGGCCCTTACAATGAAGTTAAAACTCTATTATTAACATGTTACCAAAGTCAGCCTTGATCTGACTCTCCTGCCTCCTGCCTGTCTCAGTCCTGGTCTCTCCTTCCATTTTGCACTCTGCACTTGAGTCATACTAAGCCATGTGTCGTCCCAAGATGTGAATCTCCCTCTTTCACTGCCGGGGGTTTGCACTCTCTGCCCTCCTCTGCCTGGAAAACCCCACCACCCCTCTGCACCTGACTCATGCCTCCCTTCCATTTTGACTTACAGTTTAGTTGCAATCCAGTAATAACACTATTTTACAATTCTAAAATATGGCCAAAGATACTTCCACCTAAAAGATTTAGAATGCTATGGCTTCACTGATTATTCTCATGTTTGCCTACAATTTTCAACCTTACCAAACATATTCCATCTTAGACATTTTCCCATGTTGTTCAGTGAAAACATGTATCAAAATTCTACAGCAATACAAACTTCCAAAAATATAAACAACCTCAAAAGACAAACATTTTGCCTAAATTGCTGAAAGCAATATAACCACGAGTGAATGATTCTTTTCCACATACAGTGGAACTTTCCACCAATGTGTCTCATTGACTGGCCACGTCCACATGTGCTCTTGTTATGCTCTGTCATGCACACTCCGCTTTTGAACTCGCAATTCCCTAAACTTGATGTGTTCTATTTCCATTTTTGAACTCTATGGTTGAATAAATTACAACATCTGAACTGTGTCTTGTACAAAACTGAGTTAATAATCATCCCCATTTTAAAAGAGGGGTTAGTGGTGTCATAGGAAGTACAGATATTTGAGATTTATCTGAAATGTCATGGTTTTTTGACATGACAAAAATAGAAGTCCTATCTTTGGATCCTGTTTTCAGTTTAGAGGTTCTGGTTTGGGAAAGAACAGAAGAAAGAGAATTTGTTCTTTGTTCTGGAAGCTAATAGCTTTGAAGAAGGATGATTTCCAGAGCAGTGGGCCCGAGACGAAGATGGTCAGCAGCCCTTCCAAACCTCAGTCAGGAGTTGGCGGGTGCTTTGCTCTCACTGTACTTGCCACAGGGACATCTTTGGGTTCACTCCACCCTTCCATTTCCTCCTTTAGTGGAGTGTCACTTGCCTGAAATAGCTTATAAGTGACTTGCTTTATGGACGTTTTCCACAGAGCACTACTCCTTTCCTTTGAGACTGGAATTTAATTTTAGCAAATGGATTGGAGCTTATTTTTCTTTTAATGAGAGCACTTGTCATCACATCACCCATCACTGTATCCTTCCATACTGGTGCACCTATTATTCATGTCACCAATTTATTGACCTCATTGCAAACTGCTAACTTTCACATTCTCAAGCAAAATTAACTTTTCCATAGATTTCTTAATCAAGGGAATTTTTATGCTAATTTATTAAAAGCCTCTTAAATCTAATAACTTCAATACATTCTGCCTACTTAATCTACTAGTGGAAAGGGAACAAAATGTACTGTTTTATCCTTTTAAAAGAAAGTTTAGATTAAGTTTAGAAAAGTTGGGCAAAACCAGGTGCAATGTCTTACTGTGTTTATTGCTTCAGTGTCCTGGAACACAATGGCCCCTGCATGCTTGATATAATTAATTAGACAATTACCTGAAGCATAGGCAGCTTGGAGCCGGGCTCTGGAGGCAGGCAGGACCCCACCACTTCAAAGCTGGGTTACTCTCAGCAAGTTACATACCTGTCTGAGCTTCAGTGTCTTTCTTTGGCAAATAGAGTTGTTGGGAGCAGGAAATGAATGAGATGATGCCTAATAGGCACTTTATTAATCTCTTCTCTAGCCCTCCCTCTCCTGCCTTTTCAACAAGTATTTCAGGAAGACTTAATGAGAACCAGATGATAAAGCCACAGACACCATCCTTGGTCTCCTGTTCCTCAAAAAAAAAAAAAAGAATTAACTGGAAGCAAGTAATTAACCCCCATTATTTAAAAATATATATGGATATATGGATCATATGTGTCTACTACTAACATATGTAAATGGTGAGGCTGTTTGACCCAGACATGCCACTGATTTTATAGAATATTTGTATGCAACTGTTAATCTGGAATTGCTCCATTTTCTTCAATTTTGATTACCAAATTTGGAATTGAATGGAATTCTGACCATAATCACAAGAAACTCAAATACAGGAAGATGCTACTTTCCCTGATGTTTTGTTATTTAGTTCCACTGACAGCAGATTAGTCAGTAAGCCCTTAGAAGGATGCTTTCCACTGAGCATCAGACTTGGGAATGCCTTGGCTAGTCTTACAAACAAGCTAACCTAATGGGGAGTCATTTTTTTAATTGAGGTATAGTTGATTTACAATGTTGTATTAGTTTCTGGTATACAGCATAGTGATTCAGTTATATATATATTTTCTTTTTCATATTCTTTTTTATTATAGATTATTACAAGCTATTGAGTACAGTTCCCTGTGCTATCCAGTAGGATCTTGTTTATCTGTTTTGTATATAGTAGTTTGTATCTGCTAATCCCAAACTCCCAATTTATCCTTCCTCACCCTTCCCCTTTGATAACCATAAGTTTGTTTTCTATGTCTGTGAATCTGTTTCTGTTTTGTAAATAAGTTCATGTGTGTCTTTTTTTTAGATTCCACATGTAAGTGATACCATATGATAGTCTTTTTCTTTGTCTGACTTATTTCACTTAGTATGATAATCTCTAGGTCCACCCATGTTATGGCAAATGGCATTATTTCATTCTTTTTTATGGCTGAGTAATATTTCATTGTATATGTGTGTGTGTGTGTGTGTGTGTGTATACACACACACACACACACACACAACTTTTTTATCCAATCATCTGTCGATGGACATTTCGGTTGCCACCATGTCTTGGCTATTGTAAATAGTGCTGCTGTGAACTTTGGGGTGTATATATCTTTCCAAATTAGAGTTTTCTTTGGATATATACCTAAGAGTGGGATTGCTGGATCATATGATAAGTCTATTTTTATTTTTTTAAGGAACCTCCATACTGTTCTCCATAGTGGCTGCACCAATTTACATTCCCACTAACAATGTAGGAGGGTTCCCTTTTCTCCATACCCTCTCCAGTACTTATTATTTGTGGACTTTTTAATGATGGCCATTATGACTGGTGTGAGGTGATATCTCATTGTAGCTTTGGTTTGTATTTCTCTGATAATTAGCAAGATTGAGTGTCTTTTCATGTGCTTATTGGTCATCTGTATGCCTTCATTAGAGAAATGTCTGTTTAGGTTTTCTGCGCATTTTTTTGATTGGGTTGCTTGTTCTTTGTTATTGAGTATATGAGCTGTTTGTATTTTGGAAGTTAAACCCTTGTCAGTCATATCATTTTCAAATATTTTCTTCCAATCTGTAAGTTGTCTTTTTGTTTTGTTTATGGTTTCCTTTGCTGTGGAAAAGCTTTTAAGTTTAATTAGGCCCCATTTGTATATTTTTGGGTTTGTTTCTATCGCCTTGGTAGACTGACCTAAGAAAACATTGCTAAGATTTGTGTCAGAGAATTTTTTGCCTGTGTTTTCTTCTAGGAGATTTATGTGTGTCTTGTCTTGTTTAAGTCTTTAAGCCATTTTGAGTTAATTTTTTGTGTATGGTGTGAGAGAGTTATCTAAATTCATTGATTTATATGAGGCTGTCTAGCTTTCCCAATACCACTTTCCAAAGAGACTGTCTTTTCTCCATTGTGTATTCTTGCCTCCTTTGTCGAAGGTCAATTGACTGACTATAGGTGTGTGGGTTTATTTCTGGGTTCTCATTCTGTTCCATTGACCCATATGTCTGTTTTTGTGCCAATTCCATTCTTTTAATTACTGTAGCTTTGTAGTATTGTCTGAAATCTAGGAGGGGTATGCCTCCAGCTTCATTCTTTTTATTCAGAATTGTTTTGGCAATTCTGGGTCTTTGAGGATTCCATATAAATTGTAGGATTATTTGTTCTATTTCTATGAAAAATGTCCTGGGTAATTTGACAGAGATCACATTAAATCTGTAGATTGCTTTGGGTAGTATGACAATTTTAACAATACTAATTATTCCAATTCAAGAACATGGGATATCTTTCTATTTCTTTAAATCATCTTTAATTTCCTTTATCACTGTTTTATAGTTCTCCACATGTAAGTCTTTTACCTCCTTGGTCAGGTTTATTCCTAAGTATTTTTTAATGTGATTTTTAAAAGGATTGGTTTTTTACTTTTCTTTTCTGGTATTTCATTGTTAGTTTAAAGAAATGCAACAGATTTCTGTATGTTAATCTTATAACCTGCTACCTTCCTGAATTTGTTTATCAGCTCTGGTAATTTTTGTGTAGAGTCTTTAGGGTTTTCTATGTATAGTATCATGTCATCTGCATTTAGTGACAATTTACCTCTTCTCTTCCAATTTGGTTCCTTTCTATTTCTTTTTCTTGTCTGACTTCTATGGCTAGACTGCTAATACTATGTTAAATAGAAGTGATGAGAATGGGCATCCTAGTCTTGTTTCAGATTTTAGTGGGAGGGCTTTCAACTTTTCATCATTGAGTATTATATTGGCTGTGGGTTTGTCATAAATAGCTTTTATTATGTTACAATATATTCCCTGTATACCTACTTTGGTAAGATTCTTTTATCATGAATGGATGTTGAATTTTATTAAATGCTTTTCCTGCATCTACTGAGATGATCATGTGATTTTTGTCCTTTCTTTTGTTGATGTGATGTCATATTGATTTGCATATGTTGAACTATCCTTGTGACCCTGGGGCAAATCTGACTTGATCATAGTGTATGATATTTTTCGTGTGTTGTTAGATTTGATTTGCTAATATTTAGTTGAGAATTTTTGCATTTATATACATCAAAGATGTTGGGCTGTAATTTTTCTTTTTTGGTAGTGTCTTTGGTTTTGGTATCAGGGTGATGGTGGCTTCACAGAATGAACTTGGGAGTGTTCTCTCCTCCTCAATCTTTCGGAAGAGTTTGAGAAAGATTGGTATAAGTTCTTCTTTATATGTTTGGTAGAATTTGCCAGTGAAGCCATCCAGCCCTGAACTTTTGTTTGCCAGATGGAAAGTTGCTTTTAGTTGAAGAATCCTGTAGCACAATCACTTTAATTGTGTTTACTTATTTGGATACCACTTTGAACTGCTTACTTTTCAATCTCTTTTTTGACATCCTGCAGACATGAATGTTGAGACATTAGGGATATCCAAGACTTAATCCTTACCATGGGCCTTGAAGTACTTTTGGTAAATTTCATGGATAAAAGACAGCTATTACTCTTCAACTAGAAATGTAGAATCTCATTATGGGAGGGAGTCTTCATGATCTAGAGTCCAGTCACACATTTGAAGCTTAAATTTGCTCCAGTACTTCCCAGTCAAATGACATTTAGCCCTTTGGAGTATCCTTAGATTGCACTGACTATTAAAAAGTTCTTCCTTATCTTAACCCCCATAGCTTCCACCCTTGGCTCCAAATTCTGTTGGGGACATAAAAAGTGCCTCTGCTCAAACTTACAATGCTGCAGACTTGCTGAGGGCAGGAAATGAATCCACTACAGCTTCCAGTAACTTGATGTATGATTACTGAATGGAGTTCAAAGCAGATGTTGTTCTTTATTTTGATATATATCTTACAGAAGAGCAGATTGCCAATATATTTCAGTTCTATTGAGAAAGTACCACATAAAATAACTGATTTTAATATCGAAATGCTATAGCTGATATATTTTATGCTTTCAATTTTATAATTTGAGTGATTTTTATCTGTCATATGTTGTAGTTTCCCTTTATTATAAAATAACATATTTAATGGCACTACAGATATTAACTAGTAGACATCACATGTGCAGCACAGACTGTCTGAGACACAACACACAAGAGGAGATGAAACTCCACAGAAGTAGGCATTAGACGCTCTGGGTTCCAGCACCAGCCCCCCCACCAACATCCACGTGACCGTGGTTCTTGTTTCCTATTCTGCAAGCTGCGAGGGTTGAACTAAATGTTCTCTTAAAGTTCTTTCCAGCTTCACAAACAATTTACATTTTAGACTTGTTTGTCCCTGCAGTAGAATATCTACAAAGACAGTTAAAGAACACAGACCTCTGGTTTCCAGTTGAGTTCTCAGTGTATATTTCCAATAACTATCCATATGTACACAGTTTAAAGCGAGGGCTGCCTTTTTCCCCCCTTTTTCTCGTTTCAGAACACTTTGCTTCAGGAAACAGTGCGTAGAGAGTGTGAAGAACGCTTTGAACTGACAGAGGCCTTGAGTCAAGCCAGAGAACAGCTCCTGGAGCTCAGGAAGCTCGGGGGACAGTTACCGCTGTCACCGTGCTCCCTCAGCCAGGGCAGCCTAACCTCCTCTGCCGCAGCCAGCGGCAGTCAGGGAGAGAGAAGGCTTGCAAGACTGAACTCAGAAAAGGGAATCAGAATCCCCAGCCTGCGTGGAGTGTCAAAACCTACTGCTTCCCCAGCCTCAGCTCAGCCCAGCAGGGTCAGCAACTCAGGTTTGCCCACTCTTCCCCAGCCACATCCTCCCCGGGGGCGACCGTCTTCAGTCAGTGAGACCAGACAGAGACTGGCTGCCATTCTGTGGAAGAGACTGAGTCAGCAGTGATGGATCCAAAGTCAGGAGTGGCTGCACACAGCATGTCTGTCTTTTCCAGAAGGCAGAGACTCACTGTAACTGAGGATGATAAAGATCAAATTATTAGTGCAGATCACGAATGCATATTGACAGATATTTTTAACAAGATAATTGGAAAAGCTAGAAAATTGTGGTCACATTTTCCAAGAGGCCTTTGAAACTACAGCAGATGATGAAGTTGTTGGTATTCCAGAGGGCCAATTTCTATATTTATGTATTGTGTATTTAGATGTATTCTATGAATATGCCCTTTTAGAGATCATTGGTAAAAATGTTCATCCATAGCATTTTTCTTTTATTTTTTTTGCACCATTACAAGCAGATATATTTCCACAAAAAAATAGATCATATAGGTTTTGTTGGTGTTTGTTCATTTGTTTGTTGAGCTGAGTAGTTTAAATAGATGTAATTAGTATTCCGAATAGAAAATGAAAGTACGTTAGTCCTTAATTTGATAATTTTCAAAGTGCTTATTCAAATATTTGCAGAGTTCTTCATCATCATTATCCAAAGTTTCTCTTTGTCACCTCATAATGTAATTAGTTAATCTAATTTCTTTTTAAGTTAGGTCAGAAGTAATGATAGGTAATCTTCAGGAAGACAGTCTGGGGACCTTCTAGGAAAAGAGACAGCAACTCCAAGGAAAAGGTGGTTTACTTTTTGGTCATGAAAATATCACTTGGTAGAGATTTTATACATCGAATGCTTTTTGGTACTAAGAGTCAGGTTTTGGTTTGAACTAGTATTATTCTTAAGTCATTGTGTAGAAAACTAATTTGAGACAGTTTAGTAGAGGCACAGTGCTACTTTGGGATTCAAATGTTATTACCCCTGAAAATGGGCAACTGTTTAACATGTTTTCTGTTTTCAGAGTGAAAAATTAAAACCAGAAACTAGACAGGCTATTTTATGTAATCTTAAAGCTTCGGGCTCCTCCTGTTTCTTAAAACACAACTCTTTACCTTAGGCTAGTGTTCATCTATCCTTTTCTCCATCTAATAGAAGTGTACTTTTCTTCCATGACTGATTTTACACAAATCCTTCATCTGACTGTATTGTGGACATCCAGGCTTCTTACTCCCAGATTAGAATGAAGGTAACACATGTGAAAAGTGGCACATAAAACTCTTCTATTTGGCTACCACACTGAGGAGAGAATCCAAATGTACTTGGAATCCCTCCTGTGTGCAAAAACAAGTAAACCTACTGAGCAAAATCAAGTTTATCTCCAATCTTTCAAAAGACTGATGTAATCTACCAGTAGGGTGTTTTAATCTCAAAACATTCCACATTAGGTCTGCTAATTTCCCTGACTAGTTTAAGTGAGCACATCTAGTGTTAAGGTTTATAATGCACCTTATAATGGCATTTGACAAGGGACTATAACATCACATAATGGTGGTGGTGCAGTGGACCATAGAGGTCACTCAAACAATCTCCTCCCCTCCTATTTTTTTTTTTTTAGCCAGTTTGTGTTTTATTGGCTCCTGGATGCTGCGGCCTTAACCAGTACTCCCGTGATGTGTCTCACGCGGTGGGTCCAGCCGCTCCTTCCACTGCTTCTGCTGCTTCTTCGGGTTGTCTTCATGCTTGTTGAGCCCATGGTTCATACACGCGTTTTCTTGGGCAACACACCGACCAGGGGCTTGTACTTCTAGACTTTACAGAATTTCCTCCGGCTTTCTTCCTGAGTCTGGTTAATGACAATGAGAACATAGGTGATGAACTTACTAACAACTGGGATCTTGGAGAGTTTGGAAGCTGCACCACCTGTCGCTTTAGGACATGCAGCTGGGACAGCGCCACCTTCAGGACCTCCAGTTGTTTCAGCAGCTCCTCCACCTCCTTGTCACGAATGTCTCCAGCCTTAATCTGGCCATGGCCAGAAGCTGCCACTAACGCCTTCTTGAAGGGAAAGAGCAATTTGTAAACAGTAATCTCTTTACAAATTAAGAATAGACGCCCAAAGAGTTCTGGCTTGGCTAAGATGGTACAGCTAGTTAGTGGCTGAGTTCAAACCAGAACCACTATTACCTGATCCCAACCTTTCCACTTCACTATTCCACTCACCAGAGTCACAGACCTCTACCATGACTTTTGTCAGAAGCACCTACGCTGTGTTTACCTAATATTTTTAAATGCCCTCATTTTTTAAAACTTAAATTTATATAAAAAGGAAATTTGACCCAAGGAAGAATAATTATAAAGTAATGAGTTCAATATGCCAGTCATATTTTTTCTAATATACTTTAAGATAAATGTGTATCTATTAAAATGTAAAATGTTGCTGGTCTACCCCCTAAAACCATGTTGTATGATTCTAGCAGCACTCGTGCCACACTCTGGAGACCACTCCACTAGGCCTCATGCTTCTCATCTGGTGTTTGCATGTTCCAGTTACAAATATTCATGACATAAGGTGATGGCAAAAGCTGGTGGAAGGTTTAGTAAAAGCATAAGAGAATATTTTGGGTGACAGTTTTTGTTATATTATACACGCTTTCCCGCAATCTTTCCATTTCAGCTCTCTCTTCAAGAGCCATGGGAATACATCTTTTCTAAATTATGAACATATTTAAATTTGTAAAGACAGCCACCCATAAGCTTTTCTAAAGTGATGTAAGGACCATCAGTGCAAAACCTGGTTTCTCAGCTTGTTACACTCTTGCTTTACAATGAGTAATTCTGTAAATAATCACTCTGAGAATAGAATCCTAATCTGCAGCAAAGCTGCGCTGTTGTCCACAAGTATGTCAGAGAGTGATTCCATGGATAAACAGAGAGACAATATTTACATTTATTTCAACCTAGACAGTTTAAAGCAGTTCAAGCTGTGTACTTACATCTTTTGAAGAAAGGCACTTAAAGAAAAGAGAATAGCATTAGACTATGTAACCTGAGAGTTAAGAACACATTCAAACTTTCCTAAATTTCTCACTGATACATTAACTTCTGGCATGAAACAGTATCAGGAATGTTAAAAAAAAAAAAAGAGTGGATATTATGACAAAATAGGGTTCTCAAATACATATAATGGATATTAAGTCTAATAGTTTTAATTTCTCTATAGACATACATTTTCCATGACCTCAGTGGAAGGATTCATAGGTATCCAAAGAAAATAATATCATAAAAAATATTCCTTAGAAAATTATAATCCTATTTGTTTTTTTTCTTAAACTAGGATTGTTAGATGAAATGGGAGAATTCTTCTATAGCTAACACAGATTTATCAAGAAATTTTTTAAAGTCCATTGAATTAAATTATTATATTTATACTTAGAACTACTTAAAGGTCATATTTTCTGGCAATGGAATTGACTGGAAGAGACATTAATATTAAAAATTGCATAAGATTAAGATCTTTTTGTATAGAAGTATAGTCAGTTTACAATGTATCAGTTTCTGGTGTACAGCATGATGCTTCAGTCATACATGAACATACATACATTCGTTTTCATATTCTTTTTCACCATAACTCACTACAAGATATTGAATGTAATCCCCTGTGCTATACAGTAGGAACTTGTTTATCTATTTTATATATACTTGTATGTGCAAATCTTGAACTCCCAGTTTATCTCTTCCTACCCCCAACCCCGCCGGTAACCATAAGTTCATTTACTATGTTTTTGTTTTGTAAATAAGTTCTTTTTTTTTTTTAGATTCCACATATAAGTGATATTATATGGTATTTTTCTTTCTCTTTCTGGCTTACTTCACTTAGAATGACAGTCTCCAGGTCCATCCGTGTTGCTTCAAATGGCAGATTTTATGGCTGAGTAGTATTCCATTGTACAAACATACCACAACTTCATTATCCAGTTATCTGTCGATGGACATTTAGGTTGTTTCTATGTCCTGGCTATTGTAAATAGTGCTGCTATGAACATTGGAATGCATGTATCTTTTTGAATTAAGGTTCCCTCTGGATATATGCCCAGGAGTGGGATTGCTGGACCATATGGTGAGTCTATTTTTAAGACTAAGATCTTTTATTGTTCTATTAGTCTAAATAGTTTTGTATTACAAATCAGTTATAGCTAATTTCTTTTTCTTTGATTATGCAACAAGTTTTCTCAAGCTTCATCTTTTAATGTTCTTACAATAGTTACAATATTACTAATAGAACAACCTAGTATCCTAAAAGGGTTAATACACTGCAGCTGAAAATTCCTAACCATCATGTTGAACCTTATAGAGCACAGGAAATCAATTTGGTATGTGCCCAAATTTCACAAATCCTATAGTAATTATGGGTTTTTTTATGTTTTAAGAAAATAGTTAATGTACACTGTGTCTTGCACAGGATACCTTTAATGGTCCCCAAACCATCATAGACAATAAAGAGAGTGTTCCTAAGACAATGTCTATGGTGTCTGAGGGAAAAAATCCTACTTCTCCTTTTGAAAATATTTACCATGTAGTAATAAATTGTGATGCCAATGCAATTATGTTGTATCTTTAGAATCTGAAATATAAATTATATCATCTTTGTATATTCTGAATTAACAGATAAAATTTTGTAACACAGTGGTTGAATCTGAAACACATTTATCCTATAACAATATTTACCATGATCCAGAAAGTCAAAAGTTTTCTCTCTTCTCTAGCATTTATATAGAATACTGTTTTATATCCATTAAGTGAGTAAAAAAATGTACTAAAAATCCTTTACCCTCCATATATAGATAGATAGTATTCTTATGTATCTTATATCTTATATATATGTATATAAGAATACCAGGTCACAGAGACTAAGTAATTTGCCCAAAATAAACACTAGATAAGACTAATGAATAATTTTAAACTTCTGCAGTTTCTGAGCATCTTGACCAATAGATTAATACTTAGGCTATATTTTATATTCATTCATTTCTTCAACAGATATGGAGAATTTAAAAGGCACTGTGAGAGTTACAGAGATAATTAAGATGTATTACAGATGCCCAAGAACTGTATAATAGAGGCAGTGAGGAAGCATGTACAGAATTTTACAATATAAGGCAGTAGGTGTTGAGAAGAGAATCAAAAGTCTTCTTGGTGAAAGAATCAGGGAACGCTTAAGCAAGAATTGGAATTTCCAGTCAGTCTTGAAGAATGGAATAAGGCTTTATAGAAGAAGGTATACCAGGTAGAGGAAATGTATAAACAGAGTCATAGATACATAGAAAATACCTGATGAAGGGAAGCTTTGGGAACCTGAATAAGGTAGGTTGAGCCCAGAGCGTGACGGTGTTGAGTATGAGCTGGTCGTGGGAGTCTGATTAGAAGTGGCACGTGCTTTGACGATGTTTGGGAACTTCGCCTTGGCAGGGCTGTATTGGAATAATTACAGACTGGAGAGGCTGGAGGTGGATCACCAGTTGGTAGACTGGTAAAGTAGCCCAGACAGGAGTTTTGAATAATGATGTTGATGGTGGGACTGAACAGGAAGCAGCTGACTCAGATTCCTTTCAGAGAAGGGAAAGAAACCATTACCAGCCATTGCCACTTAGCAGGGGTGCAGTGTATGAAATGGGCTCCAATTAAAGGACCACCCTTTATTTAAGAATATTACAGCTTCTCTGAAAAATGTGAAATAATAGGAACCACATTTTCATTTGGACAACAGATAACTAACCCACAGGCCCGGTATTCATAAGAATTCTCCCTAAAGCAAAATGTACATCTAAAGAGTGTTCTAAGAATTATGAAGGAAGAATGAGGAAACTGACATAAAAAATAGGTATCATCTTGGCTCAGAGTACAAAGCACAACTCAATAGTGACCTTTGGGAGTGATACAATGCAATAAAACTTTCCAGTTTCTGCTAACCATTTGTGAGGGAAAACACAGAAGCTAGCTGCCAAAATAAAAATAAGGATTATCTTTTAAATCCTTAAATTTTGTAGTTCTGAAGAGGCCTGACACATCACCTGGCCCAGGCCTGTGACTTTACACAAGGAAATGATAGGTCCCTTAGAGGCTGAATCATTTTCCGTTCTTATGGCTGCTTAACAGCTGACTTGATGAGAGAGTCTGGGCCATCAACTCTTGGGCACACAGCTCATTTCTAGACTGGAAGAATGGTATCAGTGCTCTAAATGTTTGTTACTCAAAGTGCTCCAGCAGGATTAATGTCTCCTGGGAGCTTATTAGAAATGCAGAATGTTAGGCCTCACACCCAGACCTGCTGAATGGAATCTGATTTTAATGAGATCCTCTGATGATTTGTGTACATGTTAAAGTATGAGATCACTGTTCACAGTGGTGCCGCTGCCCGCAGCATATTCCACCTCTAAGAGCTATGCGTTAGTGTTGGATGGAAATAGCCTTGACATCCTCGGTTCCCTTCTGCCTGATCTGAAACCAGTGGTGCTCTGAGACCACCGCCACCCCCACCAATGTTGACCCATTCAACACCTTAGCTTCCACTGGTCTCCATTTCTACTTCTTTGCCTATTGATTATGAATCTGAGCTCTCCAGGAAAACTTGTGAATTAAAGAAAATCAATATTCAGCCAATATTCATAAATATCACCCAAGTTTCTAGGCTTGCAAAGAACTGGAGGTTTGCTATTTTTTAAAAAAGTCAATAGAAATACTTTCATTTTGATTACTAGTGAGTCACTGAATAATCTTACATTTTAATTTCAAAACAACATGTATATTTGGATCTCTGATTCCCAAAAGAAAATTTGGTAATGCTGGTTGTCTTTCGGGGCTTGTGAAACATAGAATACTTAGATAACTTAGTAGAATTATGAAGTAAATTTTTCCCCCTTGAAAGTAGTTCCTAATCAGATTACTTAAATATAAAACAGTAACTTGCAGTATTACATACACCTAGATCAATTTATTTTAAAGGTAGAACTAACAGCAGCTGAATATAATTTGATCCAGATTCTCAATTTCAAAATCTGTATTTAACAAATAAGGCATTATACTCACTTGCCTGTGAGCCTTAAGTCAGCTCATTTTATTACACCACTGCATTCTTTAAACTTTCAAATTCAGAAAATAATGGAAGGGATTGACTTCATCTGCCATTAAAAGTCTTTGAATACTTTTTATTAACATTCTAATATTTAACTTGTATGATTATTTGTTATAACTATTAATAATTCTCATAAATAATAATAATTTAAACCCAAGAATTCAACAGACATAAAATATAAAATATTGAAACATTTCTGTCATCTTAAAGTGAATGAGTTCTATAGTTGTAGTTTTCTATCTGGAACTTTAGATTTCTAGGGAATAAAGATTACTGCCAAGATTCAAGTGCCTTGAGCCCAGATTACAGAAGAGGAAACTTCTGAGTGCAGTATCAGTGGGTCCTTGTGGTTCTCTGTGACCATGTCCCCATGGAACTCTTGGGACATTTTTAACCAGAGGGACCCCAGAACTGACCAAACCCATCCACCTAATGCAATGTAAGGCAGACCTGCAGTCACCAAGAAGAAAGTTCTCCTTCAAAACCCAGCAGGCAGCAGTAGGAGAAGCAGTGAAGAGGAATGGGTGACACAAAGATCAAGTTTGGGGTCAGGGAGGGCTTAAATTCTTTGTAACTACATAGTTGAAACTCTGAGCCAGTCATTATTAATGTCGCCAAACTCTTGATATCTCCATTGCTTTAACTTGGGGAAGAGAGATTATCCTTGTTTTTATCATTTGTGCCCTGAATGTAGTAGGAAAGATGGCCCTACGTGATGGAAAGAGATCTTTTTCCATGTTTTGATTTTATTATTTATGACTCAAATACAGTCATACAACCAATATGAAAGTTTGTTTTGCTTATGTATTAAAGGCCCTTGAAAATGTTGGTCAAGCCACCTGTAATTTGATACTTTTCATTGGTAATGATGTATTTCAGTAGCATGTGTATAGAATCTATATTGCCATTCCTACTTTAGTTAGTGGTGTCCCAAATGTTTCTAATATTGACTTCATAAGTGCACTCTTTAATTATCAGTGGCCCCCAGATACCTGGAATTTCTGCAACCATCCCTGCCCTCCAGGGTCAGGACAGCTGTTGGAAGGGCACCAGGAAGGGTGGGCATCTGAATGGGTCTGAGGGCATGTGACCTCACTAAGTGTATGGTCTTGACTGTATTTCAACCACAAAACCTTTATGAATTGTCTATTTACTTTTATTATTTATACCTCTTCTGACTTTCCTTAGTGTGACAGAAATTAAACATTTAATGCAGAAATTTACTATTCATATGATATTGAAACTCAGTCATTAAAAGTTTAATGCAAACCTTAATCCAAGTGTAATAACATGAGTCTCAGTATAGCTCTTCTCGTAAAGATTCTGAACTTTCCTGGAAATGTGATAAGAATATTGTCTCAGCAGTTTTCCTTGGCTGCCTTCGGATTTAGTCCTAGTCCTCCTGAGGGGATAATTTACCTCAAATCTTGTGACTTATCTAAATGTGTGTAAAAATGAGGCTCTTATACTCCTTTAGCCAACTCAGGTTAGGATCAGGGTCTCACTGCAGGTCTGACTGAGGGGTTTTCGTTCATTACCAAAAGGGCATGAATAAAAAAAGCATGGATTCCTCCTTACCTGGAGAAAGGGAAGGTCTGCACAGGCATCAGGCTTATGCCCTCACTTTGTGTTCTCAGTTTCAGGAACTAGATTTCCAGGGTAAAATCGCATAGCATCTGACGTTAGTTAGGGCTTGGTGCAGCCCCTTCCAATATCCCATTAAAATCCCTGTTATAGAAAAGGAAAGGTCACATACACACAGCACACAGACCACCAAGTCACAACAAGAACCTAGACCACCATCGCTGGCCACATGGGTGCTGCCCCTCAAGGCACTCAGGCCACTTTGCTGGGAACATTCTGAGATGGCCATTCCTTAAAAAAAAAAAAAAAAAAGAGGAATCTTCTGTGAGTGGCAGTGGGGAGGGAGAGATGGGCAGTAATGCATTATATCTTGGGAAGTGGAAGTCTTTCAGGAATAGCAGTGGATCAGCATATCAGAGACGGAGCAGCAGGAGTAGAGAAATGTGCCCGACAGTGCTAGCAGGAGGAGGAGGAGCAGCTGTTCCAGCAGCAGTATGGTGGCGGTAGTAATAGCAGCAATAAGAAAAAGATGATAAGAGCTGACATTTTTTATGATGGGCAATGCACAGTGCTACATGCTTTAAAAGTATTTCATTCAATCCTCCCAGGAACCCTATGAGGTTTATATATTTATTAGCTTCCTTTTACAGATAAGCACACTGAGGCAGAGAGAGGTTAAGCAATTCATCCAAAATCACACAACTAGAAAGTGGCAAAGCCTGAACTGGCAAATAGGCACTGTAAGCTGGGAACTGGACTGGGGATCGCCTTGCCCCTAGTTGTCTCTCTGAGAAGGGATGTAACCCTCACCCAAGAACGAATTTGAGAGATATCCCTGTACCCTGTCTGTTGACATAAAGATCTAGCTTCATTTGAGAATGAGCAATTGAGAAAAAAAGAAAGAGAAGGAAGGAAGGTAAGAAGGAAAGAAGGAAGGAAAAGAGAAAGAAAAGAAAAGAAAAAGAAAGAAGGTAGAAAGGAAGAAAGGAAGGAAGGGAGAAAGAGGAAAGAAAGAGAAGGAGGGAGGAAGGAAGGAAGAAAGAAAAGAAAGGAAGAAAGGAAAAGAAAAATAAACAACTTAGAACAAAGGAAAGAAAGCATGTAGGAAGTAACAAAACATACCTACAGAAAAGATCTACTGCACAATCCTACAAGGCCCCTTTAGGAAGTGATTAAGCATCCTGTAGAAGCAGAATATTATGGGCCTCACATTCCTTTTTTCAAACTGTGTCATTTTCTACATTAAGTCTTCAGGTCCTGTGCTTTCTGATTTATTTCTAGAATATGGTGTCCTAGCTATAGCCTTATTAACAAAGCAGTTCCTTATAAATACAGACAAGGGGGGGGGGAGTATTAAGACTGGTACAAAAGGAGAGAGAAATAATAAATGAAACAGCTGTTCACAAGATAAAACTCTCCAGATAAAGTCAAAGGCCGAAATTTATAAGAATAGAAACATGTTCTAAATTTAGTAATCACAAAAGTCCTCCTAAAAATTGTCTATAAAAGTCCATTTTTGAGACATAGATCTTCAAAAGTTAAAGTTTCTTTTAACTTTAAAGTTAATATAAAACAGGAGGCCTTGGTGCAGCCCCTTTCAATATCCCATTAAAAGCCCTGTGATGAGAAACATGGGTCTCTAATATGCTGAACCACTGCTGTACCTGAGATACTTAAAATAAAGCCTGTTATTCTCAAAGGTCATTTATGCTCTTTTATCATTGTTAACAGTATGAAATTAACAGCAGCATTTTAGAGTGTGTATGAACTCCTATTGTTTTGTTTTAGGGCAGAGGATCTTAAGTCTCTATCTTTGCTCTTCTTCCTTGGATATATTTCTGCCATCTTACTATGTGCTTTCTATTTCTCTCTCCCTCTCCCTTTTTTCTCCCCTTCTTGACATCTTCTGAATAGATTTTGGTTCTTTTCTTCTTTTGCTTATTCCCACCCTCACCCCCTACTTCTGCTCCTTTGGAAGTAATTATCTCTATGCCTGTTTTTAGGAGTTACCCAGACATTTTAACATGCTTACTCAATCTCTTGATGCTTCACCCAAACAATGCAAGTACTTTAGAATATTAAAGCCACAATTTTCCACTCCATTCTAATTTATATTATATTGTGACTGAATTTGAATTCTATCTTGTTTGTTTAACCTCTCAAATTAGCCATTGCTATTATTGTTACAGGTTGTTAACATTTGTCAATTGCTTTGCTCACCATTTCTCCTTGCATCTCAGACCTTCCTCTGTTTGGCTTCATAATCTTTCTACATTAAGCAGTTTTCCATTTGTAAAAGTTTTATTCAGTTTTTCTTCAATCTGCTTGATTTGTGCTTTTAAAAAATCTCTCTTATTCCTTGCTAACAAACTTTTCATTTCTTTAAACATACCAAACATGTTTATTTTATATTCTGTGTCTGATCATCTTTGCAAACCTAATTTTGCTGCCTGTTGTTTCTGCTGGTTCTCACTCACGGTGCTTTATTTTCTTTTTTGGGGGTGGGGGGGAGGTAACGGGCAGAATTTGCCTAAGTGTGTTTTTATGTGAGCTTAAATTCCTCAGAGCTTTATCTACAGAAATTCTTTGAGACCTGGGTTGAGACTGTATTCTTCCATAAAAGACTTGCATTTGCTCTTCCCAGTTAATTATACAAACATTATTGGGAACACTTTCATTAAAATTCTCTTCTTTCAAGTTTTCAGATATAGCTGATATAAACTCAGACAAAAAGCCATGTGAGGGCCAGGCTGCAGGTACAAATTCTCAAGTGGAATTTCGTCCCATTCTCCTCCAGCATAAAGATCGAATCAGATGTGTGGCTGTCTCCTTCTGCATAGCAGGTTTGTTTTTTGGTTTTTTGTTTAATTGAAGTATAGTCAATTCACAATGGTTATTTTTTACTCACCCTTTGAACAGAAAGTAAAGCCCTCTGAGATTTCAGCTTTATCTGAGAACCTCCTATAAGACTTCCAGTTTTGTGTGGGCCCAAGGCCTTATCTCCTGTCCTCTACTCTCAAACATATTCCAAAAAGTTCAAGGTTTCCAGATGTTGGCAGAAACACTGAGAAAGCTGGCTTTGGTTCTCCTCTCCAGAAGTTGCTACTTTTGTCTTAATTTTGATCTCTGCACATTCTTTACTTTTGTGCCATCTTGTTGATGCCTTTTAAAAGTGTTTTCTTTGTTGTTTTGTCTAGCATTTTGGTTGTTTTCATTGGGTAAATTTCTTAGCATATCTAGTTCAGCAAACTAAAGGCAATAAATACTCTGTGGAGATGGAGGGACATTCTCCAAAATGCAGTGTATGTGCTGAACTGAAGATCTTTATAAATCGCCAAGTCAAAAGAATACAGAGGTCTGGGAACCAAAGGACAGAAACAGAAGTTAACTCACTTACCATATGACCTATCTTTCTTTCTTTTCTGTAATTTAAAAATTCAAAGCTAGAAATTTCGTCAGTCATCTGCTTCTGGAAGAAGCAAATCAATGCAGTGCTTAATGTAGAATATATTTTTCTGTTTGGAAAAACCCCAAGGTATGTGTTTCATTTATTTTGAGTCTTTGGTTATTTTTAGTCCATAGCAAATTAGAACACACATTGCTATCTAAAATTAATCCTGAAAAGAAATGCTAATTCTTAAACTTTTTTTTTAATTGAAGTATAGTTGATTTACAATGTTATATTAGATTCTGGTACACAGCATACTGATTCAATTATATATATTCTTTTTCATATTCCTTATCATTACAGGTTACTACAAGCCATTGAATATATTTCCCCATGCTATACAGTAAGACTTTGTTGTTTATCTGTTCTGTACATAGTAGTTTGTATCTGCCAATCCCAGACTCCCAGTTTATCCCTCCCTCCCCTTTTCCCTACCTTCGTAACCATAAGTTTGTTTTCTATGTCTGTGAGTCTATTTCTGTTTTGTAAGTAAGTTCATTTGTGTCATTTTTTTTTTTTGATTCCACATATAAGTGGACTTACATATGATGATCTCTAGGTCCATCCATGTTGATGCAACTGGCATTATTTTATTCTTTTTGTGGTTGAGTAGTAGTCCATTGTATAAACATACCACAACTTTATCTGATCATCTGTTGATGGACATTTATGTTGCTTCCATGTCTTGGTTATTGTAAATAATGCTGCTATAAACATTGAGGTGCATATATCTTTTCAAATTAGAGTTTTCTCTGGATATATGCCCAAGAATGGGATTGCTGGATCATATGATAAGTCTATTTTCACTTTTTTTAAGGAAACTCCATACTGTTCTCCATAGTGACCACACCAATTTACATTCCCACCAACAGTGTAGGAGGGTTCCTTTTTCTCCACACCGTCTCCAGCATTTATTATTTGTAGACCTCTTGATGTTGGCCATTCTGTCTGTTGTGAGATGATATCTCATTGTAGTTTTGACTTGCATTTCTTGAATAATTAGTGATACTGTGCATCTTTTTGTGTGCCTGTTGGCCATCTGTATGTCTTCTTTGGAGAAATGTCTATTTAGATCTTTTGCCCATTTTTGGAGTGGGTTGTTTGTTTTTTTGATATTGAGCTGTGTGAGCTGCCTGTATATTATATTGAAAGTAATCCCTTGTCAGTCAAAGAAATGCTGATTTTTAAGTAAAATGTTTGTCCATACTTTTTAACTTTATATTATTTTCTCTTCATTTATTTATTCATTCAACAATAACTTTATTGTTTAATGTATTTTTGTTGAAGTATAGTCAGTTTACAATGTTGTGTCCATTTCTAGTGTATAGCACAATACTTCAGTCATATAGGAATATACATATATTCATTTTCATATTCTCTTTCACCATAAGTTACCACAAGATATTGAATATAGTTCCCTGTGCTATACAGTATAAACTTGTTGTTTATCTATTTTTATATATTAGCTAGTAGCAATAACTTTACTAAGTTATTTGTGCCAATCATTATGCTGAGATGATCAATTAAGGAACATCTGTACAAGATAGTTAATTTCTTGCATTAAATACTATAAAAAATTTTAGAGAGGAAGATAGAAATCTTGTTTTTCTGCAGATAACAACTTAGTGTTTGACCACAAAGCATTGGTTGGCCTGGTTTCAAATCGCCCCTAACAATTCTCCAGCACGTACTTGAATGAACCCCAGGAGCTCTAATGACCATGTCATTAGTAAGCTGTTGAACTCATAATTATTTACAAAGAAATGGATGAATAATAAATTTCTTTAAGAGGTGAAGAGCATAAGTTACATATCGCCTATTGAATCAATTCTCCAGTAATTCATTCAGTATAGATTTATGGCTTCAGGAAGAGAAGAACATAAAAAATGTCTAATCAAAAAAGCCAAGATTAAAAAGACAAAAACTAGTATTGGCGTCCCTCACTACTGAGGCATTTCCAAACTCTGTTTCACTTACTGTCACCATTGGCCAAGGGCATGCACCATCTCTACTCCGCTTCCTTTCCCCCCTGACACCTGTGGCAAAAGCCTAGAAATGTTACGTGTACGTCAGCTGGGTGTGAGTGTTAGCAGCGCTCCCCTGCAGTACCCCAAACAATCTGCGACTGTGCAGCGTGTATTTCTCATTCAGAGTAAATTTCAAGTTAGTCTTGCACAGAAACACCCTTGAAGTCACTGGGAAAGTGACTCCAACAGTTGAGAGAGGTGATGGTCTAAGTGATGTTTTGTTTGGCATTGGGATCAAACACTACATTTGTTATGCAGAGAACAAGAGTATTTTGACCTTATCTCTTTATACAGCATTTAGGCAAGAAATGGACTGTGTAAAGATTTTTTTTATCACACCCTGCTCCTTCCTGAACTGGATAGTATTTTTTTTAATTTTTCAGTTTTATTAGGTAGAGTTGTTACAATTTGACTGCACATATACAATATATTGCATGTAAATACATATATACAATGTCCTGCACTTTTTTAGTTTACATATATGTACTGATTACTGTTTCTAAGAACAGTTTAGAGCTTTAGCTTTTTAAACTTACATAGTTATCAAAGGAATAAAGCCAACCACAAAATAAAAATGAACAGAATGCAGTAATCCAGTCATAAAGGACAGTCAAATATGCTTACACATACTCAAGAAATCAGTCATCTAAGTTATAAATAGTAAGTACTTCAAGTAAAAACTGGATAGTTCTTGTGTCATGACATCAGCTTTACTTACAATTATTCCCTAATCTCTATGTCAATAATATATTCACATATATCGAATCTCCTTCTGTAATTAGCATTGACTGAATTCCATACCTAACACCTTGCATCTGCTGCTTTCTCATGCCTGGGAGAAACAGACTCTCCTTTATTAATCTCCAAATAATTTAAAAAGAATGAAAATCAGAGTTTATCAAGTTCATGTTACTATCTTTATAGATTGGCAGTTGGAAAAGTCTCCAGTCATTCTTTTTCTTTATCACTGTGGCTTTTAAAGCCTCCAATATAGTCATTTTGGCAAGTCAGTGAACACCAGAAACTGCACGCGAACAATGGGCCTCACTTTGTAATGTGATGTGGGGAAAATATTTTTTAATTTTCTAACAGGTGCTGCGCTGTGAGTCTGACTCATAAAGATAGTAATTATACCTCTTTTCTGAAGTGAAGCAGCAGAGAGAGAACATCCTAAAATTAATGAAGAAAGCAAGACTTGGGTTCATTTTCTCTATCTGGAGGATGCATGGTCCTGAGAGGTTTTTAAAATGAATCATTGCTTTGTGAAGTATAGCTCAGGAGCAGATATTTGTCTTTGTGTCAAAAACAAGGACTCTTAGCAAATTGAATCTCTCGCTACCTTTAGATAATTCAAGAAGGATAAAATCTTGAGGGCTTTATAGTGTTGAGCAGGGATAAAGCCTTCTTACAGATTGGTACAAAATTCTTATCAGTTTCAACTGGCAGATAAAAACGTGAACTGATTTTCACATAAAGAACTTTGTAATATTAGAACACTCCATGCAGGCAGGGTAGTTGGTAATTGTGTAAACATGCTACATTATGTGAAAATGAAAGCTGATTGATTCTTGTAGAGCATAGGTTAGTGAGAGTGTGAATCAGAATGTTTTCTCATTCCTTAAGTGGTGAAAGTAAGGTGGTGGAAGGGGTGGAGAGAGGGTTGGTTTGACAGTGAGGTAGTATGACAGAGACCAGCTGAAAACAAGGGACAAAAATTGCAAGATAGGTGCACTTAATTTGAATTGCAAAAGGCAAGTGCATAACCTTGAACATTTGCTCTGTTCCCTATTCAGCACCTGTAGCTCACAGATATGGGCATAAAATAGCCCCAAATCCAATTCATCTCAGTAGAATATTGTGTTTCTCTCTCTCTCTCACTTCAGAATATGAAATAAAGCAATAAAAACAAAGATGAACGAAAAAGGACGTTGCTAGGAATTAATCTGAGAAGAAAAATTCTAAAGAGTAGTTGCTAGTCGCCCTAGCTGCTGGCATTCTTGCACGTCCTTAAGATCATCCTCCGATTTCACGTGGCAGCTTCCTTCCCAAGGCCCCTTTTTGGATGCTCTTTATTCAGCTACTCTAAAGTGACCAGGTTGCGGCGGGAGAACGGCCACTTGTCCGCAGCAACATGCCGTGCATCCCTTTGCAGTCAGCACTGTCTTGTGGCTGATACTGAAGATTTGTTTGAGGTTTCCTTGGGCACCAAACAAAAACCAAGCAAATAAAAGCTACATGAAGTCACATTGGCTGTGGAGAAAGGCGAGCTGTCACAGGCATCTACCACCTAAGCATCCCATCATTTAAAAGGATATGAGAGCAAGAAGAGCATAAGCCTGGAGCTTACAGCCAGCAAAGTGTGGATAGAATGTGGATCCCTGAGTTCAGTCCTTCCTTTCACTGACATCTACAACTACAGGGAGTGTGAGCAATAACTAAGACTCCACTGTGTTACGGACTGAATGGTGTTCCCTCCACCCCTAAATTTACATGTTGAAGCTCCAGTTCCTACTATGACAGGATATGGAGATAGAGCCTTTAAATATGTAAAGTTAAATGAGGTCATAAGGTTAGGACCCTAATTCAATAGGACTGTATTCTTATAAGAAGAGGGAGAGACACCAGGGATGTGCGTGCACAGAGGAAAGACCATGTGAGGACACAGGGGGATTTGCCATCTGCAAGCCGGGGGGGGGGGGCCTTGGGAGAAACCCAACCTACCAACACCTTGATCTTGGACTTTCAACCTCCAGAACTGTGAGAAAATAAGTTTCTGTGGTTTAAGCCAACCAGTTGTTATGGCAGCCCGAGCAAACTAAGAACTGGGATGGTTTCCAGGCATAACGCCATCCTGCTGCAATATTGAGTTGCAGCCCAGAAGCGTGGAGGTAGCCAGAACTCCGTGAAAACCTGACGTAGGCACCAAATTTGTCTTCTCTGTCAATTCCCATCTCTCTTGTGCATTATACTAACAGAAAAAGGAATAGAAGGACCATTAATTAGATTCAGTGTGCTAGACACTGTGCCCTGAGGATGCAAAAGTGACTCACAGAGTTGCTTCCCTTAAGGAACTCATCATCTGAAAAAAGCCTCGATGAGTCAGTACTCTGATACAGGTATAGAGAAGGGCTTTGGGAAACAAGAATGACTAATTTTAATATAGGATTTGGGATTATGGGAAGGACGGGAAGGATAGGGGAAGGCTTCACAAAGGGATAAGTTTGAGGAGAGCCGTTTTGGTATTTACTGCTGCCTAATGACTCCAAACTTAGTGGCATAAAACAATCACCATTTTATCATGCTCAGGGAGTCTGTGGGTCAGGAATTTGGATGAGACACTATGTGGACAGCCTGTCTCTGCTCCATAGTGACTGGACCCCAGTTGCCTAGAAGTGACTCAGATACCAGGGGGCTGGAAGCATTCACTTCCAAGTCTTCACTCATGTGCTTGGTGCGTAGGATGAAGGACAGGCTCAGCTGAAATGCCAACCAGAGTGCCCCCAGATGGCCTGTCCAGCATGGCAGCCTTGGAATGGTCAAGCTCTTACACTGCATTTCAGAGCATCAATATCAAGGACGCTCAGTGAACAAGGGGGAAACTGCAAGGTTTTTTATGACTTAGCCTCAGAAGTCACAGAGCCTTATTTCCACTATGCTCATTTGCCCAAGCAGTCCCGTGTAAAGGGAGGGGACACAGACCCCACCTCTCTACAGAAGGAGCAATCAAATATTTGTCACCATGTTTTAAAACTGACACAAGGACCTTGAAGCATGAATAGGATTTCAATAAACCCTATGCACTTAAGTTTTATTGGCTAAAATATTTTTTTCTGATTTTACATAAAATGTACATTCATTACTTAAAAGGAAAGAAAACCATGGAAAAATATAAAGAAACTCCCTCACTGCTTCACCAGGCAAGCTATATGGCTGGACCTGAGCTAGGAATTAGAGCTATCACTTTAAGTGAGACATAGTTCCTACCCTCGGAGGATTTCCAACTAAACCATAAAGAGATAACCACTGCTCATATGTTGGTGCAGTCCTTCCCAATTTGAATAAAACAAATTGAGATTACTCTGTACATAGTTTTGTGTCCTAGTTTGCTTACCCCTGGTACACAAGACAGTATGAGAATTTTCCTCGCAGTATTAAATATTCTACAAAACTGTGATTTTTGAATGGGTATATCACATATCATCCTATGACTAGGCCATTGTTTATTTCCCTGGATATTTAAGTTGTTTCTGAGTTTTTCATTACTATAAAATAATAATATAATAAATATGCTTACTCATCTTTCTGCTTCTCTGACAATTTTTTAAAAATCAAGTCCTCAATTAGTTGAATTACTAGTTCAGAAAGAAAGAATAGTTAAAAACCTCTTGGTTATGGCTTTGCAATTTGGTTTGCAAAAATGCTTTCCAATCTGCATATCCCTAGCGTGTGTTTGAGGAGCATCAGACAGCAGAACACGTGGGAATCAAGTCTGTTCCCAAGGTACGGGGCAGAGAGATTTGCCGCCGTCTGACTTGAACAAAAGAATACTGAAAGAAACCAAGAGGCAGGTTATAAACCACAGTCTACAAATAACCAGCATGTCCTTAGCAACTAAGAGCTGGATTCTAGGAAATGACTACTAAAGAGTCTGTGTCAATGAAAAGACTTCATTGGCTTCTAGCAAAGCTTTGGGGCAACATTCTGAGACCAAGAATGACTTAAGGGACTTAGAAACCCAGGCTCATTGCGGGTATGAGCTGAGGTTCCTTGGGTGGTAAGCAACAGAAACCAATCCTGGCTAATCTAAACCAAAAGGGAATTTACTGGAAAAAACAGCTGATGTCTCAATGGCTAGCAAACCAGGCTCAGAAACCAGGACAAAATGGACAGGAACTGAGGAACTTCACAGGCAGCAAGTAGCATCAAATGGAGGGTCTAAGACACAGGACCCCTCACCAGGGTCCCCTGGGTACACTGCTGTGAAAAGGAATGAGCTCCAGCTGGTTTCTGTCTTGCAATGACTTTGCTCCAATTTCAGATTCCAGGGAAGGCAGATCTGACTGACCTCAAGAGATTCGAGAGCCTGACCTTGGCCACGGACAGGCAGGCACTTCAACTAACAGCTTCCCATATGTGGAAGAAGTAATTCCCAGAGGTGAATCAGGGCAGAGCCAGCCCAAACCAAAAAACAATCTGCCGTTCCACGTTCCCTAGCAAAGGAAATAGACTAATGCTTAACCATGGTTAATCTCTGAGCCCAGAGTCACTTACCACACTGAGCCCCCACCTCCCTACCCTGCCACACCCCACCAAAGTAGGATTCTGTGGAAATGAAAAGAGACCCAGAGACTGTCAGGCTGTGGGGAGAAAGGAATTAGAAATTCTAAATATGAGCCATAATGTATGAAGCACCATTCTGAAAATCTGTATGAACAACCAATTGAAATGAATAATCCTGCTTTAACTTGAACTGAGTTTTAGCCTCTTCCCATCTCCCCTTCTATCTCATCTGGAATGCTGGCCTTTGACTGATTAAAAGCAACCAGGGAACAAGTGGACTGGAAGGAGTTTTGACAGAGGGCCAAAGCCAGGCCCCACACGCTGCCTTCTGCCTGGCTGGAATCCCCTCCTCCGCCTGGTGAGCTGATGCAGAAGAGAGGAGCCGGAAGATGTCTTCACCTGGCTTTGTTGGGGGTATACTGAACAGGGATCAGGACACGGGGTAACTTTAGGAGGCTGGCTCTTCCCCTTAGGGCAGTACCTCCCAGCCTTGTCTTTCCCTGCTTGCTGATGGGAGTTACTCCTTATCCCAGGGGACGAACAAGGTCATCAGCCCTGAAGGTGCATCTGGTCCTTGGGAACAGGAAGTAGAGACCAGGTTCCCACCTCAGATACCCCATCATTCAGCCAAGCAGTGACAGAATGAAAAGGGGGTAGGTCAATCTCAAGGACAGAAGCAAGGTGACAAAGCCTCACTGTATTTGGGGGACATGAAAATTCACGGTGTCAAGGAGACGTTCCTAGGATGGGGGTATGTCATAAAGAGGTACAATGGGGTCAGGAGGGTGGTCAGCGAATGGCAGACTCCACTCTTTCTGGAAAGAGGACAGCAGGCCAGGTCTCAGAGTCCCATCACTCCTCTCATTAGGGGAATCACCTTGGGGTGCTGCTGATCCAGCTGATTAAGATATTCCCTCTGCTGATCAGGACTGTAGGTAATTAACTGCTTCCTTGGGAACTGGGGCACTAGTTGGGGAGAAGGGTCCTGAACTGGTCACCAGAATCAGCTTCCGCCTTTGATAGCACATTCTAGAAAAAACCACAGGATCTTTACATCTGCAGGGCTGTGGCAAGATCCCAAGACTTCCCTGGAAAAGCCCTTCCAGGGCCGTGGAGGGGAGTGGGGAGATGGCCATTTGCTCCAGGCCCCTTGCTGAGCTGGAGAGGGTGGACTTGCCCGGCAGTGGGGCCGGGGTCCATGCGGGACGGAGGAGCCCTCTGCACAGGGAGGGTTCCAGCAGCGCCACCACGCGCAGGCTTTAGAAACTGCCTGGCCATACAGTGTGGAAAGACATTAACGTTCTGATTTTTCCCATGATGAACACTTCAATATTCTTTTTCTGAAATAGCAAATAGTTTCCAGTGTTTTCCTCCCACTTCCCAGTGCTTTGTCTTCTAACTGCTGGGTGTGGTCCCATGAGGCCCGACCAGAGGGACTTCGCTAGCTGTGCGGAGGCAGCCTGGACTCATCACAGCAAGAATGAAGTCTAGACGTGCAGCGCTCCCTGCCTGGAACGCGTGAGTCACCCAGCTGCATTCCCAAGGAAGAGACTGTCCTGACAGCTCTGCTCTCCCCCCGGGCTGCTCTAGGGGGGCCCCTGAGCCCTGTGGGGGGGGCGGGGCTGGGGGACCGAGAGTGGGCCAGGTGTCTGTAGGGCCACCTAGGACCGACTGTCACCCCGAAACTGGCTCACGCTCGCAGCCTCCTCTTCCTGTGTGACCCTCAGCCCGGGTCGGAGGGTCCCCGCATCCAGGGGTGTCCAGCCTCATCTGCACTCTCCCGGGCCACTTGCCTCCTCTAACCCCACCGCAAGTAGTCCATTCTCCCACCCATGTTTCAGAATTTAAGGGGTGCATACATTCCTCTGACTTCTAAGCACGTTTTTGTTTTCTTTCCAGTTTTTGTTCTGTGTTGATCTCATGCTCAAAGTCTGTCACATGCTCCAGGAGGCCAGGAACCGTGTTTTCCTGCTCTTGCGTAGCCCGCGCACGTAGGAAGTGCTGTTCCGGGCCCCTTTCTCCTCAAAAGTCTTTGCTGATAACAGGTTAATGTGGGGATGCTTTCACACATGATCTAACTTTCACACATTATCTAACCCAATGATTCTTATTCTTTTGAGAATAACTAATGTATGTTCTTTGAGAAAATAGGGAAAGAGACCACCCTCTCCCAAGGAAGATGCACATAAACACCCAGACTAAATGCTAGTGTTGATTTCAGGGCTCAGTGGCCCCCCTGAAACTGTCCAGCCATTGGCTGCAAGCTAAGAGCCACTGTTTAAGCTGGCTCTTCCAACTGGGCTGCAAGGCACTTGCCACAGACATTGCTCCCACCTTATCCATGGGGAAACTGAGGTTGGAGAGAGATGCCTCCAGGCTGCTCTGACTGGCAAATTGCTGCATCTCCTCACCCAGGATCCACGTTCCCTTCGATACTTATTTTGCAGATCTGTCCTTAGACATGCAGAGTCTTCTGTCAGCACCTGTGCGTCAGAGCAGAAACTGTAACTCTCGTCATTCTTGTCCTTGTTACCATGTTTGGTTCCTGGTGCAACAGTGCGTGGCCAAGCCCAACTGCGTCTCTCGCCAGGACGTCAGAGAGCTTCTCTCCTGGTGCCAGAGAGGAGTACCAGAACCTGCTGTTGCCAGGGATCTTTGATTTTTCTCATTTGTGGCCTCCAGCTGGCTCCCCAAATTTGAATGCAGCCAACAGAAATCAAAGATGAGAGAGGCCAGGTGTTATCACTCCTGCAGGCAGACCTCCGTTCAGCAGCTGTATTGAGATGTGCTGCACCAAACCTCAGGCCTTTCCCCACCCAACCCCACAAGTCCACAGGCCTCAGCCCACCCCCACCCCAGGCAGGCGAACGCTGTGATGAGGCAGGAGGCCTGTGTGGAAGGGCAACGAGCCAGCGCCTTACGTAACAGCTCCAGTTTCCACCGTCAGTCCCTGCGCGGTGAAATGCAAATCCCCGTGCGGCCAGGAATGCGCAATGCCTCAGTCTCTGCCTCTCAAACCAATCGCCACCACCTCGGCGAGGAGGAAGACAGTCCCACAGCTCTCCCGGGTCCCGGACTGTGCGTCCATCCTGGCTGCTGGGGCATCACTCGGACTCGGCTCCCTGACATGACAGAGTGTCAGAGCTTCGAAGAAAAGCAAAGGTGGTGGTTTGTTCCAGTAGCATTTTCCATGTTTGGGCAAATGCACTTCATCACAACTGCACTTGCCTGTGGTCACTGCTTGGCTGATGGATGGCCTCAGCCCCCGGAGGCCAGTGGATGACATGTGGGGGTTATCTCCTTGCACCAAAAATATTTAAACCATCTATCTATACCCACAGCGCTGGGGCCTATGTCAAGATAGGTGTGCACCTTCCTTGAGTTGTATGTGTCAATTGATTAAGCAGTGTTGATTCCTCACAACCTGGTAAGAAAAAAAAAAAAAACCATGGCCCTCATTACAGCTTTTGTTGTTATTTTTTGCCATTTCAGTCTCCCTGGCATGACCCTAGGCACCTCCTAGTAGCTCTTGTGCTGTCTCCAAGACAACAACGTCTCCAAAAAGGATATTCATATTTCACAGGGGATGAGCCCTCACCCGGTTCTCTCTTTCCCCACCCCATTTAAGAAAATTCCAAAAAAAAAAGAAAAGAAAATTCCAGTGTTTGGCTAGTGCTGTGACAGTCTGTCAGGGTGAAATACTTGGCCAGAAGGTATAAATAGCGGCCTTCTTCTGATGTATTATAACAATGATGATTATAGGAGTAAGGAGCAAGTCTGTGTAGGATCCTTGTTGGGCAAGGTATCTGATACGTCCTCTCAAGCCTCCTTCGGGAATCACCTACATCAGTGGTTCTAAGCCAGGGCCCTTTCTGCCTCCAGGGGACATTGGCAATGTCTGCAGATGTTTTTGGTTGTCACTACTTGGGAGGAGGGGAGTGCTACTGGCATCCAGTGGGTAGAGGCCAGGGACGCTGCTAAACATCCTACAATACACAGGGCAGCGCCCACCACAAAGAATGATCCGGCCCAAATGTCACTAGTAGCGAAGCTGAGAAATCCTGATGATGCAAGTCACCCCCACTCTCGTAAGACATTCCAAGTAGTCTGAAGTATCAGCACACATCTGGAGCGGAGGAATTGCTATCCTTCTTCAATTCACGCAGACTTCATAAAATGTATCAAATGTGCCTACTTGGGTCAGGGCCCGCAGATAGAGGAGAGTCTCTGCCTTCCAAAAGCTTAATTCCAGCAGTGGAGACAGATGCCTCCATGATGTTAGGATGAGGTGGTGAGAGTTGGCCCAGCACATGCGGGGCTGATGAATTCCTGCTGGTGGGGAAGACATGTGGGCTTCAAAGTGTCCTCTGAAAAGGGAGTTGATACTGTGGGGATCTTACCAACAGGAAAACCTCTGCCCGTGCCAAGTGGGATGGTAAGCTCCGAAGCCTTCGGAAGATCTGAGCAAAGACAGGGCCCTGCCTGGTGGGAGAGGACCAGAGGGCTGTGCTGGTGGCCAGCATGGGCTCCGTGGTGCTTCAGGATGGAAGGTGAGGCCAACTTGTTTCTTTGTTGCATTTACCTTTTTGGACTAACAGGCCACATATTTCTGTTTCAGATTTCCATAGGTTCCCCTTGGCTTGCTGTGGTAACATTAATGTTCAGTCAAGAATCTTGCCATTTTTACGCAGTATTTACAGGGGAAAGAGTTTTTGTCTAAAATGTAAATCATACAGTTCCTTCTGCGGCCAGAACTAAATAGGATTCTCTGTTTGGTTCAGTCAGTAATCTTTTGTGAGGCCCAACGTGTTTTTAGAAAAAGTCACTTGGAATATTTGGAAGGATCTCAGAATCGGGAGATTCTAAGAATGGAAGAAACCTCAAGAAACATTCAGGTTCAGTTATGTCCAGTCCGCAGACAAGCTCTGGTCATTACCATTTCACACTTGAGACCATTATGTTTCTGCACATTTCAGGCAGAGAACAAGCCTGTACTAAATGGCAGGATGTTTTATTGGATGCATTGACTAGGGGGTGCAGTTCTTCAGATCTGGGGGAGTAACCATCGTTCAAATGGTTTTGCCCAGAATTGATGGCCCAGAGATCAAGGGGATAATCTCAGTGGTGTGTGTGTGTGTGTGTGTGTGTGAGAGAGAGAGAGAGAGAGAGAGAGAGAGAGAGAGAGAGAGAGAGAGAGAATGCAGGCCTAAAGGTCAATAAGGAGCCAGCAAGCTCACAATTTATCGAGGTGGGGGTCCTCATCTCTACCAGTTGAGGGAACAGAGCCGTGAGATCTCCTAGAAGCAGATGTGGGGAACAGCTGAAATTATTAACAGTCAGCAGCAAAAGTGTGTCTGGAGACAGTGTCTGTCCAGGGGTTCCTTGGACCCTGGAGCCATTTTAGGAAATTCAGGCTTTCAGCAGAGCGGACAGCTTCCCTCGGGTGGGGGCATTGTGTCTCCCCAGGGATCCTGTGTGCCTGTGGCTACTGAGAAGCGCTCCAGCCCAGACTTCCCTGAATCCAGGCTTCCCGGGAACCCTCCCACCCTGGTTCAGAAGCTCTGCCCTGATTACAGGATGAACTGAAATGACCTTGTGTTTTCCTGTCAAAAATGCACCCCTTTTTACTTCAGCATCCCCAACATTGGGCTCATTGTTGTATCATTTGCCCCACTCCAGGGCAGGACCCACCCAGAAAAAAGCCCTGGTTTTCTTTCTAAGGGACCTCCCCAGTTTATTGTAGCAAATGGATTATTTCCTTAATACGAGGCCACTCGGTGTGTGTGACTCAGAGTTGCCTCTCTCAGGTCATGAGATGAAGGAGGAAACAGTGTGGGGAAACCCCAAATCCTTGGCTACCCCATTTCCTAAAGTGAGCCTTATCCTTGGCATCATTAAATGACTTTGGCAGCCTTCTGCCTGCCACAAATGAACTAAAAAGACAGATATGCAAAAACCAGATCCTTTTTGTGAGACAACATAAATGCTTTGCAAGATCCTTTAATGGCAGCCACTAATCATTTACTCATCTTTTGCTCAACCCAGGGATGGTCCCCTTCTGCTCAGATGAAAGTCAACTTCCTATAAAACAGGCTTGGGTGGAATCCATGGCAGGGAGAAGAAAGTGGTGAGCTCATTCCTGGATATGGCTTCTAGGGACTGGCCGTACCTTCCAAGATAACGCCAGTCAGGGTCAGGGTAGCCGCCTCCCTCCCACCCAGAAGAAGCCCAGGCTGTCCCGTGGGTTTTCAGGCTCCCGGCCACTGGCTCTCTGCAGGAGTTAGTTGTGTGTTACACTGGAAGTGAGCGCTCGGGGCACACACAGCAGGCTGACACTGGTTAAAGTTTCTTTGGAGCAGAAGCAGGTACACGTCAAATCTGCTGTGTGGGGCTCTTCCCATTTCCCAAGCTTTCTAACACTCCTGGTGACACTGAAGGCCAAGGGCATCTGTGTTACACCAAGGGTCTGTGTCCACCTTGGGTTCCAGATCTTCTTGTGCAAGTCCAGGAGCCTGAATCCTGGTTCTCAGAAACTGTGGTCTCAGGACTCAGGGAGCATCTTCTTCCTCAGCCTGATCCTCAGAGGTTCTTGGTTGCTATAGGGACCTCATGCCTGACTGGGGCCATCATCTCTGGAGTCTGAACTGCGGATTACTTGTCAGAATCTTTGTGATGCCCTGAGTGGCCTGCTCAGAGCTACCGTTTGCCAAGTGTTGATTCTTGCAAGGTGCTTATGTATGTCGTCTAATTAAATCCTCACAGGGATCCTGTGCTCATTTTACAAGACAGAAATGCTGTCCACACCAACCACACTCACCCACGCCTGGTCCCTGTAGACCCAGCTGAGGGTAAGAGATGAGACATCCTCTGTGTGAGCATCCTTCAAGCACTTGCTGTCTCCTTGCGAGTTTGATTTTGCGAGGAAGTTGTTTTTTGAAACTCTAGGCCTCTTGCTGGGAAAGTGACACCAGGGAAATGGGGGTGCCTTGGGTGTGGCTGGCCTGAGGTAACAACACAGGGTAGGGAGCAGTGGGCCTTGGGAAATCCCAGCCAGCTGTGCCAGAAATTCAGCTTCCATTTCCCCAAGAGAAGCTGAAATCGAGGTTTTTGTTTTCATTTTCTATAGGAAATTTCGTTTTCTATAGGAAACCTTCTCGTTTGAAATGTTGGCAATTGATTAAAAAGAAAGACCAAACAAAGCTCGGTTAACACTCTGCAAGCAAGATAACACATTTGTGGGCTGGTTTGCAACTTCTAGATTTAGACTTTTTGTGAGATATAAAAACTCAAGCATGGGATTGAACAGGTCCCATTGTGTTTTTTTCATGAAATATACTTTTTATTAGAATATATTAAAATCTTCAAAATGCAGAACAAAGTTCTAAAAACTATGTTAGGTATTTCAGCCACTAAGTTTATTTTCTATATTAATATCACCTTCTATTCATATGACTGTTTACGTAGCACATTGAGACTGAGGATATCATCCCATTCACTGCTGAAGAGGCAGCTGTGAGGTGGGTGTTGTTACCTCCACGGGTGCAGACAGGGAAACTGAGGCTGAAAGAGGCACAGCCACGATTCGAAGCCCTGGCAACCGCACACTGACAGCCTGCAACCCAGCCAGGGCTTCCCGACTCCACTGTTCTGTTACCTCAGTAAACCTTGGTTTTCAGTTTCTCCCACCAAGACTGCTGTACCAATAATTATTCTTCACTCTAAGCCACAGCATTTTTTCCCAAGTCAGCTGTAGTCATTAAATAGAAAAGTCATAACTGCCCCTTTAACTTAGCACTTAGCTTTTTTCTTAGGGGGCCAATAAGGGAGAGGGTGATGGCTCTTAACCTGGGTTGGGGACCTAAGAGTGAGTGGAAGAGGAATCCTGAAACCACTGCAACACCGTGGAGAGGTGTGCCTGGTGTGCTTTGGGGAAGGAGACCCGTAGCTTTGTCCAGAGAGTGTCTAGCTTTCCTGGCGTGGACAAGATCTGTGCAGGTTTGACACCAACCCTTGATCTTTTTCAATATGGAGGCATAATGTAGGCAGCCTTCCTAAATCTGCAAACTGATTTCTCCCCAATACCCTACTCTATCAGGAAGAAGTAACTTAGGCCACTTTGCTTCTGGAGTTAGTCACCACGAACTAATTTAATCCCTTGCTTATCAGTGGCTTATTACCAGGGGCCAGGCTGTGTTCCTGCAGGACAGGCCTCCGCAGTTGTTAGAACCTTGATCAGTCCTCTGACTCTATAACTGATTCCTTTTTAAAAATCCCAAGCCCTTTTTTCCTGTAATGAACATTGCAAAAGATTTTTAAACAAAATATAACCTTTTTATAAGGCAATGATTACTTCATGCTAACCATTACCTGTTAAGAATTTGTAAAAAGAAGAACATAAACAATAAAACAACAGGCATTTCCTCTGTTAAGAAGGCTATCTGGTATTTCTCCAAAGAAGACATTCAGATGGACAACAGGTACACCAAAAAATGCTCAACATTGCTAATTACAAGAGAAATGAAAGTCAAAACTACAATGAGGTATCACTTCACAAGTCAGAATGACTGTCAATAAAAAGTCTACAAACAATAAATGCTGGACTGGGTGTGGAGAAAAAGGAACCTTCCTACACTGTTGGTGGGAATGGAAATTGGTGCAGCCACTATGGAGAACAGTATGAAGTTTCATTAAAAGGCTAAAAATAGACTTACCCTATGATCCAGTAATCCCACTCCTGGGCATATATCCAGAGGGGATTCTAATTGAAAAGACACATGCACCCCAATGTTCATAGCAGCACTATTTACAATAACCAAGACATGGAAACAACCTAAATATCCATCAACAGATGACTGGATAAAGAAGTTGTGGTATATTTATACAATGGAATACTACTCAGCCATAAAAATAATGAAATGATGCCATTTGCAGCAACATGGATGGACCTAGAGATATCATATTAAGCGAAGTAAGTCAGACAGAGAAAAACAAATATCATATGATGTCACTTATACATGGAATCTAAAGAAAAAAGGGGGGTACACATTTTATTTACAACCCAGAAATAGACTTAGACTCATGGACATAGAAAACAAACTGTGGTTACCACATGGGAAAGAAGTGGGGAGGGATAGCTTAGGAGTTTGGAATTAATAGACACACACTACTATATATAAAATAGATAAACAACAAGGACCTACTGTATAGCACAGGGAACTGTATTCAATTTCTTGTAATGAACTGTAATGGAGAAGAACTTGAAATATGTATCTATATGTATATGTGTAATTGAATTGCTTTGCTCTACACCTGAAACTAACATTGTGAATCGACTACACTTCAGTAAAAAAGAAGAAGACAGAAGAAGAAGAAGGCTGGCTGGGTAGTGCAAGAACTTCTCCATAGCAAGAGCTTCTCCATAGCAAGAGCTTCTCACTGGACTGTATGCAAAGCATCAGGGCCTAGAGGCCCACCTAGTTCATCGCCTTTGCCACTGTTTGTGGGAGACAGTGTGCAGAGAATTTTCATAGTGGTGGGTGGGGAGCCCCAGAAGGACAACATCAAGGGGAACCATGGCACAGGTGTGGAGTCTGGTGGCCTGTATTCGATATCCTTGTACCAGCTCATGGTGTGACTGAGGACAAGTCATCAGCTGCTCGTCTCTCTGACAAAATGACCTCTAGGGACATGAAGGTCGATGGGAAAAGGGAGACAGGGACAACATCTACTGAGAACCCAACAGTTACCGGGTCCGGACCCTGGTGTTATCACATGCAGCCTCTCGTTCACATCATCACAATGGGACATTTGGATCCATGCCCAAGGCCACACGACTTGAAGGTAGCATGGCCAGAATCCAAAGCCAGATCTGCCCAACCCTAAATGGCATGATTCGTGGCTTCTCAAACTCTGCCCCTGAAGCATCCCCAGCAAGAGAAAAGACTGACTCCTTGGATTAGCTTGCTCAGAGCTTCCATAACAAAGTACCGCAGATTGGGGGGCTTCAACAACAGGAAGTGTACTGTCTCCCGGTTCTGGAGTCCGGAAGTCTGAAATCAAGGTGTCAGCAGGATTGGTTCATTCTGAGGCTGAGAGGGAGAATCTGTTCTAGGCCTGTCCCCTGGCTTCTGGGGGCTTGCTGGCCATCTTTGGCATCCTTGCCTTATGGACACATCATCCCCATCTCTGCCTCTGTGTTCACATGGTGTTCTCCCAGTGTGCATGTCTGGGTCTGAATTTCCCCTCCAGTATGACCTTGTCTAAACTTAACTAATTACATCTGCAACAACCCTATTTCCAAGTAAGTTCATATTCTGAGGTCCTTGGACTTAGAACATCAATAGATCTGGGGAGACACAATTCAGCTCATAGAACGACCCACTTTAGGAGTCTCAGGAAGTGGCTTATACCATCTGCTATAAGCACAACATGTTTTTTAAGCATTGTGCATTATCTTTAAAATTCATGCAAGTTGAACACACAACTTCACTGTTACATCACTATTTAATATAAAAAACATTTCCCAAAAATTAGTGATCCAGAAAGCTGCTCCACATTGGTCCTCAGGACCCAGGACCCCACATCTTTTTGTGTTGATAGAGGATGCTCACGCCAAGTGTGAAAGCCCTGAGAAGCAGAGGTACCTGTAAGGAGGAAAAGACACACAACCTAAACAAGCGTCAGGAATAATGGCTTAGATAGGGCTGAACAAGAGGTCATGCAAACTAAATACGCAGAGAAAATACAGAATATTCCCCGACCCAGACCGGTGTGGAGACAGCATTTGCAGAGAGCCCTGTTGGAACCACACTGCTTTTTCTCGTGCTCCTCTCTTTCCTTTTGAATGGAAATCAGCATTACATGGCACTGCTCATCCCGTTTCCCCAGCACAATGGCTTTTGAAGAACACAGTTTTGAAGCACAGGTGCCGTGGGAACAAAGATGAAGGCTGAGGTAGTAACAAGCTTTGTAACACACTGATCAGATTCATATTTTTCTATTGTATGAAATGTACCTCAAGCAATGGGACTTACCAGCAACACTAACCATGGCCACACTGTTCTTTTATTTTCTAAGAAATAACATTTTCAAAAGTGACAAAGGATGCTGACAAAGGCCCAGCAATGGGAGTGAGAAAGACTCAAGTAGCAAAAAGCGGCCTCGGTATGGTTAGTTTATTGCCTTATTTGGTTCGTGACAGAAAAGCAGGTCGAGCTAATGCATTTCCACACCCTGAGGACCCGCCGCCAGCCCCGCTGAGCTGTGCTCCCAGCAGGACCCAAGCTGCAGAGAGCCTCTGCTGGTCAGGGCTCCAAAGGCAGCACCAGCCACCTTGATGGTGTGGAAGAAGAGGTGACATTCTGTTTTCCTTGGTTGAAAACAAGGGGACCACAATGTGCTTTTCTTTTCCCAACCCCTCTATTAGGAGAAATACAAACTTCACAAAGGCATTTCCTGTCCACTTAGCAGAATGTCTGTCAAAGTTAGACTCCAGTCAAGAAGAAGACATCGCACAGTGTGACGAGCCTGGAGAACACACCTGACCCAGGGTCGCTGCTCAGGGCAGCCATGAAGCTGCAGCTCTGTTCGGGAGAAACCCTTACTGATGCCTGTGTTCTGGAAGCTGTGCACAGAATGCCTGCAGTCACTCCCATGAGACTGTGTTAGCTACACAGTGGCCAGACCCTTGAGTAAAGCATATGACAGAGGAGCGGTCCTCAAGGGAAGGAGGGCAAGGGGGTCGGAAGAAGCAGAGCCTGCAGGGGTGATCAGCCCCCTTCATGAGTGATCAGCCCCCCATGGGGCAGCGGGGACTGTTCCCATCTCGAGGGAGATGAGCTTTCCTCAGAAGCGGGGCTGTTTCACCAGGCTTTTCCACTGCTCAGAGAGAATATCTCATGATACCACCTGACTCCTCTGTCCTGATTGCACTTCTGTCACAGCTATTGCAGCTTTCCGATCATCCCGATACTGGGAGGCACAATGTCTATTGGAAAGATGTCTTCTCTGGAGGGGTAAGTGGCACTCAGCCTGAGGACCTGACATCTAAATGAAGCAGAAACTGTAAATGATTTCTAAAGATGGTGCACATTTTTCAGCTCTCACTGTCCTCTCAGATCCCAGCCTCCTCCCCTCACCCCCACCCACCAACCCACAGGGGTCATCCCTTGGCAGCTGAGACAGACAGAAGGGGCCAGGCGCCCAGCCAGGGCCTGGCGCCCGTGGCCTGGGGGCTCTGCGTGCACTCTGGACCACATGCATGCTGCCGCCCTGCCTTCCAAACCCCGGGTGGACTCTGGGGAGATGTGCATTTTAAAGCCGTACTGCCACAGCAGTCTGGTTCATAGCCTAATTTCTGGTGAGTTTGTTTCATGTGAATTATTGCCCCCAATGGCTTTTTAATTCCCAGGGAAGAAAAATCTAGTTTTTGCCCAAAAGTGAGGAGCACAGTGTCATCACAAGGGCAGTGTCTAGGCCAGGGACTGCAGGCAGTGCTGCCCGGCACCTCTGGCCGGCTGCCTCTCCCAGCTGTTAAGCATGTGCGCCACAGAGTTTGTTGAAATCCAGTGGGATTCCTAAAGCAAGATGAGATCAAGCCACAGAAAGCAGGGCCCAACCCAGTGGCAATGATGGAGGTAAAAATTGGCCCCTAAGGGGGAAAAAAAGGGCAAAGAGGTGAAGCACTATATAATTTAAACGCATTTTGGGTGACTCTCCTCAACACTGGCTAGGCCAGAACACCATGATGGTTATATTTAAAAAACAAAACCAAAAAACCTCCAAAGAGAGGAAGAAACCCTGGTTGTGATCATTTCCCCCCTCCACCCTTTAACCCTTAGGCAGTAGTTCCCAACTTGCGTGTTTGCCTCCCTCCCAAAGGGGACATCTGACAGTGTCTGGAGCCGGTTGTGTTGCTGCAGCTGGGGAATGCTCCCAGCACCTAGTGGGGTAGAGACGAGGAATGCTGCTAAACATCCTACAATGCACACGACAGCCCCCCCACGACAAAGAATTATCCCCAAATGTCGAAGAGCCGCTGCCCAGAAGCCTTGCCTTCAGAGAATTGTTCTCCTGATCTTGCACCAATTCATGTGCCGCTAAACCAAACAGAATGTATATGGGGGATTCATAACGAGGGAGGGCTCAGTGGTGAGCGAAAACACACACCGAGTCCTGGACCGCCAAATAATTCGAAGAGGACCAGGAGTCAGCTCTAGTGATCCACTTCTCTGATTATAAGCATCGTCTTCTGAAGTCTGTTAAGCATCTGGAGAGCATCTGGCCTCTCACTGTGTTATTGTCAGGTAACTGGCAAAGAAAATTCAATGGCACCTTGGTCCCCTAAGCATTTACAATGTGAGATGGAGACTGATGACTCGGTAGCACTTTATATGCAGGTGAGACGGACAAATAAAGAAAGGGGGAAATCAGGCCACGCCAACTGGACAGGCTGGGAGCTGAGCGCATTCTGCGAAATGGCGAGAGAGGGTAGCGTTATCACGGGTGAGTGAGGCGGCACTGAAGGAATGTAGGAGAAAGCCTTCGGAGGGCATCCATCAACACCTCCATTCAGCCATGCTTTCACTAAGTATGCACCGAGGTGTCCAGGCAGGCGAAGACACAGAGGCACAGTCCCCGCGCCCCAGCGCTTGCAGTCAAGACAGAGTGGCAAGAGTCACACACAAACAGGCAAAATACAAAGACATCATTTTCAGACCTACAGCAGGTAGATGTGGAAAATATGCCCTGGTCTTCTGCTTCATCTAGGCTTGAAAACAGTAACAAGTGTTGGGTGAAGGGGGGACCCTGCCCGTGATAGAACTTGCATTTGACCTGCACCTGCATGGGTGCCACCGGGGGAGGCAGACTAGGGTTCCAGGCTGGGGCTCAGGGATCATGCTGACAAGAATCTCTTAAAGGGGGCTCTGCCTTAAGGTATTTGTTCTGGCCTGTCTTTTGGCCACTGCACAAAACTCTCTATACTTCAGTTTCTCTCTCCGTTCCGTTTCCAAGCAATAAAGACTGTATCTATTCTCATGAGGAGCCACAGACCATGTGAAGGCCTGTGGAGCCTACTGGCAAGATAATCAGCATCGGTGAGGTTCAAGGGAGATGCAAGGGGCTATAACTCACAGGGCACCTAGCATTGTTCACACGCCTCTGGCCTCACTCAGTAACAGCAACTCAGAAAACTACCCAGGTGAACAGTCATAAGCTTTGGAGACGTACTAATATTTCCATGGCCTAAACATTTTCCGGAATCCAGTCTTCACCAGAGCTGCAAACAAGCAGTCAGATGGACGGCCCTGTGAGCTGTCTCCTCTACAATGAACCCACTGAAAGGTCAGCAGCCGGACACAGAAAGAGGAGAAGGGTCCTGAACAAACACAGACAGTTTAATCAACCATGAAGAAATCCAAGAGTTGACTGAAAGTGCTTTGTCAGGAAGAGAAGCGAGGCCCCTGCCCTCAGAGAAAGGCGAGGAAGGTTGGAGGTCACTTCAGCAGCAGAGATGGCTGCTGACCACAGAGGCCACCGCGGAGGCACCAGTGGCCAGTGGGGAGACTCAAAAGCCAAAGGGCGGTGGGGCCGGGGGGGAATGCCTGCAGCTGGATCGTTTCCAAAGTACCAGGCAAACAAATGTTTCCTAGAAAGAAGATGAAAATTAACTCAATAAGAAGGGAAGATACTGTTTTTAAAACCACTGTAATTACTTAACAGTTGGTTACTCCTTCAAGCTTATGTCCATCAAGTCTGTCATTTCTGATTTCAGACCCCTCAGGGAATTTTAAAAACTGGCTTATGTGAATTACATCAATGTCCTTTACTTGCATCTAAAAAAATCAAGGTCAAGCCATGTTGATGTGCAAAAGGGAATTTAGATGAATATGGGCTGACTCCCAGTCTCTGGCCCTGTAATTACTTTCTTTGTAAGCCTGAATACCCAATCAGATGGATGCCTTTTCAACACTTTTTGTCATATTTACAGAATACCTTTAAACAATGGAATCTGGAACCTCCAGCAACATCTGTGTCCAAATATATCCAAGCCTGTTTGCTTGTTTTTAATTGAAAATCAAGCCATTTTAGAGGAACGAATCTATGATATCATTGGAAATGCATATTTTTAGAAGATTCTTGTGAATTTTGCAAACCATTGAAGTAACCTGACATTATGCTTTATCTTTATATTTCTCAGCTGTGATTGCTGTTGGAATGAAATCAGGGGTAGCATTCAAAAAAGTCGGCAGTCTGAAAAGGTTTGTGTAAGAATTCTGATTCCACTAGAAAACCGTTTCTTTTAGCACAGTTTTAACCATTTTCCATTGGCTCATGCAATATGGTTGGTTTGTTCTCATTCCAATTAAAGATGCGATTCATTAAAGAGGCTTTAACTGAATTAAAACAAAACTTTCCATTAATGTTATGAACCATTAATGGGTATTCTCAGCAGGCAGAACCTCTGATTTTGTATGAAGCGACTCTCATTTCTACACAAGGACTTTCATTTCTGTGGTCTGGCCTGGTAAAATGTTTTCTTTCTTTATGCTCAGTCTAGTGTGAGTCCCGGGTCTGTGGGCCTGATCATTTGTATAGGAGGATAATTTGTACAGGAGGACAGTTTTGCTGTTTACATTCAATCCTTGAGGCTGAGGAAAACTTTAAACCAAGAGTTCCCATCACCAGGAGTTTCTTAGAAGGAAATGACTCCTCAAGGCGTGTGGGAATTATCCAGAAAATGATTTTCCCTTGAGATGGTATGTTGGTACACATGAGGAGCGGTGGACAGTGTATCAGGAGGAAGTGGTAACTCGCACATGAGGAAGTGTGTTGCTATTTTCAAGCCTAGATGAAGCAGGAGACCCGGGCATACTTTCCCCATTTACCTTTTTATTTTTAAAAGTAGTGGAATTTAGTTCCTCTTGATTGTTCAGGATAATAAAGGATATGTGAGGCATGGGTAGAAAAACCACAAATGGTGAGTATAAGAACAAAGCCAGGGATTACTTTTTTCCTGTTTATTAACATTCACACCGAGATGTGTTCTTTGGTTACCATGGTCTCGTGGTTTCTCATGTCACAGGCCACACCATATAAAATCACAGAGGCCGTGACAGGCAGGAAGAGAGGCCGGGCCCTGTTGGCTGGGTAATACAAACAGCCCAGTGTATTGAATGCTAGCCTGGGTGCACTTGAGCCTGATGAGCCCAGCCCTGGAGCCCAGGAGCCGTCATGTGGCCTCCTCACCTCTTCTCCTGCCAGTGCCTGCCCCCTAGTGGTCAGCCATAGGAAAATGCCGGAGTCGCCTGGGGGCCTTTGTGGGGGCTGAGATTTGGCTCCCCCAACCCTGTTCCCAGGCACTCTCTCAATTTCCTGGAGAATCTGGGCTCTTCCTGGGATTCTCTGACATCTCCCTGAGATGAACATCATCTCCTGTGTCATTTTCCCCATTTTCATCTACCTCTACCCACCTGGACCCCCAGCTGGCTGCCACCTTCCCTTGTGCAACCCCGACACAAGACAGTCCTTTTCTAGGAAGGACAAATTATTCCTTCTTTGGGTCCTGCACACTGTGGAGAACCAACACAGTACGTCACTGTTGAACTCATTCCCACTTATGCCTTCTGTATGTCCCGATAACCATTCATTTATTCATCAGGTACCTACTAGATGCTGTACGCTGCGCTGGGCCCTGCAGACACGGAAGAAACTGGGCCAAGGTTCCTGCCTGGAGGCGCTCACAGCCCAGAGAAGGGACAGCTCATCCATCAGCTGCCATGTGTTGAGGACCACACCACTCAACAGATAACAGCTCTGTGCTTCGGGAGCAAAGGCAGTGGGGGCAGAAGCTTATGGATTTGTGGTGGGTTCCTGTCACCGCAAGGTTAGCCCAACAAGTGCTTTGTTCAAATGACTCAGGAAAATAAATAAAGCTGGCACAGGCCATCCTGACACCACACACCTCTAGAACACCCTGGCTGTGCTGCGTACTCATTCCTGCCCAAGTCACAGTGATCTGACTGTCCCAGCCTGTGCAGAGGCTGCTAAAAGGAGGTACACATCACCATGAGCTCCTTTAAATGACGCACTGCTTGATTTTCCCACTGTGGCAGCCCTCGGCTCCTGCCAACACTTTGCTCTGCTTTGCTCACTTCAAGCCTCCCTGAATTTTTCCGAGGCCCGGTTTTCCACATCACTGGTTCACAGATCTGGAAGACCTAGGAAAGAAAAAAGGTAATTATCTCAAATGACTCAGGAGCCCTCCTGGACCCTGTGATCTGTGTATAGGCTTGCACCATAAAAGCTGAGGGTAATAATATTGTCATCTGTGTAGGAAAAGCTGGAAGAAAAACAGATTAACATTCTTCTGAACTCCTGGCTCTTGGCAAAAATCAGGGTAGAGAGGATAGCCTCTCAGCTGCGGCCAGACGTCTGAATACCTCATCCAGAGGTGAAGGTGCGTGTAAAGAGCCCCAGAAGATGATGAGTTCCTGGGGCAAGGGCAGCATTTACTCATCTCTCTCCCTCTCTGATGCAGTAAATGTTTGTGGGATGAATGGCTGCTACCTCGAGGCCCGTCCGGCTCCCTGGGCCCTGCATGAAACTCGGATCGGGAAATGAAACACACTGGCAGGCCCTATACCCCCGATTTACGATTCATGAACAAATAAAAGGAAATGACTTGCCTGCTACAAAACTGCTGGGAGAGATGACAATCTAGGAAGGGTGGGAATCACCTACGCGAGAGGCGAGTGAAATGGATTCTTGCTCCATCGCAGGCTAATGAGCTGTAAGGGTGCGGGTGGGTGGGAACCAATCCCCCTCCACAGCGGGTGAGGGGGAAGGGGCGCAGGAGCACCCCCAGGGGCAGCCAGCGCGATGCGGCCTTTGCGCCCCCAGCGGAGAAGGGTGGCGCTGCGGGTTGGCAGCCGACCTCGCTTGCGTATGACCGGGGCTGTAGGGCCGCGCTGGGGTGGTAGTGACGCAAACACGCGGAGCCCCTGAGAAAGGGGCCCCGGTGAGTCTCTGTCCCCAGCACAGCCCTCCCCACCTCCTTGCGGAGGAGAGCTGGCACGAGTTCCCAGGGAGGTAGAGCTGGTGTGGCTGGTTGGGTGGAAACGGTGAGACGGCAGAGCCAAAGGCCTCCGGGTAACTGAAATCCTTGATTTCCCCTGAGGCGGTTGTGGCCTGAGGGGAGGGGAGTTAGCATAACTATCAGTGGTGGGTAATAATATTGTCATCTGTGTAGGAAAAGCAAATTTTGTAATTAGTCTAAAGAAATGCCAACATCCTATTTTAGGATGGTGTACATTCAAATTACCTTCCTGTGCCCCAGCTTTGGGTTCCATTCAATCCTCATTCTTCCTGTTTTTCCTCCATGTACCCTTAATAGCACCCATAATTCATTCATTTCACTCAACAAATACTGATTGAATGCCTGCTCTTGGCTGGGTCATACTGGGTACCAAATATACAACGTCAGCAAAAACACACATGGTCCCTGCTCTCATGGAACTTACACAATAGAGAAGAAAATGACCTTGATCAAATATGCAAATTAACATGACATTGCAATTTGTGGTGCCCTGAGTACGTAAGGGGTTTGATTTAATAAGGGATGTCAGGGAAATTTCTGAGGAACTGATGAGTGAATTGAAATCTGAAGGAATAGGATTAACTAGGGCAGGCAGGTCCCATGCATCTCTGGGGTGGGACAGCACTTCTGTCTTCCAGGTAGTGAAAGATGTGAGTGTGACCAGAGCACAGACAGTGAGAAGGGCAGGATGCACGGCAATGCTGGACAGGCCATGCATAGGGAGCCACTGAAGTGTTTCGGTGGATAGGCGATGTGATCAAATGTGCATTTTAGAAAGACTGCTCCAGCTGCCAAAGCTTGGCAAGAAGAGCTTGCAAAGGTTCATAAGTGGATGTCATGAGATCACTTAGTAAGGTGTCACAGGTGAGTTCAAGACTAGGAGAAGAGCCATGGAGGAGAGAAAGGGGGAAGATTCAGTACAGGAGGCACAATTATCAGGACATGGTGTTGGAGGAGATAGGCTTACAATGTATTCCATACCTGAACTATTCCAATGAGCTCCCCTGCAGTGGGCCCCTCTTCAGAGGCTAGATCACCATCTGAGCCACAGATACTAGCTACCAGGTGCCCTCTTCTGCCTTGGATCCTTGCTTCTGCAAAACAGTCATTGTTCCGTTCCAGGCATGGTGTTCTATCACTGTGCTGTGCTAGGTACCAGGGATTGAAAGATGAATAAAAGTTTCCTGTCCCCCCAGGAGTTGCAGCCTAGTGGGTCTGCCAATCAAGACAGCACAGCATGACATGCTACAGCACAGGCAGAGGCAAAACCCAAGGCAAGGGACAGGAGCTCTGCCTGGCAGAGTTAGGAAGGTTTTCCAGAAGGCAGTCTGAGCCAGGTGTCAGGGGGTGAGCAGGAATTTATATGGAAAAGAGGACACTGGCTGATACAGGCAGAAGAAACATGTCATAGAAAGACACAAAATTACCTAAGAATAATGTGTGGCCAAAAAGTAGCCCCAGAGATGATGGTGGGGCTGGAGGCGGGAGATGAGGCTGGAGACAGACCTCTAATGGGGTCACTGGAGGCTCTTAACTACCTGCTTTAGGGAATATTAGTACTAATATTATATTTCTATTGCTGTATAACACATAACTCCACAACTTAGGTGCTTAAAACAACAAATGAATTATCTCAGTTTCTGTGGGTCAGGAATCCAGGCATAGCTCAGTGGTCCTCACAGGCTGCATTCCAGATGTTAGCCAAGGCTACTGACATCTCAAGGGTCCGCTGAGGGAGGAACAACCTCCAGGCTCATTCACATGGCGGTTGGGTGGCCTCAGGTCATCCCTGGCTCCTGGCTGGAGACATCAGTCCCTTGCCACATGTGTCTCTGTCGGGAAGCTCACAACATGGCAGATGGCAGAAAGATAGAGGTGAGGGGTGGGTGGAAGAGACAGATAGACAGACAGACAGACACAGTCTTCTGAAATTTAATCTCTGAAGTGACATCCCATCATTTCTGTCATCTTCTGTTTGTTTAAAGAGGTTCACTAGGTCCAGCCCACATGTGAGGACAGTTCACCCAGGGAGTGAATACAAGTAGGTGGTGATCCCTGCGCCATTTTAGAGGCTGCCTACCACATATACCATAGCTATTTCAGGCACGATCCCAGCATTATCTCATTCTGCATAAATTATAGAGAAAGACGTATAATTTCGCAGCATATTAGTTTGTTTTTGTCGATGGGTACACTGTGGTCCCTGGGAGCCCTGAAGAACAATGTGCTTCATTTCACATCTCTCCCTAAGGATTTTATACAACCCACTTGGCACTCACGCCATTATTATTAGATGGATTCAGCCAGAAGCTGCCTATGTGGGTAGAGATAGGTGGGAAGTTAGGAAGGCAGAGAAAGGAAGTGATCAGGACCCCAAATTGAATAAAGAAAAAGGTCACACGCCAACTGAAAATCAGAAATGAATCTGAGTGGAACTAAGCATCGAAGTTGACAGCTCATACATGCGATGCCAACTTGCCACAGCTTGGCAGTGCCCTTGATTTTCCCACATGCAACTGAAAATAGCTAGCATTCATCCTGAGGGAGTGCTGCTAAAATAAGTAACTACTGGGAGCTATACCTCACTGCTCATTCAAGCTGGAAGCAGTCTGCAATTATTTTGCTGAAATTAGATACAAATTAAGTTGCCACTTCCGGAACCCTTTCTTCTGTACTATATTATACAGAAAATAAACTGAATTTTCAGCTCCAATTGCTTAAACATTTTTTTCTTAAAAATAAATGTGATAACTGATAGGATATCCACAAAGGCAGATTATTGATACCAATCTCTTGTAAGACCCTATCTCCTCAGGAGCCTGGTTTTATCATTTTCAGACGTGTGTATAGTTGCTGCAGACATAGAGTGACAGTCTGGTAAAGGTGACTGGAGGAAGGGATCGACTTGCCCACACTTGAATATACCATGTGCACCATCAGAAAACCTGTCAGGAATGGAAGAGAGGGTACTAGCATACTGCTGGGGACCCGATGTGTTGACTCTGCTCCCACTTTTTTTTGGTGATCTGAAAGCTCTCAGGGTCTTTATCCATTTGGATATAGAAGTTCTGCTATGTTTTTAAGACCAAAACAGAATAAACAAACAATAATAATAATGTAGGGGTCTCCTGTCAACCTTGGCTAAGAAGGAACTGGTATCCAGATAATGGGGGTATTTGGGGGGTTTTCTGCTATGAAAGAGCCCTTGAATTGTATTATCTCAATAAAACACCATCTTCTTTGACCTGCCTTTGGAAGAAGTGGATGAACATCTAAGAGCCCAGCTGTGCTGGAACCTAGGAGGCTGTGGTGGCTTCCGGGGTAGGATGATTCTTCACAACTTTGAATTCCAACTTCCCTCTACAGAAGGCAAAGATTACTTTCTTCTCATTGTTAGAGGCATTAGTCACAGATGAAGCACGTTCACACCCCCACCCCCAACCCCACACATTCCCTTCCTATATCCTTATTGTGATCTGATGAATCTTAGACGTGACAAATGAAATAATGAGCTCCAGGTAACCTTTCCTCCTCAGTGAAGGGGTTAGTTTTGTTCTGTTTTGTGTGTGTGTGTGTGTGTGTGTGTGTGTGTGTGTGTGTGTCCATAATTCTCCAACAGAAAACTAAAAGGTCCTCTAAGCAATCCCTTAAAATGGTGAATCTCTACAACCTCACTTTAATGTGATGGGTTATTTCATGCCTCGTTTAACTTTTAAAATTATTTTCAATGTCCCCTTTTCTAGACTTCTTCGGGCTTGGGGAGAAAATGGAATGAAGGAAGTTCAATGGAATCAAAGTAAATGGAGTGGTCTGAAGTGAACGAATGTCAGCAGTGTTTCCCGCGGCAGCTTGCGGCTATCTCTCAACACACCTCCTGTGAGTGGTGAGTCCAGCACCACATTTCCCCTGACAGAGGAAAGCACAGGCACATGCTCTGGGCTCTTGGGTCAGCAATCACCCTTTCTTGACATCTTTCTGCCTTCCCAGAATTCACCATGGCCTAAAACTCCGTGTTTTGAAGAAGCAGGACTTTAAGTCCAAACAGGAGGAAGTCGTACACTAAACAGTGACAATCTGAATGGCATCCCTGTAGAAGGGCTCCTCTTTCCCAGTCTCCTCCAGCCCACTGACCCTGACCAACTAGAGGCCATTCCATGATCCACCACCCCGGACTTAGACATTCAAAAGATGGCAAACAAGCAAGGGACTGAGAAAGGACTAGGGGACCAACAGGGACAAATTCAGAATGTTGATATCGCATTTATTTTCACCATTTAAGGCCAACTTTTTGATTAGCTTCCTTTTTCCTTCTCTGATTTCAAAACAACCAATAATTCTTGAGTTCTGGGGAGGGAATCTGCAGCTGGAAGTGGACTCAGACCACGGGATGAGTAGGGAAGAGGCTGCACGTCTCTCCCTAGGTCCTCTCCGCTGTCACTCCCACCTCCTCCCAACTCTCTCTCCTCTCTTCCTCTCCTCCCCTCCCCTCCTCTCCTCTTCTCTCTCTCTCTCTCCCCTCCTCGTGTGCGAGCGCGCGAGCGCGCGCGCCCTCGCTCTGTCTCTCCATGTTTCACCCAGTGTAAAAATAGCTGCTCAGGTTCTGTTATTCATCCCGAAGCAGCAGTAAAGGGCGAGCCTCCCGCAGTGCCTGCTGCCCTTTAGTAGCTTATGCTATCAGGTGACGCCTCACACCTCCCATTCCCCACCCCGCGGTGGATGAATGTCCTCAGTGACCTTAGACGTTTTTATTTTAATCAGCAGTATGGTTTTTGAGTGGAAAATCCTCCCAGGCTTTCTGAGTCGGCGGGGCCGCGGGGCCCTCCCCTCCTCCACACCCCAGGCCGCAGTGCTAGGAGAGCGTTTCCATCTGTGCTGGGAAAGAAGGGCCCCTCTGTGCCTCCCAGCACGTCCAGCGCCAGGGCGCGGAGGCTGGAACACGCTCTCCCGCACGGGAACAGCTTTCCAGGGGCCTTGTGGGGAGGCTCTGGCCTTTCCTAACGAGAGCCAGGCGCCTCCCCCGTGGGCCCCGGTCCGTTCCGGGCAGGATCACCCCATCCCTACTGGGGGCATTGATTCCCCCGAGCTGGGGGAGGGAGTCGCCTCTGCACTCCCTGCCTGCAATCCGGTCACCCGCGTGTGCGCATGCGCGGAGAGGGGCCGCGTCGCTCTGGGCTTGGGGCGAGGGCGGCGGGGGAGGGCGCGGGCGTCAGCGGCGGGGCAGGGGGCGCCAGTGGAGGAGCCAGCCCTGGTGGTCGGGCTCTAAGTCCAGATTCCTGGCGACACGTTGGAAGCACCGCGCCACTGGAAGACAGCCACACAACGCTAAAGGCTCCTTAGAGGGCATTTGCTTCATACCCCCATTTTACAGGTGAGAAAATTGACGTCCAAGGAGACGTTGGGAAATGCCTTTCTGGATTCTGCCAGCTGGGACCAGTTCCACCTCTTATTGGCATGGTTTAGGCACTCCTTCAGTGAGCATTTATCTGGTGCCTGGTTGTAACTATGTACTAAATGTATGTATGGTATGAAAAATAACTACGAATACATCAGTAGTCGCCCCACACTTGGGCATAGAATGACACAGACCTGGGTTTGATTTGATGATTTGCAGGACTCCACTACTGGCTGGATGACCTTCTGAAGATGACCTTCTCTAAACCTTAGTTTCTTCGTCTACAAAGTGGAGATTAAATTATTAAAAAAAAAAAAAAAGAATCTACTTGCTAGGGTCACCGGGCTTAAATGAGATAAGGTGCACTTTGCTTAGCACAATGCCTGCTCTTGGAAGTCACTCAGATATCCTTGCAGTGTTTTAAGAAGTCGAAACTGCTAGACACACAGGCATTCATGAGACAATCACAGTACTCATTTCCAGGCAGAAGTCAGGCAGCACGAGAAGGAAGGTACTTTCCCATGCACAGCACTTGGGGAGACTCACGCAGGGTTCCGTGACCTGGCAAGACAGGGAAAGGAGGAAATGGCCTCTGTTTATCTTTCTTCCCGCTGCCCCATCCTTCCCCCTCCCTTTTCCCTTCCTCCCCTCCCAACTCTCACTCTGACTCACAGTGGCTGCTGAGATACATCAGGACCTCTTATCAGGGTGAAATGTGTTCTGCACGGTGGTGAAATTTATATTTGAAGTCCTACTTTATCACAGAGGCCTCTCTCCTCTTTTCCTAACCTGGGCAGACACAAGAAGAAGCAATGAGCGTAAATGGATAAGAAGGTGGTTAAGTGCCTAGGGCATCAGATTGGAGTACAGGAATGAACAGAGTTGAAGACCATCTGGTACAATGATGATCCCTCCTGTTAACCAGGAAGCAGGGGAAAAACTGTGGAAGGTAAAATGGCATCAAGTTTTAGACTCAAGTTAGCACGCTGGTTTTCTCTGTCCCCGTAGTTCATTCATCCATTCACACACACTGCTTTGGGAGATCCATTATATACTACCAGGTTCAACGGTCTGACTCAATAAGCAGGGAATGGGGAAAGGAAAATAGGAACCCAGGATTCCTGGTTCTTTGTGCAGCTTCATGGATGATGATGCCATTCACTGCCATAGCGAGCAGAGGAGTAGAAACCAGTCTGAGAGGAAGACTGTGATTTGAATGTATTTTTTAAGTGACTGTGGAACTTCCAGGGAGGACCTCCAGGAAGCAGTTAGGAACGTGGGTTGCCAAGCATGGGAGAAAAGCCTGGAAATGTCCATTGGGAAAGGGTCAACATAGAGGTGGTCACTGAAACTGGGGCGGGGCTGAGATGACCCAGAGCAAGCGGACTGAGATCATGGGGTGGATGAGAACTGAAACCTGACAGATACCAGCTTCATAGGATCAAATACGGATCCTGAGGAGGGGGCAGAGAAGTGGGACGAAAACTAGAAAAAGAACAGTGGCATCCAACAGTCCAAATAAAGAGCCTGCCCAGGCTGAGGAAGTGGTTGGGAGTGGGAAATGCCACAGAGATGTCCAGGACGCTAGCACGGGAATGGGCCTGTTGATTTCAGCAATGAGGAAGCTATTAATGACTCGTGTGACCCCAGTTTCGGTGGGGATGTGAGAGCAGAAGCCAAGTCACAGTGGAGTAGAAGTAAATGGAGTCAGGGAGGAGGAGCAGCAGGAGTGCTGGGTGTAGCCCACTGTTTCGGGGGAGTTGATTGGGCAGGAAAGGGGAAGTTACAGCTGGGCATGAGGTTTTTTTTATTGTCTTTTTACTCTGGGAAACTGAAACATGCTTAGAGGGTAAAGAGAAGCAGAAAGGGTTAACAGGGAGGGGTAGGATAGTCTCAGTAGAGCCTCCACAATGGCAAATGCGAGGAGAGGGGAGTCCAACCCCAGATAACCCAAAGGAAGGATTCCGCCCACTTCGTTCTTTTCCTTCTACCACGTGAGAGGATGCAATGCATTTGGAAGGCTTAGGACTGAACTTGGGGAGCTCTTCAGAGCAAGCTTTGTCCCTGTCGGGCGGGACTCAGCCACGGCAGCAGTCTGACCATCAAATGCATGTAACCAGCCCCACTGGCATGTGCAGCCGAGCCAAAGGCCACGCAAATCATGTGAAAGAGATGCTGTTATTCCCGTGTCAGTCAGGACTCCAGGGAGTAAGTGACTGAAATGCAGCTCTAACCAGCTCAACCCAAAATGGAATCCACTGGTTTGCTAAACTGGGTATACTGGCTTCAGGCACGGTTAGGTTTTGGTGCTTAAAAGATGTCAGCAGAGGTAACAAGGATTATGTTTTGAAGTTACCAATGTACTTTTCTCTTTTGCCTTTCAGAGCATATGAATTTAGGCATTTATCTGCTGGAGGGGGAAGGGATGAAGATTCTTTCCAGAAAATATACAAAGAGAAAGAAAAGGTAACACTCAGCTCCAGCATTCAAAAATAGAGTGTGTAACAGGACAATAGCCATGTAATTCAAGCTCTTACCTTGAGAAAATGACCTCTCATTCCATTACCTTCCTCTTTAGAAGATCAGGGACTGGGTTTGGTAGACTGAATCTTAGGTTCTATGTATGGGAGGTCTAGACAGGGAGAAAGGAGGATTGTTGGGGGACAGAAGCAGCAGCAGAAGACCGGAGGCCTGGGAGGAGCCTTTGTGTTCAAAAAGTAGCGATGAGCCCCACAGACATGGGAGCACCTTACCCCTGCCACACTTCCTGAGTATGAGACGAAGAGCCTGGGTAGCCTAGTTTTGGTCAGATGGAGGGAGGCCCACAATGGACTTTTTAAGCTATCCTAGGTCCCCATGTAGCTCAGACCCTATCCAGACGTAGCAGCAAGTCTGTGGCCAGCTTGCTGGAGGTGATCACTGTAGTGGGGTGATTCACTGGTACTGGCTGCAGGGTGGACCCTGGGATCAGGACTGATAGGAAGTCATGGCCGGAAGTCAGAAACACCGGAAGGGCAGAGAAGAGGCCAAGTTAGGCAGGGAGCGAGCGCTGCCTCAGGTGAGAGGATGGGCCACAAACTCGCCATCCACAGACTTCACATCAGAGGCTGGTAGAACACCCAGTACAAGCAAAAGGTGGACATTGTCCTCACATGGGCAGACAACAGGCAGCTATGTCCAAGGATGCGTGTAAGGCCAAGAGTTCCCTTTCTCTCAACACCATGAGGACATGGAAGCACAAACCCCTCTTCTACCTTCACCATATATACCCTACAGGGATGATGACCAAAACATTTAAAAATCTTACAGGCTCAGGCACTGACCAGTCTGAATGGAGTCCCCTACTGTATCCGTGATTAATGTTTTTGTTGATGGGTTGTGAGGAGCTCAGGAAAAAGTCCAGGGAGGTGGTTCTCAGGGAACTCAAGGCAGTGCCTATTTACCAACTGCTCCAGGCATGTTTCAGTATTTTATCAACCAGGTCAGCCATGATGGAGGGAGCAGGTGAATATCAGCCTGGAACTATCATCTTTATTGGTGGAGCAGGAGACAAGGGAAGCCATCTGAGAAACTGAGCGTGTTCTCAAAGGGAATATAGAAATTATTGGAGTGGACCAAGATTTAAGCTGGTTTCACCCCCTACTAACCAGTGAAGGGCCAGATTGATCACGGGTAAACAAGAGAAATTATGTTTTATTGATACATCCAAGCTGCAGTGTGAGTTGAATTTATCATCTGTCTTATTCTTCTATGTTGGTTTCACTCTCAGGCAGCAGCTCCAGGCGTAATAAGCAGGCCCAAAAGACAAAGCACGTCTTTCTCAATGGTGTCAGCAGCAATCCCAAATCAGGTTCCCGTTGGCCCAGCTTTACTCATGTCTCCATCTCTGAGTCAATCCCTGATTGGCCAAGCGCAGGTCACATGACTGTTTCTAACCTCAGGAGCTGAGAGTGAGGAGAGGCGTGGCTCCCCACATCCCTCCTCCAAATCAATCAGGATGCTGTTAGCAGAAAATGCTGTACAACAGGCACAACAGAGGCACACCACGCTGCCTTTAGGGGTTTAACTTTGTAAAACTCTCAGAATGAGTGGAGTATTCCCATAGCATGAAGTGGGTTGGCATCCAGGCACTTATCCAGCTTATCCATAGGTTGATCAGTGGAGACAACTAATGTTGAAAATCATAAATCAAAGCAGCATTTTTCTCTTCTTCAATTTTCTTACCACAGTGACTAAACTAATTTCTGATCACTGAATTTGAGGACTATAATCAGCTAAATACAATGTCCAGTCTGGCTGAAAGCTTAGTGCAGCCCATAAATAGTTCCATTTAGAAACTGTTCGGTCTCCCCTCTCTTGGGTGTGACAATGACTGTCTTACTTTTCCTGTGTATTATTTCCTCTTTTTACAGTAAAACACCCTCTCCTAATTCCAAGAGAAACTGGATAATTAGTTGTTGCCTGTTTAAAAAAAAAACCTTTCTGTAGTAAATACAAAGTTTGATTATCCCAGGAGAGATCATAAAGGCAGCATCAGCTTTTCTTCACAGACTTTTACTTTCAATATCATAAAACACTGCACATTATTTCAAAACAGAAAAATCAGCCCTAAGTAAAAGGAGATATGGAAGGTCCAGGGAGAGGAAACATAGTCATCAATTTTATTGTAAAATTTATGCTGTGTCTTTTTTGGAAGGAGCATTATTCCATAAGGGTTATCTTAAAGTTTACAAAATGTAAAACTTAAATCGCAGAACTGAAAAACTCTTTGGGAAAAAAAATCATTAATCACAATGAGGAGAAATAAACTCATCATGCCCTGGCTTTTGAGTCACATAATTAATTCAGAAAGGGCTGCCTTTCTCCTGTGGAACCCAGGAGTTCATTTATTCATCAAATATTCATCACACCCTTCGTAGCTTCTCCGCATTGTGCTGGGCACTGGGGATGTGAGGATGAGTAAGACTGCTCGTGTCTGAGGAGGAAGGAGCCAGCGGGGCGTGGAGGTGGGGGCACAGCATGTAATTCGGAGTTCCACTGAGATGTGCAGGCATGCTGAGGGCTTGCAGGAGACAGTCCATTTTCCAGCAGGGTGGGTGGCTCAGAGGCTAGCCAGGATAATAAGCTGCCCGAAGGCTTTATATTTCCCACAGTGCCCACCGTGGTGCTGGGAAGCACTTGTGGACATTTTATTGCCCTGGCTAAGCTGGAGGAGGTGTGGAAATCCTCTTCGGCAGCCTCAGGCAGCTGGGCTCTGTGACATCTGAGGAACGAGAACTCCTGTTCTTCCCAGCATCCTGGTATGTGCTTTCCGTGCTGCCTGCCAAGGCCGTGGGCATCCGAGTCACCCATTCAGCAGACGGCGGTTGAGCAGTCGCCGTGGGCCAGGTGCTCAAGCAAAGCAGACTCAGATCTCAAGAGGGGAGGGGGACACCTAGTGTGTCACAATGGTGACAAGTGCTCTGGAGGAAAAGAAAGAATGGGAGGGCACGAAGTGTGAGGTGGGGGGATTGTGTTATAAAATAGGGTCTTTAAGAAACCCAGGTAAAGATTCAGTTCCCTCAGTTACCGGGGCACCCAAGAACCATGGCTGCTAGTACCTTAGGAGCCCACTGAAGAAAGTGACAGGCTGCCTGACCCCAGGAAGTGGCCAGCTCAGGGTGCAGCCCGGTGTGCACCATCCCCCTCCCCGAAGAGTCGTCTTGGGTGACGAGTGGAGCTGGTACAGCCCGAGTCTAGGGCAAGTCGAGCACTCGTGCCTGGGGAGGAAATGCGGTCATCTTTTCTGGGGGTCAGGAGAAGGGTTTAGATGCAGGCAGGTCCACTGGCAGCATCAAAGGGAGAAGAAAAGCTAAGAAAAGCTCCAGCAAGGCCGAGACAGAAAGTCAAGATCCTGGACCCAGAGGCGCGAGGCCAGAACTAGGGGCGGGCCCCTGCTGGAAACCGGAGTGTCAGGCAGGAAGAGCATCAGAGGCAGGTCATTGGGATGGCCCAGGAGGGACAGCTGTGTTGGGGCCAGTACGCAGGGGCACAGGCCCACCCCTCTGGGCACCAAGCTACCGCTGGGGGCAGAATGAGAAGTCAGGGTCAGGACCATTCGGCTGGAGCAGAGGGGTAATGGAGGGTGGCCAAGTTGTAGGGTCTTTGGGAACGAGCTGAAGGGTTTGTGTTTCTCTCAGATCTACTAACCCTGGCTAAGGTGTCTCTTTGCTGTAGCCAAGACCTGCTTGTTCTCTCATCTGCATAAGCTCCATGGTGCTTTTAACCATGAGCCAAATCACAGGGAAATAAATTTTTATAAGTCAAAGAGGGAGGGAACTCAGGATGGGAAGAAAGGTGAAATGGCAAGGAATCCCCAGTTTTTTATGTTGAAAGCATAAATCCCAATAAAAACCAAGCAGAAAGAGACGGAAGCCTCCAGGGAGGAGAAAAGTATGTACAGTAAACAGTGACCCAGCACAGCGTGCCCTGCTGTAGGAACGCCAGGGTCAGAACAACGTGTCACGTTGCCACTTTGATCATGGGATTTGGATCAGAGAGAACATGGGATTTGGACTTCGCTCTGGGTTTGGCTCTCATCTGCGCTGCCTGTGGGCTGCGTGACCTTGGATACGTTCCTTCCCGCTCTGAGCCTTCCTGTCTTCACGGTGTAGTGGGAGCGCCTGTTGGAGCTGCGCTGGGCTGGGCGTGTCATGTCTGCTGATCTAAGGGGAAACCCCAGGGGTCAGGGGAGCCGCCAGGAACCTAGCACTGTGAGCTCGTCAGGGGCAAAGCATCTGGGTCCAAGAAGGGCATAGTTCTGAGTGCACTGTGTTAATACGGCTGATGCATCCTGGGCCCTACCAGGGGTTGGATTCATGTCTGATTCCTGGGCAAAGCTGCCGCTAAACGCTAACTGATTGTTTACTGAGGTACAAGCTCACCTTGTTGGGAACCCCAGAAACAGTCGTAACAGGGAGGAAGGCACTCTCCAAGGCACAGGCTTGCTAAACCGCAGAGCAGGGAAAGGGGCGGGGCCTGGAGCTCGGCCCTGTTGATTTGATGGTGGGACCGCTGAGCCGCCCCCCAGGGATTCCGTGAAAGTACAGGAGGGAAGGCGCTTTGCTGGGATTAAGTTCTACATGAGAGATGGTGGTAACAAACTGACATTTGGGTTATTAGTCCTGGTGTGGCTTCATTTGCCCCACATGTGGTGAGGGAATCTTGGTTAACACCTAGCCCTCGAGGATCCCACGAGCTGTCCCCAGGCCTGAGCCTGGACATGACCAGTGCACAGCAAATGTCAGATCCCATCCCCTAGAAATCACCTCGGAACCCATGGACCCCCTTGGAGGACTTGATGTGTCTGGGAATTGTACAGTATTCCCATGGCAAAGACTTTTAAACAAAAATTAACCTAACGTAAATCTTGGAGCACCCACTATGTGCCGGTAAGGTATACACGCTAAGGATTTGAATTCCCTTTTTTTTTTTCTCAGCATTTCACAAAATATTTTGATGTGCATTTTATTCACATGAGTCTTCACAACAGCCTAACGACGTAGGATCTCCATTTATAGATGGGAAGACTGAGTTTCAAAGAGACTAAGTCATTTATCCATAATAACCCAACTGAAAAGGAGTGCAGCTAGGCTCGAGCCTGTTTTTCTCCCTGGTGGGAAGCTGAGACCAAAGAAATGAAAGAATGAGGGGAAGCCCCAACAAATACTGAAACCTGAGGTTCTGACTGGAAGAGCTGTGGAAGTCAGTGCAGACTGGAGCTGGACCTAACCAGGGGTGGCAGGTCAGGGACAGGATGTAGGCCAGGAGGCAGTGTGTGGGAAAGGCTGGGCTCCCAGGGGCCTTGACTGTGCCCCTGGAGCTGCCCCTAGCTGGTCACGTTTCACAGAGAATTTTTATGGGCCTTTCAAGAAGAAACTGCAGCTCCCTCCTGCCAAGTCTCTGAAAGTGACCAGGGGGCCTTTGCTCTTCTTTTTCTGTCTGGGCACCCAAATCACCTCTCCTGACTTCAGCGACTGCTGGTCTCAGGCTCTGTATCCTGAGCATTTCTAATTTTTCTTGGAGGATTATTTGTGACATTCTAAAAGTATGCAAAGCCACATACTGAAGTGTGCCAATATTAGAACATTAGTGAGCCGGAAATGATGCTCATTTCAAATTGCAGGTGGGAAAGGGAGAGACAGGAAAAGAAATGTGCATCCTGGGATCACACTTTGTGCTGGCAGCTTTCACATTCATGATCTCTTTTAATATTCACTGCCATGTAATCTATCAATTCCACTTTGGCAGTTGGGAAAACTGTCATTCAGAGAAGTAAAGTAACTTGGCTAAAGTCACACAGATAATTAGTGGCAAACCTAGGCTTTGAAACCAGGACTGGCTCCAGAGTATTTTCCAATAAACCACAATTTACAGCCTGTGGAATTCAGGTGGAATTAAGAGAGGACCAATAAACACAGTTTAATGGATGGTAAAATTCTTGACCTTACTTTTTATTAATTCAAGTTTACAAACCATACTGTTTGAAAATTACCAGCTTTGAGGGAGTTCTTCAGTCAATGAAGTGCTCAGGATTCATGAAATCCCAACATTTAGAATTTAACACTGTCTGAGATGCCACCAGAGGACTGGACACGGAGCTGAGTGTTTCTGCTCAGGAACTTTCATTTTTGAGAGTGTCCTATCAAAAAGGGGGCCTGTTGTGCACTAGGTAGACTATGTGGTGGAGATTCTCAGATGAACCTACCTGATTAAACTCTGTTTAATATGAATGCCAAAGTTTGACACATCATAACTACTTTCTTTGGCAACTCCAGCCTTGATGAGAGAGTAGGAAATGTCTCTGTATTTGACAGGAACAGTGTGTGACATGAAAGACCTCAGACGCTGTGCAGATTTTTGACAGTTCTTCAGAAGACAGCGCCCTCTGCCTGTTCTGTTCAGTCCTAGTCCAGGTGAGTCACTGCGTTTTCCGCCAGGCAAGTATTTTAAGACATGAGAAATCTAAACCAATACCAGCAAAGAAAGGTGAGGGATGGATTATCGCCATTTGCTTTGATGGTTGTCATGGTGCTGGGGAAACTGTTCCCAGTTAGATTCCCACTCGCTGCTGTTTTGCTGGTGGCCAGCCCGACGCCGGCATGAGACATGGGTGTGTGCACAAATGTACACCTGCCATTGACACCCACTTGGGTCATGGTTACAAGGCTGTGCTCACATGGATGGCAAACCTGCTTCCCAACATCAGCTTGCAAGGAGCCAGCAGGACCCCACCAGTTGCCCAGCTCCAGGGAGAGATCACTGGAAGTTTTGGAGCAGAGTCAGTGACTGCAGGAACCACCTCCCCCTCTGCTCCCTGCTTCAGCTTGTGGCTCTGGAAAATGCCCCATCTCCAGTCTCTTAAATCTCTTAAGGCTCGGGTCGTCCGCCATTCTAAGGGGCAAGGGAGGGCTTTGCGGTCTGTGGGAGCTGGGACGAGGGGTGGGCATGCTGCCCACCAGCAATGCCTGGAGCCCATGGTCAGGTGCAAGCCACACCCTGGCACTGCCTGGGAGGACGGCCTCCTCTGCCTGAGTCTACACCGCGAAGCTCTGCCTGCCTGCACTGAAGGGGCCTCGGGGGCTCTGAGCAGGAAAGGAGGCCCTGTGGTCACCCTGTAGGGTGACCCACACTGTAGGAGCCTCAGGAGGAATTGTGCTCCACCCTCCGACTTCCCTCAGGGCTGCGCCCCCACCTCCGGCTCCTCTTTCGCCTGCGCTAATGGGGGATGGAGGTTGGGGTGGACTACAGTAGGAGCGGGGAGTGGGGGGCTACCTTGCTACCTGGATTTTCCTAAATTTCTTTAATTAAACTAAGCCTTTATATAAATGTGAAAACCAAGCAAACTCCATGCCTGAGCCCTGCAATCCCCTCCCCCAGATTCTAACTCAGAGACTGGAAAACAGGCTTATTTTTATTAAGGGCCCAAGTGATGGGACTTCAGGTCCAATTAAATGCTGGACCACAATTTGAAAAACACTGGAGCAGAAGTGAGCCAGCAGGTGTATGGGATGCATCTAGTATAACAGAAATTTGTCTAGTTTCTTCTTTTTTTTTTTTAATAGAGGTGCTAGGGATTGAACCCAGGACCTCATGCGTGCTGTAAGCGTACACTCACCACTGACCTATACCCTCCCCTACCCATCCAGTTTCTTAAAATAGTGGCAGGGGCTGAATTGTGACACACACAACTCCGTTCATATGTTGAAGCTTTAACCCCCCCAGTACCTCAGAATGTGACTATTTGGAAACAGAGACTTTAAAGAGGTTAATTAAGTAAAAATAAGGTCTTTAAATGAGCCCTAGTCCTGTATGACTGGGGTCCTTGTAAGAAAAGGAGATTAGGACACAGGTGTGCTCAGAGGAAGGACCATGTGAAGACACAGGGAGAAGGCAGCCACCTACAAGCCAGGGAGCGGGGCCTCAGAAACACCCCGCAGACACCTTGGTCTCAGACTCCCAGCCTCCGGGGCCGTGGGAAACACGTCTCTGTTGTCTAAGCCCCCGGTCTGTGGCACTTTATCATGGAAGCCCCACCAACTAATTCAAAAAGGGACCTGGTTTCACTTAATAATCGTCCCAGAAGGTAGTGCTTCAGTATACTAAATAAACAAGGCTGGTTTAAGGACCACAGGACATAAGTCCCAGCCCGGGTGTCTCAGGGGTGGCTCTGCCAGCATGGAAAGCACAGCTTATATGGTGTCAGACACTCCTGCTCTCAAGCACTAGAGCCTTCTTTTCCTGGCTTACCATCTGCGTGACTTTAAACAAGACAGTTTATTATTATTACTGTTGTTGTTGCTGTTGTTATTATTACGTTTAATAAATTCGGGGACGTGAGAAGGACAACACAGCGCATGTCCTGCAGGCGACGTAACACCTTGCAGCATCTCTGACAGCATCCTGTAATCAGACGTCCTAATGTTTCTGTAGCCAGATGTGCATGTTGCATAAATCAGGGAGCCTCATGCCAACTCAAGACATATTTCTCTATCAAATGAATTTATTTCAGGTCAGGTTTTATTGCCAGGCATGTTACAAATATAATTTTTGGCCTTTGGAGCTTTTAAGGTTTTGAAATGGTGGACCTATATTATCCCTGTTTCTTCAGGTGAAGAAACTGAGGCACAGGTTGGTGAAACAACGTACCCACAGTCATTAACTCCCGAGAGGAGGGGCGGGGCTCCCACCCCAGGCAGCCTGGCTCCAGAGTCCACACTCTTCACACTCACCTGCCTGTGCCCCTGGGTACCACCCACCTCCGGGGCCTGACCCATCTGTAGAAGATGGATCATGCCAAGCTTGCAGCCTTGTTGTGAGGACCAGATACAGTGTAGGTTAAGTTCTGTTATGGGTTGAATTGTGTCCCCCTAAAATTCATATGTTGAGATAACTCCACTGCTTCAGAATATAACCTATTAGGGTCATTGCAGATACAGTTAGTTAACTGAAGATGAGGTCAGTAGGGTGGGCCCTAATGCAGTCTGACTGGGGTCCTTATTTAAAAAAAGAAATGAGAACACAGACAGTCATGTACTCAGGGAGAATGCCATGTGAACGTGAAGGCGGAGAGCAGGGTGATGCTTCCACAAGCTAGGGAGGCCCAGGATGCCAGCAGGGCACCAGAAGCTGGAAGAGCACAGCGTGGAGCTGCTTCTCTCGCTCAGCCCTCAGCAGGAACCAGCTCTGCTGGCACCTTGGTCTCAAACTTCCAGCCCCCAGAACCCCCACCCCCACCCCGTCATTTGTGCTGCCTTGTTTCAGCCGCCCCAGGGAACTGGTATATGTTCTTTACACAAGCACTGGGTCCTAAGTAGGGGACCAACAAGTGGTAGGTAACCAGGCTTATTATCTTTATGACGGAGTCTTCAGATTCTTCATAGAGGAATAAAATCAGTGAATTAGATGATCTCTAAGGCCTCTTCCACTTTCCAGGTCTAATTTTCCATGATTATAACATGAGGATAATTCAACCCCATTTGTCACTTGCATCAGTGGTCGGGCTCTTGGAGCATTTCTCTGATGTTTTAAAGATGGGCTAATGTAGAAGTGGTCTTAATAAGCAAAACAACAAAGCAAGAACTTCTTTTCCTGTGTTACGGGTTATGTCCCTGTACACTAAAACCGAAACCATGTGGGCCCTAATTTGCCTTCTGATGTTCCTGCTTGTACCGTGAACTCGCTCAGTCATGGGTTTTTCTGAATCCCTTTCACTGTGTCTTCAGGTCTACCCAGTGTAACCCACACTGAGTGCTGGGCTACAGATTATGCGGAGGTTAAACACTGAACACTTTTCCTCAGGCTTCAGTGACGGACCCCACATTGTCAAGCCACGCTGGATCTTTAAGCCTTTGCCTCTAAGATTCTACACATCAGGTCAGAAAATGGTTTGCTGCAGGTGGAGTGTGGCCCCCAAGTCCCCCTCTGTGGAAACAGGACTTTAATGGCTGTGCATGTTCAAAGGAAGGACTTCAGGTTTCCTTCCAACTTCCCTTTGCATCTCTTCTCAAGGCTGCCTCTCCGAGTCCCTGTCAGCCCTCAGCCTGAGTCTGACCAGCTGCTCCCCACTGGTTTCCAGGAAGCACTTCCTCACCAAGCCAGGGGCCTCTCTCATCCCAGAGCCACGGGTGGCTTTAACATCTGCTTAAGGCTGTTCATCTTTGCTCCCTGCTCCTGGTTTTCCTCCCAGGAATCTGAGGAGAAGCGTGCCTTTTCCGAGCACAGGTGCAGCCTGGGGGAATTCTGTTGGGTTACAAAAATGGTTACAGGGTGGGAGGTTTTACTTGGAGGATCTCATGGTTGGTGATTCCATCCAATACCAACATGGGAGATTTAATTAAGCAAGTGCAAGTGCCCAATAGACAGAGCTGCTCAGAGACAGAGGCCACATCTTTCGTTTTTCAGTCCTCAGTGCCTAGACCAGAGCTTGGCACATGGTAGATGCTCAGTATTGTTTGTTGGATGAATGCATCTTTGTTTTCTGTCTTCAGAAAGATTTGACATGTGCTTAGTCCAAGAATCATGACCACAAATAAGGTTGGAGAATGTTTCTGCTTTGTAATAGCTCTCATGGGTCATGTCCAAGGGAAAGGTCCCGAGGCCAGGAGGCAGAGGTCCAGGTCTGGCTCAGCAGTTGCCCGAGAAACCCGGGGATCTTCAGCCTCCCTGGGCCTCAGCACCCTCCACTGCAGCATGGAGGTCATCCTGTCTTCTCTGCCTGCCTCCCTGGATGGTTATCAGAACATGACATGAGAATGGATGTGAAAGTTCTCTGAAGATTTCAAAGACCACACTGAAGATACTATTTTTATTGTTACAGATATTTGTAGAGTTGAGCTGCTTAAAATTATTTTTGACCTCAATCTCTTCTCTTTTACATGTTCAAGCTCTGGGACCAAAGCTGTTTTCCTCCTTCCCCAGCTGAAGGCCTGCCCAATCATCTGTTTGGTCAGCAGACATTTCTCCATCACAGGTGGTGAGGGACAAGTTAAGCCGCAGAAGATTGGCCAACAAATGGTTGCCAAAGCCACTGAGAACAGAAAGTCTTCTCCCCAGAGGACCGTTTAGGAGAGGCCCTTGGAGGACTTGTGGGGAGCAGCATGACAGGGGCCAGCAGAGCCCAGTAGGACCACCCCCCCCCCGCCACCTGACTCCCAGGAGCGCCCTCCACTTACGCCTCTTGAGGGATCGATGGATGAAGCCTTGGTAAGTGGTGCTTTGCTTCCTCATCTCCTGTTGCTAAGGTAACTGAGTGAGCATAGGACAGAAACAAACCACGTGATCTTGCCATCTCCACCCGTGTGGCCAGACAGCACCCTTTGGCCAGAGAGTCACAGTCAGGCCAATCGATCAGGCTGAGCCTGTGTTTTGGGGTCAGGGACACCTGAGGTGAAACACCTGAGCTGGGTGGCTGCTGCTGTTCTCTGAACACTATTTCCAGGTGGACAAGATGTTGAAGCCAAGGTGGGGTTGAGGGCAGAGGATGAGGGATTGAAATGACTTGAGTGTGGGGCCACCACGTCAGTATGTAGCATGGCTGAAATTGTCCAAGGCCTGGGTTCTAGCTGCCTGTCCTTGGTTCAGTCAGGGAATCTGTAGAGCGAGGGCAGGGCGCACAGCCTCTAACCCTCACCTCTAACACCTGTGCCTCTAGCTTTCCTGCTTGCCCCCAAGATGGGCCCTTCCAAGCTTTCAGGCAGGGCCTTTCTTAAGGATACCATGAGGATGAGGGCAAAGTCATCTAGGAATGAGGCAGCTCCTTGAGGGCCACAGAGAGGGAGCTAGTCAGGAGGGAGGAGAGGAGGGCTAGGCAGACCACCCCACAGGTGCCCACTGCAAGGTCTCCCTCCAACTCAAGTCCCAGCTCAACAATGACCTTTTCCAGAAGCTTCTTCAAACCCTTTGGGGCAGGAAATGACACTTTCCTCCTCTCTGCCTGTCCAGTGTTTTCATCTGCACCTCCCCGTGCACTCAGCACCTGTTCACAGTGTAGTCAGCTTTTGAATAACTTTTATTACACAAATACTGATATATGCTCATTGAAAGAAAAATGAGAAACAAGACACCCACAAAGAAGAGCATAAAATTTTCTCAGTCTGCACCCTAGAGATAATCATACTGCTGGCGTCTGAGGGTGTTAGCACTCTTAGGTTCATGTCTTTTTTCTGTCTGCATTCAGCTCTTTGAAAGCGAAGTGCAAATCCTCCCTCTGTGGACACCTTTGCTGTACCCCCACAGCCACCACGGTGCTCCCTTCTACAGGGACTCAGTTCGTTCATTTAAATAAGTGGGGGAATAAACAAATGGATAAGTAGGTAGAAAGCAGGAGAAAAAGTTCTACCCAGAAGTAGCCCCAGTGGAGGAATGGAGAAGAGAAGGCGTCCACCCTCAGAGGGCACCTGCAGCCCCTGCCCCGCCCTCGCTGCTCCCGTCAGAGCAGAATCGATGCCGGGAAGTGAGCAGTGCACAGAGAATGGGCCGAATCTGGACCGTCATTACCAGTAAGATAAAGATGAAGCCCAGTCCCCGTCGTGTGACTTGGAAACGTCGGGCACATTTAAGGGAAAAGAGGACTCATGGAAACAGTCAAGTCAAGGTTGCCACACATGGGCAGTATTTTAGGCTCAGCAAGCAATCTGGCAAATTCAAAGTCGCTCATAAATGGGTTCCAAGAAATCTGATTTCAGCAGCGCCGTGAACTTGGGAGTATGTCCCCGGGACTTGCCTCTCACTGGGTTGAAGATTATTATTGATTTATCTGGAGCAGAAACAGCAGGATTCCACATTACGTCTTAGAAGGCGGCTGGGGACAGTGCAGAGAATTAACAGATCTTTATTATTAATTCCAATACTGCAACTCCCCGTGGGTCCTGAAGCAAATCGCAGGCTCTCTCTTAACAGGAGTTTTTCCATGTTTAAGTGGAGCTAATGTTTTGTTTTGTTTTGTTTTAAATGAGGCTTGCCCTCATTCTTAACTTTAAAGACAACCTCAAAATCACAAATACTCATTAATCACACCTAAGTCCAGAACATGCTAGGTGCTACAGGAGATGCAAAGAAAAGTGGGACAATCCCTATATTTCGTTTACTCAAGCATCAAACATTTGTGCAGTGTTGGGTTTTATAACACATTGCAGTTCTGAGCCTGTTTTGAAAGTGAAGAGATGAGCCTTGGGGAGGTTATACAACTTGCACATTGCCCACAGCCACACAGGTTCTAAGAGACTTGGGATTAGAATAAAGGGAAAGAATCTGATGGTGTATTATTTTTATTATCATTTTAGTGCCATTTAGGTAGCCTTAGAAGTATTCGGCCAGCATTTGTGTGAGCCTCCCTCTCTAACCCAGAACAAGCCACAGTTCACGGCAGGGGAGCAGGGAGGAGGTTTGCCCTTCTCGGCTCTCCCGCTGGTATGTATGTGCAAAACCAGATGTCGCCCGGGCCCTGCTCTGTACTTACCGTGGGCTGCTGCTTCCTGCCCTCCACGTGGTGCCAGAGATGGCCCTGGTGCAGGGGCCCATCATGGGCCCATAACCCATAGCAACGACCGGGAGGAGAGGAAGTCTGATCCCCTGGCGGTATTTTGCTCCCAACTTTAGTGTTTTTCCCCTCAGCCTCAGAGCAGCATTCGGGTGCTGAGGGAAAGGAGCCTGAACTCAGGAGTCCTTCAGACTAGGGTTCAAACCTCAGCCCAACCTCTTGCAAGTTGTGTGAGCTGGGGCAAGACTTTCAGCCTCTCTGTGGCTTCCTTTTCTCCCCCACTAAATGGAGGCAGTGCCTACCCTGCAGAGAGGTTCAACTGGGTAACGTCAGCACACTGTTCCTCAGTCGACAGTAGCCATTTAGTATCATCCAAACTAAGTTCCACCCGAAAAGTGGAGTTGTGATTTTTTTTAAAGGCATGAGCTAACAAGTATTTATTAAAGATCTATTTTTTTAAGCAAGAAGATTAAGAGACACCCTGCCCACCCTCTCCAGGAGTGAGGAACCCAGGCAGGGAGTACATGAAGCCCAGAGCAGTGAGTAGCAATCCAACAGCTCAAGCATCCGAGATACAGGAAGCGAGAGATAAAATACTGCCAAGTGTCTGCAGCTTTGGAGATAAAAGCCTTGAGTGTGGGCAGATGGAGGCCCCTAGGAGATCCCTACGTCCACATCCCAGCTTCCCCCTCTCAGGCTTCCTTTCCATCCCCTGTTCCTTCCTGCCTGTTCCTCGGAGTTTACTTTTTGGCTCATGCAGGTATTCTCCTTCCCGAGACCCACGGAGGACCCGGCACACCCTCAGGTTATCTGCCCCGGGCCTGGCGGACTCCTCGCCCGGCTCTGACCTCACCTTGGCGTCAGTCTTATCAGGTGTGGACAGAATCGTCTCCCTGCTCCGGGAGCTCCCAGCCCAGGATTCTCCCCATATCCGGGCGGAGGAGGGCCAGCCACCTCTGGGACTGAACTGGCGGGCGCCACCTGCCAAATCAGGAGCCACGACAGGGGTCTGCGAGCAAAGCCGTGAGTCTGAGAGTCGGGAGGAAGGGGGAGGTTTAACGTAAGTGTTGACAAGGAACAGGGCAGACGCCGAGCTTGGCCAAGCAGAAGAGAGAGCGGATGGCGGAGGGTGTGGGAGAAAGACAGCAACTCCCAGCGCTGGGCCTCGGGGGCCACACTCGGAGGGCAGCAGGTCATGGTGGGGTTTTGGTCTCTTCTGGGAACTTGTTTCCTCCCAGGAAGCAGGGAGATCCAGCCCCAGCCTTTTAAGAAGTGGGTCTTGGGATGATGGAAATGGGAAGAGGGGAGCCAGCTGAGAGCCAGGCAGGTGGGCGTGGACTTGGCCCCTGGGTCCCTAGCACGGGTGCCAGTGCTCGGTGTCAACCCTCCTCCAGAGTCAGAGAGGACACTTCATAGCCAGTCTGCTCTGCTTTGTTTAGGTCTGCTGCTACAGTATTCCTTGGGGTTCATGGCCTGGGGGTTAGGTGGGGGCGGAGTGTTTAATTAGAATTCACTCCACATGGGCCCCTTTGTCCTGCTGCTCTAGACTCTTGTCTGTTTGCCCCAGGACTCTTGCCTTTATTGGCCTCGTTAGTGTCTCTCAGTAAATCATTTCAACTGTCTCGAGAATCAGTCACAGTTGTGCAGTTCCCAGAAGCTTCTCCCACCCGTGTTTTCACATTCTAGTGCTTGGAAGGGAGGCAGGGGGTCAGACCACCCCTCACTGTGCTGTCCTGGGTGGTAGAGGGCCAGATGAGCTGGGCAGACTCCAGAGGGCTCGTTCCTGGGCCTGGCAGCTTCGCCCTTCTCAACAGAGGAGACAGGAGGAGACATGGTGGGGATGTGCAGCGGGACAGCTATGGCCCAGGACAAAGGGAGAGCTGATGAACAGAAAGCTTTTCCTTCCCCCCAGCTTATGTCCCACTGCACGTGTATCCTGTGAGCTGCAGCTAGGATTTGTCCTGCAGAAATATGTGCAGAGGATGGAGTCCTAGGCGGTTGTGTTCGTTGCAGCATAGCTGGAAAGAGAAGACTGGAAACGGTCTAGATGCCATCAACCAAGGCCTGATTTTTAAAATGTTTGGTGTGTGCATACAACCGTGCGCTGCAAAGCCCCTCGTGCACTGGTGGGAAATGATCTCCAAAAGACATTGTTAAGTCCAACAAATATGATCAGGTTGGGAACTGTGTGTTATCGTTTGTTAAAAAGGGGGGACGGGGGAAGGGAGAATATTTACATGCTTCTTTGTGCAGACTGTTGGAAGGCTGCACAAGCTGGTAATATTGTAGCCCCCCGGGGAGGAGTGTACCCAGGCGGGTGTAGGAGCTGGGAAGGTAGCAATTGACTTCTGCTGTACAGCAGCCCAGCCCAAACTTAGTAGCCAAAAATCACCACCATTTCACCCATTTCTGTGGGATGACCATGTGTGTGTGTGTGTGTGTGCACGCGCGCCAGGGTAGGTCCAGGGTGGCCCAGCCCCGAGCAGCTCTAAGAGCGCCAAGCGCCCCAGGCCTCCCTGCGCTGTGGGCAGACAGGGCAGTCCTTGACCGTCTCATCACAGGGAGCCCAGAGCTGACCCTGAAACTCTCTCCTCTGGTCCAAATGTCTGTCCTCTGAGGCCACGCTCACTGCCTGTTGTGTGCGTGTTGTGAACGCCCACGAGTGTCTGTGGACGCTGCTTCTGCAACCAGCAGAGTCCCCCACCCCAACTCCAGGCCACGCTGGGTGTCCCTTCCCCTCTTCATGCCCTCCACCCATCTTCAGTGCTGAATCCCCACGTGTTTAAAATTGTCCCTCATTAATTAGAGACTGAGTATCAAAGTATTATTATCGTTATTTTTTTTTCAAACTAGAGATGTACACCTTTATGTCACAACTGTCATAATTCACTTTCTAATGAGACACATATTGGAGACATAGTTTGAAATACTGGGGAAGCTAGATGCTGAGTGTCTTCCAGGCAGGAGCAAAGATGTCGTCACTCTAGGCTGACTGTTAGATTTTTATCAGGTGTGGGAATGATGTTGTGGTTTTACTTTGTTTTATCTTTTTATCGAAGCATAATACATACACTGAAACAAATCATATGTGTACCCCTGATGAATTTTTTTAAAGAGAAAACACCTGTATTGCCAGCCTGCAGATCACTGTATTGCCAGAAACAGCCACTGCAAGCATTATAGGATGTCCTTTAAAAGGGAACCATTGTGGTTTTGTTTGTTTGTTTGTTGTTGTAGCACAGTTGATTTGCAATGCTATGTTAGTTTCTGGTGTACAGCATGGTGATTCAGTTATACATATGTATAAATATATTCTTTCTTATATTCTTTTTCATCATAGGTTATTATAAGGTATTGAAGATAGTTCCTTGTGCTATAGAGTAGGTCCTTATTGTTTCTCTGTTGTATATAAAGCAGTTTGAATCTGCTAACCCCAAACTCCTAATTTATCCCTCCCCACCCCTTCCTCTTTGGTTACCACAAGTTTGTTTTCTATGTCTGTGAGCCTGTTTCTGTTTTGTAAATAAGGTCATTTGTGTTGTTTTTGTTAGATTCCACATATAAGTGATATCATATGATATTTGTCTTTCTCTGTCTGACTGACTTCACTCTGATAATCTCTAGATCCCTCCATGTTGCTGCAGATGGCATTATTTCATTCTTTATTGCAAGAACCATTGCTTTTGAGTAATACATTCTTAAAATATCTACAGATGAAATGATATGATGTCTTTGGTTTGCCTCAAAATAATCTGGGGTTGAGGGAAGGTACAGATTAAAAAGGTTAATCATTATTGAAGCTGAGGAATGTTTACATAATGGTTCTCTCTCCTTCTCTCTCTTTCATTTAAAATTTCCATGATAAAAATTTTAAAACAATCAATAGTAACCCCTGGCTTCACTTCAACCCAGTGACTTTGAGGCATGAGGTAAAACTGAGCAGGTGGGGTGGGAAATGTCTCTGGTATATAACTTGGTAATCAGGAATCTGAGAGTGTAATGGATTAAATATGTAAATAATGGGTTTGGGGGGGTGGTGAGTTTTCTCGTGCCTGTGTCCTCTGTGTAACTCAGAGATCCCTTACAAGTGCTGGGCTTTATTCATTTCTGTTTCCCTGACCCTTAGTACAGAGCCTGGCATACAGTAGGTGCTCATAAGTGTTTGTTAAGCAAAAGGATGCTTGAATTCATAACTTACAGAAGGCCTAACACAGCCCCAAGATGGCACTGGCCGCAACTAGCTGCTTTGTAACTTGATTCGAAACCAATACCACCAACCTCTTTTTTGTAGCTGCTTCCAAATAATAAACTGCTCAAATCCTAAAATATTAGAACTGAGAGGGACTTAGAAGCCATTGTGTACAAACTCCCCATGTTATAGATGAGGAAACCAAGGCGCTGAGCAGAAAGCGACGTGTTCGAGGTCACGCAGCTGGTGGGGACAGAGCCTGAAGTGGACCTCGGGCTCCTGGAGCCCCGGCTGGCCTCTTTTTGTTCCCTGATCCAGCTCCACAGCTGTGAATTCAACACACACCCACAATTCTATTTTCACAGGTAAGAAAGAGAACTTCAAAGAAGTGCGTTTAATTTTCTCATGGTCTTGGGTCATTGTGACTCTATAGCTCTTTTCAGAGCAGTGCTCTCCACGGGCTTTGGCTCTTACTTCAAGAAAACTTAAAATTTAAAAAACCTTGATTTTCAAAACAAACAGAGGGGTGATCATTCTCATTAGAAAGGGCTTTGGTGCACATTATTTTTAAAGAGGTGAACTCTCTCAAGTGTCTTTGAAAAATGAGTCAGTTTTTAACAATTCCATCTGCATCCAGCTTGTTAGGAGTGAAGCAGCGGAATAAAATCAGGCACAGCCCAAGCCACCAGCCTCACAGTCCTGTCATGTCAAGTGTCACAAGGGTGCTTTCAGCATTCCCAAGCCAAAAAATAAGCATATCAATCAAAGATAACACACCAAGAGTGGAAATAAATGGGAAAAAAAGGAAAAGGAAAAAATCTCAAGCACTTTGTAATATATCTTTTTTAAAATATATGTTGACTTAAAGAAATTTTTAAATTAAAATATTAGGATAATCATGCCTTATAGGTTAATTTTGTTGGCACTAAAAACAGCATAACTCTAGTGGTCTTTTGTGTCACTCATGTTCTGGGTTTTTCCATGCGAAAGTATTCTGCAGCTTTACCCAGTGCCTTTTTCAAGAATCTTGTGACACTTCCATCCCCTTACCTAACAGGGGTGGCCAGATTTCTTTGCTGTTAAGAGGATTACGGAGACGTTCTCCTTTATATAACCCAGAAGACTGGTAATAACAGGAAAGAGCAAACAAGAGATGTCAAGGGGAGAGGTTACAGGCAAGGGCTGCTCTTCAAAGACGCTCTCTAAGCAAGGAGAGGTCAAAGAATGTTTGAATGGACACTGATAAAGCAGGGGCTTGGGAAGCCATGTATCGGGCGCCTGTTTCCTAGGCAAGCAGAGGGCTTAGCTTACATCCTCCATTAAGGGTTAAGCTCTAAGCCCAAGAACTTTGGGTGAGTCAGGGCCAGAGCCCAGAGAAAAAAGGAGGCACCTTATCTCTGATCAGCCCTGCCTCAAAATAGCTCTCTCTTCCCTGGGGCAGAGACCCGTCATGCCTACACAGCACAGCACAGCAGCGTGGAGGGGCCCCAGCCCCACTTAGTCAGAAAGTCAATGAGCCTGCTTTATTCATCTCTTGCACAAGTTAGAGCTCTCTGGGTGAAGCAGTGCATAATTTAGCAACCTTCAGGATGGTTTGCATAAAAGCAGGATGTTCCAGTCAGGAAGGACCATACAGTTTTACCTGGATCAAACAGTCATTTTACAGATGGATAAACTGAGACCCAGGGAGATGAAAAGAGTTGCCCAAGAACACACAGGGAGTGTGTGGCTGGGCTAAAGGCTGAAACTCGGAACTAGAGCGGACATTCTCTTTCTCTTGGCAACGCCACTGTACTCATCTGAAAAATGAATGAAACACTCATGCCCCCGGTCAATTTCCCTTCCGTTGTTAAGGAAATCACTTCCAATGCGCCAAGAGCTTCCGAAGCAACACGCTCACAGGCAGCTCTTGTTAAACTTTCATTTTGAGTCCCTCAAACTTCCTCTTCTATCTTCATAATCCAGACAGTTTTAGTTTTGAGGTTCTGTATATGGGCTGCAACGATTGTTCCCCCCCACCCTCAGCTGCTGGAAGAGATAGTTACAAATGGGTAATTGAAGGACTGGGGGGTTGCTTAGAATGCGGTCAGACAAAAATGCCCACCAGTCTCTCAGAGGCTCACCCCTGCCAAGGGTTGTGACTCACAGCTCGGGACTTGCCCTCCCGGGGGCCATCTGTGAGATGGCACGGCTCAGACATTCCTGCTGCCGCACTTCCTACATGGCCATTTGCACACTGTGCCCCTTTGTGTACCTTCTACACAGTATGGGCTCTGTTGAGAGCTGTAGGAGGCACACAAGGTCTAAAGAGGAATGGGGCCAAGCCGGGGCTTGCAAAGGCTGCTGGAAACTGGACAAAATAATGGGATGTAGGACACGGACCAAAGGCTGGAGTGTGCGGTTAGGGAATGCCTGGCTCCATCCAGCTTTATACGGTTTTGTTTCAGGTTATTACCATCCCGGACTTTTTGTCAGAGACTAAAGAGAAATAAAGCGCTCAGAGGCAGAAAGTGAATTTCAGCCCCCTTCCATTTCTCTGTGATTGTCATGTCTTAGATGTTCCCAGTTATTTCTTGCGAGAGATACTTGGCTGGACTTAATCACAGCTCTTAGGTGGAAATCGGTCCCTAGTTGTTTCTCATACGTTGGATTTTTCTCTTCTAGCTAGACTCCAAGCTACTCCCCGTAAGGCCCAGGGCTTTGTCATTCCCAGAAGACCTCCTACCATAGTGCTGGGCACACAGCAGGTGCTTAATGCATACTGAATAACTGTGTCCTACTGGGTCAGCATCACAGCTCTAGACTGACTTTGTGCTAAAGCTAGATCATGTGGTGAAGGCCCTCATTTTACTCATGAGGCAGCACAGGGCAAAGAAAAATGATCACCCAAGGTTTGAACACAGTGAATAGCAGAGCCAGACCTCAATCTCAGGTCTTTTGAAACTAAATCCAACCCTGTCTTTCTGTCTATCATCTATCATAGGATGGAGACAGAAAATATTATGCTAAAGACCTTTAGGCTAAAGTCAGTGAAAAGGGAAATAGTTATTAGTCAGCTCATTGCTTGAGGGGTCTTACAATTTTCATGTCAGTTTTTTGAAGGACATTTTAACTGATATATCTTTAGCTTATTACATACATTTCTGTATGAGTTACATAAACATTCTCATACATTTATGTAATTATAAAGGTATATTTTTTTCTATCAGGAGTTCTGTCATAATCAATTGTTTAATCAGAATAAAAATGTTTCCTTTTTAGCTGAAGATCTAAAAATGGGATGCAAATCAATGCCAAGTGAGATAAATCTCTTAGAGGTAAGGCCTTATTGTTCTAATACCAACTCAACATGGATTTTTAACTTCTCAGTGACATGCATATTCATGTTCAAAGATCATCCTATCAAGGGAGCACCAGCAAGCATTCACTGGGTGCTCACTGGTTGCACTGCCTAGTTCTGACTGTCTAGTTTTGCCATTAACTAACTAGCTATGAGGCCTCAGGTACATACTAAAGAACCCAACATTTGTGAATGCCAACTGTGAGCCAGGAATCCTGAAATACAGTTTATATATGGTATTTCATTTAATCCTCATGACAGTCTTATGACTCACAAATGAGGATTCCAAGGAGGAGAAAGATCCTTAATCTACTCAAAATCATACAGCTAATAAATGGCAAAGCTGGGATGTGACCCAAACACTAATGACTCTGAAGCCCATACTTTCCGGGGAAGGGTGTAGCTCATGGTGGAGCACATGCTCAGCATGCATGAGGTCCTGGGTTCTATCCCCAGCACTGCCATTGATGATAATAACAATAATAAGATGAAAAATGTGCATTTCCCCACATTAAAAAAAAAACCGTATTTTTCCTGCAATACCAAAGGGCTTCTCAATCCTAGGTCATATCACCTAAGGAACTGGTATATAATATAGATGCCTGGGTCCCACCTCAGACCAATGACATCAGAATATCTGGGGATGGAACCTAGATTTTTAAAAATCTTCCTACGTGATTATAATATGCACCTAAAGTTAAGAACCTCAGTACTAGATGTGCTGACCTTTTCTTCAACTAAAAAGAGGAGTTAAGGTGGACAGTTGTAAGCTCCTTTCTACTTCTGTAGTCACAAAACTGTGATGCCAGTTGTGTGGGGCCGTTGCTCCAATTTGCACTTGGAGTGAGCAGTCATCACCCCCACCAGATACACTGCCAACTTTCTACTTAAGTGTAGGCTGTGAGTAAAATTGGTTAAACATCCAGGGCTAAGACTTCAAGCATACAATTGTTTCGTGTATTTTTGACATTTTATTTAGGTATATGTGTATGTATTTATTTATTTATATTATCAGAACAAGGCCCTAAAGCCCTAAAAGGATTCCCCCTGCCACTCATCTTTCTGTCTTCTCAGTATCAGGCACAGTTATTTTTGAAATCCCCACGGCTCCAAACTATTTTAGTGCTACTCTGGTACCTCATCACATCAAAACGCCTTTGGAAAAAGTTCATTACTTTTGACCCAGAATTCCTCTATTAGTGAGCTATTCTAAGGAGGGCAACAGAGAGCAGAAAAATCTTTATGAAGAAAAAATGCTCATTTCAGTATTATGTATTATACTGGAAAACTGGAAACCACTCCTATGCCTAACAGCAGGGGAGTGAGTTAGTAAATATGGCATGGCCTCGTCAGTGGTGAAATGGCCAGCACAAATGACAACAGACATATATTTTATTAAATTTTATTTTCTTTCGGGGGGAGGTAATTAGGTTTACTTATTTATTTTTTTAGAGGAGGTTCAATCTAGGAATTGAAACCAGGAGCTCTTGCATGTTAAGCATGTGCTCTACTACTTGAGCTATACTCCCCTTACAGACTTATAATGAGGTAGAAAAATATTAACACTTATGATGCTGAATGAAAAATGCAGGGCACCAAATTACATGGAGTTAATCTATGAGTCAAATTACATGTAGATGTGTCATCTCAACTATGTACTTATTTTTATAGAAAAAAAGTAAAAAGAAAAATACTCCCAGGCAAAGGCTAAAATACCTAAAATCGTTTTCACCATCAACCCAATCCTAAATGTCTGAAGAGGAGAATATAAAAGTGGTTCTCCCTGTCCCGAGAAGTTTCACGCCTGGTCCTTGGCCCCTAGGCCCGTGTACACAGAGGACTTGGAAACAGGGGAGAAGAAACATGAAATCCCAGGCCAAGTGAGTCTTCTAGGTGTGGGAAGCGAAGATGCATTTAAAATTGGAGTCAATATAAGGGAAAACCCCTGGCCTTTAATCTAGGACGCCGTTGGGAAGGTCACGGGGCTCACAGGTGAGCTGACTTACTGATGATCAAGGCCGCCATGTTCGGAGCATCCCCGCCGCCCTGCGCCGCGGGCGGGGAGGGGAGCCGGGCACGGGGCGGGGGGGGCGGGGGAAGGTGGAGGCTCGGCCGCGGCTCTGTGCGAGGCGAGGGCCCCCCTGCCCGCCAGGACTTTGGAGGTTATCAGCCCGGCGGAAGCAAGGTAGGCCCCGCGGGCGTAATCTGCAGCACGACGCCGGCCGGGGCGGGGGGAGGGGGGAGTTGGCGGCCGGGGGCCCGGGGGCCCCACCGAAGGCGGGAGCCGGGAGGGCCTCGTCCCGGCCTCCAACCCTCGTGGTCCCTGCATGCCTGTGCTCCTGTGCCTGGTTTTCCCTGCCTGACAAATTGAACCTTGTACTTTCTGCAAACGACCTTTGTTTGCTCAGCAATCGACCAGCAGCGGGAAGTTTGCAGGTGGCAGCCTGGCTGGTGGAGGGCCTTCCAGGTGATGGGGGGATCCTGGGGGGCCCCGGGGAAGCTGGTGACTTGGGCTGAACCCCAGGACCCTGCCCTCAGCTCTGAACGTTCCTCAGGCCAAGTTTTATAATGAAGGATGTCCTGGGCCACAATTCAGTGACCATTTCAAAAACCTTTACCCTCAAGAAGCTAATATGCTTTGGAAAACTAAGGTGATTCTTAACTTGTCTCACCCTGCTTCTTTCAGATTCAAAACAGGCCCCCTTTCTGCTGTTGTTAACTTCAGAAACCAAAGCAAGCTATTCCAGCTTTTGTTCAAAACAGGAAGGACTTAATCCACAATGGAGGTTTTGTTTTTCTAGGTTTGAAAATCTATTTGGAATTCACACAAATGCTTTTCACCTCAACACCTTTTGCCCAGACAGAAGCACAAAATGGCACTTCTCTTTCTTCTACACACTGCCTTTCAGGTATCTTGCATACACATCAAATTGTTCATCGTTAAACCTGTTCTTTTTCTTTCTCTGAGTTACTTATACCATCTTTGTTTAAGGTACCTCCATCTTCTTTTATGATCCCCCTCAAAACTTGCCAGAAGTGAGGATATAAATTTTTTTCTAGATTGCCTCAGAATGTTCTTTCAATCTGCCTGCCATCGTTTTTAGTTTTGTCATCTCTTTGGATGACATTCACTTTCAAGACTCCCAAAGGCCTACCCGGAATTTTGTAATGTGTAGGATCCCAGCGAGCTTGGTGCAGCTCGCCTCTCTCCCCTCAAGAAAGTGGAGCCAGTCGAATGTGTTACTGTTTCGAGTGAGTCACTCACAAGCTTCAGTACTTTTTTGTTAGTAACAACTGACTGGCAGCAGCACACCTTGCAGCTGCGGGGGCCCCACCCAGCGCCCCCAGCGCGGGCCCCTGGGTGCAGAGCTGCTGCTCTGGGATATGCTGGGACACCACAGCTCCTGAGTCATTTCTTGTTTTCCTCAAGCAGGAGCACAGATTTCCTTAATTCAAGTGTCCTGAGTGCTCAGCTCATTGTGCGGGAAAGCCTGACTTCAGTGCTTCCTTCTGTACCGCAGGAGAACTTTCTCATTTCCCTCGAGTGTATTTGTTCAGAGGTATCTGCCCATGGTGAGGCAAGTATTTGCAAAGTTACTCAGGAAGCAACTGGGGAAAACTCTCCTGGGGGTCAGAGGAAAGGCTGATTAGGAGGAAGAGAGCGAACATTTCTCAAACCTCAGCTGTGTGCCAAGCACTGTCTGGATCCAGGACCTGGCAGATGTTTTCAACCTTCCCTGCAGGCCTCTGAGGTCGGCACATTTATACCCACCTTCCAGCTGAGAAAACAGGCTCAGAAGGGCTAGAGGACTTGTTCAAGTTACATCGCTGTGAAGTGCTGAATCTTGGATTCTAACCTAGTTTGATAGATGATGGGGATTCTTCCATGTTCACTGTGAATTCTGTTCATAGAACGCCAGGCTGTTAATACACCACCACAGATTGGGAGGACCTGGCACCCTATTGTGCAGGCCTCAGGCAGGGGCTCTGAGACCAGGATGCCAGGGTTCAAAGCCCAGCCTTGTCACCAGGTGCATGACCTCGGACAAATTACTTAACTTCCCCAGGTGCCTGCTTCGTACGTCTACAAAATGGGGAGAGTTGTTGTGAGAAGCAAATTAGTCAATCCTGGCATGTCGGCCTTTAGCAGGTGTTAACTATCATTCTTCACTTATACCCCCCGTGTTATTTTATTGCTGCTGTCTTGCCCAAATGATGGTGTTTTTATGTCTGCCTTTCACTGAGAAACCATTCACTTGGAATGGCAGGCCTGCTAGTGGGGTCATCTTTGGAACTGCCCAGGGAGTTTTAAAAATATTGATGCCTATGTTTCCCTCTCCTAGAAATTCTGATTCAGTGGATCTGGGGAATAGCCTAGGAGTGGGGGAAGAGCGCTCTTAGTGGTTCTCAAAGTGGTTCCTGGACCTGTAGCTCAGTATATTCTCGGTGCTTGCTTGTTGAAAACACAAATTCCCAGGCCCCACTCTGGACCTATTGAATCAGATTCTTTTTTTTTTTTTCAATTTATTTATTATTTGGGTGGGGGTAATTAGGTTTATTTGTTTATTTTGATGGAGGTCTGGGGATTGAACCCAGGCCTTCTAGCATGCTAAGCAGGCACTCTACCACTGGGCTGTTACCCTCCCCCGAATCAGATTCTTGGGGAGTAGAGCTCAGCAAAACAAATCCGTCCAGGAGAGTCAGAGCCACTGCTCTAAGGGAAGGCAGTGCCCTGAGACCACCTCCTTCTAAATAAAAGGCCCAGAGACCGAGGCTGACCTAGAGGATCTATTCAATTCGTTTACACAGAGCAGTGAACCACTAGTACACTAGCCTCTCTAGAGCCCTAATATGCTGTAATTCCATCAGCTCATCCTCTCCCAGCTCCAAGGAGAACCAAGTCCCCCCCCCCAAGAAGTCTCTTTATTGAATGTCAAAGGACGGCAAGCTAAGATAGCCCGATCTGTACATTTTATGATGGGGATCATGACACCATGAACCAAAAATACTGATTTCCTCTGAACCTGTGTTATTCAGAGTCCACTGGCTACAGCCCTTCCATTCATCTCTTCACTCAGAGTAGCCCTGCCATCGGCCTGCAGACTCTAAACTCCGTCCCCTCTCCTGGACACTGTAGGGTGGGTACTGCTAGCCTTTGCCTTAGTTACTCTCCCTTTTCTCTGTTCCCTCCATCTTGTTTGTTCTCCCATTATCAGTCTTGTTGTATTAATAGACTTGAGAAGGTTTTAGTTGGATCTTGTAGGCCAGAGACTGTCCCTTCTAGTGACTCTGCATAACTGTTCTGACCCCTGACCTGATGCTCTGACACTCTCAGAAGCAGGGATATGTTTCCCTCTTTGCCTTGTAGAGTGACTCTCAGAGCACTCTCATTCTCAGCACCTGTGTCTTATTCCTGCTCCTTTAGCCATCATCAGTCTTTTGAAAATAAGAAATGTTTGTGTTAAACACTTGCCCTTAATGTTTGTCCAGATTCTGCAGAACTTGCGATCAAATGTCTCTCCAGTGTCGTACAATTTATCTTTCATTGTCTGATTAAAGAGAAAGGCTGTTGTCACTTCTAGTGGAGCAAATACTACCTGTGTGTCTTTGAGGCTGTAACTTCTCATAGGAAAAACACTCATGCTTGCCTGGTGCCTTGTGGAAACATCTGCTGGGAAACGTACAGTAAAACTTTATAATTTTTTTAAGGATTCATTTACTTCTAGATAACTTTGCCTCAGCTTTGCAAATGAGTGAGTGACAGAATCGCGAAAGCAAGGGCACGAGAACAACAGCAGAGCGTGGGGAAGAGAGCGGAAGGGAGCCGGCGTGAATGAGTTAGGAGGTGGGTGGGGCGGGGGGATAGACGGATCCAGGGGTTTCCAAAATCTAGGCCTAGGAGAAGCTACTGCAGGCAGTATTAAAGCCAGCCTTGACAGTTGGGGCGAAAAGGAGAACGTGACCAGTTCTGTTGCTCTGTAGCAGGATGTTAACGGGGGGGGGGGGGGGGTAGCTTTTCCTCTTGCTGCAGAATTTCAGCCGACCCCTCAAAGCTAAGAACGGAGGGATTATCAGCCACTCCACATTCTGTGGAGGGCAGCAAAACCATCCACACAGAACTTGCTAAGCAGCAACCCATAAAATGGGGCCTAGGGCCCCCGAGCCTGTCACCTCAGGGTGCAGGGAGGAGGGGAGAGGGTTGATGAGGAGGACGAGGGTGGTGAGTTGTCAGTACGCTGAGAAGAGGAGTCTCCATCTCAAGCCAAGTGGAGGGAGCTTCCAGAGAACCACGGGGAAGAGGTGGGGTGCCTCCCAGGAGGAGGGGCTGACAAGCAGAGCCCTGGAACCTGTTCGGCCCCATGCTGTCACAGGACTGAGACAGACATGGGAGAGGCTCCGCAGGAGGGCTTGACCTGTGTCCCCAGGAGTTCAGGGGGACTGGAGCCTGACTTCGTGTCTGTGATATAAATTGAAAGAAAGGCTTCAGCATAGGCAGGGTGATGCTTGTGTGTTAAGCTGTCCTCTGACCCACACTCCAGAGGCAGCCCCCACTGGATACAGTTCTCTCTCTTTGGGCACCATCCGAGGCTTTGCTAATTAGCATAATGAATGCATAAAATGGATTTGTATGTGTGTGAAATGAATAGGATTCAAGTTTTGTGACTTGGCCCTATATCTGCAACTCTCCTCACACTTGCGTGAACTGAGTGTAGACGTGGGGGCCTGTAGCCTGTGCCCTAACAGGTACCGGAGGCTCAGTTCCTCCATGGCCCTGGAGCTACCACCTGGTTTGAAGGAATCTGGAGGTCTGTTGCTAAACCTCTAGTTGATTTGAATCTTACCTCTCGAATACCATGATGTTTCCCTTAAGTGAATCTTTTCTGCAAAGACAAAGTGCTTTCATGGTAACCTGATAGCAGAGTTATGAAGAAATAACCCGCACCTACCTCTACACATTGGTAGCTCCTGTCACCTCCCACAAACAACCCAGTGGTCGTGCCTGGCCAAATTGGTCTAGGATGGCTCAGAACGCTGAAACTGACCTGGAGAAATCTCCAGGGGAGACCCCAGGTGAGGGCTGGAGCTGCCGGGGACAGGACAGTGGACTGCAGTGCTGGGTGAAGCAAGGAGGTGTGTTCACTGTGGGTCCAGTGGAGACTTGGAAGGAGACCCACCCAAGAAGATGGGGTGCTGTGCTCCTGACATAAAGTTGGGTTCTTTTCAGGGGCGCAGTGGGTAGAGGGACTGAGGGAAGAGTTGTTAGGAGGCAGCCAGTGGGTGAGACCCTTGGCTGAAGAACCATGTGGTTGGAGGTCTTCAAAATGCTCCCTGAGCAAAGAGCAATCATTTGCACATCTGCCACATGAGTCCGTGAAGCCAACCTGACCCTCTCGTCCCCACCTTGAAGGAGCCGGGGCCAGCAAAGTGAGTGGCGGAGCATGGAAGAATCAGGTGGGGAACTAGTCCAGAGGGTAGCCTCCTTTCTCCCGAGTGCCCCTGGGCCCTTCCGCAGGCTTCAGATGAGAAAAAGCTTTATATTAAATGAGAGATTAAAGCTTGGCTGTGACACTGGACTTCCCATTCCTAAAAATGAGATGTTACTTAATACCCGAAAGTGACCAGAAAAGCTTTAGGATACGCCCAGCGTTTCACCCCCAAAAGTTGAAGAATAATTCAACAGAGGGGGCTTAAAAGGATAATGACGAAAGGAAAATTAAGTTGTTTATTTTTTGTATTCAGCTGAGTCCAGCTTGATCAAGGATGTACCATTCATTATTGAATGAAAGGGGCTTGGTATTTTTACTGTAATTTTCCAAATTATTTAATTTTTTATATCATTAAGTAGAAATGAAGGGGTGGCAAATTTGTTTTCAAACTTATTTTTTAAAACCACCAATTAAATAGCAGTGGGATGGAGGGCTTAGGAGACATGTGTTAGTCACCCATTGCTGCTGTAACACATTACCGCAAATAGAGACACAAACTTACATTTTATGGCTCAGGAGGTCAGAAGTCCAAAATGGGCTTCGCTGAGCTAAAATCAAGGTGCAGACAGGGCTGATTCCCCCTGGAGGCGCCAAGGGGGATCTGTCTCCTTAGGTTCCCAGCTTCTAGAGCCTGGACGCCTTGGACTGAAGCTCCCTCCCCCACCTTCAAAGCCAGCAGCAGGGCCTTTTCCAACCTCTCTCTGACTCCACCTCTCCCTTACAAGGATCCTCGTGACTATAGGTTTAACACCCAGATAATCCAAAATAATCTTTCACTTCAAGATCTGTTCAAGTTAATCATACCTGCAGAGTCCTTTTACCACGTAAAGTGATACAGTCACAGGTCCCAGGGATCGTAGAGTGGACATCCAGGGAGTGCAGCTGGGGTCACTGCTCTGCCTGTCACAGGAAAGGCCCAGGTACCTGAGCTGGGCTGTGGTTCATCCCTCAGAGGACCCCCTCACCCCTGCCTGCTGGTTAGCCAAGCAAACTGGTAGCTTGAGGAAAGACTGTGTAATCTTGGGGACAGTACATAATCTATCCATACTTCAGTTTCTTCACTCAGGAAATTATAGAAGTGGCTGTTCCTGAAGTGTCTTCCAGATCTAAACCCTGTGCTCCTCTCCTCTTTGGCAAAATAAGCATTTGAAGAAGGCTGGTTGCTTAACCTGAGAAACCAAACTGGTGTTGTTCCAGTGCATGCTGCCAGCCCCGAAGCCCCACCCTGGGCGGGGGAGGCTCTGACAGCCCACACGGTGGGCCTGGGAGGAAGCAGGAGGCCCTCTGCTTTCCCAGAGGCAGAGGAGGGAGCCCAAGGCACAGGTGGGAGGTTCCAGCTGAGGGGCCTTTCCGAGGGGAGGCAGTGCGTCGCTCTGTCTTTCTGCTGAGTCACCATCAAAGGCCTCAGGTGATGGTGCCAACCTCAGAGATGGCTGCTGACTCAGAACGGCCCTAGTGGTCCAGGGCAGCCCTGCGGAGTGAGTCACAGCCCTCCCAGGTTGCTGCTCGCAAGTCAGCACACGGGCGCCCTCTGATCTCCTGGGGCCTCAGGCTCTTAGAACAGCAGTTCTCTGAACACTGGAGTTGGAAGGACCCTCAGACACCCTCTCACCCATGTCCTTCGCTGTCATGTGATCTCGAGCTGGTGTGTGCTTTGGCTTTCTAGCTACTCCTATAAATTGCACTGTTTTAGTGGCCTACCTGTCTCTTTGGCCTAAAAATTAAGGTTCCCTTTGCACTCTCAGCCCCATGGGCTTCAGGGAGACACCCCAGCTTCTCAGGACTCCTCTAGGGCACCCATACCCTCTGTTTTCAAAGTAGTGCCATCTAGCAGCAAGGACTCTGGGCGGACATCAGGAAACCAGGGCTTTCTGTTCCTGTCCTCTGAGCATCGGTGGGGCATTCTGCAAGTCACACCATCCCTTTGGGCCACACTGGAGCTTAGCTGTATTTCCTCCTAAGTCCCTTCCTGTGGTGATACGAGAGAATCAGGGTAGATCATCCCGAAAGTCCTCTGTCACAGATTCCTGAATATGGCGTGTCTGGCTCAGCCTAGGGAAGACCACGGCTGCCCCCAGATGCAAGCCTTCCTTGGATTAGTCTTTTCCTGTGGCTAGAGCCCACCATGCTGTCCTCCTTCCAGGAAGCTCCTGATCCAGCGCCTCAGGAACGCCCAGGCTTTCTGCGGAGGGCCCCTGTCCTCCCCTGAGCGGGTTTGTCAGTCCTGCTCCTCCCACTAGACCAGATGGTCACCTCTACACGCAGACCCCCTGGTGTTGGGGGGTGTGGTCAGAGGTGTGACGTGGAGACCGGACACTGAACTGTGACTTACTCTTCATCCCAGTGACAGGCCTAGCATTCTCCTTCCTAGTTGGGCCTGTCTGACCAGACCAGCGCTGGGGTCGCTGTGTGTGTGAGCGGGAGAGGCGTCTGCCTACGTGGTGGTAACCCCGAGGGCGGGCATTGGTGCTGCTCAGTGCGTGGCTGTCACCTCTGTCCCCAGAGCCTCTGGAGCACCCAGAATCCCTACCCTCCCACCCATTCCACCTCTCCAGGGCCTCTGTGTAAGGTCTTGTCCCCCTAGCCACACTTTGCCAGGGTTCCAGAACCTTCTTGGCTCCTGTGAACCACGCAGCTACTCTCTGAATGAGAGCAGGGTTGCCCTTTGCCACATCCATTTCAGAGTCACCCGGCATCTCCTGTTTACTCTAAAAAATGAGCGATCTTTTTTTGCTTATCCAGCAAGGAAAAGCGTTTATGTATCTCACTGGGTTAGGCACTACTCTCACGTGTGCAGAAGGAAACAACACAAATTATGTGTGTTGTAAACTAGTTTCCCGTAGTCCAGGCCCTCCGCAGAGGGGACCTCATGGAGAGGGTCTCCCTTGCTCCCGCGTGTGTGCTCAGCTGCCAGAGGGGAGAAAGGCCCATTGTTCCCGCCGCCACGTGCTGGGTGTTCCCCCTGGGAGGTAGAAAAGCGCCTGGAGATCGGATCGTCTTCTGCCTGCTGTTCTGTTTGGTTTTGTTTCTGCTCTTTTCTTTTTTGCTGTACCTCCTGGCTAAGGCCCCCAGCCCTCCCGAGCCGCACTGAGTTCTTCCTGTACCCTTTGCACAGCGAACGCTTTTTGTGTGCCTTTGATGTCTGCGCTCACTTCTGGGGAGAGGAGTGAACATCTCCCACCTGCTGGTGTCGGGCAAGGGCAGAGGGAGTGAACAAAGGCACGTTGGGGGCAGGGCCCGGGTCGCAGGGCAGGGTCCCCCCTCCACCCTTCCCCGAGCCTGGATGGGAAGGGGGGCTGCTGCTCCCCAGGGAGTGTTGGGGTTGGGGGCAGGGCTGGGCCAGCCGGCCGCCAACATCACCAGTGTCGTAGGTTTTCAGAGCACCCAGCCCCGCGGAGGCTCCCGGGAAGAGTCTCGTAGGAGGAGCCAGGAAATTCTGATCAGCCCCGCCTCTGACACCCTGTGACCCCGCGCAACCCTGCACCTCCCAGGGTGAGCCTCCCTGCCCCGAGTGGGGCCGTAACTCTCACCCCGCCCGCCTGCTTCCTGGGGCTGAGGGTGTGAGGCGCTAACACAGCCGTCTCCGAGGAAACGCTGGGAGAAGCAAAAGGCCTTTGTGAGTCAAGGGGTGGGAGTCTTTGCTGGGTCCTTCCCCACGATTTACCCGCCACCCCAGGTCCCTTAAGCATCTGGTGAGCTCGTGCTGCCCCCTAGTGGCCAAACTGCTCCTCATAATTTATTTCTTTCCAATTAAATGTCAATTCTCTTAAAATCGTAAGAAAAATTATTAAGGATGAATGTCATAATAACCCAGCCTGAATTAGATCTATTCCTATACCAGTGCAGTCGTAAAATATATTTTGAAATATTTTTTAGTGGAGGAAGTGGCCCACGAAGGTAAAAATGAATAAGGCAGCCCTGGACCCCAGGTTGGAGGCATGTCCCAGCCTGCCCTTCCTCAGGCGGCTACGAGGCGGCTGGCTGGTCCTCCAGTCCTGCGGGGAGGCCTCCCTGGGGACTGATGGTGGCCACTCGTGAAGGCTTCCCCCAGAAGGGCCCATATTTCCCCCCAAAATGATAAGCGATCAGATGGAGAAACCAAAGCAACTGGGCAGCTTTACTTCAGGCTTTAAAAAGCCCTTTAAAACCCCCAAAGATTACAAAACGCCTTGATGAAGAGCCCCCTCCCTCCTTGCTGACACTGATGGCCTGGAGAGAAATTAGGGCTCCTGCACATTCACAGTAACAAGTGAGCACTAACTGCTGGGCTCCCTGTTCGTGGGACATGTTCTCACAGACTGCTTACTGCAGCCCCCCAGTGCCCTTATTTTCACATGAAGAATTTGGGGTCTAAAAGGTCACATGCTAGTGGAACCATAGCTCGAATCCAGGAATCCTGGCTTCAGACCCCTTGCCCTTCTCACCACGTAAGTGCTAGGAGTTGAATGACTCCCTGCCCTGCATGGTGGGGAGGGGAAAAAAGCCAACAAGCCCTTCCCCTCCATACCTGTGGAATTAGCAATCCAGTCAACGGTCATCCTTTAGTCATGGTGAATAATCAGCTGAACACTCGTGCCCTTTGATCTGGTTACCCGCTTTCCTTTTCCTTTCTCATCTGACAGAGATTCCTGGAGAGCCTTGGACATTCCAGATAGTCCTCCACACCCCATGCACGCCTCTTCCCAGGCCCCCTCCCCTGCGGGTTTCCTTTTAGACTCAGCTTCCTGGCGTTGGGCCTGGGATGAAAGGTTGCTGGGCTTCTGAAGGCTTCCCCCCATGCGCGCCCCCACCCCAAGCTCCAGCCTGTGTCCTCTCCTCCTCCTCAGTAGGCGGGCTGGATGATGGGCAGAACTGAGAATGTCACATGGTGCCAGTGAGCACAGCACTGACCTGCGTGGAGGGTCTGCCAGTGGAGGGGCAGGTGGGCAGCTGTGTGAGTCACAGAGGCCCAGGAGGGCAGTGGACAAGCCATCAGAGGTGCTGGGTTGCTGAGCAGGGAGTCTGATACCCGCAGTGCAGGGAAGTGACACAAAGACAGGCTTCTTCCCACACGTGAGAAGTGAACATTCGGGCAAGTGCGCTGGAAGCCTTCTTCCAGATCTTTCCTCTCTGGGGTGGAACTTAGAGTGTACATGGGTTCTCACCCAGGCCAGACAAGCTCACCATTTCATAAACATCTCTGCGTGCCAGCCCCTGGCCTTCTTGCATATGTCAAATCATTTTACTCCTGTGAGGTGGGGATTACTTGCCCGGCTTTCCGTATTAGGAAATTGAGGTTCAGAGAGGCTGAGAGATTTGGCCAAGATCTCAAAGCTAATCAGGAGAGGATCAATTCAGGGCATGAGATAAGCTACAGAAAATGCTGCACCCTTGAGACCACAGTGTGCCTGACCCAAGACACCTCTGGATGCCTTTCTGCTTTGGGGCTGAAGGGAGTCCTGCCTACATGTTAGGTGAATGCGTATGATCTTCCCACTGATGGGATTTCTAAATTGAGTGATTGGATAACTTAGTTCTGTGCACATGTGCTTGCGCCCAACGTTGGCCTTTGTCCCAGTTTCCTGTTCCCTTCCTCCACTGCACATGAAGGCCAAGTCCGGACTGTCAGTCCCTGTGGCCTCATTTGTCTGCCACAGATGTCTGGGCAGCTGTGGGCAGCAGACCAAGACAGTGGAGAGAACACGGGCTCTGGAGCCAGGCAGGCTTTGGTTTAAATTCCACCTCTGCCATATTTTCAGGGAGAACTACTCAAGATTTTAGGATGGGGACCAGGGGCTTACAGTCAGAATCCTGTGGTCTCAGCCGGCGTCTGGGTAGCGGAGGAGGTGGGAGCCTGGGCCAGACGCCGGAGCAGGCCCGGTGTGAGCCCACTGCTGGCAGCTGGTAGCCCTCAGCTCCAGGGACACAATGTCAGGGCCCAAATACGACTCAGGTGGCCCTGTTTTTCCAAGTTCTCTCCCACACCCTGGTCTAAAACTCACTTTTAAGGCTCACGGTAACCATCCCTGGGAGGGGATGACAATTTACAATGTGATAGAAAAACAGCCTGAAATTGGGGGAAGCATTTGCATGGAGCTCACCAGAACCCACACTTTACACCTGCTCCGTGACCTGTTTTCTCGTCTTTAATGTAGAAAGTTAATGATAACTAACACGGCTGCACTGTGCACTTTCTACCTAAGTTCACACATTCTATGCTCACAATAGCCTGGTTCCCGTTTTCCCAGGGGACAGGCATGTGGGTCAGGTCACCGGCCCAGGGTCACACAGGGTGAAGGGTGAAGCTGGACTGTGAACTCGGGCAGGCAGGCGGCAGGTCCCTGCTCGGGGGCCTCTGCACCGTCCAGGTTCTGGTGGGAGTCACGAGGCCTTCCTCTTAGGTGTGAGGGCAGGAGGGAGATTTCCGGCGTCAGAAGCTTCTGGCACAAAAAGCACCAACTGAGTTAATGCTCCTTCCCTTCCTGGCCTCGTGGATCTGGGAGGAGGGAGGGCGCAGCCCACCTCTCAGCAGAGGTGCCCAGTCAGGCTCTGAGGGTGGAACGAAAGGGCGGGTTCTGACAAAGTGGTGGCAGGAGGGAGGGGAGGGAGCGCTAGAAATAGAGGTGTGTGTGCGCGAGGCCAGGGCTACTGTTTCCCTGGGGCCAGGCCTGCGCGCCAGGCACCACTATACTGACTGTGGTTCAAGGCCGCGAGCAGGGCTCTGGATCCTCCTACCCCTGGCATCACGATGTCGGCCTCAGCGCTCCTCCCGGCACCGGGAGCCCCAGATGACTGGGAAACCGCTGGTGGGGAGGAGGGGCCCCCTATCGCCCCTTCCAGCGCTGAGAGGACTGAGGCTACCCACTGGTGGGGGCGTTGGGGGAGGCTGGCGTGAGGAAATAGAGCTGTTCTGGTCCAGGCTGAAGGTAGCCCAGGCCCACGTCCAAGCGGGGGCTGCCCCACCCCTGCTCTGGCTTGAGTCAACCACCAGCAAATGGAGAGTGTTTCCCAGAACCAGAAAGAAGCCTCTGTAGGGGCAGACGGAGCCCAGCTCTCCGGTGGAAGGTCTCCAAGCCCGACGGGCATGATTCCGCCAGAACCCAGCTTCTCCAACCCAGGCCGTCCGGGTGATGGTTACTGAGGTGCCTTCATCTCTGTTTATCAAGATCACCCCGGCCAAGGCCAGGTGTACCTGGGCCAAAACAAGCAGACCTTGACCGGGCAGCATACCAATGTATCGGTTTCACCATGTTCTCTCTGAATGTCCCTCAGCTCAGTTGATACAGCATGATCTAGATGGTTTAAGATGACAGATGAACGGCCACTCCCTGCTCCGATGTTAACTCTGTCCGTGGGCACGGCCTGCATAGCCAATGCACCGCCAAGCGAGGCAGTTTCCAGGTTAACCCCACAAAGTAGACTCATTGGATCCTAGTGGCTTGGGTGTTTTGGGAGTGGTTGTTTAAAAATCCCATCCACTGCTTCAATTTGCTCTGCTCTTTGTGAGGACAGTCATAACCCCAGACTCCGGGAGAAATTAACCCAGTGTCCTTGTTTGGTTTCATCCCATGTGACCAGCTGAACCGGGCTTTTCTTGTTCAAGATTTGCAAAGGGTAGTTGGGACCCTGCTGCAATCACTGGCATTTCAGAAGGGTTCTTGAAGTGACAAAACAGTTCCCTTGCACTCTCGACGTTTTCATCACTGATGAATGTTTGTGAAGTGCCCACGCCGGGGTTGCTTGCCAGTTCTGAACCCAGATAAAAGGGATGCTTCCTTATTCTGTTGTGGGCGGCGGGGGCGGGGGGATTGTCAACTCTGTATCTTTTAACTTCTGAAAGCTGCCTTTTTCCTAGGGGAAAAAAAATGTAATTTTCTTTTGCTAAGTAAAGAGTAAAGCTTTTGCTATTGCATAGTATTTCTCCATTTATCATTTGGGTTTCCGGACAGTTCTTGCTTTCTGAAACCCTCCAATTACCTTATTTCTTTGCCCTAAAAATACTTAGTCAGAGTCAGTTGAACATCAGTTGAACCCATGATTGTGGCAACTTGTGAATTCAACAGATGGTTTCATTTTTTCCGACCCATTCTCTCCCCCTTTTTCACTCCACCCAAGAATAAATCATGCAGATACCACATTGCTGGGGTGAGTCACGGGGACTCCATCACTGACTGAGTCCTCAGCCATGCGCGGTTTAACACTGACACCTCGTGGTCAGGAGAGGCGACCGGCTCCGCCCTCACCATCTTGCACCCCTGGGAGAGCAGCGGCTGCTGGCTGGTCTTAAGGAGCAGGTGGTTAGAACAGCTTGTGAGGTCCCTAGAGGCCTCAGGGTCCTTGGACACTAAAGACCACGTTATGTCCTCTCCCGGGTGTGAGGCTCTGGGCTGTGGACTTGGCTTTTGCCTCCTGTTTGAGACAGAGAACCAGGCTGCCTCAACAAAGACAGTCCTTCCCTGGGAACTGGATGCCTGGAAAAGGTGCATGAATGGCTCCAGGCCTTTGCAGAAACGTTTAGTCAGTGCAGGAGCGCCTTTCGTGGGGCGCTGGGGTTTAATCACCTCCCCGTTCCCAGAGCCCGGCCCATTGCCTGACACTCAGTAAATACTCTGTAAAGTCTTGTGAACTGACTTCAGTTGGTTTCTGTCATCCGCGGGCGTGTGCTGAGCACTGACTGTATGGGGTCGCCGGTTCAGAGTAGGCCTCTCGAGTTCGCATAAAGGGCAGTCCCAGCTCTGACTGGAGTCAAGTTGGAGAATTAGGCCGACACAAGAGACGACACTTGATGGTGGTTTCATTGCTCAAGGAATAACACAGGCAGCAGGAGGCACCGGTGTCTGGGGGAAAGGAGAGCTCCTCCGAAGCCGTGACCTCAGGGTCAGCTTCTCTGACTGGTGGGAGTCGGGCTGGGCCTTTAAGGAAGTGATCACAGTCAAGTCCGTGGAGTACCTCCTACCCCGTAGCAGTGTGCTTTATGCGAGTCATGAACTCTCACCGCATTCATGCCGGGGATGTGTTATCATTGTCTGCCCACAGATGAGGAAGTACGGGCGCAGAGGAGTTAAGCAATTCTATCCGAGGCCGCACGGCACTGAGCAGGACCAACAGGCTTCGAGTGCAGGTGAGTCTTACTCCAGAACCCATGCCCCTTCCCCCACCGCCTGCCAAGGAGGAAAGATCTCAGAGTTTATCAGGTACATTTGTACCTTTCTTTGGGCTTAATTTGAAGCAGCTTCCAAAGCAAGCTGCTACTGCTTCTAGGAAGCCAGGGCCACGTGGGAAAGAGCTGGTGGCCCCAGGTTCTCTGAGCGCGACACTGAATGGGGTGGCAGTGGAGCCACAGGGTTACTGGGATCGAGCCCCAGACTGGCCAGCCTGCAACCGGAGGGCAGGCTGGGCTGAGGTGTGGGCGTCAGCACGACTGCTGGGCAAGGTCCTGGCGGCACCCAGCTGGTAGTCGGCATCCCCTGCCGAGCTCCCTAAAGACCTGACGATTTCAAATCTTATTATGCGGACACTTTAATAAAGAGGCCGATGACTCCAGGCTTTATATGGGAAGATCTGATGAAAATGGGGCGCCAGCAAAGCTGTGCAGGCTGATACACAGTTTAGTGGTTAAGTATACAAACAAACTGGGTTTGAATCCTGGCTCAACCACTTACTAGCTGTGTGAAATCACTTCCTCATGGGTTCCTCACCATCACACCACCATAGGGTTTTTGAAAGATGCTCAATGAGTCAATATATGAGAAACAGAATGGTACCTGGAACATAGTGCCTGCATAAAGTGGGGTTGGTGTGTTTACTCTTCTGCAAGCAGAACTTAGCAAAGGTTCAAGTCTGAATTAAGAGCCTAAATAAGGCTTAAGTAGACATGTATAGAGATACTGTTGCCCCTTGGGAAACAAACAAATCCTTATTGTGTTCCGAATAAGGTTTGAGAGTCAGCTGATGAGAGATTGCGAGATCTTCATCACTTCCAGCCAAATGGTGACCTCTAGTGGTGGTAGTACTTATTGCTGCCTTGTACTGCAGATTAAAAGGCTTGTCAGGAAAGAACAGATTGTCAAGAGTCAGGGAACTGATCTTGAGGGAGGGAGGGTGTCCTGGACCAAAGGACAGTTCTTCTGGAAATTTCAGCCACGAGAGCCCTAAGAACTGGCAGTGTAGTTATCCTGACCTTCGGAAGTCACTTCATCCCCTCCAAAGCCAGTGCTGACGAGAAAGCCTGAGAGCTGCTTGTTTTATTCTTCCGCAGAACATTCACATGGTGGGATCTTTTGAAAAGTCACACGTGCAAAGGAAAGTCTTAAAGTGTTCACCTGAAAGGATACATAAACTAGCTCAAAGGGGCTCTCATTGGCCACATTTGGGATAATTTGAGCAAAAAATTACATAATAATATTAATGAATTATAACCCACAAAATGAGTCCATAGTGATACACATGAACAAATGAATAAATGAAAAGCTCTTCCTTTCAGTGGGATTCCAACTAATACATGTAGAAGGAATAGTAGAATTAGAAAATTGTTTTCAATAAATGTTTCTGGCAAAATTATCAATGTATGCCAAAATTAGCAGTCAGAATTATGATGAAAAATATATCTTAATGTATCTTATCAATTACAAAGGTTAAAATGGTAACATTTAATTAGAGGACACTGGCAGACACCTCCCTAACTGATGACCAAACTTAGCACCATCAGTGCTAACAAATCGACATGACAAAACCTCACCTCTGTTGTATTCCTGCCCCAAACACAAAACCCAAATCTAACCGCAAAGATATATCACACAAACTCCAATTAAGGGACATTCTACAAAACCACTGTTTTACACCAGGAGGGAGGAGGGAAGGAACCCTGTAGCAACAGACCAGATTCAGAGGATTCATACAAAAAGGTGTAGAAGCAATGACATTACAATTATCAGAGTTTGATGGCTCACTAAGAGGAACCTATACTTCTTAGGGGAGTGGCTCATTCCTGGGTTGAAGCAGAGAAAGTACCAGGTGAGCCTGGATAATTTTGTTGTACAGGAAAGTAATGTGATGCCCGCAAACTAAGTGGGGGGTGGGGCATATTGAAAGATCAAAGGAGCTGGCTCACAGGAGTTTCCACTGGCCTAATCTGGAATGCTTTCAGCATCATAAAAATGATAGGAACAAATTACAACACACTGAATTTTAAAAACTGGTAAATCCATAGATACTTTTAAAAATTAAAAAGAGGTGGAGAAGGGAAAGATTTTTTTTTTACAGAAAAATGTTTAAACAAACTTGAAATAGAAAAATCACCATCTTCCAACCACTATGGCAAAAAAAAAAAAAAAGACAAAAGCAAAAGAACTTGATTCAGGCAAGACCTTTAATGGATGCTAAAGCCACTGGTAAAAACTCTCAAAGAACAGGAAGTTCACACAGTCTTCATGTATAACCCCAGAGTACAGATTAAAGTTACCTCTATAGTGGAGGCGTTTGGCGGACACCGCCTCAGTCAAATGGTCAAACTTAACATCACCAATGGTGAGGCAAATTGATGTGAGCGCTCTTGGTGATACCCTGGAACATGGTATCATCTATGTAGTATGCCTCCCAAAAATGTACAACATGAACCTAGTCACAGGGAAGTTTTTAAATGAATGCATCCTAAGAGATATCCAGCTAAATACGGTAGGTAATCTCTGGTTGGATCCTGTATCAACCAACCCACTCACAGGTATAAAAAACATTACTACAAAGGTCTGGAGCCAAATACAAACTGTGTATTACAGAATTGTGTCAGTGTTAACTCTCCTGAGTGTGATGGCAGTTGTGACTGTGTAGGCAGATGTCCTCAATCCTTGGTGTTACATGCTAAAGTACTTAGGGGTAAAGTAACTCAAATAGTCCAGAGGAAAGAGAGAAAAAGAAAAATGTATGTCTGCATACGTAGGCATAGAGATATGAAGCAGGTATAGCAAAATGTTAACTATTAATGAATCTTAGGTAATGAGTATAAGGGTATCAGTTGTACTACTATTAAAAATTTCCTTAGACGTTTGAAATTTATCAAACTGTAATAGTGGGAAAAGAAAATCTCCCCCAAACAAAAAACAGACAAAAGTATCAGAATGATGACAGACAGACTGAGGAACTGTTACAGATGGATGGAGACTAAAGGCAACATGTGATTAGATTGGACTAGGAAAAGGTAGGAAAATGGGCAATATTTGAAAAAGGTCAATAGATTATAGTTTGGGGCCAGTTATGTTAATTTCCTGACTTTGGTAACTACATTGTGGCTGTGTAAGATTAATGCCCTTGTCTCTAGGGAGTATGCACTGAAATACTTACCGGGAAAGGGACATCATGACTGCAGCTTCCTCTCAAGCAGAGCAGAAAATCCATTACGTAGACATACATGTGGAGAGAGAATGGGGGGAGAAAGCACATGTGGTCACATGTTAACACCTGGGGACTCTGAATACAGGAATTATTTGTAGGATTTTTGCAACTCTTTTATGTATGATTATTTCAAAATGAAAACGTTTTTTAAAATGTTGACTCGTTTCTATTAACATCATTTTTCCTGTGTCACTGTAGTGAGTTGGATAGTTACCCCCTAAAAAAATTCATGTCCACGTAGAACCTTAAAATGTGACCTTATTTGGACAGCATGTCTTTGTAGATGTCATCAGTTAAGGTCGTGCTGGTTTGGAGTGGGCCCAAAATCCAATGCCTGGTGTCCTTGTAAGAGGGGAGGACACAGGAAAAGGCTGCAGGAAGATGGAGGCAGAGAATGCAGTGACGCAGCTACAAGATACCTTAGTCTGAAGCCTCTGATGATGTTAATAATGATAATACCATTATTATTTAACATTCACCTCAAGCCTATCATGGCACTAAATGCAGTTACATTATTTCCGTTACTCATAGCATCTGAATTCAGCAGGTTCAATGACTTTCTGCAGATGGGAAATGGAAGCTCAGAGTGGTTAAGTAGTGTGTGCAAAATTAGCCTGCTAGTAGGTAGAGGGGCTAAGCATTGACCCCAGACAGTCTGACTGCATGAGCCTCACCATTTCCAGTCCAGTATTATTGTTCATTACTCCCTGCATGAGCCTCTCCAGCCAGAACAGACACATCTGGTTTCTCCCAGAGCACCCTCCAAGCTGCTCTGAATCTACACCTAGAACCTTGCCTCGGTAGGACACTGCCTCCTCGTCCTTGTCCTATTAAATCCTTCCCATTATAGGCCCAGCCCATGTTCCCTATCCTCTATGAACTTTGCAAGGCCCCCTAGACCACAGGCGTCCCTCTTTCTTCTTTAACTCAGCCCTCAGTGTGCTGCTTGCTTGGCCCTGAAACATACTCAGGATCACTCTGGATGTATTTGGCTTTTTAAAAAAAATGGTTTTGTCTTCACTTGGGTAGCAAGTACCCTGCAAACAGATATTAATTGTAAGTAGGTATTTGGTATATGTCTAGACATCAAGACTTTCCCTGACCTTATTTCTCTAGGCAGAAACCCATCATGGAAGGCTTCATGAGGTATATATGCAATTACAGTAGAACCTTGACATTGGCAGTTTGACTATTTTCAAGTTGAAAGTTCATTTGCTGACTCTCAATTTCAATTGTGTATAAAGTGTAGTCTGTTACATCAAAAAGAGAACAGATAACAAATGTTGGGGAGGATGTGCAGAAAAGGGCACCCTTCTATACTGTTGGTGAGAATGTAAATTGGGGCAGCCACTGGAAAGCAGTACGGAGGTTCCTCAAAAAACTGAAAATAGAACCACCATATGATCCAGCAATTCTACTCCTGGGTATATATCTGAAGAAAATGCAAACATTGATTCAAAAAGATACATGCACCCCAGTGTTGATAGCAGCATTATTTACAGTTGTCAAGATAAGGAAGCAACATAAGTGTCCATCAACAGATGACTGGATAAAGAAGATGTGGCATATTATTATCAGGTAAAACAAAAATATGAAATCTTGCCGTTTGCAACAACATGGAAGGACTTGGAGGGTATTATGCTTAGTGAAATAAGTCAGAGAAAGACAAATACAATGTTATCACTTATATGTAGAATCTAAAAAAAATAAACTAGTGAATATAACAAAAACAGACTCACAGATACAGAGAATAAATTAGTGGTCACCAGTGGCGGGGGGAGTGGGGAGGGGCACAGGTCGGGGAGGGGATTAAAAGATACAAACTGTTATGCATAAAATAAGCTACAAAGATATACTGTCCAACACAGGGAGTATGGCCAGTGTTTTATAATGACCATAAATGAAGCACAACCTTTAAAAATTGTGAATTGCTGTTGTACACCTGAAACTGATACATCAACTACACCTCTGTTTCTCTCCCCTATATATGTAGACATATATATATATTTTTTCTATTTTTATACGGAAAACACAGCTCAAAAACAAATATAGTCTGTAGGGGTGGAAAGCTTGGCTAACCAATTTCAACACTAGTCTTGGTTGCAGTTATGAGTAAAACTTGGTTGGTTTGGAAAGGCCCACAAGAATAATGCATTTGAGCAGGAAATTAGTTTTGTCGTTCCGGGTGGAATATTGAACCTCATGGTGGCTTAGATTTATGATGTACCTTGTGTGCTGTACAAAGATCTGACATGTCATATGCTCTATATAGAAACTGGAAGGACCCATCTGTGGAACTTCCTGCACGTGCTCCAACGGCGCAGGAACCGCTCAGGTGAGAAACTGCTGATGAGGAAGGTGAACTGCGTTACGCTGGGTCAAGCGGGGGCGAGGTGCTGGGCACGGCGGACGGGCTGGTTTGCAGCTGGCCCTGGAGCCTGGACGAGCGATGCCACACTCACAGCTTTGGGGACGCGGGCAGGTCTTGGACCATCCTCTGAGATGTCAGGGGTCTTTTGAAAGGACCAGGCAGATAATATCAATGAGCAAAAGGAGCAGGATTCAAGAAAAACACCAGTGTCAACATAGCGATAAATGAAAACTGGCATCTGCTTCCGTGCTGCGGCTGAGGGAGCGTAGAAAGAGCTATCGTGCACCGTCATCCACGCGCCCCGCCAGAGGGCTGCTTGGTGCTAGTGGGCTGTTGCCTTAAGGGGCTGTAGATTTCATGTATTCTGATTTTTTTTTTTAAGTTGAAAATCCAGGTTGTTATGTATTTCCAATTAAAAATATTAGCGACCAGTTCATTTAAAACAAACATTAAACAAACCAGATAGCTGTGCCTGCTAGGATTCGGCCCGTGGCTCACCAGTTTGCTCCGCTCAGCTGTCGGCTAAGTGTCTGTCTGCCCCCTTTCATCTGTGAGCGCCAGGAGCCTAGAACCTTGCGCAGGGATATACACACTCATGGAAGGGCAGTTGGAAAAAGAACACATGCTCAAACTTGAAAGATGAGCGCTTAGCAAATTAGTGTGTATGAAATTCATTCCTCAATATTTACTGCATACCCAAATACAGGCCAGGCACTGTTGTAGGAATAGATAAGGGGCATATAATAATGAGAAAAGCACATCCCTGCTCCCCTCTTGAAGCTTGTATTCAATGATAAAATAAGGTAATTTCAGATTGTTGTAAGAATCAGTGATAAAGTAAACTAAGGTTATTTCAGATAGTGCTAAGCACTATGAAAAAAGCGTTAGCTAATAGTGATGGAGGGGGCGATGTTAAGAGGAGCTTATTTTCTAAATTTAAAATCTTTTTTTTAATTCTTTTTTTGGAGGGTAATTAGGTTTATTTATTTATTTAATAGAGATACTGGAGATTGAATCCAGGACCTTGTGCATGATAAGCATGCACTCTACCACTAAGCTATAACCTCCCCACAAGAGGCGCTTATTTTAGAAAGGGTGTGAAAGAAGGCCCTTCTGGAGAGGTGGCTTTGGAGAAGTGACTTTGGAGAGGGGACCTGAAGGATGAAGCCTATCACCCGAGGTCTGGGAAAAGAGCATCCCAGGCAGGGCGGACAGACAGCATGTGTAAAGGCTCAGGAACAGATGTGCATATTTCAGGAAGAGGAGAGGTTGATTGATGGAAGAGGCTGTCAAGGGTCAGATCATACACAGGCAGGGTCAGGGGTTTGTATTTTATGTAAAGTGAAATGAGAAACCATTGGAAGCATTATGTATTAGAGCAACATGTAAACGTTTTAATTAACGTTTTAAGTAGGTTGTTAGCTCCTGTTTGAAGGATTGTGACAAAGATGTACAAATAGAAATGCTACTACACATACTGTTGAGATGATAGTAGGTACAGAGGAAGGGAATTTGATGATGTATGAAAGAAGGCAGGGTAGGAATTTCCTGTCTTTAAACTGGGTTAGTATTATACTGAGCAGAGGTGGCAAGGGCAGAAGGGTCAAGAGAATAGCTGGAATTAAGGAGCCCAGGGTTGATCTCATGCTTTAATTATGAAAATCTTGTACTGTTCAGATTCAGATCTAATCTAAGTGAGGTAACATTCTGCAACAGCTGTATTTTGAATTGTGTTCATAGGAAATGTAGAATTCAAACTTTACTAAGCAGCGGAGTGTTTTGTAATATGAGTTGTTTGGATTGCAGGGGTAAAAGCAGAACCCCTTTATATCTGCCTAACCTGTATGCACAATCCTGCAAGCTAAGGCCAATTTGCAGACAAGAGATTAAGTGGCCTGCCAGGTTACCTCAGTAGAAGAGTGATTTGAGTACTGCAGAGCTGACATGGAAGCCCATGTTCTTTTCATTCCAGACATGGACAGTTTGAATGGTTACAAACGAAGTCCAGCTCTGACTTCTACTCACAGTGGCTACTCTAGGGAATATGAGAAGATTGAGGCCCATACAGTGAAAGCTGGTCCCCTTCCAGTTTTCCCAGTAGGGTAAGTGATGGTTTTCCTTATCAAATCCCACGTACATTCTTCGTCTCTCCAGCTAAACCAAGTTCACAATACGCCTATTCTTTTAACATGATTTAGTCTTAATCTTCAAAACCCTTAATCTTCATAATTATCTATTTAACCCATGGTGAGTTAAGAAATGGCTCTTAGTATATGATTTTAAGTGGAAAAATAAGGGACAGAAATCAGGTATTGGCAGTTTTTCCATTTTCATTTATGTGTGAATTTCCAATATAAATGTGGGGACATAAAGCATTAATGCAAATCAAAATGTTTCAGTGAACAAGTTTCAGCATAGCAGTTTAACTTTATAGCAATTATAAATAAACCTGTTAAAATTTTTCTGGGAAAAAAATGGCTCTTAGGACAATGAATATTTACTATACATTATCTTATTTTTGGAAAATTTCATGAAAAAACTTTAAATTTTTAAATAAAGCTTCTGTTGCAGGCTGTGGGCATTAATAATGGGGTTAATAATTGATGTAGTAACAGTGATATTTAAAGCTATAAAACAAAACTTAGAACTTCATTTTGTTTTAAAATAGAAAAGTGATTAAGAATTTCACTGGTCTTTCTTTAGGGTTAAGATACCAATTGTAAATGACAAATGTAACATTGCAAAACACAAAAGAACTTGTATTAAGAATCAAGATAATTAGGACAAATACTAAATAGCTTATTTGCAGATTTCCGGCTGTGGTGGGAAACAAAGATAAGAGAACACACACACAGACAGGACTGGGGAGCATACAGACGAAGCTGCTGAGGTGCAGGCAGTGATACACTAAGAAGGATCAGGAACGTGGTGATACCCGGTGACCAATGCAGCAATCCAGTACATAACCTGGGGCCCTAGACGTGTCAACTTCAGACCAGTGAAAAACTAAAGTTACCAAACCTGGATCTAATCAAGCCTTGAGGTCTACAAGGGACACAAAAAAGTGTTCAAGGACACGTAGGTTTACAGTCAGCCAACCCAGACTACAGAAAATTCCAAGACCAATGACCCAATTTCTTTAAATTTCAAGGGTAAAAAAAAGATGGACAGCCTGTTATTAAAACCAAATATGGACTTGTTTTAACAAACCAATTATAAAAACAAATCATTAGCGATAGTAAGGGAAATGTGAATACTAACTTAGGCATTACTGTTAAATTTTAAGTACCGTGGATATGTTTTAAAAGTCCTTACCTAATTCTTGGGGATGAAATCGTTTTCTTCCAAGTAAGAGTGGGAGGTGGAATGGTGAGTTGGTGAGGTATAAACAAGGTTGCCTGACCTAGAATTGATCAGTTTTTGGAGCTGGGAAATGAGGTACTTACTCAACATTCCCGATTAGTAAGTCTGAAAATTATGTTTGGGGAGAGCAGCACAAGGTTGTCAAACTCTTGACAAGAACCCAAAAGACAGATTCAGTTAACAGCATAAAACAAAATTAGGACACAGGGAGAAAGACATCATCCATCATCCCAAATCAACTTCTAACACACAACCCTCACCCCACATGCAGGTGTACCCCCCGTTACCTTCAGAACTCCCCTCACCCATGTGCTGTTTCCAAACAAGGATAAGGTAGGTACACATTTCTACACTATCAAGAATCTAAACAGGGCCTTGGTGTCTGCCTTCACCTTTTTCTTCAATGCCAATAGGTATTAATGAAGTTTCTCTCCTTTGTATTTAGAGGCAGTTTAACTCTTCAGAAACCCTGGTGCAGCTCAGCATATGTATCATAAAAGCACATGTAGAAAGAACACTCTAAATTATTTGTTTTTAGCAGTTGCTTACTCATTCCTGCTAAGCCATGTTAGTTTTTAGTTAGAAATGGAACTGATTTAAGTGTCATACCGGCATTTTTATATCCAAGTGAATCTGGTCTCCCTGTGAGGCTTTCTACTTTTTCCAGCCCCACCGCCCACCACTGCTGAAAGTTTGGGTATCTTCTTTGGAGTCTTCAGAAGCTGTTAAGTATTTTGTAAAACATCCTTGGGTGGCGTAAATCTTCATCTTTTTGAGTGTTACTTTTTTTGAAACAGCAACAAATCATTTGGAGCCAAGTCTAGTGGACAAGGTAAGTAGTCAAGATGCGTAAAAATTTTAATGCAAAACCTTTAACTATAAAGCAGTGAACTATTAAGGCCTTTTACATTAAGAAAACAAACCCGTGTGACTAATTCAAAACCTGTTCATCTGGCTATGACTTCTGGCTTTTTTTCCCTTTGTGGTCAGAGTTTAACAGCCAGCCAGGTCCCAAGTGCTTCACCTTGATACTGAATTCTCCTAGCCTAGATAAAAACCATTAAATACCTAAAGTTTTTTTCTTTAATGCTCAATAGTTGGCTCTGATTTGCTGTTACGCTGAAAGCTTTGGTTTGTTCACTTCAGAAATAGTACTTAAAGTTGACTTAACTTTATGGTACCATTTATGTGCAAATCGGGTTTTGACTTGAAGATTAGTTTTATGCTGTGATAAAATATTTCATGTAATACATTGTTGGGCCATTCGCATTAGCTTTTTCCATATGTACAGAAGACTTCTAGGATAGCTCCCAATGCAGGTAAGAATTACATTTTAATAATCTCAAACTATATAATGGAGGAAAGAACAGGTTTGTCAGAAAATCAGTCATTTTACTATTAAAATTTTGCTTTTTAATAATTTATTTAAATAAGATATTTGAAGCAGTTTAGAAAAACAAGATTTGTATTTTATTTATTTCCTTGTAAAAATCTTTACACATGCAGACAAACCAGTGTTAAGAAAGTATTCACCATCATTTAAACAAATAACCACTTAAATAGAACATTGTCTGCAATTTTATCTGTATAAAAATAAGATACATTTTTACAGAATTCACGCTCCAGTTCTTATAGCAATAAACAATACACAACTATAATAATTACAATTGAACCTGACCATGGTTTTCAATGTGATACTGCTAGGGCATTTTATGTGCAAAAAAAAAAAAAAAAAAACAAGCAAAAAAAAAAAAAACCCCCCAAAACATAGTTCTTTTTGAAAGAAAATGTCCTCAGTGTTTCTAGAGACCTAGAGATGGTTTTAAGAAATCAAATCCTAATCAGTTTGCTTTTAATGTTTTGATTGTGAGTGAGTCCGTACATCACACCGCGGATTGGCAGGATCAGCAGCTGATCCAGGCTCGAGGGAGAACGTCAGCGCCTGTGCCTGCTGTGTCCTGAGCGACTGCCACCGTGGTGCTTGCCTTTGTGGGACCTCTCAAAGGAGCGAGATCTTTCACGCCTGTCCCTGTGATGTCCCCTTTCATGCCTGTGTTTCTTGGCAGCATCTGAGTGATCCCGAGACTTGCTCTGAGATCGAGACCGAGACTTTTTCCTTTTATGACTGTGTCTATTTGAACTTTTTAAATCCTCTCTGGTGTGCTTGGCTTTCAGGTGAGGAGAACCATGATTATGATGCCTTCTTGGACTTTCACTGTGACTGCGGGACCTGCTTCTTGATCTTGAGCTGTATGTCCCAGATCGACTCCGCCTATTATTATAACTTAAGATAATAAAAATTTGAGGTTTAGATTTAGTTTCTACCGGTAACAGATTATTTTGGTGGTGCTCATAGGTTCAAAACAAAACTATCGACTGGTATCAATGACAGGCCAAATCTTCCCACCCCTCACTATACCTCCCCCTCCAGCGTGTTAACAGATTAGACAAATTTTTAACAAATTTACTGTATGTCTATATTCCAAAGAGGGGAGAAATTAGTTTTCACTGAGTGAGTGTCCTAGAAAGCTGTTTGTTGCATTATCTCCCCATTTGCACAAAAGAACCACGAAGAGCCACAAGTAGCTAGCCAGCTAATTATAAAGCTAACTAGTGAAGATTCTTTGGGTATGGTTGACATTATTGGTTATTAGTAACTGCTGGCCAGTCCCTACACCTCCCCAAAATACATGGATGCTATGTTTAGAAATGTCCAAAAATAGAGTGCCATACACCACCACAAAACAAAAACGCCACATACACCAGTGTATTTCCAAACTCACTTCTTACAATTTACCTCACACTAAAAGACTAAATCTAGCCCTAACTTTGGAAACAGTCTATGTGCATTTTTTAAAAAAAGCCATAACCTTTAGACTCCAAATAAGACTGCTTTCTCCAAGAAAGTATTTACTTACTGTCTTCTTGGAGTATGCGATCTAGAACGTGATCGTGTTCTTGACCTCGATCGACTTGCACTTCTGCTATTTCTACTTCTCTTGCTGTCTTTTCTTACCCTTCAAATAAAATACCATGCAATATTTTAGTTACATACTTAGTGTTAGAAATAAAGCACACGAAAGATTCCTCAGGCCAGCCTTCTAACTCAAGTATACTCACCCATTATAAGGGCTTTTGGAAGGCTGTTGTCTATCCTCAGGCTCTTTTTTGACTGTCTTCACATTAACGGAGATGGGAGACTTCTCTTCAGCTTTTACTTCTCTTGGTGAAGCTTTTTAAAAAACAGACATGTTAACTATCAGATTTTACAGACGGCCAAATACCATGTTTCAAGTATCAGTTCACAGTTGACTGTCATGAGAGAAAACATTAATAGTGTCTTAACATCATCGTTTCTATGCAACTGTTAAATGCTAAATAAAGCTTTCTAGTAACCACACAGCTTTAGGGCCCAACCCATTTCACTCCTGAATTAATCTTACATGGTTTAGAGGCTGGAGAAAATCCACCAAGGGTTGAAAGGGCTGGAGTTCCATCAGGATTCAATCCCTTTGCTTTTAATTTGGCTTCTTGTAAGGCCACTTTTCTTTTCTCTACTTCTTTCTCCAGCAATTCATAGTTTGGCTATTGGAGGAAAATGAAGTTAGTATTTCTCTTTTACAGTAGTTAAGATTCTTAGCACTGACAAGATATTAACACAAACACACACTAGAAAACAGAATTACCTTTTTTCTGGTATAAAGCCTAAGTGTTTCTATGCAGATTTCCTGGATCTCCTCTTCTGTAGTACCAAAAAGAAGAAACCAATGGGGACGAGTTGGCAATGGAATCTAAACCATAAAAACAGAATAGTTTAGATGAAATTTTCACTGTTTTTATTAAGAGAACTGATAATGCTTGTGATTTATCCTCTGGAATATAGGCTATGTATCACGCTCTATACATACATATATGCCTACCTGAAGAGCTCTAGCTGCAAGGTAGATGCAAGCACACGCTATAGTCTCTGGTTGAAATCGAACAAATACATTGGTTCGAAGACTGTCATTCATATAATTCCTGAAAAATATTTCAACCATAAGCTTTGTATGTAAACAAACCAGTTCTTCTGATGCTTACATAAAATTGGAGACTCAATCTACTTTATTCTTTTTTCTTCTCATATTTATATCTTCATATTCTAGCATACAACAATTCTTAACTCAGAAATCAGTAAGAGATAAGAATTTAACACCAGAATCATTCCTTCAGCTTTCTTATATGACCAAAGTCCTTTAAAATAATTCCATATTATTCTTCCAAGCAGAACATAAAGGTTTTTAAAAACATTTCTATGAAAAGCAATGTTCTGAAAGTTCTGACATGATTAGTTTCAGAAATGATGTACCACTCCCACGATACTTCAAGCCATTAATTATTGACCATCTCTCCTTTATCCATAATGAAAAGCAGTGTCAATCAAGTTCTTCAAAAACTCAACACTGTGAGAGGGGTAAAAAGGCATTTTCCAATAAACAGTCACCAAATTATATTAAGAAAACTAAGCTACTTCAGAAAACCTAGGCTGGGAAGTGAAGAGCAATAAACATATACAACAGCCTTGTTTACGTACCTTTTTGCGACTAAGTATAAATAAAAGCAGTAACTGTTTCAGTTAATAAGTTGCTGGACTTTTGTATTAGTGAACCCTCCCCACAATATCCCTAAAGTACTGAAGAAATTTTACTTGTTTAAAAGGTTAAACTGAAGATAAAAGACTTTCTCAAAAGTCCTTACCCATGAAAACTGCTAAAAATCTGTTTTATGGAACATATATAAAGTTTCATGCATTTTATAAAGTAGTCTATATATCTATATATCACTAACATTTATTGAGCCCCTCAAGTGGCATGGCAGGATGTAAGAATTGTATCACTTCAGTACTGCACATCAACAGTCTATGACAGAAGTTGTGGCTGGACCACAACTCGTTTTACCTTTAAATAAGTCAGCACTCCGAATCACACATTTGTATCTCCAAAGTCTAAGTTCTAAAGTGCTTATGTTAATATGAACATCTTTTAAAAACAAAGTACTTCTTTCTTCTCAATTAGCAGAGCAGCTATAAATTCATTAAGTATGGGCCTGGCGCCCATTTTAAGCTGCTGTTTTCTTTGGCAGAATTCATGCTATACATACTTAAAATAGAAATCTAGTCAAACTCCTAACAAAAATCATTTAATTCATAATGGCTGGACAACAAATCTATCAAAAATGAACTATTCATTTTGATAGTTACAGGTATACATTAAATACACAGGCATGTTGAATAGTTACTTCTAGAAGCAAATATACAAATCCTTTTGACACCCCGACAGAACTAGAAGATGCTGCCAGATGGATATGGACCACTTCAGTGAATCTCGGATGAGAGCTTGCACTGGATTGGCTGGAGAGCAGGGCAGCCAATCAGGCCATCCTGAGGTCATGGGCTGAAGTGCAGAGGGCAGAGTTCTATGACTTACCATCATGGACTACCCTTTAATTAAAGAGTAGAAAAAAGAACAAAGTTAAATTGAGTTCTCCATTAAAAGTAATTAGTCAAGCCAAGAAAACAGGAAGCAGAAATAAGCATTATTTACCTTTTGATTAAAAAACAAACAAACAAACAAAAAAACAAAAAGCACCAAAACAAACTCATTTCATTATTTTGGAAAGGGAAAATGAAACTTACTTTATTTCTGCTTCTGTTTTTCTGGCTAGGAAAAAAATGTAAAAAAGCAACTTACCAGGCAGTTTGAACCAGGGTTTGATTACGTTCACATTCTAAGACTTGTAAATACATAACAATGATCTGAAGGACAAGGGAAAAAAAACTCAATTTAGCATATCAGTGGTTCTTTCAGAGTAGAGTTCAATGAACATAAGTAACTGACAATGTGAGGTGCAAGTTTTAATTCTCCTATAAACTGCATAAATAACACAGACCAACCTAAAATGTACCTGAGAGTCAACATAGGTTATTATGCTACTAGATTTCATACAGACACACACGTTCCAAAATTGTGCAGGGAAAAAAATGGAAGTTAATCATATCAATTGAAAACAGTATCTAATTCTTCACGAGCACCTTATTATGTGACAGGAACTGATTATTTCACTTAATTTCCCCAGGTACAAAACCCCCAGAGACTGTTAACGTTTTTAAAGTTACAATGGGTATGATACGTATTATGTACAACTCAGTAGGTATTACAATAAGTAATCAAACACTAACTATTCTACAGTGAAGCTTATCACTAAACTGAACTCAAATGAGTTTACCTCAGTTCAGTTCTTTCTGGACCTGTATTATCATCATTCTCATTTTACAATTTTAGAGATACGTAACCTGAGGAACAGAGATACCCACCGAGATCACACAGCTAATGACAGAAGTAAGTTTCTATGTGCAGACAGTCCTGCCCCCAGAGCACCTGCTCTCATAACCATCGTACTACGGCTTCTGTTTAGCATTTCAAGCCAAGAGACACTGGAGAAACCTATGAACATTCAATAATGCTGAAAGTGATCAGCCACCACGCTGAGCATTTCACTATGTGACAGGGTAGCACACTGCCAGGTACTTCTGCAGATACATGTATGATTTATTCCTTGGTTACTATCTAAAAACCTCCATTTTCTAGGTAGGGTAACTGGCATACCTCAGAAACAAGAAGTTATCTATGCCCACACAATGAAGAGGAAGATTTGAACCCAAGTCTTTTTGACTCCCATTTTACTGATAAAATTTCAATATCCAAGAAGCTGCTTTATTTTAAAACCAAGGGTTAACTCAAATACAAATTCATGTAAAATAAAATTTTAAGAAAAACCCTAATACTTACGAATATAATTTCTGTACTCTACAACTCACCTTATGGGGATGCTTGACATGAACACAAAATCCCAACTCCTTTAGCACCCTCCTCTCTGCCTTGATAACTTGATTTTTGGTGTTAATGTAGTTCTGATCAAGGATCAGGGGGCTTGGAGTCCTATAGTTTGTAAGAAATAAAATCAAAACTGTTTTGCACATCCAAAAAATTTTATTTGTGGCATCTCCATTTTCCCTTCCAACCAACTATTGGCAACAGAAACCAGCTTTTTAAACTCCTGCAAACAAGTTAAAAGCATTAATCTTGTGCTGTCCAAGTTATGCTAATTACATATATATTTTCTAGACTAATTCCTATAGAAACTGACTCAACCCTGTAAAGAAAACTCACTCTAATGCTTAGATTTATCCTTAATTTTTTTTATCCAGATATTATTATGTGATAGATACCTTGATGTATTTTCACAAACCTCATTAGTCTCCAAACTCCAATGACAAAACTGATGTGCTCTTGAAAATATTTACTATAAAGACCTCATAAGATTACATTGATTTTACTCATTTTATAAAATATCAATTCTTGGCTAGTTTAAGGCCAAAATTAAATTTAAAGGGAAAATGGGTGGGTTGCTAATCCAGATTCCCCTAAATGGGCAATTAGTTTAAACAAATTAATCTCAAGAATCTATCCCTGTTAGGAAAATAAATAACCTGGAAACTAAAGATTCAGCTCAATTACCAAAGAAATGTTTTAAAATTTTAAAAATCAGATTCAAAACTCAAGTGATCAATAAAAACCAGGCCAAAATGTGGTCAGAATTGTAGTTATTAAGGCAGGATCCTACAAACACAAAGAGAAGGTAAGACCAACCATAATGAGAGAAGTGGAGCACTGAGTCTCTGTGCCAGACTGAATCTTGACAGCTTCAAAAGTTATGATGCAGAAGGGTATGTATCACTGGTTCAACGCTTTGGAAATAACGCTTTCAATTAAAAGCTGTCTTATTTAGGTCTTAAAATTCAAAACTAGTTTCTTAATCAGAAGTTAGTCAAGACTTGGACTTTCATTTAAAACCTTACAGAATGTCCCAACGTCCTCTGATACATTCTTAGATCCAACCAATAAAAAATATGTTTTTATCAAGACTCTGATTGAATGGTATATAAATGAGCAAAATATTTAAGTATTTTCCCCCGACTCAATTCATTTTCAGCCAAAAGATTTAAGAGTTTTTGCTCTGGGCAGAATAAAACATCTAACTTTAAAAGACAGTCATTCTGAATACTGCCCCAACTTACAACTCGTTTTACCATGCACACCAAATCCAGAAAAATGTAAGCTCATACGTTAACCAAAAACCTATATATCCACTTGAAGATTAGAAGGGAATCTGAAATAAACTACATTACCCAGTGGTGATATGCCACCTGAGTAAAAATGAGCTATCATATTTATTATCCTTTCTTTTTTTAATTTAAAATTGTAAAGACTGGAATGCTTACTAGAACTATTTCAAACTACTCTATACTACCTGATTTTTACCTAGTTGGATAAGACAAAAGTTAGCACAGCTGACAAGATGGAAAATAACTTGTTATTTAAACTAATGAAATGCTAAAAATGGCCTTTACTCAATTCTTTGTATAGCTATGAAAGGTGTAAGACAGGAGCCACCAATATGAGGAGGGGACTGATACCTGACATAATAGAAAACCCACTTTATCAGGACAAACAGGCTACAAGTTCACTGTTCTTTGGAAAAAAATCAAATTTAACTCAAATAGAGCAATTAATGTACATATGAAAACATTCCAAAGATCTTAAGGTTTATGATTTTTCAGATGATGTAACAGGCAATTTGGAAAAAGTCAAATCTACTTTAGACTCTTTTAACTGATGAACTAGTTATCTGACAGTCCTCTCATTAGGCATTCACTAGGAGACAGTTCCTCCGGGGTTATAGTTCCACATCACTTTACCTCTTAACCCCATGCAACTCAAGACGGTAAACTGCACCATTAGAATCCTTATATTATTATAAAAGCAGTTTTGTCTCACTTTTTTCCCATTTATGTTTAACAAATTCATTACATCTCTTTCTAAACTTACTTTATTAAACTTCTATTAAAATTCATTCTCTTACAATCAACCAAGGATTTGTCTGAATTACGGCTGTTATCTGGTCCCAAATCAGGTTTCATCATTCATTCTGCTTAAGTGAATTATTTTCCATCTACTCTGCCACAATCTCTGCTTTCCCATTTTTTGTGTCAAAATCTCAACATTAAAACTGATCAAGGAAACCAAATCTATTACAGACTATAATTAAATTACATACATATCCAACTTCTTGCTTAGACCTACTGTTACCTGCAGTTTTCCAAGTTAACTTTGTGGGTGTAAACTCTGATACTTTTATTTTGTTCAGAACTTGTTTTACCTCACAAATGAAAGAAGGCTCAATAAACATGTAATTTTCACTAACTTACAAAGATTATTTTGTATCAGAAATAAAAAAATGTGCCCCCATACATAATAGAGCAGGAAGAAAAGGTTCAAACTGCCTAAGCAAGTGGCTTCTTTGTATTAACAAAGCATCAATTAGTGCTCCCGCGGCAACAAGCACAGCACACGGAATGAAGGCTTGCTCGAATTTCTTCCTCCAATTAGTTACCTTTCCTTTCCAATAAAAGTTTGAAGGGGTAACATTTTAAAATCTTTTTAAAATCTCTAAAAGAAACCACCTGTTCAGAAGAAAAAAACCTTCCAGTATCAAAAAAAACACTCAAAACTAACTCACTCCACCTCCTCTGCTTTTGTCAGATTTTTTTTCAGGTTAATTTATATGAAAAGAACAACTTTCAAATTTTAGTCTTAATATGAAATTTGGGGCTTTGGTCATTTGAAGTTTACTGTCTGGTCTCTCAAAATAGCTATTTTTCTTTTAGCACATTCCTTGAAATACAACCATAGCAACAGATTAAGGATGAGGGGATCCAAACGTGGTTTGTCTCACTCACATGGTACAAAGGACTAAGAAAATTTGGAACAAGTTCTTCAAGAGACTATACTTAAACGAGATCAATAGTTCATAAAAAGGCCGATTGCTGCTCAACATACAGAAACTTGTAACTCCTACTTCAAAGGAACATTCTTTCTTTGGCAGTGTTTAAACAAACTAAAGGCTACTTTTCAGAGCCACCAAAACTGCAGAGGAAGGCTGGACTAAATGACAAGATCACTTTAAGATCCTCCCAACTCTTATCTACGATCTAACTTCATGCTGAAAATACCACACCATATTCACCAATGAGTGGGCTATACCATTCTTTGAATAGTTGTCTTCTTTTAGACAAGTCTTATAGTTTGAAAGTGGGCGCCCTAACACTACAGTAAGCCATTCATGGGCTGGGAATATGCTGCATCTAAAAAGCAAATTAAAATTGGAAACTAATGAACCAAAAAAGCTATCTCCTTCTTTTAAATTCACTCATTCTGAGCTTCAGAAAAAAAGCCATTATCAAACTACAAAAAATTGAAAAGAAAAAAAAAATCAAATAATCCAGGATAGGGCTTGGGCATTAGTTCTTTCTAAAAGCTCCTCTGGTGATTGTAACGTGTAGCCAAAATTGAAAAAGTGACATAAAGGCCACAAAAACGATGCTTCTGTTCACATCATGTCACACTATAATTTAAAGCTATGCATGAACTAAATTAAAATAAATAGCACCATTAAGATAAACTGATACACTTTATGTAACTAAGTGTGATACTGATACTTTCTAACGACATTGACCTATGCAAAAAAATTACTAAGTTATAGTTCTAATAACTTGGACAGCAAAGACAAACGCTTATAACAAGAAACAGGAGTTTTTCTAAATGGTTCACCAGTGGCCAACCTGTTAGTCCCCGATTCCAGTGACCTATTCTCAGAGCACTGGCTTCTCCTTGGGGATTTTCGATACTTCACTCACTGTTGCCATGACGACAGCTTCATCGCTATGTACCACTCCACATCACCCAGGCTTTGGTAAATGTAGCTGGTCGCTGTATAGTCGGTTGCAAGGGAAAAAAGAGTTGAAGTTAATAACATATACAAGCTACCTGTCTGAGTAAACTTGTAATATGCATAGAAACACTTTTACATCCTGCTTTAAAAAAAGGCTTCCATGCAATTAACAACTCCTTTTAAATTTCATGCTATAATGAGACTTCAAACACTGAAACAAAATCAATTTCTCTGTAATAATGACAAAAAAAACTGCACTGTTACATCAGACACGACAGTCAAATCAGGTGAGATGTTTTAAATCCCAAGGTTTTTAATAGTTAAAAGGACCTACTCTGACATCAAGACAGAATACTTTTTTAAGTCTCAAAGAAAAATTTCAAAGTAGATAATCATAAATGATAACAGTTCAATGATTCAAAGAATACTAACAGAAAACTATTTCCTTTAAGCAAACAGAGAATCCTTTGACTAAAAGATAAAGAGCCTTTTTATTAGTGTCATTTTGTTTTACGCACTCTGAAGAACCAGCCAGATCCAAATATAAATTTTGGCTTAAAACACAACAAGCTTTAAATTGAAAGCTTCCCAATTTTCAGGGGTTCCTCATCAAGAAATTAAAGACTTATTTTTGAAATAAAAAATCAGTCTATCCCTGGATATGGTTACAGTGAATAAGAAAAGATGGCAAAATAAAGAATGTAAGAAAACTGAAAAATGCTGTGAAAACCATCTGGATAGCAATGTTTCAGACTCTAAAGTAGACTAGCTTGTCTCTGAATGGTTCCATTACTGCCAACTTAAGGAATCAGCAAAAAAAGACCACTCACACAGGACACTAACTTGGTACTAACACCCAACCCCCAAATAAAATCCTTTTATTAATATCTTCCTTTCAAACTGAGTACAAGTTTCTCTAACATCACAACAGTCCCTTAGAAAGTGAACACAAGAACTAACCTACACCAAGTACATCCTCCCACAACATGTACTAGAAGTCATCTGTAGATGCAGGAAGCACTGCAACTAAAACTTTTTCCGTATGGCCTCACAGGAACACACAGATCCACATCAAGTGTTAGCAGGTACCCACAACACCTATAAGACAGCACTTTTTTGGTCTATTTTCTTAAAAGATCAGCTAAATGGGCCTTATCTAAAGGCAACCCAATCAGTTATTTTTCTAAACCACTCACTGAGACTGTATCTGACCAAAACAAAATACCTGTTTAATCCCTTTTGACTTCAAACTTTACCATCCTTCAGTCCTTTCAGATCCAGTATAATGGGATATTTCGTAGTTCAATGTTGAGAAGTATTCTAACAAAAGCCAACCTCAATTGACAAAGAATTAACTGGGACTTTGGGTGAAAAACAATCTACACAAAACTTTGCCACAATATTAACTTGAACTGCAGTGTTTAAACTTCCAGCCTTCAGTCTTCCAGAGAGGGGAGGGGAAAAATAACTTACAGAATACTCTCACACTTGAGCCCAACGTATTCCCTTTCTTGTTTAATCTTAAACCACAGGACTGGCTTCACAGCACTGTTAGGATTGTCCATAAACGCAACTGCCTCTACAAACTTTAGATAACTGGTTAATGGTGGTTTTTCAAATTAAAGTATCAGCGTGTTCCTATGTGATTTTTAACGCCTAAATTAAAGTCAGTTTTCCTTTGCATCGGTTTTAACTTGAGAGGAAAGAATGTTTTGATCTGATGATTGGTGCACAGTACAGTAGTATCAAGAGATGCTGTGTTCAATAATGCCAATCTTACCTTTTTCCTCTTAACTGGCGTAGATGGTGAAATACATTAATCACATCTCTTATTCTTCTAGGCGCTTCTTCGATTTTTGATGCAAGATTAATACAAGCCATGGCAACAATCTGAAAAGAACCAGGATCCAATAAAAAAAAGTTGTTAGATTATGGTACTATATAAAGTTAGGAAAAGGTGCCCCTCTCAAAGTCTAACGAACTTATTCTGATGATAAAACTTCAGACACAAATGAGACAACTTTTGGTGAAATAAAACTACCACTGACATTTCTAGGCCATAGGCCTACTAGCTACACTAGTATGATACTTCATTGTTACTGCTCAATCCCCCTTCATTTTGAATCCAGAGTCAAGCTCCATCTCACAAAAATTTCGCATTTGGCTGAAAATTCTAATTCTTGATAATAGGACACTAGGGGCCAGGATCCACCTTCTAGCTCTAAAACATTTCAGAAGTCCCTACTTCCCGGTGGGTGAGAGCTGGGTACAAAGGCCTAAACTAACCACTCCCTTTCTGGAAAAGCTGGCTGCTGACACTGCCCCCTCCTTCCAAGCATTTCCGGATGAAGAAATCCCCTTTCACCCGCCCCCGCTCTACTTACCTCGAAACTGTGTTTGACGAAAGATTTGGAGTAGAAAAAACGATGAAACAACACCTGCCCCGTTGCCATCGCCACCTGCAGACAAGAGAGGAGAACGGAAGCACAGGGGTCAGGCGGGCCCGCACCAGGCGCCGCCGCCATTTTGTGCCGCCGCTCGCTTCCCTCCCCCTCCCCGCTGGTCCTCCCGTCGCCCCGCCACCCCGGGCCCCGCCTGGAAAGCCTGCGGGGGGTATCCCCACCCGGTCCCGGGACGCAGCGAGGGGAACGGCGGGGAGGCGCGCCCGGTCGGCCCGGAGCACTGACCTGCGGTAGCCGGAGGAGAATGCCGGCGGCCTGGATGAGCTCACAGCCCAGGATGCGCAAGTCCGTCTCGCTGGGCAGGTCGAGCCCGTCCTGCATGGACGGAGTGGGCGAGAGCCGCTCCTCCGGAATCAGAGAGTGGTCGATGGTGAGCGAAACTTCCGAGTAGAGACGGTCGCCGATCAGAATCCCTCCCGTCGTGGTCGTCGTCGTGGTCGTCGTCCCGGAGCTGGAGCCGCCCGCGCTAGGGGCGGCCGACGAGACGGCGGCGGCAGCGGTCGCGGTCGGGTGAGGCCCGGACGCCATAGTCAGCGAGCTGCACGCACGCCCAACGCAGCCGGAACCCGGACTGAGACTAACCAGCGTCCTCGGCGCGACGGATATTCCCGTGACCGCCGGGTTCTGAGCCGCTTCACGCAGCGTGCGCTTCCGCCCTGACGTCACCACGCCCGGCCGGCGCGCTCCAACGAGTCCCTTCAGGCCTCGTTGGCGCTCGCGCCCGCCCGGGTGCGGCGGACGCTGGGTGGGACCCTCGTGACCGCGCGACCTCTCCGCTGGGGCCCCCTCAGTGGTCTGTTTAGCTAAAACAAGTCGAAGCCGCCTCGTTTCTGATATTTTAAACCACAATAAGAGAGCTTTAAAAGCTTTACCCCCAATTTCTAGTCGGCAAGATTTACAATAACCTCGGTGCGACTTTGATAATTTATCTAGAACGTGCGTCCCTTTGTCCCGGTCTCGTATTCTAACTTTTCGCATCTGGGTGGCGCGGGTTGAGAGTATACAAAGGGAAGCGTCTGGCTGACCTTCGCCCGCATTGGCGGGTGGAAATGGTTCTCTCAGGTCGTGTACCCATGAACTTGTAACTTAAAGTGACCCGCAAGGAATCCGGAGAGGACTGCTTTTCAGTATTTTTAGGAAACGGGAATGTGAACAACATCGGTTCCCAAAAAAAGCTCTTCGATGAGTATGTGGTTCCCAGGGGTATCGAAGTAGGGCGAAAGCTTCGTTATGACTGGGAGGGCGGCTGCTTTAGCAGCTTAGCTTGCAAAACTCAGGCCTGAGCCAGCGACTACGGCACAGATTTCATTAATCTGGAATATCCCTAGTTTCCAAAAATAGTTTTAGGGTGAGACTTTACAGAGGTAATGTGATTATGCCCGGGAGTCTGTGTATTCATACGTGGTTACTGTAGTTTGGTAGTAGGAGGGAAATCAGTCTCTTGTGATTTTTCTTCCTCTGATGTTAGCAATGCTCCAAATTTCTTTAGATTTAACAATGAAACTGATCCAAACTACTAGAGTCTAGAATTAGAGAAAAAGGAGTAGATCTTGGTTTATTCCAGCCTTTTTTTTTTTTAATACCATTCTTAGACCTCCTCGGAGACATTGTCCATGGGTGTGACGCCCCATTGCCTTTATTACGTCGCTCAGTTTTAAGGCTTAATTTGTTTAATTATGAAAAGTGCATTGAAATTTGGATCTATAGAGCAAAGGGAGTTTGAATACATTTCAATATTGTCAGTGACGTCACTAAAGCAAAACATATTCAAAAACCTCATTAAAAAAAACATTAAATCAACCTTTGTTAAGACTTACATCTGTAGTTCTGAATCCTGGCTGCAGCTTTGGATCTTCTGGAGGGGTTTTAAAACACACTGATGCCCTGAGCCTTACCTGTAGGAGGTGATGTAATTGATCTGGGGTGGGCCCATGCTCCAGTGATTGGAAGGTGCAGCCAGGACTGAGAAACATTACTCTAAGAGAGTGCGGTTCTGGTGCTGGTTAAAACACTGGACCTCTCTGTATGTTACCTCCTTCCCCTTTCTGACTAGGCTGCTTCCCAGGAAACTTCCCTGTCCAATATTCAGCAGGGATTTAAAATACTGTAACAAGCATTGAAACCTTTAAAAACTAATTGACGATATGTGATTTTCCTGGTTCTGAGCATCCAGTATAGCTATGTAAGACAGTGTCACTGCGGAAAGCTGGGTGAGTGGTGCACAGGATCTTTGTGCTATTTTTGCAACTTCTTTTGAGTCTTCAATTGTTTCAAAATAAAAAGTAAAAAAAAAAAATAATTGGTAATATGCTTCACTGAAACAATGAGCCTCAATTAAATCACCACCTCTATTTGTAATGACTTGAGAGTAACATAACTCATTTTTAAGACTATTGCTTAATGGGACAATTTTCTAACATTTAGAGGGTCTCCCACCATGCCTCTCCAATAAGCTGACTTTGTGATGTCTTGATATGTTTTGTATTTTTAATCTCTAGGTCCATGATTAATCTAAAAAAGTTCCCAAGCATAGGAGTGAGAAGTTCTGGGAGAGGGAGGGGTTATTTGCTCTATTCCTGATATCTTTTCCCAGCGAGCCTCCCTGTTCCCCACCTTCTGTGTCTGGTAGTCATTTCAGAAGAACAGAACTACCCAGACTATTCCACAACTTTGTGCCCATTTCTCAGTCCCTTCTGACTGCACCCCAAATTATATCCACTAGATATGACCATTTTCACTATTCCTTCATTAAGCTTCAACAAAGGTGGTAGAGGAGATGGGCCAACATTTTATATGCTTAGCAGTAACTCATCAAACTGTGATGTTATTTTTCATTTTAACTTAAAAAAAAAATTCCATGACTAATCCAAAAGGTGGAAACTAATGGGTCTAGTGGCTCTGCTCCACAAGGTTGTCTAAGGACCAATGTTAAAAAAAAAAAAAATTATGACTATCCTTTTAAGGGTCGAATTTCAGAAAATTATGGTTTGGAAAACTTGTTACATTATTTCTGAGTTATTTTGAAGGAAGTTGTTTTTCCATGTACTGACTTCCAAAACATCAACATTAAAAATGTGGAAAGACTAAGACATACTTAGTTATAAAAGATCCAGAATTGGAAGGGGTAAAGCATGTTTTAATCGTATGAAAGCTTTAGTAGCAATGAGTTCAGGCAAGTGAGACTGTTCCATTAGGAAGGTAAAAGATCGAGTTGTCACTGGAAGAAGAAACAGAATGGTAAGTCTAATACATTTTGTGTATTCTTTCTCAACCAACAGAGGTCCTGCTAGTAGACCCTGAGTTCACCCATGTCTAAAAGGAAATCAGTGATAACTAAAATTGCATTTTTAGTTATCAAGACCTGCAGGCTTCTGACGATGTCTAAAGAGAAAAATGGAAATATCTGTGCCCCCCTGGGGCTACTGAACAATCATATTCCTGATGCTTAAATCAGTTCTCTTTACAGTAGTCTCTGTAGCCTCTCAGAGGAGCATGTTTTTTCATTATTATTTAAACTTTCAGGTTTTTTAATCCTAAAATTATGATTGGTATAATTTCATTAATTTCTTCAGCCATTGGTTAACCATAAGTAGACCAGCAGAGTTTAATGATACAGCACTGTAATTTAGGCAAAGGGTAAATGAAAGTCCCCACTTAGAGGGTAAGAAGGAGCTACCCTCTAAATAAAGGGAATGGTACACAAAGACAAATGTTAAGGCAATCAGTAAGTGCAAAAAGCAGGCAAAGAAGGCATAACTCATCATGGTTAATGTCAACAGGGAGAACTTATACACTTAAGTTGCTATTCAAGTTTCTATTTACAGCAGAAATCAGAGAGTATCTGACTTCAGGCATGAACTATTCATATAGTTACATGACTGTTTTTCCTTTATTCTCATGGCAGTTATATTACAATATATTCTGGTCAGGTTGCTCTCATCATTAAAAACAGTCATTCTGAAAATGACATATATGTAATTAACACTTAGGCTTATACTGCTTGGTAAATCTCACAACAGCCCTGGCCTGTACATTCTGCTGCTGGCTCTGCTGAGAACTAGTTCTGACACTTAAGCAACACAGTTTTCCCTTTTTTTAAAATGAGGGAGTCCAACTGGGCAGGTCTAAAATGCTTTGACTTTGGTCATCCAGATATCTTGACTCATCTTTGGTTATTTCTTCTTTATTGTAAAGATGTCCTGTTGTTCCTTCCTTCAAGGGACGAAATTGTTCTTGAATCTGCCTGTTCTGTCTATGTTACTCTATCTGCTGTTATCTCATGCCTGGACCATTACAGTAGCTTTTTAAATGGTCTTCCTGCCTCCAGTCTCTCCCATCTTTTATTCATCCTGGGACATCTCTAAATCACTCTTGAAATACATTTCCTTCTTCTACTTTCTCCAAAAAAAAAAAAATGTTAGCGATAAAAGACAGATCAGACACCTTTTGTCAATTGAGGCTTTCCACGATCTAAACTTACCTTGTCACTTCTTTCGTTACCCCATTACCATCTCACCTAATTCCCCTCTATGTCTCAACTTGAACTGAGACCAGCTGGACCTGTCTCTTCATCAACACTTTACCTTCCTGATTTCACACTTACCCTCATTTTGTTTCTCAAGGCTGCAACATTCTTACTCTTCTGTTAATCCTTTTTTTCTTTCTGAGAGACAGAAGAATTTTTTACATTTTGCCAGAAGCCTTCTTCACCTGATCTAGCTCTTATTAGTTTCCCCTTCGTTGGACTCACACCTAGCTTTTATGACCTTGAGTATACATTTTGATACATGATTTCATATATCATGCATCATGCACTTGATCACTCCATGGGTCAGTATATTGACTCCTTAAAAATAGGACCATTTTTGCATTTATTTTGCATTCTCCACAGAACCTGATGGACACTGTGTATGTGGTAGATACTTAATCAGAATTTGTGGACTGAATTGCATGTTTTTCCCCAGTGCCTTGTATAGGTAGCCTGATCTTGCCTTTTCCTTTCCATCCAGAAGCCAGTTCCATCCTGAAGTATCTTACTTCTACCACAACCCTCTCTCCCTAATAGGGAGCCACAGGCCCCCATTTATCCTGTTATTTCTGGAGCACTTTGTACAAATCAGCCTTGTTTCCACTTCTGCTCTGTGTCCTTACAGTGGGCTACTTAGACAGCCTACCACCTCTGTTCTATACAGGTCTGGGCTGCACAACAGGAGGCCTGTTGGAGTTGCTATACCCAGAGGTGTGGGGGGAAGAGGGGTACAGGAGCTCACAGAAAGCAACACAGTGAAGTCCTTTGGTGTGTGAGTGTGGGCAGAGGCTCTGAGTTTTTGGAGGTGTGTCCAGAAATTGGGCATGTGTGACTAAGAGTTAAGGCCAGTGCCAATTTGATAAACTGCACTATAAAGCCAACAAAACCACAGGTTTGCTTTTGGAGCTAAAGTTACTATCTAGTCTCATCTCTTTTTTTTCAAGTAAGGAAACTAAGGTCCAAAGAGAGGCTGCAAATAGTAGCTACTCAGTAATTATCTGTGGATTGCAAACAATCCAGTCAAGACGGCCTTTGGATGGATTCATTCTTTATGGTATTTAATGTCAGAAATTGGCCAACTAGTCTTAGTTTTACTCAGCAATTTAAGAGTAAGGAGAGCTTGTTGGCATGACCTCCATATAGACCACATCAAGGGAGTGTGGCCCCGCCAACACCTGGACTTTGGCCCAGGGAAACTGATTTAGGACTTCTGCTTTACAGAACTGTAAGATAATGTAAATCTGTGTTGTTTTCAGCCACTAAATTTGTTATAATTTTAAATAGCAGTTATAGAAAACCAATGCAGTGAGATTTGCCATTTCCTGATATTCTTTAAGAAATGCTTCTCAAACTGTAAGATGCATACAAATTACCTGGGTGGAACCTGAGAGCCCCATTTCTAAAATACCTCCCAAGTGATGCTGAGGCTGCTAGCTGAAGAGCTATACAGCAAGGCTTTAAAGCACGTTAGATGATCTTATCTCTTTTGCTAATCTCAGTATGGAGGAAGTAAAACCCAATGGTTAAGAGTCCTGGAGGCTCCGGAGTTAACTTACTGGGGGGAAAAAAATCCTGTCATGCTGCAACTTCAGGCAAATTACTTAATTTGCTTCAATTATTTAGGCACTTAAAAGTTCAGTTTTCTCACCAATAAGATGATACTAAGAACACCTACCACAAACTGTTGTTGTCAGGTGAAATGGTTATATGTTAATTAATTTTCTAGTCATTGGAAATGCAAATTATTTACCTGATGTTGGCCAATGGTTGATGCCTGTTGTTTTGGACCTAAGGATTTTGGTCTGCCAGATGTGAACAGTTTGTATTCATTCATTCATTTTTAAACTCTTATTATTTATTGACAACTAAGTACCAGGCTCTATTCCAGGCATTGGGGATATGGTGACGAACAAGACAGAGTTTGCCTTCAAGGAGTTTGTAGATGATACAGATATATAAATGTGATACTTCTGGTTAATGCTTTAAAAAAGGAAAATAAAAAGGATATCTGAGATAGATTAATAAGTGAACAAAAGGAAGTTCCAGCACAATATGTATATTGTGATTCCTTTTATATGAAATTAACTACATATATGATGAATTACTAGTAAAATAAAAATGCAAGCCTGTATTGTTTACTATTAGATTCAACAGACAAAATTATTCAAATAACCTTAACAATTTTGAGACATACACTCTCAATTTCTGTACTTATTAAGGACCATAACAAATAGTTCAGAGTTTGGTGCCAGTCCATGGGCCACTCTGAGTGGTACTACTCTTTGAATTTTTCAGTAGTGAACATATGTAACTTGTATATTTGCAATTAATTAAAAATCCAATTCGGTATGATAACAACAGGAATAGGTACAAGGTAAAGAAATGGTTCTGTGGATGGGGTAATTCTATGAACAAAGCAGCTGGCAAACAGGAGGCAATATATGATCTGGGTTTCAAAGGCTACATAGGGATTTGTCAGAAGGGTAAGTGTGGAAGAGCATTTTAAGCAGAGGACAAACAGGAGCCAGGACAGGGAGGTATGAGATTGCTCGGTGTGTTGAGAAATGCAGGGGACATCTGTTGTTTTAGCCTGCCCAGCATCCTGTCTCCCTCCTTTCACTTTTTCCGTAGGGACCCACAAGTTCTCCATTCTCAGTGTAGGTGGTTTGGGTGGGGCTGACCTCTTCCCCAGCATCTCCCATCCCCCTCCACTTCCTCCTAGTGATTGGTTCAAGACAACAGCCAAGTGGACTTGGCTGTAGCCCTGGCCAGGGACAGGGAGAAAGGTGTTTGTTCCTGCTGGGACGCCTGAGGAGGATGTCAGCCCGGAGCTACAGAGGAGAACCGGCTTGAGAATGGAGCCAGCAGAGAAAAGCAGAGAGCAGAGATAGAAACCCAATCCAGGACTTCATTTATGCCCCTCCTTCTAGCCATATTGTATATTCTACGCCTGGGATTTTCAGTTATGTGAACAAATAACTTCCTTTTTATTCATTTATCTTAAACTTATATTAACTGAAAGAAGACTTACACGAGGAATATTCTGGCATTCTAGAAAACAGTGTGTGTGTACAGCAGGGACTGAAGAGGCTGCAGAGGTGGGCAGGGGCTGGAATGTGAGGGGCTGGGGAACAGGCCCTCATTTTTGGAGGCTTTCATGAGCTCTAGGGGGTGCAAAGCAGTGATTACCTCAAGAAAAATTAAGAGTTATAAATCAGAAACTCTAATATTAAGACCATTTATTTCCTCAAGGTTTTCTAGTAGCTCCATTTTTGTTCCCCTTTGTTTGTTTCCCTCTAACTGGGCCTGGGCAATCAAAAATAGAAAGGACCTAGCAAGTCGCTGAAAATGACATTTTAAAAAATGATTCCATTTTCTTTTTAAGGACTGAGAGTTATAATTTTATTTTGAGCAGTGAAGGAGCTGACCTCATTTAGTAGTGTTTTCTATTTCCAATAAGCATTCAACACAAGCAGTCTTTCACTAAAGAAACTTTTAGAAATAGGAAGAATCAGCTTTTCTGAAGCTCCCTTCACATTTAATTAGTTTTCTCAGCGGGAACAGGAGGTAACTTCTGGGAATCTGAGTAACACATTAGCTATTTTGAATATTATAAAACAAAGATAAATGAGCCTCACATCAAGTTCCCTGCATAGTTATCACATCTCTTTAATATACAATTCCCTAGAGTTTTTGTCTTTTATAGAATTTTTCTTGATTCCAGGTCAACTGTTTTGCAGCATGTCCCTTAATTTGTAGTTGTTAATGATTAAACTATTATTAGATTCAGGTTAAATATTTTCCCAGAAACACTTCATAGATGATGAATCTTTCTCTAAGCTTCACAGCAAGTGACACATGATGTCCAATTATTGTCCAATTTTCAGTTAATTTTGATTATTTCGTTAAGGTGGTGTCCACCAGGTTTATCCACTGGAAAGGTACCCTTACACCTCTGTAATAAGTCATCTATGGGATGATTCTTTGATATTGAGTAGTATTTTTTAAAATGGAGGTATTGGGGATTGAACCTAGAATCTTGTGCATGCTAAGCATGTGCTCTACCATTGAGCTATGCCCTCCCTCCCCCCCCTTTTTTTGCATTCTTACTAACAGATTTTATATACATTATTTCAAAGAAGAAAAATGGCTCAATATGAAACTTTGTAGAGTTGGAAAGAATTATTTCAACAAACCTCTAGTGAGTACCCACTAAACTATATTACACTACATGCTAAGACCAAAGAGGGGAAGACTGGCCAGCAAACAGAATTCCGTAGAGTGACAAAGACCACATTAAATGTGAGGAAAAGGAAATTCAAAGAAATGAAATGATGAAGATTTTAGATTGAGTAGCAGAGGTGAGGTTAGAACTCCGGTTTTCCTGATGCCCAATCCAGTGACAGTCCGTGACAGCATCCAAAGGCTCTAAGGTAATGCTGTTTCTCCGGGGTAGATGTAACATTCGTTATTACAGTGAGAATAATTCATCTTACTGTGTAACCAAAGAACAAGCTTTCTCCAGGCCCACCACAGGTGCTTTAGAAGACTGATTTATTATTTAGACTGATTTAATAATGTACCCTGTGACATTAAACTCACTGGAGACCTAGTCTAGTTTTGTCCCAGGGTAATGTTTCCTCATAGTGGCAGTGACATACACACACACACACACACACACACACACACACACACACACACACACACACACACTACAGAACCGGATATTGCTCACCTGCCACACCTTGAAACTACAACAGAATTTTCTATTCACAAATCATGACACAATTCAGAGCTATCTAAATCCTACAGCCTAAGAGCAACTGCTTACAGTTGATACATAATTACTTTATAGTGTACACGTCTCTTCATACATTATCACCGGAATCTCAAAAGCAATCCAGTGACTCCTTAAACTGGGAAGCATAGATGGGTGGGAGCTGTCTGATGGTTTACTAACTGTTTGCCTTTAGGTTTAAATATATCTAGAGTATAACCAATTTTCATAATAGACACATAAGGGAAATAGTCTTATACATACATTTAATCATCAGTTTATACTTCTTCATTCAGTTCCAGCAGGATTATCGCGGCTTCCAACTTAAAAGCTGGATCTGGAGGTGGGCTGTTTTAGGCATTATTCTGGTGAATGATGAGATTTCTTTTCGGCTGTTTTGGCTCTGTAGACCCTGAAGTCCCAACCTGGTCTCTTCCCTGAGCTGAGGGAATTCAGGGAGAAATAGGTGGTTGCAGGGAAGACAAAAGCCGGAAAAACTCCATTGTACTCCCTTCTCAATAGTTTCAGGAACTGGTTTTAAACGTGAAGGCCACGTATCATTTGCCCTTTGTTCAGTCTTCTCAATAAGGAACCAACGTTCCGCTTGCTTTAAAGAAGCGAATTTAATTAAACAGGTAATCATTACGGCATTTACAATTTTTACGTAAGGACTCTGGCGATAACTCCTTCCTCCAGCTGCTATAGGGCCACCTCAGATCTAGAGGCAGGTTTCTCGAATGGCTCTGCCGTGGGGGAAGTGGACGAAGGGGGCGGTCAACTAGAAAGTCCTTTTCCCCTCTCAACCAGCTCGGCGCCAGCCTGGTGCCCACACCCGGACACAAGTGCGCTGAGTGCACCCCCAGCCCCATCCCACCCCAGGGCCCGCTGCCCCCGCCAAGCCCGCGGACAACAGCGCTCAGCTCTGCCACTGAACACGTGCAAGACCTGGCTGGGCTGGCGTGGACTCCGGGGGCGAAATGATTTCACAACGAGCGAGAGGGAGGAGCGCGCCTCTTCATCACTTCTAGGAAGGCTGCAGCCTGCCAGGCCGCGACGGCAGCCGGGAAAAACCACTCACGAGCCGGAAAGACGGCCACTCCAGGGCCACGCCCCGCGCACGCGCGCCGCGCTCTGCCATCGCATCGCGGTCTTGCGGCTCCCTCCGCCAGCTGCCGGATCTAGCTCGTCAGGTTCTCCATCCGCCGGCCTTCCGCCCCTGCGTGGTCGGCTCTTCGCCGCCCCTCCCTCCGCCCCTCCCTCCGCCCACCGCGGCGCCGGCCTCTTGTGACGTCATTAGAAGAGTCCTCCCGCTTAGTCGTAATCTGATGCCAAGCGCGGGGCTGGCGGGGTGGGGAGGTCGTCTGTTCCTCTTCTGGCCTGAACAGCTCTTGGAAAGGAAACCTCTTTTGTAATTTCCTAAGACTTCAAATTAAGCCTTTAAACTGTGCCCATTTCCTGAAAAGGGTGAAAACGACCCCACACCCTAGTTGATCTCCTTTCAACCTGGGAGTTCTGTTAAAAGGGAACTGCAAACTGTGTTATTTGGGTGTATTTGGAAGCTTTTGCTTGTCGTTTTGTGTGTTCCCTTAGTGTGTAAAGGGGACGACTGACATCCATAAAACGAAAGCTTTGTATATCGAGGCTGGGATAAGCATTACCTCATCTGGCTTGATGAGATTTTAATTTAGTTTTGTAACCTTAAAGCCAACACACAAAAAAAGAGGTGTATCAAAAATAAAATATTAATTTAAACTTACAAGGGGCAAAGGTTTTGCGTACCTTTTACAGACGATAAAATAGACCCAAAGATTTCTGTGATCTGCCCCAGAGGGGTGGAATTCAGGCCAGGTCAATACTGTGTCCAGCTTGACGAAGGCTGTCTTTAGAACCCGCTGGGCCTAAGCGGTTTTTGCCTGTTTTTTTGCCCTTCTCCCTCACTTGTCTTTTTCTACTTTCCATGACTTTGGTTTTCTTCCTGAGGTCTCTTCATGTATCTCCTCTCTCCTCCTTTGCTTTTTCTATTTCTTTGACTTCCTCTTTTTTTTTTGATAGTTGAGCCAGCCTTTCCTTCCTCCTTTAAATGCCTCTCCCTTAGATGACCATAAAAGGAAATGAACAGAAGAATTTTTTAAGGTTTTTTTTGGGGGGGAGGGGTAAATTCGTGTATCGTTAGATATACATTTTCTTCTTATAGCTGCCTCCTACATTCTTCTGTAGATGTTCAGGGAAAGCCGGAAGTGTGTATGAGGAGAGAGAGAATAGTGAATAAAAGTGAGGGAGTGTGTGGTGAGCGGTTTAAAATCAGAAACAGGAGAAAAAAATTATATAAACAGAGAGGTGCTCTAAATGCTACAAGACTCAACTTGGAAATAACAACATAGTAGGTTCTATAAAACCCAAGAGACACATCACTTCCAGTCAATCTCTGTGCACGCCTCTGTGATACATTGCCTCAGATGATTTGTGTCTTTCACGGAGTAAACCTGTAGCTTTAGCTGCCCCAGAAGAAATAATCATAGGGGTTCTATCTGTGAAATAATAATATACCAGGGATTCCAGACTACATGCCAGCTTGAAGGCTTCTCAACGTGGTGGCCCCTGTTCTCAGTTCTGCCAGTGGATGTTTTTACCCTTGTTCTGCACTTGGGGAACCTAAAGAACAGGGAGTCACTTGCTTAACATGACAGGAGGCAGAGCCTTTGCTGCTATTTCCAATTCCGTGGTCTCTGAGCGAACATGCCTACTAATAAGAATTCATATCTAATTTAAAATGAGTAATACAATTCACTAACATATACTATTGCCAGCTGACTGATGTATGCTCTCTTATTACCAATTTCTCTGTTGGTTTTGTTTTATTGTGCTTGGTCAACAAAAACTTGCAGAAGTTGGTTGGGAACAAAGTTTGTATTTTGCCAAAATATTTGAAGGTACTCCTGAAGTTTGGTTTATGTTTCAGTTCCCTATATGAAAGAAAATGCACTGCTCTGTATTCCATAATTTAAAAATAGTGAGAACCTTGAGGGCATTATGCTAAGTGAAATGAGTCAGAGAAAGGCAAATACTATATGATCACACTTACATGTGGAAACTTAAAAAGCCAAACCCAGAAACACAGTAGAATGCTGGTTACCAGGGGCTAGGTGGGGTGGAGGAAATGAGGACATATTAGTCACAGGGTACAAACTAGTTACAATAAATTCTGGGGATGTAATGTACAGCTTGGTGACTGTAGTCAACAATACTGTACTGTATACTTGAAAGCTGCTTAGAGAGTAAATCTTTTTCCCCTCAGCTTTATTGAGATACAATTGACAACACTGTATGAGTTTAAGGTGTACCATGTGCTGATTTGATACATTTATATATTGTAAAATTATTACCACCATGGTTAGTTAACACCTCCATCCTGTTACATAATTACCTTTTTTTGTGTGTGGCAAGAACACTTAAGATCTACTCTTTCAGCATTCACACTGAGATCTACTCTCAACATTCAAATATGTAATACAGTATTATTAGTTATAATCACCATGCTGCATATTAGATGCCCAGAGTTTGTTCATCTTTTAACTGGAAGTTCAAACCCTTTGACCAATACCCTTTCCCATTTCCCTACCCCCCAGCCCCTGGTGACTCTACTGTCTGAATTTGGCTTTTTTAGATTCCACATATAACTGAGATCATACAGTATTTGTCTTCCTCTGTCTGATTTATTTCATTTAGCATAATGCCCTCAATTCCAAGTTGTTTCAAACAGCTTAAGTTCCTTCTTTCTCATGTCTGAATAGCATTCCATTATAAATATACACCACATTTTCTTTATCTATTCATCCATTGATGGACACTTAGGTTGTTTCCAGGTCTTGGTTAATGTGAATAATCCTGCAGTGAACGTGGGAGTGTGGATAGCTCTGCTTCCTGATTTCAGTTCCTTTACATACCCAGAAGTGGGATTGCTGGGTCATACGGTAGTTCTATGTTTAATTTTTTGAGGAATCTTCCATAGTGGCTACACCAATTTGCATTCCCACCAAAACAGTTCAAAGGATTCCTTTTTCTTCACATTCTTGCCAACATTTATCGCTTGTCTTTTTGATGATACCCAAAGGAGTGAGGTGATACCTTGTGGTTTGATTTGCATTTCCCTGATGATTAGAGGTGTGGAGCACTTTTTCATGTTCCTATTGACCATCATATATCATCTTTGGAAAACTCTGTTCAGTTCCTCTGCCTACTTTTTAATTGGGTTTTTTGTTTGTTTGACTGAGTTGTATGAGTTCTTCATATATTTTGTAAACGACCCCTTATCAGACATATGATTTGCAAATACTTTCTTCCATTCTGTGGGTTGCTTTTTCATTTTGTTGGTTTTTTCTTTTGCTGCACAAAAGCTTTTTAGTTTGATATAGTCCCACTTACTGATTTTCGCTTTTGTTGCTTGTGCCTTTGGTATCATGTTCAGGAAATTGCTGCTGAGACCAATGTCAAGTTTTTCAGCTATGTTTTCTTCTAGGAGTTTTATGGCTTTAGGTCTTCTGCTTAAGTCTTTACTCCATTTTGAGTTCATTTTTGTGAGTAGTGTAAGATAAGAGTCAAACTGTATACTTCTGCATGTGGTTATCCACTTTTCCCAATAAGAGAGTAGATCTCCAATGTTCTCAACATAACAACAACAACAAATGGTAATTATGTGAGGTGAAGGATGTGTTAACCACTTTTTTTATTAAAAAATAAATTTTATTTCATCAGGACTTTTTGTGGGGGTGGTGGGGTAGGTTTATTTATTTAATGGAAGTACCAGGGATTGAACCTAGGACCTTGTGCATGCTAAGAATGCACTCTACCGCTAAGCTATCCCCGCCCCCCCAATTAACTAGTTTTATTATGGTAAATATTTAGCAATTTACATGTGTATCACATCATCACATTGTGCACCTTAAACTTACATACTGTTATATGTCAATTATATCTCAGTAAAGCTGGGGGAAAATAAGAATGATTTATTTTAATGACATTTGGTAGCTGAATAGTGAAAAGAGAAAAAAAATGATAAATTCTATTATTCCCATAATGTCTGTATAATGCTATATGTTTACCCTGTAAGTCGTGGGGCCACGTTCTAAAAGTGCCACTTATTCTATACCCAACTCTGTCATACTCACATTCAACTCTAAGAGAAATTTCCTTTAGCTGTTTTCTCAAAGTGAATACAACATAGTCATTAAATCCCCTATTTAGGGTTCAAGGCCACTGAAACTGCCATGCAATGATTTTTCTTTCCCAGGGAAGCAGATGGAATTGTCAGACTGTGCCTACTGTTTTTAATAAGGCTTGCCAATATCTGTGTGTCCCTTCCAAGAGATGGGCTGCATTCCTGCTGTAAGGGAGGAGAACATGTAATCATCCCTTGCCGAAGAAATCAACACTTTTATTTAGAAATTATGCTCGCTTGCTTTTACTCTTTGTTCTATTGGACGTACATTCTATGTCTCCAAACTGACTGACTGAGGAGAAACTTGTGTGTTAGTAATTCAAAAAAAGTAGTGAAAACCTGCCCCAAGGCCTGGATTTGGGTGAAGCAAATGAGACTTGCTTTAGGGGCAAAATTTAAGGGGGCACCAAAACACTCAGTAATCAATATTATTTTAATGCAATATTTTAAAAAATCAAAATTAATAGTAAGAAATCTCTAATAAAATATCAAAATTTCAATACAGGCATATTAATTTCCTAGAGTTTCTGTACAAAGTACCATAAACTGGGTGGCTGAACAGAAGTGTCTTGTCTCCAGTTCTGGAGGCTGGATGCTCTCAGGGGGAACCTCAGGCCTTTCCCCTAGCTTCTGGTGGTTGCCGAAACCTTGGGTGTTCCTTGGCTTGTAGCTGCATCATTGCAACCTCTGCCTCCATCTTCACATGGCCTCCTTCCCTGGGTGTCTGTGTGTCTTTCCTTCTCTTATAAGGACACCAGTCATTGGATTTAGGGCCCACCCTAATCCAGTATGATCTCATCTCATCTCAGCCTAATTCTGCAAAGACCCTGTTTCTGAATAAAGGCCCACTCTGAGGCTCTGGTGGACACGAATCTTTGGGAGACAGTATTCAGCACTGCAGGCAGGCTCAGTAGTACTGAGTTTTCCTTTTGCCTCAAGATCCAAGGTGGCTCAGCATGGCATCCCCCCTTTCAGTGGCTGGCATAGGCTGGCCACTGCCTGATGAGCTGCTGTCACATCAGCTTTGGGGCCCAGGACTTAGAGGGCCTCTCTGTGTATTCTTCCTGAGACGTTTCACCCATTCACCTGCCTCAGCTTCTACACACCTGAATGATGACTCCAGAATATCTCCAACCTTGCTACTCTCCTGAGTTCCAGACTCCTTTTTCCAATGGCTCCTGGAGATCCCAACTTACTGGCCTGCAGGCATCTCAAGTTGAACTTGTATCTTACTCAAGCTTTTATGTTTTTTGTCCTCTTTCCCTGTCTCCTTTACTGGCATGATCATCCAGTTTGCTCCCAGCCCCAAACAAACACCCTTGAGAGTCCTTCTCCACTCTGGCCTCTTCTGCTCCTTCAATACTTTATCTGGTTTCACCCCAGAGAGGTTTCTGGATGATCACCATACTCTGCCATAGTTCACAGGTCTTTAGCAGCAGCTATCAGCCCAGAAACAGAGATGTTCCAATAGGATATTATACTGATTGTGATCTGCTTGGAAAATAAGGAGTTGTGACTTTGTTGCAGGCTTAGATATTAAGCATATTTTGGTGCAGAAAATACAATGAATTACATATAATGCTGTAGTTGTCAGCATGACTTGGACATTATATTTTGATGTTTGGAATTGCTAAATTTGTTTGCCCTAAGCAAATTTCTCCTATCTCTCTCTCATCTGTAAACACTGCCTTCACTTTTGTGCTCTGACAGAAATCCTGCTCTCCCTTAGGACACTGCTCCCTGTCACCCTCTCTGGTAGCTGCTCACAGGTCTCCAGCCATCCCTGGGAATAAAGGTGGGGTGACCGGGAGGTCACCCCCTAGGCACCCCCCTCCCTCAGTTGTTAGTCTTCTGTTATCAACTATACCTATTCTCTATAATGCAGTCAGTGGTGGAGCCATGGCGCCTTTCCCTCATTTCTTGAGGATTTTTATCTCCAGGCTTATGTCCACTCTTGGAAGCAACTCCTGATTTCAGGATCTGAGTGGATGAGCATCCAGTAGCCAGGCCTCATGGTTCCTTGATTCTCCACCTAATAATCAGGTCCTTTCCCCTTAACAGCTGCTCACCTCCCATGGGCCTGCCTATATTTTGTCATTCCAGATTCTAGCCAGAAAATCAGTGTCACTCTCCCATCTCCATTCTTTGCAGCTAACTCCTTCCTAGCAGTTCTTTTCACCCTGTCATATTCATTTACCTGGCTTAAATTCTATGATCAGTCCTTACAATCACTGTCTTGCATAACTCTCTCAGTGCCCAACCTAAACCCACTCAGCATAACATAGCCGCAGAAAAACACAACGATGCCAATCGGGCTTATTCTAAATGCATGACCCCAACTCCCAGTAGATCTTTACCTCTGTCTGGCAACCACCCATTTCCCTGGTATCGTCACCCTTTCCTAGATAACGCTTCTGGATAACATGCACACTCTCTCAGACAACTAGTTTCCACACCTTCCATTCTTTCTTGTAAACTCACTACTTCTTCTATCTTCATTCTCCGTTTTCTTAAGAGAACAGAAGCAATCCAAATAGAACTTCCATGGCTCTCACCACCAGAGCCACCTGCCATCTGCATCTGGGTTCCATACTTTGCCTTCCCTCTGCTTCCGTTGGGGGACCATCCATACTTCTAACAAAGGGTGGCTGTTTCGCTTGTGTCCAAGATCAATTATCAATCAATGAATACAATTATCAAGGGATTATTTCCACTTGTACACAATCTGTGCTTTGTTCAACGAGAAAACAAGCCAACTTTTGTTTTGATCTCACATCTCTTCCAGCTACTGCTCCATTTTTCTGTTCCCCTTCACAGCAGACACCTCAACATCCCTCCAGCTCCTCTACATTCTTTTGTGGACCCACTCAAACCGGGTCTCAGCCTTGCCATGCCAGCAAACCTGCTCTCGTCAAAGTCACAAAGACCTCTACGGACTGGCTAATTCTTGCACATCACCTTTCTGGACCAATCAGCAGCTGTGACCCAGTGGCATCCTAATTGCCTTCTCAGCTTGTCTGCTCTCAACACAGAAGCCACAGTGGTCCTTTTAACACCTACATTATCTCATTTCATTCTTCTGCTTAATATTTTCAGAATTAAAGCCCCAATCCATGTCATGCCCTAAAAGCCCCTCTGACTTCATCTCTCAGGAACTCTCTGGAACCCCTGCTGCTCTCTCTCCCTCGCCACTCCCCCTCCAGCCACATCAGCTTCCCAGCTATCCTTCCTCCAGACCTGGGCGTGTTTCCCTCAGGACGTTTCTGCAGCCAGTTCTCCACCATTATTATCTGCCCCTTCCTCCCTTCCTTCCATCCCCCTCCACTAGACTGACACCCCTCAAAGGCAGGGAGGGTGGTCTCTTCATTTATTGCTGTAATCTCACTGCCAAGGACTGGGCCTGATGCAGGGCGGGCCCTCTTTCAATATATATATATTTTTAAGTTGAAGTACAGTCAGTTACAGTGTGTCAACTTCTGGTGTAGAGCACAATGTCCCAGTCATGCATATGCATACATATATTCATTTTCATTAAGAGTTATTATAAGATATTAAACATAGTTCCCTGTGCTGTACAGAAGAAACTTTTTAAAAAATATATTTTACATATAGTGGCTAGCATTTGTAAATCTCAACCCCCCAAATTTATCCCTTCCCACTCCCTTTCCCAGGTAACCATAAGATTGTTTACTATGTCTGCAAGTCTTTTTCTGTTTTGTAGATGAGTTCACAATGTCCCTTTTTTTTTTTTAAGACTCCACATATGAGTGATATCATATGGTATTTTTCTTTCTCTTTCTGGCTTTCTTCACTTAGAATGACAATCTCTAGGGCCACCGTGCAGCTGCAAATGACAGCTTTTATTCTTTTTTATGGTTGAGTAGTATTCCATTCTAAATATACCACAACTTTTTTTATCCAGTCATCTGTCAATGAACATTTAGTTTGCTTCCATGTCTTGGCTATTGTATATAGTGCTGCTATGAACATTGGTGTGCACGTATCTTTTTGAATTAGAGTTCCCTCTGGATATATACCCAGAAGTGGGATTGCTGGATCATATGGTAAGTCTATTTTTAGTTTTTTGAGAAATCCCCGTGCTGTTTTCCATAATGGCTACACCAAACTACCTTCCCACCAGCAGTGTAGGAGAGTTCCCTTTTCTCCAGCATGTAAATCAATGAAGTTAGAACAATCCTTCACTCCATACACAAAAATAAACTCAAAATGGCTTAAAGAGTTAAATATAAGACAAGACACTATAAACCTCCTAGAAGAAAACATAGGCAAAACATTCTCTGACAATACATCTTAGCAATGTTCTCCTAGGGCAGTCTACCCAGGCAGTAGAAATGAGAGCAAAAATAAACAAGTGGGACCTAATTAAACTTACAAGCTTTTGCACAGCAAAGGAAACCATAAGCAAAACGAGAAGACAACCTACAGAATGGGAGAAAATCTTTGCATATGATGTGACTGACAAGGGCTTAATTTCCAGAATATATAAACAGCTCATACAACTTAATACCAAAAAGCAAACGCCCCAATCCAAAAGTGGGCAGAGGACCTAAACAAGCATTCTCCAATGAAGACATACAAATGGCCAATAGGCACATGAAAAAGTGCTCAATATTGCTAATTAGCAGAGAAATGCAAATCAAAACTGCAATGAGATATCACCTCACACCAGTCAGAATGACCATCATTCAAATGTCCATCAACAATATTTGTTGAATAACTGGAAGACAGTCATGCTTTGTCCTGACCCCGTACGTTCCAAGGTATTATGTTGTCTTGGCCTAGAATGCTCTTCCTCCCATCTTTACAGCACTTATTTCTTCAGACTCACCTTTTTTGGTGAAAAGTCTTATTCCCTAGGCTATCACCCATACTGTTGATTTTAAATATACTTAGCCACAATTCCTTTATCATACCTCAAAAATTTAGCACTAACACACTATTTTCTAATATGTAGCCCTTATTCAAAGTTCCCCAACTGTCCCAGTAATGTCTTACAATTTTTTTAAGTATTTTTTGTGGGGGGTAATTTGATTTATTTATTTATTTAATGGAGGTACTGGGGATTGAACCCAGGGCCTTGTGTACACTAGGCATGCACCATACCACTGAGCTATACCTTCCCCCCTAGATTTTTTTTTTAATTCAATAAGTTGGGTATTAGGTAGGTGTTTTCTATCTGGAGCCTCATTTCTTTCAGTTTTGGGGAATGTTCTTTTATTTATTCAATAATATTCTCCCTTCGCTTTGGCCTCATTTCTTTTCAGAACTTCTATTATAATGTTGTGGAGCCTCAGTTTATCTCCTAATGTTTCTATTATTTTCCCCATTTCTTTCTTTTTTCTTCTTTTTATTTTATGGGAAGTTTCCTTAAAACTCTCTTCTAACCTTTCCATTGAAATAGTTTTTCTTCTGGTTATTATACTTTCAGTTTCCAAAAGCCCTTTCTTCTTCTCTGATTTCTTCTTTTTAAAAAAACTTTTCAATAGCACCTTCTTTTTTTGACACAAAAAAAGTGCATCTGCTGAGCTTTACTGTGTAGTCTCTATTATCAGCACCTTATTCTTGTGTCATGGGTGCGACAGCCTGTCTTCTTTTCCAGAGGACACTAATTTCTTTGAAATTTTTGTCTGCTATCTACATTGTCTGTTTCTTCTAACTTTTCTCTTTCTAATTTTTTTTTTTTTCCTTTTCGTCTTGCTCTGTGTTTTTTATGTTGCAGGCTTTCTAAAAATGTCTGGTGATCTTTGTCTGTGAGAGTGAGTATGGTGGAAAAGGCTGATTCTGGTGGTAAAGGGGAAGCCTGATGCGTGGAGGATTAACACTCCTGGAGTAACTCGATTTCTAGAGGGCTTGCCCATGTTAGCACACAGAAGGATCCGTCACTCTCTAGTTTTGGAGGAGGGGCAAATTGGCCTGATCTGACAGCTTTCTGGGAATTGAGTGGGCAAAGAGGTTGGGACGTCTTGCAGACCAGTATGAAGATGTCCCCCAATATTATTCTATTTTCAGTTCACTTTTGGCCCCTGCCTTTTGGGGAGAGGGAGGGGCACTTGATCTCTGAGTCCCCAGAGTCCTGGGATGGGACAGGCTTGCTAATCACTTCTCCCCTCTCTGGTAGCGCTTGGATTTTACCTTTTTCCTAGGTTAGTCACACTCAGCCATCACGCCGCCATCTTCTTAAAAATGTGATTTGGTCTGCTGTTTTTATCTTATTCTTTCTCTGTGGATTTATAACTTTTACTTTCTTTTTCTATCTTTTGAGGCGGGGAGTTTGGGAGAAGAAATAAAAAGCATATGTTCAATTTCCATATTTTTAGGTAATCAATAATTCATTATTAAACTTTGTAGATGATCACTGCATGGTTTTCCCTTAGAAAATGACTTCTTCAAGTCAGATATAATTAAATATTCTGACTTTATTTTATCATGGGATTAAATGTTCCACCAGTTAAAGGAACTCATGTGTGTTAGGGCCATCTAGTGGACGACTTGAATTTAGCACTATAGATTTCAAATGTTAACAGGGCACCTTCTCAAACCTGTGGAAAGAGCTAGAAAGCATCACTTATAATGCCCTGTATGTCTCTATGCAAAATCTCCCCAAATAGAAGTGTCTCATCTATTAGATGGGACGGTCATACACCCATTTATTTTAGTACTCACTTTATTTCATCTTTATGGCTATCTTAAAGTCTTACTGTTGAAATTTAGAATGTTTCTCTACTAATATCCTTGTGGGAGATGAAAAAACTGACCTGACGGTTCTCCTTTCTTTATAACAGCCTTTTTATTCAACAATTTTTTTTCTCCCTTGGGATGTTTCACTAGTTCCTGGCTTGCTCTCTTTTGAATTAATTGAAAAGGAAACTGCAGATAGGATTAGGCTGCTGGACCTGGTTAAACAGTAGAGGCCAGGCTTGGAGGTACCTGTGGCCAGCTGAGACAAGCTGCCAGTGAATTATGCTGCTCTGCGGTCATTAAGACTTCATGTTACCCCAGTGAATTGAAAAGACATGTTATCCAGTCTCTCAGTCTTACCATCAATAATTTACTTAAAACAAAACAAAACAAAACCAAAAACTGATCTGAAGATTTCAGGCAGAAATTTAAAATTACTTTTCTCTTTTCATAACTCCAAAAGGATTTTATGATTTTACTTCCATAGCTACAGGATCTGCTGTAGATATCCCTGAGCCTCAATTCAGCAAAATTGTGAGTTTCCACAGTGTCAAAATATATGAATCGCTAGTGCTTGAGCCAAGTGCAAACCAATTAAAGTTTTAAATAGATCAAGCATGAGCTGAAACCCGCTGCATAATTTAAATGCCATCTAGTGGCCAAGTGTCATCTTTAGTCCTCAATTGAAACAGGTTTGGTGCCTTCTAGTATTTTTCTTAGAGTGATTTATCAGATAGTTTTGAATTAGGGATATTATAGCTTCTACTCTTGGAGTGAAATGGAATTGGAATATTTCTTGATCATAAAAAGCATTTAACAGCTTGAAATGTACATAACTCCCAGCTCTTTTTCCAGGCGCATCTGGTTATATGGCTGCAAAACAAAGAGCTGTTGCTTGGTTTGGTGACTATGGCATTAAATAGCACCAGTAGTTATAATTTATTACTTTGTAACTGAAAAACAAAAAGAAGTATTATATGTAATGTGAGGTAACTGGTATAGGAACAAAATTCTAAATATTGATGACCAGAGGATTTAAAGGATCGACAATCTTCAGCCTCAGAGAATTGAAGTGCTTGAGAGAGACACAGAATTTGACCATAAATGAATGCCATGGGCAAGTAAATCAGGGTGATAAATAACGGTGGCAGCAGCAGCAGACGCTGTTCTGAAGGCTCCGTCCATATTAACTCACAACAACCTCATGAGTTAGTACTATTATAATTTTATAGACAAAATTGAGGCATAGAGTGCCCATTATTGAAAGGCTGAGTAGGGATCAAATATTTGATGTGTCCTTTGGTCTCTTAGCTGGTTTGAGTTTTGGCTGGTATCACTTGGTTGAAGGATTTCTGGAGAATGAAAAAAGTCCCTTTAATAGAACCACGGTAAAGTCAGCCTTGATCATCGCGGCCTGGGGTTCCAGGTAGGGCTGAGGATGTTGGCTCAGGGATGAGGCAGAGCAGAAGGCTCCCTCTGGGTCCCTGATCAGATCGGCCTTGGTTAGACCTACCTGTTCTTCTGGCTCTGAGGGGTAGACTTCTGGAGAACTGAGAGTAGGTTTCACTTTTGTGTCATTGTGACCTGGGGGTACCTGTAACCTCCTCTCCAGCTTGCTACTCCAGACAGCAGAGAGGCGACTGACTTGAACGTAACCAAGCTAGCTGTCTGCGGTCATGCAATAAATAGGGCATCAATAAGCATTTGTCTTCCTGTTGGTCACAGATCTGATTCTGCTCTTTCAGTTCAGGCATGTGACAGGCGAAAGCCCTGAAGATAACAAGTTAATACCTCACACAGGGCTTTGTTGATTTCAGTGAGCCTCACAAAGTGTTTCTGAGGTCTATAACAATGGGTTTATTATCCTCAGTGTACAGATAAGGAAACTGGGACTCAGAGAGATTAAGTGGCTTGCCAAAATACACATGAATATTGGCATAGAATGAAGACCAGAATACCTGGCATTTCATTGTATTTATTAACACATACACACACATTCTTCCAGGTACTAGTGTAAATATGTGTGCATACGTAAATGACCATGTCAAATGCATGTTAAGTAAGGTTGCCTGATTTAAAGTGAAAATCGTGCTAATTGCAATTTTATCTTCTATTCCCTACTTTCTCAGTTACTGTTAGAGATGTTCGAAAGAAAGTCAGAGATCAAATCAGCACTGTAGGTTAGATATTTGGGTTTACACTCTCAAAGGCAGAATCTAGGTAATCTTTCAAGAGTTACTCTAGTTCTCTAATTCTATGTTTTAATTAAAAAAGTAGAACTCTATTTTAAAAATGTTTTCTTCATTAAAATGACATAACTTTGTAGCAGTTTTACAAGTTTATCATGCCCAATACAATTTATCCAGAAGGAGGCAGCATTTTACTATTAAATTGATGGTTCTGCAAAGATTCTAAGTGGTTTTTTTTTTTCTTCTTCCTCTTTCTTTAAAGTTGTAGACTACCTAATCACACACATCCAAAAACCTTTCCAGGCAATGATTCTTGGGTATCACTAGAGCTTTGCATATTGAATAGATAAAATCCAAATACTGCTCAGATTAAACACATCTAAAATTACAAATAGCATATATGGCAGCCAAATTCATTGGTAGGAATTATTTTTGCAATCAAGATATTGATCAAAATATAGAGTTGAACAGAAGATGAAGTAGAAGAAAGGGAAAATGAATGATTCAATATTTGCTAACTTATAGGAAACAGATATTTGATCAATAAGAGATCAACTTAAGAGAAAAAACTTCCAAATCATTCAGAAATAAGGATAATGAATTAGTTTTAATCATCTACCTAACTTTATAAATGTAACTTGCTTTTTCTTTCCTTGTGTTCCTAGAATCACAGGATCTTTAGGAGGGACCTTGAAATTTTATTAGACACATTTCAGCGGTTGCTGGTCAGAACTCGTTTCAAAAAATTAGGAAGAAAGGGATTCTATCATGATAGGGGAAATTCAAGTATAAGAATGACAGTATGGCACGGGGGACTTTTTCTGTTGCCCTGTGATGGACAGAAAAGGCCTAGAGCTAAGAAGAGTAATTGGGGTCTACCACTTTTTCTGAAGTTTTCCTAAGGGGCTGAGGAACTGGGCATCAGTCCCCACCTCCACCCCCTGCCCCTTAACACCCAGTCCCTAGTCTATAAAAGAAGCCTGGGGAAGAGGAGGGTGGGTGATTCCTCTCCTTCCTATTAGGGAGGGATTTCTCCTGACTTATTGCCAAGTGAAGAAAGAGGATCCAAGACAATGGCTTTAGGATCAATTCCTGGTGACCCGTGGGTTTTGTCCAGCAGAAGTCTCACTCATCTCAGAAGAGGGGATGAATTACTCGAGACTCTGTGGAAAGTCAAGAGAGCGAGAAGGAGTTGGGCACCAACTCCTCGAGCCTCTCAAATGCTCCCACATTTATTGTGTACAATCAAAGGAAAAATCACGAACAGCTGTGTCATGGAAGGTAGGCGATGGAGGAAAGACAGGATCGGGTAGAGATTATAGAATCAACAATGAGTACAAAGGCTTAATTTATCTTCAGAACAGACATGGGGAGAGGGGGACAAGGTAAATTCTTCAGACATAAGACGTTGATTACAAAACAAACCACCAGACCAGCCAGTTCCTTGTCTTGGGGATTGTAGACTATCTAAAAAGCAGAAAGCACGCCCAGCGTTTATAGCTGAGGGCATTGGTCGTCGCTTTGCAATGAGAAGAGTAAACCCTGAACTATGGACCTATGCTTATGATAAACAAGATGTGTCCTTCATTTATAGCAGGGGACAAACAATGGCTTTGCCATTGGAAGAATCCCTAGGCTAGAACCTCAACTATGCAAGCAAGGCATTGTCTCTGCTTTTTACGGCAAGGAGCCAGCAGTGAGGATGCACAGGCACCTGCTAGCAAAGCAGTTACTAAGCACATTTGTTCTCCTTAAAGGTCACAAGTGGCTGGGGTCTGTTACAATTTATTAACCCAACCATGGGCTCCCACAGCGACCTCTTCTTAGACAGCAGAGTTGCTGACTACCCATTCCTATCAGAGCAGATAAGATGGAAGCTGGGAAGAGCCAGCTGGTCAAGCAGAAGAGGTGACAGCAGAGCAGTGATCTTGCTCACCATTATATGGCAAGGCCAGGGTGTGAGAAGTTCCTTAGGACAAGAGGACATATAGAAGGGAGTTATCCTTGAGCCAGCTTGCTGTACAACCCTCCCATCCCTCTAAGACTATGCACCATGAATGGGGGTATGTTACTGGGGCAGTTGAGGGGGTGGTGGGAGAGGTCCAGCTAGAGCTGAATCTTCCAGTGAGAAGATCTCTCTTGCTAATTTTCACACATGCTGAAGGTGGACTGTGGATGTTGGAAAACACACTCAGGGCTCACTGCAGAAGCAGAGCAACCAACAGAGAGAGGGCTACAGCTCTTCCTTTCCTTCCCCTTCTTCCTGATTCCAACACTTAATGGAGCCAGGCTGGGAGAGAGAGGAGGGGGTGTTTCACAGCCAGGACTCCCTCCAACCCCATCTCACTCTATGCAGTCAAGAGTCCAACTCATTCTGTCTCTGGAGCGGTGGGAGAGGGAAGAGATGGAATTTACACAAGAGTCTGAAACTGAAATTTTATACATTTTTTTTAATAACCAAAGGTGAATACAAAGTGAGGCAATTTGTCCAGGAATAATAGGAAAGGGAAATGTGGAATATGGATGAAGCCAGGTACAATTCTGATGACCAATTCCAGTGCGTCTAGTTTCATCACATACAGACTGGGAAAACTTCAAAACATCTAAGAGAATCACAGTATCCAATATGGAACCACCCAGGCAACAAAGCAGAAATGGTTGAAGGTAGTGTTTAAACATAGACAGGATCAAATACAGAGTCCCAAGGATCCCTTGGCTTCTGTGTGATGTGGAAGGACCCAGAAGTTCTTGCCTGTCCTGATGAATGGATTGAAACCAGAGGCCTGCTGTGGTAGCAATGAGTGGGACCCCCATGCAGGCTTCTCTCAGGCGTGGCTAGAGGATGAGGTGGAGATAGACTCAGAGGATTTACTACAGAGGCTACAGTGGAGCTAGTTCATAGAGAAAAAGGCCCCTGAGACCTCCAGCTTTGCCAAAAGAACTGACCATGAATGTACCTAGCAGGGTATGACCAGGTGGTACAGGGGACATCTCTGAGGAGGCCAGCCCTGGGGTCAGCCACACCCTTCAGCTGCCCCCAAGGGTATGCAATCTCTGCCCTACCTGTAAGTCCCCATCTTGGGAGAACGAAGGAACAAGAGAGGGGGAAAGTCTTCGAGGGTGTTTGAACTTCGACTGACTGCACATTTATCTGGGACTGTTTAAACCAAAGTGACCGACTGACTCTTAAATAAGTTTTGTGTCTCTCTTATCCTGTCTCATCCTACCATCTCAAAAAGCGGGAATGGGTCTATGATAATGGGTCTATGACTTCTGAGGCTGCCATAACAAAATACCACAGACTAGGTGGCTTGAACAACACAAAAGTATTGCCTCACAGTTCTAGAGGTTGGAAGTCCAAGATCAAGGTGCCAGTAGATTTGTTTCCTGGTGAGAATTCTCTTCCTGGCTTGCAGACAACCACCTTCTCACTATGTCCTCACATGGGAGAGAAAGAGGGCTCTGGCATCTCTCCCTCTTCTTACAAGGGCACTAATCCCATCATGAAAGCCCCACTCTCATGACTCAACTAAACACAACTATCTCCCAAAGACTCCATCTCCAAATACTATCACATTGGAAGTTAAGGCTTCAACGTCTGAATTTGGGTGAGGGACAGAATTCAGTCCACAGCAGGGGGCTTGTGAGGAGGTTTATATCATTTATAGAAAAAGCATGACCCCACAATCTTTTGATGTGCATAAATTATAGTGTGTCATTAAAAAACAAATTCTACCTGAAGTACTTTCAGTTCCCCATGTCCCCACAGTGGGAACAGTGTGTGCTGGGTGGAGAGACTGAAGGGGTGGAGGGAAGTGGAGGGGGGAGGAAGTAGAAAGAGGCTGGGAGGGAGAAAAAGAGAAAATTAGAGGGAGACAAAGAGGGAGGGAGGGAGTGATGTGGAGAAGGGGGAGAGAAGGAGGAAGGAGAGGCTTTTACAGGGAGAGGGACTCAGAGAAGATGGAAGTGGTAGAGTTTGCCAGAAGGACTGGCATTTGGTGGGGGGGAGGAAGTAGAGAGGGTTCTCAGGCAGTCTTGCTCTGTAACATTTGGAGTGACTCCCCCCTGATCGCCTCAAGACCTTCTGTCAACAAACACACTCCTCTTCCCTCCCCTCTTTTACAGTTTCCAGTTTGATACTTGGGTGTGCTGGGACCTGCAGGATTCAGGGTTACACACTCTTGACGCGGTGCTGACCCCGACTGCAGACGAACCAGCCCCATTATGATGAAGTCTATCTTGTGTCTGATTCTGTGTGTTGTCATTTATGACATCCCTTCCTGTTTTGTCCTGTTGGAGAGCATTCTGTCCCTGACCTGTCGACAGCCATTTAAGACTGAAGTCTGACTGGGAAGCAGCCTCCTGATTTTTCTTCCCTCACTGGAATAACCTCAGTCTCTTTCCTCTTTCTCCCTCGGTAGCTGGAGGCTTTCCCTCGGAGTCTTTTCATCATCTTTCGCCTTCCTTGGGTTTTCCCTGTACTTCCTCAGCTAATTAGCCTGGAGTAGGATTAGCCAACGCCACAAACAGAACGTGGCCTATATGTCTGAGTCATGCTCTATGACTATGTATTTATTTCTTCAGACTATTTGCTTAATTAAATAAAAGGCCAAATTTTAGTTATAATAGTGCCAGTGATTTCAACTGTCTGCTGAGTTACTCTCACTCCTTCAGACTTAGATCTCTCTGCCTTTTGCAACAACATTGTCTGGAGGACACAGGTATTACAGGGTTTTTTTTTTCTAGTAGTTTATTTTCAGTGTAAAACCCTTAGTGACTATTTCAAAGTATGATTTATTAAAACATTTAGAGTACATGTTTACTTAAAACGAGAGAATTTTAAGTCTGTCATAAACATCTATTTTGGTTGATTACTTGCCTAATGAGGCGTAATATACAAAATGCTGAACATTCCATTCAACCATGTGGGACAAACTGGGAATTCTGAAGGATTAAATTTCAGCCCAAGAAAACGGGAAAATTCCATACAATTAAGAGGAGACAGGAAGAAAGAAGTAGTAAGTTTATAATTTTCTGGGAAAAAAATTAAAGAAGAATTTTTTTTTTCTGTGTAGAAAGTAGGGGAAAGACTCACAGAATTTTAAATATATTGCCTTTATCTCTCAGGGTAGATTTTGTGGACCACTTTAAGGCTTGAAGATAGTGTTTGCAATAGCTGATTGGATTAGTTGTACTGAGGGCATCTTTCCTAGTCAAAGACTAGTCAAAGATAATACTCTTGAACATCACAGGACTTATCAAATACCTCAGTACTTGTGATCCCATGAAGTAACAGATGAGGTTTTAAAGGCTTTCTGGAGGCCATGTTGAAATTTTTTGGACAAGGTCGAAGGTATTTTGACATATCAAGTACTTAATCTTGTTTCTGATCGAAAGAATAGAAAAATAAAGCCATGCTTGAGAATGTGTTATAGGTGTAAAGTAAAGTGAAAATGTGAGCGAGGTAATTAAAATGCAAAATCTGAAATACTCATTTAAAGGCAAAAGTGAGTTCAGATTGAATCCTTTATTGATTTGTTCTCTTTATGAAGAATCAGCCTCAAAACTGTGAAGTAGTAAGATTAGAAATGTTTTTATTTGTTATTTGTTGGCATCATTCTGGTGGTAGATTATTTGAGCCTTACTTGAATGGTACCCAGCCCTTAGGGGATATTTGCTCTAAGTACCTACTTTGGCTGTTTTAATTTCTTTGACCCTTGCCTTATTTGTTTCCATTAATTCTCTTGTTCAAAATGGAAAGAGGATGGCTAGAAATGTGCTTTTAGTTCTCAACTTTGCCTGTTTATTTTCTGAGTGTCAGTGAACTCATTAGTCATAATGCAATCATTAGTGAGAGAGGACCAGGGGATATGCATTGAGAAAGAAAATAAGAAGATGAGAGCACACAGGGAAGATGGGACAGATTTACTTGCCAGTGCTGCTGTGGTTATATTAGAGTCAGGAAGTGAAATTAACACACACATCTGGTGGTATCTGTTTACCAACACCCAACACCACAGAAATCATTAAATCACCTGAAGGATGCATTACATTTTGAAATGTGTGACACAGGTGCAGTTCACCTACCCTGAGCCCCTCTTCTTCTGGTATGTAATTGTGTGTTTTCCATCCTTGTAAGCAGACCAGAGGTGACATCATACTAGAGGTGTAATCTACATGGTTGCTTAGCACTGAGGTGGAACATAGATAGTTCTGGAGAGTTGGACCCAAGGTCGGGGAGGGCAGTCTTGTAAGAACAGAAGAAAGGAGTATCAAACGGTGCACATATTTTGGGGAGCTTGACATTCTAATAAATCATATCATAGAATACCTACCATTATAATATATATTTGTATAACAATTTTGGTCTAAATATCTTGGAGATTTTCCCAGAAAAAGCATTGCCATTATAGTTCTGTTTTTATATAAATGGGAATAGGGGATTGCAGGAATTAAAGTAACTTCTATGGTGCCGTTTAATGCTAGATGAGGCTGGGAGTGGGTAAGAAGTATAAAAATCAGGCAGAAACACATGTGACAACGTTAGCCAAAATAAATCTGGAAATGTAATTCCGACAAGTCTTCACCTTATTTCATTTTTTGCCTCTTTCCTTCCTAACACCTCAAAATTCTTGTATTTCATTAAATTTGCTCTTAAGGATGTTGTAGAATCCAGTTTGTGAAATTTAGCCAGTATATTACCTCTTTTAGAGCTACATTGTATTTTAAGCGTTTTCTTTCTTTGTGAAAGATGAGCCTTGTCTGCAATAAAAGGAATTTCAAAGTCAACAGAGGGTGACAAAACTTTTTTTTGGAAGTACAGTATCCTTTCTAGTACAGTTCTGCTTGCCTCATCTGTAAGTATTGATGGCTTTTGTCTGTAAATACCTCTTAATAGAAGTAAGACACAAAAAGTCAGAAAGTCCTAGTTGAGTGGAAACTCATCAATTAACTTTGAGATGGTCATACTAGTAATAGAATTTTCTGGCCATTCCCTGACATAAGAAGTCTTCACTGATACGTTTTCTGGTAATATTGCAATAGCACATGTTACCGAGTTGGTAACAGTTTCTTCTTCCCCACTACCTCCTCCCCAAGAGTACTGGGAGAGACTTTTTTCCCAAGGATTTTTTGTTGTTGTTGTTAATGGAGGTACTGGGGATTGAACCTAGGAACTTGTGCATGCTAGGCACGCACTCTACCACTGAGCTACACCCTTTCCCCGCCCCTTTGGAGAGACTTTTAATTAAAGAAAAAATAGCAAATTTGTAAAATAGAATATCCTAAACATCTAGACTATTTAAGCATATTGTTTTAAAAGATTCTATTATATTTGTGAAAGATCACCCATATTCTATTTCGTAAAATAAAAAAGCAAATATTTGGTTGAAGACAATAGCTGAGTTCATGTTTTCAAGATCATCTATCTCCAAATCAAAATATAAATGCATTACGTTTGTTCCAAGGATTCGTCAGTTTCTGTATGATCTATTCTTGTTAACAAGGGCAAATATATTGAATTAAAGTTTTATATCAAACTTATGTCCTATAGGATTTAAAGGAAACCAGTCTGGATGACACATGGGCACGATGCAGAAAATCACTAATGAAAATAAGGTAGGATTCCAAGTGTACCAGATGTCCGTGTTTGTACATGTTATATATTTAAAAAAAGGATCTGTGATTTCATAAATCTAAGGCCTTGATTTGGCTTGAAGATTCTGATATTTTAATGAGCCTCCCAGACCCTCTCTTCATCATTTCTTGACTATCCCAAAGCCTCCACTTCTCCACTGTTGCCAGCCCTGGGTATACTTGTACCCTAGATCTTGTTATCACCTGCAAGAGCTTTCTCTCTGAATTTTTAATTACTTTCGCTACAACCTTTTCTTCTTCAATCTCCTCCGTTTCTCAGCCCCTCTGAAATGGTTCGTCTTTCCACCCAACCCCAGCACTCCCCTATGTAGCCTGGGACAGGCTCATTCCAGCTTCTTGTTTCTATTTCTATGAATTTGGTTAATGTGAGCCAAAGTCACAGAGGTTGCTTCATACTCAGGATATTGATAAAACCACATTTTTGGGTGTGCACATACAAAGGACAACTAGAAACCACCTAGAAACACAAAACAGAAGGAAGGACAATGGAATAAGCTGAAGATATTAGAAAACAAGTCAGATGAAAGTTCTCTCAACTTCCTTCCACCAAACTGTCAACCCATATATATCCATATTCATCATTTTCCTTTGTAAAAACGGGGGGTGGGAATCCTTCTTATTGTCTTATGCCACCTTGTGAAGTCACATCACTGGGGCAGTCAGCTCTGAGGTACACTGCTCAGTCACAACTGGAGCCCTTCTTGGAATGACACCAGGTGCGATAACATTTTTCCTTCTGATCTTAGCTGGGCTTTCAATATTAGAAGCCAGGGGGAAGAGTGTTTATGTGTCTACCTGGAGTTTTGGAGTTGTCCTTAGCTATCTCTAGCAGGCTCCTTTGTCCTTTCCCTACAGCCGTCCCTGAGCTTTCTGCAGGATGCCTGCTCTGGCGTTTCCTTCTGGCATTGCCTGGTGTGGAGTTTGCCTGGAGATGCTGCTTCACTCCATAACCAGTACTCCAACTGGCTTACCCTATAATACTGACCCCGTATATGTCACCCTTTCTAATAAATCCATACCTTTATGTCTTATTTTTTATTTTTCTTATTTTTTATTGAAGTGTAGTTGGTTTACAATGTTAGTTTCAGGTGTACAGCAAAGCTTTCAGCTTCTTTTCCATTATGGTTCATTATAAGAAACTGAATATAGTTCACTGTGCTATATAATAGCATAACTTTGTCTTTTTTTGTTTGTTTGTTAAGGGAGAGGTAGTTAGGTTAATTTATTCATTTATTTATTTTTAATAGAGGTACCACAATTGAACCCAGGACCTCAAGCATGTTAGGCATGCACTCTACCACTGTGCTAAACCCTCCCCCCTCTATATCTTCTCTTGCTTCTGCCATTTGCCTCCCAGATCAGGCCACGTCTACCCTCAGGAGAGGCATGACACATCGGACCCAACATCAATTTTACTCACTAATGAGAAATAAAAACTATTAGTTAAACATTTCTGGAATAAACATAAATACGTTAGGGGATAGAATATAAAATCCTCTTGAACTTTAAATCTAGAACTATGAGAAAATTTCTCGTATAAACTGGGTGGAATTCTGGCTCTGCTCCTTGTTTGGCTTCCTTGGCCGTGTGGACACACAGAGGGGAGAGGTGAGGAGCTCCGCTGCTCTAACTTGCTCATCTGGTTAACTTGGACTTGTTCTGGCTGAGTCTCATATGGACCCTGTTCCAGCATGATATCTTCTGATAGGCCATTCTGGATCCCTCTGGCTGGTGGAGATGCCTCTTTTCCATTCCCAGAGTCATACATAGTTTTCTTATGGATTTTGCTTATGATTTTATTATTTAGTTATTTAATAAACACATATAGCACTTACTAAGGGTAAGGCAATCTTCTAAGTGATGAATATATTTTAATTCTCACAACCACCATATGAGGGAGGTACTGTTTTGTGTATAATGTGTGTGTGTATGTGTTGGTGACTGTACAGTTGACCCTTGAACAATGTGGGGGTTAGAGATGCTGACCTTCCACACAGGTGAAAATCCACGTATAATTTATAGTCAGCCATCCATTTCTCCAGTTCCTCTGTATCTGAGGATTTATCATGGACTGCGCAGTATGGTAGTATTTACTATTGAAAGAAATTCCCGTGTAAGTGGATTTTTGCCGTTCAAACCTGTGTTGTTCAAGGGTCATCTGTGTGTATATGTGCGTGTGCGTGTGTAGAAAACTGAGGCACAGACGTCAAAGGCTTTCACACAGCCACTACAAGCTCTAAGCCAGAGCCAGAATTTGAACTCAGATATCTGACTTCTAAGTCACTAGGTTTGCTGCCTCTTGCATTAATTGTTGGTTAACTTCTCTTCTTCCCTCGACTTTAACGGCCTTGAGGACAGAGTTTTATTTCTCTCCATGTCCCTCCAGCCTAGCAAGGGGCCAGGAATGCAGTAACACTGCAGCAAGTGTTGGATTACCCTCTTTACAGAGAGGCTGGAGGTCACTGGGACTGTGTGCCTGGGTCAAGTTTTGCCCCACTTAATCACCCTATCACCTTCTCTATGTAAACAGCCAGTGGCCTCTCACTGCTAGAGGAATTTTAAACTTATTTCATCCTGTGCTTAGCGTAACAGGTTGTGAAAGTTTTATATAAAATAGCCTTTGACATTTTTCTAGAATATCTTAATTTCTTTGAACGACTGAGAATTGCAGGATTCTAGTCTCCCTCTGTACCCTATTTTTATGATTCTAGGAAGTTCGATTTAGTTGTGCCTGTTCAAGCTCCGTGGACCTTGGGGAATCGACGTGCCAAGCTCTGAGAGTTCAGTCCACATTACCTGCCCTAGAGCCCTGATGTCAGGGGTTGATTCCCCCCGAAAAACAACAAAAAATGACAGCTTTAGAGAATTTGGAAGTAGAAGCAAATGCCATTACCTGCAGTTTCCCTTGGAATCCTAAGTCATATCTCAGGCAGGTGGTTTGGGCTCACAATTATATACTTTCTGTAAGCTGAAGCATTTTGAAAACATACTCGTTGCAAATGGTGACTAATTAGAAATAAATTCACTGAATGCTAGCCCCACACAGGAGTAATCATCAGAGCTTAAGAAATCAAAATGATACTTGTCTTGGAAAATTTTTTCATGAGTATTAAGCTGGGGATTTTCCTTATTTTGTTTATAATAAAAATGAGGGCTTCGTATTACAGCATGTTCTGCCTCTCTTGAGGTCCTGGTTTCCCCTGGCTGGCCCCACCTTCTCTCTCTCTCTCTCTGTTTCTCTCCCTCTCTCTTACATACGCGTGCACGCACACACACACACACACTTTTTGTTTGTTTCTATTTGGAATATTTTGAGAAAATGTGGTCTTCTTGCCATCAGTCCCCTTGTCAACATTTATTGACTCAATAAATATGGTAAATGCACTGTAATAATTTTTACCATTACCTAATGTGCATCTGATTTTTTTTCAAAAACTGGAAATAGTTACACATGGCTCTGTATGATCAGATAGTTAGAAATGTGTCAAAACTATTCTCTCTCCCTGTTTCCCTCCTACTCTTGCCCCTCTTCCTTCATCTCCAACTTTAAAAACAAGTCATGGATGTTTTTAGTCAGAGAGTACCTTGAGGGAAGAAATAGATCTGTTTCCTCTTGAGGGCAATCTAGCAAATTCTGCTAACACTCTAAAAGGTGTGAATCAGTACAGCAAGGCCAAAGGGATCATGTGGTGCAATTCAGATCCTGAAGCAGTTACTCTGGATAGAAATGGCTTTGCCACTAATTGCTCAAGGCATGTTAAGGGCTATGGGCTGCAAAGATGAGAAATAACAGGAATTTAGGGTAGCATATTTTAAATTACTTGTTGAGTATTACCTGTGGTTTGTAGATAGGTGTGAAAAACATAACTGACAGAGCCACAGATCAATGCTTCACAGTTCAGTTAGAATGTGTATGCATGTATGTATACAGGCATACATTTATAATTTTTCTTACTCCCCAAAGGATTTAAGATTATTTACCAAAACATACATGATATAAAGAGATAAATAAACTAGAAAGCAAGTGGATGAGGGCAGCAGGCCCTTACAGGGTAGGAAAGATGCACATGAAACTCGGAGTGACCTTAGTACCTGCAGGGGGTGCTGGGAGGCTGGGTCTCTGTTCATGTTGGGCTCCACGGGCACTTTGCTACACGTTGGGTTGTATTTGCTCAGCAGCTGATGTAGAGAGAGACGCAGGCCCAAAACCATTCCTGACATTAAGAACAAGAGGAACTTCTCAGAGGGGATAGTAAAATAATAAAGTCCTCAGCAACAACCCCCGAGAAAGTACAGTGATGAGTCTGATTTGGTTGCTCCCCAATGCTGGGTGCCCTAAGGCTGGCTGACACTCCTCCAGAAGTAGTTGTTTTTCATTTGTGGAGCTGCTTATAGTTTACCATGGCTCAGGAATCTTTGAGGAGGGAGGATGGCAAAATGCTACCATTTTTCTAGATGAAGATAGGTGACGTTGGTTTGGCAGCTGATTTACAGTCAATGTAGAAGCAAAATAATTGCATATATATTTTTGTTCCCAGAAGTAAATATACTTTTTAATTTCACTGAGTAGTTACAATTATTATTATTATTATTGCTTACTATCATTTTGCTATTGAACACAAGTTTGTGTGCCCCGCACATAGTGAGGCCCAACAATATCAAAACATCAGAGTTTGGAGCAGAGAAAGGTTTATTGCTGGGCCGAGCAAGGAGAACCCACAGTCATGCCACAAAAGCCCCTGAACTCCCTGAAGGGTTTCAGCTGAGCATCTGTAAGGGCCAGCAGAGCGAGGGGCGTTCCTGGGTATGTGGTCACCTGCGCACAATTCTAATTGGTTGATGGTGATCAATCCTTGGGCAGAGGGCCTGGGGTCTATGTGCTCATGATCATCAAGTAGTTAATTTCTACCATTTGGTGGTGATTTTTTAGCATATGAAAAACTCAGGAAATACGCGTGAGGTACTATTATCTGAGCACTTCAGAGAGGAGCTACAGCAGAGGATATGGGGGAGGGGTCTGATCTGAGAAGGCCCTGTAGGGTCCTACTCAGTTACAATTTGATGCTGTTTATTTGAATATTCCTCTAATACCTTCTAGTATGTATATAGAGGAAAGGGGCCAGAGGTTAAGAGATTTTTTTTTTTAAATATCCTGTGTTTCCTGTGTTTGCTTTAGATTTTTAAAATTTTTTTGTAAAAGTGATACATGTTCATTGTAGATTTAGAAAATACAAAACAGCAAATAGTCTAAAATCTGACCATCTAGAAATAAGTTTGAGATGTTATATAGTGTATGTCTTCATGTATGTAGTGTATTCATTGGCTCAGTTTTCTAATTATATGATGGTGACCAAACCACAGCCATAGAACTAACACCATAGTTTCTCCACTTATAAGTAAAACTATTGATATTCTATTTACTTTGAACAACATATAATGTGGAATGGGAAGAAAAACACAAAAACAGAGCTTTGAGTATAAGGCCGAGACTTAGTCTGACATTCACAACTGCACCTACTCTCTTCTGAAAAAATTAAAAAATTAAACCCTTTTAGGTCTTGGTTTCCACAGAGCAAGACTGTTACCAAAGTGATGGTGCTGCATAAAGTGCAATACACTGTACAAATGCAAGTGTTTTTGCTCTTGCTAACTAACATGGTGGCTTGGAAGTTGGACAGGAACCCAGTGACTGGGGTGCTGACCACGTGCTCTCAACCCTTTAACATTAGAGGAAGACTGCACGTTGGCATCCAGGACTAGATGTCATGAAGTCAAATCTGAACTCCTCTGAGCTACTTTGCTTTGCTGTCCTTCTTATCAGCATTTCACTCTTTTCTCTGCCCCATTTCCACTTTCCATTTCTTGTTTCCCTTTATATTTTCTTCTTTCTCCTCTCCCTTCTCTATCTTTAATTGACCTATATTCTAGACATTTTATGTTAAAATAGGAAAAGAACAGTAGGACATAACCCTTAGAGTTTGAATTTTGAATCCCAGTGAAAAACTTGTATAAAGTCTATGACAATCTTGGCTTTAGCCAAGGCCACAGCCAAAAACAAACCAAAAAAAGTGATCCTTTCTTCCGGACACTCATATATGAGATTTATGGGCGGGTAGGGGGATCTATAATTCCAGCATCACTGCTGAGGGTGGAGGTGATGGTCTTGGCCACCTCACCTACATGATTGCTCTCAACTGTCCTTCCATTCCCACATTCCCAGGTCTTGGCTGCTGAAACC